>NC_065876.1:3125000-3750000 GCF_933775445.1 Argentina anserina
GTTTCGTTGATTGTGATTCCGGACCACACTTATGATGTGATCTTGGGGATTGATTGGTTGAGACCACAGCATGCTGTGATTGATTGTTTCGACATGGTAGTGTCCTTTCATAGACCTGGAGAGCCAGTGTTTCGTTATCGTTGCCTCAAGTCCGACAACGCCATGAGATCAGGAGTTTTGGCACATGTGGAGTCAGTGGATCAGAAGGTATCTATTGCAGACATTGTGGTAGTATCTGAGTTTGGTGAAGTATTCCAAGAGATACCGGGGCTACCTCCTCGAAGAGTGGTAGATTTCTGCATTGATGTAGTACCCGGTACAGCACCTGTGTCAAGGCGCCATATAGAATGGGGCAGAATGAACTTAAGGAGCTGAAGGTGCAGATCGATGAGCTATTAGACCAAGGGTTCATTAGACCTAGTGTTTCACCTTGGGGAGCACCTGTTTTGTTCGTGAAGAAGAAAGATGGTTCTCTGCGGTTATGTGTGGACTACAGAGAACTGAACAAGGTGACCATCAAGAATAGGTATCCCTTACCTAGGATTGATGACTTGTTCGATCAGCTCAAAGGTGCTACAGTGTTCTCTAAGATTGATTTGAGATCCGGTTATCATCAACTCAGAGTGAAGGAAGAAGATATATCGAAGACAGCCTTCAGGACCCGGTATGGACATTATGAGTTTGTCGTCATGCCATTTGGTCTAACGAATGCACCAGCTGTCTTCATGAGTTTGATGAACCAAGTATTTAGTCCGTACTTGGATGAGTTTGTAGTGGTGTTTGTGGATGATATTCTGATATACTCCAAGACACGAGAAGAACATGTGGTGCACCTGAGAACAGTGTTGCAGACTTTGAAGGAGGCGAGACTGTATGCCAAGCTAGAGAAGTGTGAGTTCTGGAAAGAAGAGGTCAAATTCCTTGGTCATGTTGTCTCAAAAGATGGAGTACTAGTGGACCCGTCAAAGGTGGAGGCAGTAAAGAATTGGAGTCGTCCAAAGAACCCTACAGAGATACGTAGTTTTCTCGGTTTGGCAGGATACTACAGGAGGTTTATTGAAGGGTTTTCTAGTATTGCATCTTCATTGACCAAGTTGACCAAGAAAGATACTCCGTTCGTGTGGACGGATGCATGTGAGGAAGCATTCAGCAAACTAAAGACTAGACTGACCACAGCTCCAGTGTTGACGATTCCTTCTAGTGGTGGTGGTTATGTCATTTACAGTGATGCTTCGCTCCAAGGTTTGGGTTGTGTGCTGATGCAGCATGGAGGAGTTGTTGCATATGGCTCGAGACAGTTGAAGATTCATGAGAAGAATTATCCGACACACGACCTAGAGCTTGCAGCAGTGGTATTTGCCCTGAAGATTTGGAGACATTACTTGTATGGTGAGAAATTTCAACTCTTTTCAGATCATAAGAGTTTGAAGTACTTGTTCTCACAGAAGGAGCTGAATATGAGGCAGAGGAGATGGATGGAACTCCTCAAGGACTATGACTTCACATTAGAGTACCACCCGGGGAAGGCAAATGTGGTGGCTGATGCCTTGAGCAGAAAACCGAGAGGCGTGGTAGCTTCACTTATGGTCCAGGAATGGTTCATGCTAGAAGCTGCATCAGAGTTTGATTTGGTGCCATCGGGAGGAGAACCAAGGGTCTTTCTTGGTAGTGTCACAGTACAACCCACATTGATCACGAGGATCATACAGGGTCAGGCGCAGGACAGACACTCACGAGCTAAGTTGGCGGATCTAGTAGTTGATACGCTTGATGAGTGTCCTTCTGAGTGGAGAGTTGGACCCGATGGAGGGTTGAGGTTTGGGGCAAGGTTGTGTGTTCCAGATTGTGATGATCTTCGGGAGGAGGTTCTTCGTACGGCACATCGTTCACGCTATACCGTCCATCCAGGGAACACCAAGATGTACAAGGACCTATGCAGACAATTCTGGTGGAACGGTATGAAGAAAGATGTAGCAGAGTTTGTATCGAAGTGCCTTACATGTCAGCAAGTGAAAGCAGAACATCAACGACCAGCTGGCATGTTAAAACCACTGACTATTCCTCTTTGGAAGTGGGAGCAGATATCTATGGATTTTGTGACCGGGTTGCCTAGATCGAAGAAGGGTCACGATGCCATATGGGTGATTGTCGATCGATTGACGAAGTCGGCTCATTTTCTCCCAGTGTCGATGAAGTACTCAGTGGACGTGCTTGGGAAACTATATGTGGATGAGGTAGTGAGACTTCATGGTGCTCCAGTTTCTATTGTTTCCGATAGAGATGCACGTTTCACTTCGAAGTTCTGGGGTGGTTTGCAGAAGGCGATGGGCACTACCTTGGATATGAGTACGGCTTTTCACCCTCAGACGGATGGACAGACAGAGAGGGTGAATCAGGTGATGGAAGACATGTTGAGAGCATGTGTGTTGGACTTCAAGGGTAGCTGGGAAGATCATTTGAGATTGATTGAGTTTGCCTACAACAACAGCTACCATTCTAGTATTGGCATGGCACCGTATGAGGCACTTTATGGTAGGCCATGTCGATCTCCGATCTGTTGGGCCGAAGTTGGTGATGAGGCACTGATGGGTCCAGAGGTGGTTCAGGAAACCACGGAGAAGATCTCGATCATTCGAGATAGAATCCGGACCGCTCAGAGTAGACAGAAGAGCTATGCAGACTTGAAGAGGAGACATGTGGAATTTGAGGTCGGTGATCATGTGTTCTTGAAAGTTTCACCTATGAGAGGTGTAGTGAGATTCGGCAAGAAAGGAAAGTTGGCACCGAGGTACGTTGGGCCCTTTGAGATACTTGAGAAGGTGGGCGAACTAGCTTATCGACTAGCCTTGCCTACTAGTATGTCGGGTGTTCACAATGTCTTCCACATTTCCATGTTGAGGAAGTATGTACCAGATGAGTCACATGTGATTGATCATAGCACCATTGAGGTGAAGGAAAATGCTACATTTGTTGTCGAACCGGTTCGTATTTTGGATAGATCTACAAAGAAGCTACGGAGGAGAGAAGTTGGGCTAGTCAAGGTGTTGTGGAGTCACCATGATGAGGGTGATGCATCTTGGGAGCTAGAGTCAGACATGATGACCAGATATCCACAGTTGTTTGTTGAGTGAGTTTGAATTTCGGGACGAAATTCCTTTAAGGGGGGTAGATTGTAATAACCCTAAATTTTAAACAATGTTAGTTTGATTTGGAATTCTATAAAATTTCGAATGTTATTAGAATGAACGTATTTGGTTGCAACGTTAGTAAACGAGAAACGGAAACGTTCTCGGAACGTTTAAATTGAAAAACGTTACATTTCCGTAACGTTTATATCGACTTTTATTTCGTCGATCGGTTGCGAAAACTTCCTTCACGAAAGTTGTAGAGCTCGTCGATACGAGTGCGTGGACATGTGACGCGTCCAAATCGGACGACGTACGTGAAAGTTATTAACGTCGGAAGTTAGTTTCCGATTTGGAAACTAGTATAAATAGAACATTTATGAGATTAGGGTTTCCATAATTGGAAACCCTCTCTCTCCCATTCAGCCCGCCTCCCTCTCTCTTTCTCTCTCTCTCTCTCTCCCCCTCACGATACTCCCTCACGAAACCGTCGATCTCTCTCCCCGATCGCCGCCACCCCGCGTCCGTGAGCCACACCGCCGGCACTACAAGCGTCGCACGACCTCCAGCAGTCGACCCCGAGGTCGACGCACTGCCTCTCGCCGTCGTGGAGTCGCGTTGCACGTCACCGAGCCAAGACCGACTGTTTCAAGCTCATCGGCGATTCCCCGGTGCTTCCACGGCGTGATAGAGGTAAGGGTTGTGAAATTGAATGGGTTGTGATGTTGTTGTGTTGATTTTGGGAGGTTTTTGTTGTGAATCGGAGGTAGATGGAGGAGAAGGATACCGCCGCCTAGAGGCGGCGCGTGAGAGAGTAGGGGGCAAGCCATGGGTGGTCGGAGACCGTGGGGAAGTAGAGGAGGAAGAGAGGGTGGTTTTGGAGGCGGCGGTGGCGTCACACGCTCCGTGGTTAGCCTCGGCGCGTGGGCCCCACGCGCGGCCGGCCGGAGGTGGCGCGTGTGCCACACGCGCCGCCGTGTGAGGCGGTGTAAATAGTTTCGACTGAAAGGGTATTTTGGTAATTTACTGTGTAACGGTAAATGTAAATGTAAATTTTATTTACGTATGGTAAATGTAATTAAGTTTTACCTACGGTAAATGTAATTATAATTTACTTTCAGTAAATGTAAAAAGTAAATTGTAAAAAGGGTAATTTAGTAAATTTTTATTTACTGAATTTGTATTTACATTAAATCGTACGTATACGTACAGAAATACGTATTTAATATTTATACGTACAGAAATACGTATTAATATTTATACGTACAGAAATACGTATTTAATATTTATACGTACAGTAATACGTATTTAATATTTATACGTACAGAAATACGTATTAATATTTATACGTACAGAAATACGTATTAATATTTATACGTACAGAAATACGTATTAATATTTATACGTACAGAAATACGTATTTAATATTTATACGTACAGAAATACGTATTTAATATTTATACGTACAGAAATACGTATTAATTGAGTATTGTACAGTAACCGTGAATAGTGAACAGTGAACAGTAACTTCGTATAAACCAAAATTGCTGAACAGTAACCGATTATTACTGTTTCGGCATTTAAAGGTTTACGAAACGATTCTAAATGCTGGTTTTTATCTTTTTAAGGTGATCGCTAAATCGAGGAAAGGGAGTATCATCGGAAATTGAGGATTTACGCTCAAGTCAATAAGGTGAGTAAAATCTCACTGAATTACGAATCTACCCTCGCGGTGATTCAACATTTTTGCAAGTGTGTTTATTTAATGAATTACAACATGTATATAACTTAGTGGACTACGTATATATATAGTATAATGGTAATAAATACATATATATATATAGTTCATTAAATTACATACTGTTATTAATTCATTAAAAATAGTCATTTCGGTGACAGAAAAATGGTGCATGTGTGATTTTAATGGTACGATATGATGTGAGATTATCGTACGTAATTTTTCAGGTGTTTATGAAATATGACATGTATATGATATAGTGGACTATGTATATATTGTATAAATGGTAAATAAATACAAATATATATAGTTTGCTATATAATATACTGTTATGATTTTTATATGATATATTGTGAAAGTTTTAAAACGTACAATATGATGAGTGATTATTGTACATGATTTTATCACGGAAAATGTGAAATATTGTGATTTGTCTTCGGACGTGATGTGTGGTACAATATGATGTGAGATTATTGTACATGTGAGGCAAGTCGGAACCTAGCCTTTGGCCGGGCGAAAGTTACGATACAGTTAGAGCTCTAGTCTGTCTGCCATAGTACTGCATGAGGTAACGGGTGGTTATCTGATCATGGGTACTCAGCTTGTTTTGGATGTTGGGTGGCGGGTGGTTACCCAACATCAGCGGTATACTAAGTGAGGGGTAACAGATGTGTACCAGCGCTCATTAGTTACCATTTTGTGCACGTATTAGAGTAACCAGATGGGTTGCTCGTTTTCTCATGATTTTCATTATACTGTGTTGATGTGGAGTTGTGCCTTTTATGAGACGAGAGTTATTTTCATATTTTACTCATACGAGCTGTAAAGCTTACCGGGTTTGTGTTGCAATCCCGGTGCACCAATTTCAATGGTGTAGGGGATACTTCCGCAGGTGCTGAGTAGTGGTGATTGAGTGACGACTCCGAAGACTCGAAGTCGATCGCATCCAGTCGTGGTGAGGTTCCAGCGTGGATTTTGTGTGAGATTTGGTGTGATTTTATTTGTGAGGTTGTTGTGAGGATTATACAATTCCATTTGTTATATGTTGAATTATCATTTGGGTTTGTAATAATCGGCTTGACTGAGTTATATTTTAAACTCAGATGTGATCCGCTGCGACATTAAAATGATTTCGATTTCATTGAGATTATTTTGTGTTTAACGATTTTAAGATTTTGAGTTTTTAAGCTCGAAATTTTGGGGTCGTTACAATTTACACTTCAAAACTGATCTACATTTAACTTTAAACTTATCATGCAAAACTAGTGCATTATAGTGATCTTCTTTCACTTGTTGCAGTCCATGATTGGACATGGTCTTGGGGCTGCTGGTGGATTGGAAGCCATTGCAACCATTAAAGCAATCAACACTGGCTGGCTTCACCCAACAATTAATCAAGATGTATTGAACCACTATAGTTCATTTCATTTTTTCATAATTGTATTCTATTTAATTTTTTCTAATGCTTTCGATTTACAGGACTTGGAGCCTGCTGTTACAATCGACACAGTCCCAAACGTGAAGAAGAAGCATGAGGTTAATGTTGGTAAGTAATTTTAAACACTCGTCAAGATATATTTACATAAGAACATGTAAATGAAAATCTCTTAGCATTGATTACGATATCCATTTTTTTTCTTGACTAACCGAGATAGATAACTTGCAGCTATCTCAAACTCATTTGGCTTTGGAGGACACAATTCTGTGGTGGTCTTTGCCGCTTACAACCCCTAAACAACATCCAAACCAAAAAGTACTAAAGCAGTCATTTTCCATCACCCTTCCTCTAGTTAGAACCCAGCTCATTGATTTCTGGGATGTTCCATTTTCTCAAAAGCATGTAAGAGGCTATGTCAGTATGCAAATGAAGTGCGATGTATTGAGTCCTCAAAGCCCATGTAGCCCTTTCCACCATGTGCATTTTATCTCATCATGATGATCTTTGATGAGAACGGATTTTTTCCTTTTTTCACTGAATAATACATAACATCCATTTTCTTTCTGTTTAGGTTCAACATCGAGCATGTTTTTTTTATTTTCTGTTTGTAATGCAGCTAAATTTTGTAATAAACAGTTTGAAACATCATGGGCTAATTGTAGAAAAAATTGTGAGCTTAAATAAATTTTAAATTGTCTAATGACTAAACATTCTCGATCTTTCCTTCATACTGTCACTTTTTTGTTTAGATACATGTTTCTGGAAGTCTGGAACTTCTTTTAGCAGGTTTTACTTAAAAATTTAATGTAAATTTCATCACTATTTGATATTTTCGTACTTTGCCTATGATATTTCATTAAAACCAATGTGTCATACCACTCAGGTTGAAAGACCAGCAGCACTTTTCCTTCACTATTTGTTGAAAACAATATAACTTGGTTGAAGTTTATTCCTATAACAGCAAATGTTTTTCTTATTATACATTTCAATATTCTGCAATCCTTTTTTATTCTGCAGTCCATGAAATGAACAACACAGCTGAAGCTATACGTTACACTCTTTAAATATATAGATTGAAACTTCCACAACTGACTTCTATAACTAGTTTGAAGACATCTAATGTATCTCTAGAACTAGTTGTTTCATATATATGTTATCTACAACGGTCTATATATATACTACTACTAACTCAATCAATGAATTTAGATTAACAATAAGAAATCTATAATGTACATACAATTAGATGATTGTTTTCTTATAGAATAAGTAGTTTTCTACTGTTATCAAAAGGGTTTAAGAAAGAAAGCAAAAATCGTGAAAGTGATTTGGAAACTAAACACAGCCTAAAATGGACTTCAAGTTTTCTGGAAGAAATACCATTTACTTTGACCAGATTATGAACTCTAAATTAACTATTATTATTCCTTTCTACCAAAAAACAACCGCATGGCTCTAGTTTACAACCATCATATGGGTTTGTTACGTTTTACTTTTCTCACAGATGGAATGTCACTCTCCAAGCTTATAGTTTAATGATACAGAACGCAGAAAACAGCAACTTGCTAGACACCAATTGATTTCACTCTAAACTAAAGTTGTTGCTAGGTGAAGTCGAATCTGTGGATCGTATTAGCCTCCAGATAAATAAATTGATCGAGATCTTTATACCGACATTGAAAGCTAATTAGCTATTTTCCCACTAGCTTGGTGCTGATTACTGTTGTGGCTGGTGAATCAGTGAATGTGATGAACACCACCTATAAGCACATGGACTAGATGTTGACCCTCTCTTCGTCTCTGTATATATTAGTATTAAGAATGGTTGCCCATTAGGTCTAATTATCTAGCTAGTCTTGTTAGTTGTAAATAGGTAGATAATTAATTAACCCTTATTTTCAGTCCTAGTGTCCTTGAAGTTGAAGCATCATAAGCTTTAGTATAATGCGCATAATGCCTTTGTTTTAAGAGGTTAGGAATATGATTCATAATAGATGCTCAGTTTACTTCAAGATTTCTAAGCTGTCATGTTTCATCTAAATTTCAATATCTTTTTGCATAAATTTGTTTAGGTCATCTGTACGTTCTTTGCATATACAACGCAATTAGTATACGATTTGGAGATTATCTTATCTGTTGAAGATAAGAAAATATTCCAGATTCCAAGTGTTCTTCAACCATTTTGAAAGGGCCCTCATGCCTTCATCATAAGCGAGCAAAACTATATTATTATGGATTCCGTTAATTTCCTCCATGGATGTTATAACAAGAATAAACCTCAGAAAATGAACCATAATACTCCTTTCAGCTTAGCTATAGTTAATTTTGTTAGATAAGAAATTGACCAGCTGAAGATTATGTATATATGTATGCAAAGAAATCCTCATGATGGCCATTGCTCCATATATATATATATACACTACTTGGTCTCTTAAACACTGTATACAGAACAAAAAAAAACAAAGGTCCTGAAAGCTTTTGCTTTTGCTACTGAGCATGACAATAAGGAAACAAGAGAGTGAATCGACCACCATAGCTACAGATATTGATATTGATATCAGCTCATCAGCCACGGAAATTAGGGTTAATATTGATATCAGATCTAAAAATTTGCCCATTAGTCATTTCCCACCTCTGCAAGTACTTCCAAACTCACTTTCAAAATCAAAACCATACACAAACAGGAACCAAGGTTTATTTCACTTTATTAAAACAACGAAGAGAGAAGAAAATGACATGCAAACTAAACTAGAGGATATGGACAATCAAGAATTTAAGGACGTACAGCAGAAAAGAAAGTGAGCAGAATTTCTTAGTTTGATTTTATCTTTTGAAATTAGAGTTGAGCAATTGTTCTTGTTCTGTTTATGTCATGAATCTTCATTTGACCAGAATATTGAGAATTAACATGGTTCAACAACTAATTATGTTTCATCTTCACACTGTTGGTAGGTAAGCTAGCTAGCTAACACTTAAACTCTTCCACCTCCTTCAATAAACAAACAAACCATGAAATGGGCATTTTTAGGTACTAATATAAATCGCAACTAATTTGGATTACACTCAAAGTGCTTTGATTTGAAATCTCATTTTCAGAAAAAGCATAATTAAGCTGAAGAATTAAATTCATCTTTCCTGGGCATGCTTGTGAGATCTTCTGCACAAACATCAGTAGTGGTACAGATTTGCCGGTGATCTCAACTTTGGATTTAAACCAAAATTGTCATAGTCTTCATTTGGGGATAATGAAAATTTTATGAACTAAACATTTTGTTCTGTTTGCAGAACTAAGTGGGAGAATACAATTGTATATTCCAAAATTTAGGATATTAATTATGGTAGGCCTTGTAGTAACCTAGTGCTTAAGTTTTATATGCTTTTTATACGATTGGGTTTTAGATTATGAACATCCATAAATTTTCCTCCTTTGTGATTCCAAATGGGTTTTCTTCTTTCTGATTTTTCAATGTTATAGATAAAGGCTTTTTTTTCATCTGGGATTGGAAAATGCCATGAAGCTTATCAATATGACTCTATTATGATATTCTGTAATGTAGGTGTCCATGGGACCTAATTAAAGCACTTAATTCATCCTTAATAGGTTTTGGAGTGAGCAATTAGAGAAGGGTAACATGAAACTACAGGACTTGATTATTCACATATAATCAGGCTTGACCAATCTTATAGTACTAACATGACTTAATGTTTCAAATATGTCATTAGAAGGAATCTTTGCTTTGTTAATTACTAAGTTTCATGTGTTTGTTTATTTTCATTCATGGGATTGCTTGATTAAACAAGTACTCCTTAATTTTAACAGTTACCATAATACCAAACTAATGTTGTGGCTGCTTTAGACGCGAGCTAAATCTATGGAGCTTTATGATGAAAATTGCAAATATGGAAGAGGATGATCTGCGATCATGTATTACTGTTAGATCATATCCAAAATGAGTTTTGCAAGTAAATTTCTCCATGATGTGTCGTATAAGTCGAGCTCATAAAAACTCAAACCAGTTAAGAAGGACACATCCGCGTAGGCGCGTATTGGACTCGAGAAGTAGAAAAATTCATAAAACAAAACTTCGTCACATATCAACTTTTAGACAACAGATAGTAATAGCCAAAAGATGTATTGTACTAATACAAATGATGTTGTATTGTATTATATGAAGCTGTGAACTAAACCCTCACACCTATTGAACAAAGTTGATGATCTAATCACTTTGTAAATAATCTTAATGATTGCTTGATAGAGACAGGAGGGGAGGATGAATTAAGGTCCCCATATCTGAGTCTGAACGGTAAGATTTTGCTGTGTATTACAGATTTGCAGATGTGCATGTGTGTAGCATACTAGGAGGCAATTAGGGTAGTCCACACAATTGTTCTCCACATGAGTTTCTTTGTTTTTCTGTTCTATAAATATTTTACTTTTTTTTCAATCAAAAATAATAATAGCTGTTTTTTGTTGACTATGTCTCCATATACCATTGGGATTCTTATAAGAAATGTTTGTATGCAGCATCTCTCAAAATTCCATTACATTTTTGTGTGGGAGATTTAATCAAACAGTACCCTAATTACTGACCATCATAAATTTTAGTACCTCATATTTCGAAACTATCGCATTAGTACCTCAAGTCTCTCTCTTAACTTAATTGTAGTTCATTCCGTCAATTAACATAATTAGTGGCTTTATTTCCCTCATAGACATTTTCATCACTTCATTTTCTTCCGATTTTAACTTTCATTTCCCTCAAATTACAACTTCTATTTATTTACCCGAAAAAAAATAATCCTATTGAAAAAAGTAAAAACGGGTAAACAAACCAAAAATTGGCTGACAAAAGAGAACCATTTTCCTTACGAGAGAGAGAGAGAGAGAGAGAGAGAGAGAGAGAGAGAGAGAGAGAGAGAGAGAGAGAGAGAGAGAGAGAGAGAGAGAGAGAGAGAGAGAGAGAGAGAGAGAGAGAGAGAGAGAGAGAGAGAGAGAGAGAGAGAGAGAGAGAGAGAGAGAGAGAGAGAGAACGCGCCTCACGCGCTTGAGGGGAAAAAGTGTTTGCGTCTCCTGGCCGACAGTGAGCCCATCGCCATCGTTGGACAGGCTGTCATAGGCTCGAAATTTCAAATGATAAAAATTCAAATTCGAAGCTATGAAAACTCTAAAACAATCTCAAATATATTGAAATCATTTTATAATAACAGTGTATTGAAACTAAGTCCAGAACACGACTCAGTCGACTTGAATAATACATAACCAGTTTATACCTCAGTATTATCACTAATGAAAATGTAAAATTCACTCAATACTCACCACAAACAGAAGAAATAAATCTTCAGAATAAGCCCTATGAATCTGCTAATCCTCTCCTGAAAAACTATCCTCTACATCATCGCATTGGTGCACCGGGATTGTAAACACAAACCCAGTAAGCTTTTCAACCCGTATGAGTAAACCAACAGTATAACATACATCGCATACCAAGGAAATATGACAGATAACATTTAAAGACAAATGTACTCATGTGACACTGGGCAACCCATATGTTATCCAATATCATTTAAAAATGTGTAATCATGAAACACTAGGCAACCCATTTGTTACCCAAAATTATTTAAAAACATGGATACTCATGAGACCTAGGTACTCATCGGTTACGCATCATGCAGTACAACGACAGACACTGGGCAACCCATCTGTTACCCAATATCACTCAAAAACATGGGTACTCATGAGACTCAGGCAACCCATATGTTACCCCTCATGCAATACACCGACAAGCACTGGGCAACCCATCTGGTTACCCAAAATCATTTAAAATATGGGTACTCATGAGACCCATGTACCCATCTGTTACCCCTCATGCAGTACACCGACATACACTAGGCAACCCATTTGTTACCCAATATCACTAAAAAACATGGGTACTCATGAGACTCAGGCAACTCATATGTTACAGTGTTACCCCTCATGTAGTATACCGGTAGACAGACTAGAGCTCTAACTGAATCGTAACCGACACCCGGCCAAGGCGTGGTTCCGATTACTGCCAACAACGTCCGAAGACCAGAAAACATTTTAACAAGACTCAATGTTTAAACCACGTACAATATAACAATCCACACATGTTATTGTACTACAACCAAACGAATCTTGCACAATAATATTTATATAGTCACCCCAATAATCCATTATACTTGAAGGTACGTTATCTCCCTTCCGGTCTCATCGCCACAATTAATCAAGAACATTACCATCTCATAATTTAAATAGAAACCGTAACATTATATAATACAACAACCCATATATATGTATCGTATTTACCATTTCGTACACATACACAGTCCATTATATTATATAAATATCACAGTTCACTCTTTTTAATAATTCAAACATATAAGTAACCGCAAATGGTAAACTTGTCATAGTGAGATTTACTCACATTCACCATAGTCCATAATCACTAAAACCTTTTAAAATAATGTATTAAAATACTGTTTCACTTACCCATGACCTGTAGATGATCAAGTTCACGTAATTTAAACCAAAACATATATTTAGAACAATTTTTATAAGCTAGTGATGCAATGACTATGTTAACAACTCAAACTAAATTCAATAATTATAACACTATTTTGATCATGATGATCATTGTGAGGTTTACTCACCTTATTTCTTGCCTGCAACTTCCACGACACCAAAATCGATTCCCTCACTCATTTTGTCAGTCACCTAATATCATGATAAAATTCTTAGAAAATGATACGTAAAATCTCAGGTGACGATTCATTACAGCAGAACATTGTTCATAAAATAATGTTCGTGAGACATTGGTCACAAATCACTGTTCATGCGCCGCCGCCATTTTCCGCCATCAATGACCACCAAATTTCACCACCACAATCTAAATGACATTCCTAACAATTTTCTAGTTCACCACAAAGTCTAAATCCGAGCCTAAACACTTCAATTTAATAAAAAACTAAAAAGCACCAAATTAAACCCTATGATTTCTTTTCTTCGATTCTCCTAGTACAAAACGATTTAGGTTAAATCTTCTGGAGGGTTTGTAGTATGGAATGAGACCTTTAAAATGAGACAAGAATTTCACTGATTGGTGGCCAGATGAGGGATATCCGGCGAGGTGAAGTTCGGCAAACTGTTCACTTTCGGGGGAACTTCCGGGCTTCACCACTCCCAAATGGCGACGAGATGGTGGGTGGCGCTGCCACCAATCAACAGGGGACACAACAACCTTTCAAACGGGACTAGTGCGTGGTCTATGGTGGCCGGAAGTCGGAGATTCGGCGGCCCAAAGTCGGCCGCTCGGGAGGAAAAAATATGGGTTTTCGGGTGAACAGTTTCCCCGTGTTTCTTCCCCTTTTTCTCTTTAATTCCCTTATTTATACTATTTTTCAAAAATGTCCAAATACTTTTTGATTCTTAACTTCTTCATACGAACTCCGATTTTGGCCTATCGCGTGTCCACGAATTCGTATTGAAAAACTCTACGACTTTCATGAATGAAGTTTTCTGAGATTCCTAACGGATAAAAAATTCAACTCTTGACCCTCACGGTAACGTTTCTGAGTATAAATCGCTCGAACACTTTCGTTTTCTCCCTCGTATTATATAATCAGATCACCACCAATTTAAATATCACCGAACAATAATTAGAAAATAATTATAAATTTTCAGGATATTACACATGTCTGATCAACCCTTTGTGGGTTGTGGGTTGTGTGTCGGTCTCCTCATTAGAGGTCATATCGGGGTTAGTTGTGGTGTCGAGAACAAGGAGATTGGATCACTAATTGGTTTTGTCTCTCAGCTCGCTGTATTTGTCGTCAGAGGGGAGCGATTATGTGTGCGCGGTGGTGGTCGGATGGTTGCAAATCTAAAGTCATGCCTTGGGTCAGACGAGTTTTGATTTAGGGATGTGGTTTTGGATGAGATTGACTACATTTTGGTCTGCAAGAGGCAACAATCATCCTAGGAGCGGTCACAATGGTGCGTCGATGTTGGCAATGGTTCGACGACCATGGGTGGACGGCGTTGTGGGTGTTCCGGCGACGGTGGTCCCAGTCGGGTCGGGGCAGGTTCTTTTTTTGCGGCTGAGGGTATCCATGTGTCCTTGAATAATGTTTGGGTTTGGGCCTTCCTTTTAGGCTTAACCCTAAGGTTTATTGTTATTTCAGTTTTGTTTAAGTTATGTTTTTATTTTAATTTAATAAGTTCCTACGATAGTTGTGTATGATGTATCGGGTTGCGTGTCCGTGTGTGCACTCAGTGTGTCTTGTTTGCTCTAGATAGGCGGCGAGTTCCTTGTTTTGTCAAACTGTCATTGCCTCCTAGTGGCAAGATGAGACTTAGTGTCGTCGGATTAATTTTTCGGGGCAACTTAGTGGGAAAACTGTGGTATTAGTAATTATGTTTCGCAATAGTCAAGTTATCTTTTCTACATGTCACCGATATTCTAAAGCAAATAGAGTAGTCATCAAAGTACTTTTTACTAGTTGGTATCTTGTTGAGTACAAGTTTGTAGAAATATCTGATATTATTTTAGGTATTTATAATCAGGCGTTTATGATTCATATCCTCCTTGTATTCGTCAGTTTCATCAATCAAGATTTGAGAGTAGCCTCACAAGCCCTCTTTTCAAAAAAAAATAATAATAATAAATACGGGTTGATTAATGTATCTCGTTTCATAACAAATTAAATAAACATCTTTCATTTACCACAAATATTACAAAATGAACATATAGCAAAATAAACCAACATATATTTTCATATTGTAAATGTTTATCAACCAACAATCATATTGTTACTATGAAATACGAAATATATAATGGCTTATTTTGTTATAATTTAATTTTAACTTGTTTGTAATAGTTGTGATAAAATATTAATTTAATTTATTATGAAATGAGATACATTAATCAACCCATCTTTATTTTTTTTTGAAATAGAAGTCTTTTTTTCGGTGAATAAATCGAAATTGCCATTGGAGGGAAATGAAAACTTAAATCGGAGAGAAATGAAATGACGAAAATACCTTTGAAAATCGGTGGGAAATAAAGCGACTAATTGTGATAATTGATGGAATAGACTACAATTAAACTAAAGCAGAGACTTGAGTACGAATGCGATAATTTCGAAATATGAGATACCAAAATTTAGAACAGTCAATAATTGAAGTATTGTTTAATTAAATCTTCATTTTTGTGTTTATATTTCCATTTCTTTTCTCCAAACAGGTCTCCACGTGGGGTGTGCTTATAGAATTCCACAAACCCCCACCAATCTTGGTATTTTCTCTCTCCTTCTCTTATTCTGTAGTGTCAAAAATACAGTCTTTTACATTAACAACATGTCATACTCAAAATTCTCAAACATTTTTTACCCAATGAAGTTGGTCTAGTGGAAACATTGATGTTAAGCTATAAGTAGAGTGGACGTTGCATGAATACTCCTGGTAATATGAGGTCTATAGTTCGAACCTCAGTTTGTGAAAAACTCTCATTGAGCCTCGGTCATATACTCATACCTATATTGCTCAACAGCCACGAGTAGTAGCTCAATCAGCCACCATTTATATATATTAAAAAAATGTCATACTCAAAAATTGTAATTAGTGTGCAATTTATTTTCTTAGCTCTCACATAGAATAAAATTGTTTTCTGTTTTCTTTTAGTATAGCATTATAGAGTGACAAACAATGAAAAGCATTCCAGGTTTGAGGGTGGTGGTGGGGCGAAACACACACCCTGTCTTTTTCTTGACCCTCTGTGTCCTGTGGTCATCAGGATTTTGCTCTAAGGGCACCCCTTCATTTTTAACCAAGGGCCATATGCTATATTGGAATCTTGAGTCGGAATGAATGGATATATCTAGACCATATTCCGGTGATAAATTCGAGTCACTTCTAATGCAAGTTTTATTTATAACTCGTAAACATTGAGTTGGACCGATGACAAACTCAAGTTTTTTTTATCATATTTAAATAATTAAAAAAACAGTTTACATGACTTAGCCGAGGATTAAGATTTTGTTCAATAAGTGTATAGAGTTTCCGAGCTTGTAAACATTTCTTGCCAACTCCAATGTTAAGCACCTGTAACTGTCTAGTAACGGTTTTATTACTAATACCATCTGATTATTAGAAGTTAGGAGCATGTTGAAAAAGTTGGAACAACAAAGACCTAATTGAGAATGACCTAAATCACTAAACTCATGTTACATATTCCCTTTGCAACCCTAAATTCTGACCAAGTCCCCGTTATATATGTTTGTCACTCACTACTTATGCTTAACAAACCCAACATTAAGTTATTGAAAACAGATCCAATAATTATTAGCGCTTAAAGACAATTGCAATAGCATACTTTTAAGACAGGTGTTGATCACTACACTAAAGTTAGGCAATAACAAATCTAAGTTAAAGGCCTACAATTATGAATAGGCACAGCCAAACACACCACACCCAAACTAAATGTGATTGGTTTTGTTTTGTCCTAATTGCTTTCTCATCCACGTTCTCATTTCAGATATATAAAAAGGCCTAACAATATTAAACAGCGAAATTTGCAAAAGGGTCGAATTAATCCTCAGAAGCAGCACCCATGATTAAACAAAACATAATGCTGAGATGTAAGTCATTAATCCCCACCAATACTTAATCTAATTTAGGTCTGCTGATTTAATTTACCTGATTCAATTAAGCTATTACTGTTTCAAAAGAGTTCTCTTTCTAATGAGAACTATATTGTTGAAGACTTTATACTTAATTGTTAATTAGACATACTTTTCGATTATATTTTTCAATCTCAACCGTTTAGATTTTAAGACTATATAAGTAGATTATTTATATAAATTTTCAGCCAATTTTATAATGGTTATGTATTAAAATATATCAAATTAGTGAACGGACCAAAATTGTCAAACATGAACCGTTTAAGTTTATAATGGGTATATCACATTTATGAATGTCTTAACGATTTTCAATTTGAACAAAAAATTAGAAGAATAATCTACTCATATAAATACAAACTAAATGGTCGAGATTTAAATATAAGATCGATAAGTGAGTGAATATTTTTAGTCCTTAATAAAACAGTTTTCATTTGAAAGGCTCCCACTGTTTCAATCCAAAAGAGGGTCAGACCAAAAAAAAAATCCAAAAGAGGGTCAATTGGTTGTTTGTTGTAAAAAGTATGTGTGAATTCTTGATCCCTTTTACTTGTTAAGCTGTTTTGGGTTTTTAGGACTCGAGTTAATCTCTGCTTGACTAAGTCTCATTCGCATATTTTAAGTATTCTGATTAATTTAATAGAACTTAGTGCTTAGATGGTTAACAATTCATTGCCCATTAGAATCAATCATTACTCTTCGATCAACTTATGCATGTAGACTAAAGTTGACATTTGAAACGAAGTATATGCGTAAGGGCTTGCCACTTAAGTTCACCACTTGAACCAAAAGTAAACACAGTTGAAGTTGATTATCTTACCCACAAAAGATAGGGGAAAATTAAGAAGCTTAGCATTACATTATGTGTGACATTCTAAAAGATGGGATTAATTTAGATTAGATTAATTAGTGAATAAGAGAGAAGCATATAAAGTGGTGCTTGTGGAAGGCATCTTATATTTCATAATCATATTCATATAAGATAGATTTATTCTTGTTAGGGGGGACAGAGAGTTGCTTAAGTTAAAAGATGCAAAGTAGAGAGACTACTTAGACTTAGTAGTAGTGATTAAATTAACTCATATCAAACCAAAGGTGGGTTTAAAGTTTAAACTAATCCTTTCACCACCTTTTCAATGTTCTTCCGAGATGGGAAGAGGTAAAGCAACCTTGATCTGATGTAACATGCACTATTGATCTTAATTTTTTGTTTTATCAACAATCCATTTTTTGATGTTTTACCGTGATTGTCGACGAGTTTTGCCGATTAGTCATTTTTTCTTTTCTATTCTTCTTATAAAGATTCCTACGCTGAGATGTATTGGTTGTGTATGACATCAGATTCCTTTATCTAGTGTAGTAAACTAGTAATGGTGAATAAAACAACTTTTATCCATTGGCATTAAGCTTGCAAGGGTTTCCACTTCGTTGTGCTCAATTCCAATTCGATATGACATTTTCCACCTGATAAGGGCCGCGTTGGCGAGCTGTACTCTTTGTATTATTTATTTTCTGGCCTAAACGTATGTGCGGTCTTATACGTTTGGATATTGTTCATTTTATGAATTACTCATTAACTAAAAAAAGAAAGGGCCGCGTGGAAGATGCAACACTATTATCATGTTGAACACCGAGTCTTGTCGTTCACAAAATCACAATCTCACAGATACATACATTCCCATGTGGTTTATACTTGCATTAAGGAGGTAAGCTAGCTAGCACCACCCGTTAGACAATGAAGGTAACTTATTTTAAAGCTAGCCTAAAACTATGAAAAACATAGCATAAGAATTGGGCTAAAGCGGTGAATAAATTTGATCGCCTGCAGTTTTGTATTTTTTAAACAACATAGTAATTTAATGTTTCTATATTTGTGGGCATGTATCACTAAAAAATCTTATCAAATAAAACAACGTCGTAAAACTACTACAAGGGGAAACAATCACTCCAAAACAAACAATATGCAGCTCGAGATCGAAAGGGGTAGTTAAGACGACCTTGAGCAACTAGAGCTTTTGTCTTAGGTATAACATAGCTCATAATTTGAAAAACGAGCATTGTGGAAACTACTCAACAAGAGTAATGTGGCGCCTGGCCAGAAAACTAGCAGGCATGTAGGTCACGTATCTCATATCGTCGCGGGAGAGTGAAAACTGTGCTTATATGAGTATGGTCGGTTTTTTATAGTGAGGGCGCATTTTAAGGTGACACTTCAAAAACAAAACCGTGCAGGCCAATAGATCCAACGCGGCTAATACCCTAAGTTATATGAATTGAGTTGTTACAAGGTAATGGAAAGGGTCAAAGGGTTCGCTCCGACTACAACTATCTTCCTTCCCGCACAAAAAATAACCATTTGTTGAAAGACGTTCCACATACGTCTAGGTTAGACGATTTAGCAAGGCAACACGAAACCCCTCGCCATTGCTAATCTCTCATCATACTTTCTCAAGTACATTAGGGGCAAAACTAACAAAACATTTTATTTAATTCACATAATTGGGCATACATACACAAAACTCAAAAGTAACTTGATGAACATCTAGTATGCAAAAACAAAGAAATACGACTCCATCATAAAATGCACAAAACTCAAGTAATTCAAGAACATCCGGTACGTAAAAAAACAAAAACTACGGCTCCATCATAAGAAGCATAAACACATATTACCAACGGAAAACATAGATCTATTTGTTAATAAAAATAAATAAATTGGGAGCTTATATTCATACCTCCCAAAATGACACTTGGACCTCTATCTTTTTTCTATATAGTTTTGACTTAGTCAATGCATATGAAATTACCAAAAAACATATAGCAATAAAAATATAAGAAAAGAAACAATTTTTACTTATCTATTATAAAATACAAATATAGATAATTATCCTTTATATTTATTGCTAGACAATCCAAAATGGGATATCAAATTGCATTAAATGATTTAATTGATTACCTTCTTTTTTAATAAACATCATTAGTCAAAAATTTAATGTAGTTGATAAACATCAAATTGAATGTGGACGATTTAATGTATAAACTATATAACTATCTATAATTTCTCATAAACTTCAATTTGCGCCTATAAAACTCGTTCATTAGATGTTATAATATTTCATATACGTTAATGAACAAAACTCATTAATTAGTGGTTAAAATATTTCATATACGTTGATGTTACTATCAATGAATGAAAAATATAGTTTGCCAATTTATTATGAATTTATAAAACGAGTGGAAGAGTGATCGAATTAATTTGAGAAGATAGTTTGTGTAATTATTATGCATTTTTCGAGTTGTATATAATAAATGAATTTGAAATATAGTATGAAAGAAATTAATAGATAGTAGTATGATTTGATATATCAAATTAGATAATAGACATTTTAAGAAAACTTTAGAAGTCAAATTAGTATTTTAGGTATATATAAAAGCAAAATAGAGGTCTACTGAGTAATGGGGTCTAAATATTATTTTTAGAGGTATGAATAGAAACTCCGAACTAAATTGGATAGAAAAAGGGGTAAACTTTCAACCCACGAGTAAAAGTGGCCCACAATGATTTTCAACAAGCGTAATTATCAGACAAAAACCATCCTAGCCTCCGCGAAATCCCAAAATTAAATAAAAAAAATTCCCCGTCCCAAAATTCTGCCGGGTTAACTCGAGCCAACCCTGTTGCCTGCTTCGAAGCAGACAACGAAAGTGACGGTGACAAACGGCAACGGCCTACTCCTTTCTCTCTCTCCGTTACCTCCCACCTCACGCTTCCCAACGCGCGCCCTTCCCCTTTCTCTTTCCCTCCCTCCAAAAAACACATTTCACGCCGTTAATCTCCCCCCGTCACGCGCTTTAACCCTACCTCCCGGTTAAATCCCAACCCAAGGCTCTCTCGCTTCTTCTTATAACTTATAAGAGACGCGCGCAGCCCGGTCTGGGGATTCCCCTCTGTAACGCCGTTTTTCATCCAAGAGAGATTCCCCCAATCTTGAGAGAGAGAGAGAGAGAGAGAGAGAGAGAGAGAGAGAAAGGCGGTTTCCCGAGCGGTTTTCGTAACGGCTTTTTGTCCCTCGATCCGGATCGTTACACGAGGAGTGTGTGTTGTGAATTCGAAAAGGCGAGCTGGGATTTAAGGCGGATTAAGGGCTTATTAAGAGGCTTTATTGCTCGCTGTTTAATCATACCTCGTTAAAAAAAGAGGACAGAGTCTTGTGCTATATTATATATTGAGCGCTTCTGAGCAGTTGTGATTTCGTGTTAAGTTCGTGACGGGAATGATGGCGAATCAGGCGGGTTTGTTTCCGCAGCAGGCGAATGTCTGCGCTGAAGGTGGGGATTTAGGTTGTTGTATTTTCGATTTGATTTTGGATTCGATTTGGTTTTCCGATTTTGAGGGTTTCGGTGTTGTTGTGGCAGGAGGAGAAGTGCTGTATCAGGAGCTATGGAGGGCATGTGCGGGCCCACTGGTGGAAGTGCCTCGCCTGAAGGAGAGAGTCTTCTACTTTCCACAAGGCCACATGGAGCAAGTCAGTTGATCTTCTTCTTCTTCGTCTTGTTTAACTCTTTTTTCTTTTCTTTTCTTTTGTTGGGTTTTGATTTCTGTTTATAGAAGTGTTTTTTTTTGGTTGAAATTGACAACTGTTTTGCTATTTTTGGTTTTTTTTTTATATGTGATTGTGTAGTTAGAGGCATCAACGACAGCAAATCCGGAAGTGAATCAGGTGATTCCTCGGTTTAATCTTCCCTCGAAGATTCTCTGTCGCGTAATGCATGTTCAGCTATTGGTAATTTCCTCTTTCTCCGTCTTGATTAATTTTGTTTCGACCGAGATTCTGTTTGGTTACTGAGAGCTGATGGATTGTTCTAGTCAAACTTTTCGACTCTGATTCCTGAAAAATTGAAAGTCAGATAAGCTGTTTTGAGTTGGAATAATATGTGGAAATTGTGTACTTTTTGCTAGGAACTTACCCTTTCTTTTCTTCTGTAATTTTAGGCTGAACAAGAGACAGATGAGGTTTACGCCCAGATTACTTTGATTCCTGAAGCAAAGGTAAGAAATATTTAAGCTTCTATTTTGTTGTAACAGAGTTAATATTTGAAGCAAAATTTTGTCATCAAGTGTTTCTGATAGTTAATTGTATGTGTAGCTAACCTCTAAACCTACTAGTCCTGATGAGTGTGTTTCTGAACCCGAAAGACCGAAGGTTTACTCATTCTGCAAGGTTCTTACCGCATCGGATACCAGTACCCATGGTGGATTTTCTGTTTTACGCAAACACGCTACGGAATGCCTTCCGCCACTGGTACTTTTTCTTTCCAGTTTCCTACCTTTTTGTTGCAAACTATATTTGTTCTCTCATTACTTATCTGACGTTTATCTTTATGTTTGTATTCATTCATCACTTGTCATGTATTCTCGTTCAGGAGATGACTCAGCCAACCCCAACTCAGGAATTGGTGGCCAAAGATCTTCATGGTTATGAGTGGCGATTCAAGCACATTTTCAGAGGTGACCTACATTTGTTTGCCCTCTTACAGTTGTCCCTAATCTGTGTTTGTATGTAAAAGTATGTGCTGGACCATTAACCATGTCAATTCTCACTCATTGTTCCCTGATCTGTGAACTGAACAGGTCAACCACGGAGGCACTTGCTTACAACTGGATGGAGTACTTTTGTTACTTCTAAGAGGTTAAGTGCCGGGGATTCCTTTGTATTTCTCAGGTATATACCGCTTTCTTTTCCTTCGTGTCTGTTTTTATTGTTCTTTGATCAGTTGTCAATCGCACCTTACAGCACTTGGCCTGGAATTTGATACTTGTCCCTTATGCTATATGGGACACTATTATTCATTATTTCCGACGGAACCATTTATTTAGATATGGAAAAATTTATTTCTCAGAGGTGACAACGGCGACTTGCGTGTCGGAATTAGGCGTCTTGCTCGTCAACAGAGCAGCATGCCATCATCTGTGATCTCAAGTCAAAGCATGCATGTAGGGGTGCTTGCGACTGCTTCCCATGCTGTTGCAACCCAGACACTCTTTGTAGTGTATTATAAGCCAAGGTCTAACGTACTATTATATCTGTGATGACTTTGAGATTATATTCTCTGTTAAAATTTGTATTATCCTGACAGCATTGGTCATATTTTTCATGATTTTCTAAATTTACAGGACTAGTCAATTCATTGTTAGTTTGAACAAGTATTTGGAGGCTGTTAACAATAAGTTCTCGGTTGGAATGAGATTTAAGATGCGGTTTGAGGGGGAGGACGCTCCAGAGAGAAGGTAGCACACGTCTGATCACTTCTTTAATAAGTTTCTCTAATGATGCGCTTTCTAACACATTTTTGTTATGTATTTTTTAAATTTTTTAGGTTTTCAGGCACTATAATTGGTCTCGAGGATATATCTCCTCAGTGGGCAGATTCCAAATGGCGATCTCTCAAGGTAAAATCTTCTACTTGATTACATACCCTTGTTGTAATCTTGCAGTATGGACTAATGAATAATTTTACAACTGTATCAGTAGTCCAATACCGCTGCGAACCTTAATATTAGATAGAGTTAGATACCTTAGCCCAGAACAAGTACCCAAATAATGAGTTAGAATTGTTACTACTAATACAATATTTCACTAGTCTTTGTCTGTGTTTCCTTTCTGTACTTAGTCTGAATTAAGAATTGTCACATCAACTTGATCCCAGGTTCAATGGGATGAGTCTGCATCCATTCCCAGACCTGACAGGGTCTCACCCTGGGAGATAGAACCATATGTAGCTTCCATACCTGCATGCCTTTCTCAATCCACTGTGCTGAAGAACAAAAGGCCTCGGCTTCTCCCTGAAATTCCAGCTCCTGGTGTGTATTCTTAACTTAAGAGTTCTTTCCATCTCTGCATCAGTGTCAATGTATGACTCTTTTTTTGTTTGAATTCTAGATACAGCAAGTTCAGTAACATGGCATGATGTAACACAATTGAGTGGTGCTGCTGCTGAAGGCCAGAGAAGTGAGGATCATGTTGCGTTGAATAATCAGCAGGCAGACATGATCAGCATCAGCAGCTGTATCTCAAGGACTCAGACTGATGGGGGCTGGCTATCTTCTTCTACAGTGGTGGATAGTAAAAGTGGTCCTGCTTGGCCACTTATCTCTGGATATTCAACTCCAATTTCATCAAAGCTTAAAAATGACTTGATGCTAGACCATGTTGAAAAGAGGAAGAAAACTGAGACAGCTGCTAGTTGCCTGATTTTCGGTGTAGATTTTAGCAGTCATCCTAAGAGCTCCCCTTCAGTGGAGAAGCCACCCCCACAACCAATTATTGCATCTATTGGAGCCACTGAAAAACAAGTTAGTATCTCAGAAGCAGAGTCTGACCAGAAATCTGACATTTCAAAGGCTTCTAAAGAAAGCAGCAAAGCTCAGTTTCAAGCATCACCAAAAGAGACACTGAGCAAGCAGAGTAGCTCTGCATCCACCAGGAGTTGCGTCAAGGTGCTCATTAATATTCTTTTGGTCATTTTATTTTTAATTTTATTACAAGTTTCTGATTTATGGCATGCCAACAGGTTCAAATGCAGGGAATAGCAGTTGGTCGAGCAGTGGACTTGACGATGCTCGACGGGTATGTTCAACTTATAGTTGAACTGGAGGAGATGTTTGATATTAAGGGACAGATCGGCCCTCGTAAAAAGTGGGAGATTGTGTTTACTGATGATGAAGGAGATATGATGCTTGCCGGTGACGACCCATGGTTGTAAGTATTCTTTATCACAAGATATAACAACCGGCGCTTATGTTTGGAAAAAAAATTATGTGTCCTTTTTTGGTTAGATTTAATGATTCTTTTGTGTCATTTTCTTTGTAGGGAATTCTGTAACATGGTGAGAAGAATCTTTATATGTTCAAGTCAGGACGTGAAGAAAATTAATGCAGGGAGAAAACGTCTTAGTATGTCCTCACTAGAAGTTGAAGGGACAGTAACAAATTCGAATTAACATTATATTGTTCTAGTTCTTTATCTCTTTTGTTTGTTTTCTTTTCGGGGCATGCTCTTTGTTAGTTTGTTGTTGGAGGACTCTTAATTTTGAGCAAATGAAGAAGTTGAAGTTGGAAGAAGAGGACCGTGGCCGATTAGCAGCTCGCTTATTTAGGGCTAACTAGAAGACATTTGACTGGGAAATTGAAGAGTAATGCATCATGTGTTGGATAGCGGGTAGGATCAGAATGTGTATATTTAAGCTGTTTGTGGTGGGTGGCTGTTGGGTTGGGTGGTGAGGTGAGGCTGGAGTCCTTTGTTCCATGTTCGTGTAAATATTCGTACTTCGGCGGTGTAATCTTGGTCTTTAGTGGGGTGGCAGTATGTATCTCATCTTATGTTGCAGTATTAGTTTTAAGCAATGATTTATAATAATCAGTACAATTTGTTTTAATCTCTCAAAGCTTTTGCTTGTGTTGTTTGTGTTTGGTTGTGCTCTATAATTTGATCATCACAAGAGGTCTGGTTAGAATATGGACTTTTTAGTTTTTATTTTCTTGTACCAATAGCATAATTGCAATCGTGAAAGGCCCAACTCGCACTCCTAAACTCGGTTCTAATTTCTAAACTAGTGCTGAAGCACAAAACCTTGAGATTGACATAAACCCGCTGAAAGGGGTTGAATGGGTTACCCATTGGTTTTCTCAGCAAGCATTCCCGAATATGATGTGGCCTTGAGCTCGTTGACGGAGAGGTTATAAGCAATTCATTTATACATTATGAGATCGGAGTTTGAAACTCTCCGGCAATATCGGCACCACCGTTTGCGACGGCAAAGTCCTTCAGAGCTAGAACAAGTGGTCTTTGGTCGGTGGACCAAAAGCCTGTGCTTCACTTCCCCAAATAAAAGGAAAGAAAACCATCTTTCCTTCGATATAAGGTCAACATCGCATCTTAAAGCTCGCCTCTATGCTTTCTTAAAAAGTAAGTAAATCGGGCGATCTTATTGAAATTTTTTGAAGAGGCTTACCAAGGATCCATAGGTTCATTTTAAGGAGCTATGCGCTCTCACGTCTGCCATACTTTGTGCATTTTGACAGCGTTACTCTTCCTCGTAAGATCATCTTCTACAAATGATTCATACTTGGAATATCTAAGAATCAATCATCAAATAAGTACGATAATTGAATTATTACCCTCATATTTGCTTAGGGTGTTTAACAATAGTTTCGACCACAGAATACTGATGCATGATGAGACAACGAGCAGAAAAAAAGATTGCTAACATTTGTCTAATAATTTAGTCCCGTAAACCTCTATGAAATATATGGGATGCTTCTTTCTTTCCTTCTCACATCAGGTTTCCATAATAAATTTGGAAATTCGACAGGTGATGCCACCTTGAAAATGAAAGAGGTGAACGACTCACCATAATCTAGGTTATCTTTTTTTTTTTTGAAAGGAGGGCTGGTGTGGCTACCCTCAAACTTCCATTAATAAAACCGTTGAATACAGGGGGGGACATGAAGCCTAAACTCTGATTATAAAAACCTGACATAATATCAAAGATCCCTACAAACAAGTACTCAACAAAACACCAACTAGCAAATAGTACTACTCTGATGACGACTCTATTTGCTTTAAAACAGCGGTGACATACAGAACGAGAGAACATTAGATATGAGACCCTAATAACAATGAAGCAGCAGTTACATATCCTAATGTCCAATACAATAGCTCTCCGACTACGTTGCCGCCAGAATATCACTCCGACGACACTTAGTTTCACCCTGCCATTAGGCTACAACGACTATTTGACAAAGCAAGAAACTCACCACCTACCTAGGGCAGACAAGACACAAAGATTGCACACATGGACACGAAGCCCGACTCCCCCTAGAAATCTTTTTGTAGGGAATTATTAACCACGATAAACTAAAAATAGTAAAATAAACAAGCTAGTTATGACCCACTAAGTAAGCCCAACCAGTATTACCAGGCCAACGAAGGCCCAACCGAAACCTCCAGGCCCACAACCAAAGAGGGCCAAAACAGGCCCAAGAAATGAGTGTGAAGCTGCACCGATGAAGCATTGAGACCGCCACCGCTCCCTCCTCCAGCCCTTTGCGTCGCTGCCGCACTTGAAACCTGAAAACATATGGAAAGAACTCGCCTTCACCCTCCACCACTTAACCCAAATGGTGCCCATATCTTGAAAAGCAAGATCCATTAGAGAATGGACACCCAAAGATCCTCCCCCCATAGCCAACTTCGATCCCTCTTCCCACCGCCACAAAAACGAAAAGCACAGCCGCCACAATAAGGCTAGACCACCGTGGCCACCACAGTCCCCCATCTCATGCCTCTGCCGCCGCTACAACAAACCCAATCTCAGACCCACCCCACCCTAATCTCTGATCACAAAGCCGGAGGACAAATTCCCCATCCCATCCGACCGCACAGGCCGCACACCAGTGGGGCCGAAGGCCGATGCAGGCACCGCCATACGGCCGGATGAGAGACACCGGCACCTGCGAGCCCCTTCTCCCAAAAGCCTAGCACGTGGAGGCACGTTCTCTCTGTCTCTCGTGTTTTTTTATGCATATTATTTTTTAATCTAGGTTATCTTTTGGAACGTAACGTGTACAAATTGTTGTTACATGTTTGATTAGCTATAAGCCTATAATTGGTTCTTGTTTAAATGGTAACTTAGAGCATCTCCAACAGTTTTGCTATAATTTCTCTATTATAGAGAAGCAAATTACAAAATCTTCAAAAAAATCATTGTCAAACTCCAACCTTCTCTTTTGCAGATTAACTATTTATTATTATAATATAAAATTAACATCTTAATTTATTATCATAATAAAATAATCTCAATTTAATAGAAATTTAATTGAAGAGAGAGAAAAGTGGTAGGAGATCAATAATGTCTTCATATTTCAAACAGTTGATATTGAGAGAAAAGTGGAGAGAGACATAGAGATTGATAAAACATTTATGATTGTCATCCTACAAATATTTTTAGAGAATCTGCAAATTTGGAGGAGGAAGTACTCTCTCTCATCACTTTCTCTATTTTGAAGAATGGGATGGAGAAACTGTTAGAGTGAAAAAATGTCAAAATTTTGTAAAATCCTAATTTTTCTGTAAAATGCCAAAGTTGTTGGAGATGCTCTTACTCCATTGTTGTGTGGCCCATGAAAACAACGATATTGATTCTCTCACATTATTGCTATCTTGCACAGGGCCGATCATGAGAATTTTGATGCACAATGCGAAAAAAATTTGGTGCCCAAATGGCAAACCATTAAAATGACGTACAATCAGTGTTTATTTCAACTCAGAATTTACAATTATATATCAAAATGATGTCAAGTTAGGAGGTTAATTTTTAAGCTAATTTTTATCATATAAAATATACAATTTGTGCAACAATTTTGAGTTGCAATGCAATGTGAAATTCTCATCAAGATATCTACATGCATTTTCTAATTGTGTCGCGTGTACAAGTTAGATTACAACAAAATGTTAAAATCTAATCTATCTATATATATAAGAATAAAAACATAAAACGTTTGAGAGATGAAAAATGATTAGAATGAATCAATTGGTTAAATAATAATTAAAACCTAAATTAAAAAAATATATATTTAAATTATAAAACAATTGAGAACGGAGGCCCCCAAGATTGTTTACATATTAACATATATCACATGCACTATCTATATTATCTAGAAATAAACTAAGAAGACATTGATTTTAACTAGAAACCGCACACGGGAAAGTGAGTGGTTAATTTGTGCTATCCTAGTTTTTTATATTTTTACGATCATAGTCCTGCTTGTTTTTTTGTGAGAGTCTGTGACAGAGATATATCTAAACGTTTACAATTTAATAAAACTCTAGCTACTCGCTATATAATAATAGAGATATGTAGAATTATGAATTGTGTAATTATGGGCCTAGCACTTGGGTGGTCTCTACTTTTTTTCACTATTACATCAACAGCCTCTACATATATACGTTGAAACATTAAAACTTGTGCCCCCATTTGTGTGGTGCCCTGGGGCAGGGCCATGCCTGATCTGCACAGTTCCCCGTCGTATTCTACAAATTATTGAAGCAGCAGGGCCACCGCGGCAAGTGGCCGGCAACTAATCTCAGACACGTAAATTGCTGCACATAATAACTGAGACCATCGGATCACAGAAATCTCACCCATTATCCTTCGATTCGTGAGTTGCGATGGATCACTTGATCTGAAATACCTCCATCAACTCGATTGTAGTGTAGCAGAAAGGAAAATTTGTGACCAGAACATCTCAGAACCTAACAATTACTGAAAGAAATTAAGTGGGAAAGGTGTCTTAGCAAGGATTCTTAATTCATGTAACTTTGTCTAACGTTAATTGGTCTATCCCTGGCTTAATTTTAAACACTAAACATGTCGCATCATGATACTCGGAACTACAAGGTATATGCATATGATAGTTGGGGACCAAATAATATTTATTCTTTTCCATAAATTCTGATTGAGCTATTTCTGTTTGCTTGCTGAATAGTGCAATCATGTGCTTGACTATATGTGACGACACTAGCTTCCACTACTCGATCACCAAATCGAGGTTGTACAATATATGGTGATCGGCGCGCGTACCATATCTGGAAGGATCTATCCAGAAACGGTGATGTTGGTAATAAATTAATAATACATAGAGAAAATTTGGGAGGTTCTACCTTTCTCAACGAACAAAAAATTGCCGTAGTTCTCATAGGGTTGTGCATTGATTTCATCTTTCTTATTCGGATACATCAGTTTTCAGCAGGTTGCTAGCTACCTCGAATCTTTCAGTGATATGCTAGTTTATGCCGTAGTTCTTGACTGTCGCTCAGAACTGTACTTCAGCATTGACTATTAGCTACATTTGTGTTATCTATGCACATTTATTTGATCAATGATCGATCTATGATTGTGGCACGCCGGAAGATGTTAAAAATGAATCATTCAACGATTAGCACCTTTGCTTATTCATTCATAACTTTAAAATAATCAAATCGTCGATATATATGACTGAGTTGAAATATGATGCGTCTACGGTTTATCATCAACACCTCATCGCGATCATAACTAAGTAGGTAAAATAATTTTCCATCTTCAACAATAGCATGTGTTAACTCTTGGCTAAAAAAGAACCGTAGAGATAAATTTTACGTTGATGGCCAAGATGAGCTAGGGTTTGTGATGACGAAGATGAAGTTTCAGAGAGAGAGAGAGAGAGAGAGAAGCTAATCTGTTTGTTATTACCAAAATGATAAGTTACAGAACAACAGAGAGGAGAAGATATTTATGTTTATACATATCAGCAGCAACTAACTAGCTATAAGATGGAGACTTAACACGTGTCTCAATAGGACTGGAAACTTCTACATTTTATTGTAATACACTAACATACGTATCTCTAACACCCTTGTGGAAGTTATATAATATACCATATCAAGTGATCGATCAACCTTATTCATTTCATGCGCCCTAACATATAGCATCAACTAGGATATATATAAGAGTAATAAGACCAAAGTACTTCGGAAGCTCAGAGGTTGCAACTAGTATTATACTTCTTGCTCCACCACCATGTCCACCGCCACTGACGACGTACTCCCTCTTCATAACTACAAACACTCTCTTCGTACCTCTATCAACCGCCTCTTTGCTCTAATATACTGTTGTGCCATCCTAGCCTTGCTTAATCACCACAGACACTCCCTCCTCCACTCAACAACCCTAACCTCCTTCTTCATCACCCTCACCCTCCTCATAGCTGACTCCATCCTCGGTTTCTTGAACATCACCGCGCAAGCTTTCCGAATGAAGCCCCTCTACCGCAAAGAATACCTCGAAAACCTCATAAAGGTTCTTCCAAAATCCGACTTCCCTGCACTTGATGTGTTCATATGCACTGCGGACCCCTACAAGGAGCCTCCGATGAACGTTGTGAACACAGCGTTGTCGGTGATGGCTTATGATTATCCGACGGAGAAGGTGTCGGTGTACGTTTCAGACGATGGAGGATCGGCTCTGACTCTGTTTGCGTTCATGGAGGCTGCAAAGTTTGCAAGGCACTGGTTACCTTTCTGCAGGGAGAACAACGTAGTGGAAAGGTGTCCAAAAGCTTTTTTGGAATTGGAACACTCCAGATTTGCTGAGGCTGAGAAAATTAAGGTACGTAACAAAGCTTTACACAAGCTTAATTTGTTTCTATTTTTTGTTTAATTAAATTAACCATGCATGCACAGTACTAATTAAGTTCATTAAACTCCTGCAATACGCCACTAACATTTGCTATAAGTTCATTCATATATATATATATATATATTCTTGCATCTTGAGTCTCAATTGATCAATGTATGAAAGCTAAAGAAAACCAAAAGACCAGGTCCACCCTACCCATCCATGATCGATCCATCCAAGAAGATAAGGAGCAAAGGAGATTCGATAGCCAATGCAAGGACAAAGTTACCTCAGTTTGCTCCAATCAAATTCATAATGAATCCTATGAATTCAAGTTAATCTTATCAAAGAACGAATCGATCAAATATACAACGGCTACTGAATTCCTCTGACAATCTTTGTCGTTCCGATCCTCGTACGTACAAACTTGGCACTACCATATTTTGTGATCTAAAGTCTAAATCTTGTTGCAGATCATGTACCAAGGCATGAAAGTGAGAGTAGACAACGTAATCGAGAGAGGCAAAGTCGACAGCGAATATATAATCGGAGAACGGGAAAATCAGGCATTTGTTAAATGGACCGATGGATTTACCCGGCAAGATCATCCCACAATCGTTCAGGTATCTTAAGCTCAAATAACAGAGATAATTATTTATAACGTTTAGTTCCTCAAACATCATAAGATGTTTAAGATTTGGATATGAGCAGGTTTTATTGGACAGTAGCAAAGACAAAGATATCACCGATAGTGTCATGCCAAACCTAATCTATGTTTCTCGAGAAAAAAGCAGGACATCAGATCATAATTTTAAAGCTGGTGCCCTTAATGTCCTTGTAAGCTCCATTTTAATTTCTATTCTATTTTACTCTATTAACAGTCCAAAATAATCACTGAAATATCTTTTTGCATTTTCACGTACTACTGCTGCCAAGATTCGAGTTTCGGCTGTCATGACCAATGCACCAGTAGTCTTAACCATAGACTGTGACACGTACTCCAATGACCCCCAAACACCTTCTCGTGCACTATGCTACTTATCAGACCCTAATCTTCGATCTAAATTAGGATATGTGCAGTTTCCGCAGCGATTTCGTGGAATCAACAAAAATGACATATATGGTTGTGAACTTAAGGGTTTGTTTGTGTTCAATGCTGAGGGAATGGATGGGGGTTCGGGGCCAAATTATGTAGGAACAGGATGCTTTTTCAATAGAAGGGCTTTCTTCGGCGGTCCATCACAGTTGTTATCACCTGAAATTCGCGAGTTAGCCCCGGATAAGGTGGTGGACAAGCTCATTCAGTCCCCAGAGATTCTTGAATTGGCACATCGTGTTGCTGCTTGCAACTACGAAAAGAATACCGATTGGGGATGGAAGGTATACTAAGTTTGATGACATATTTCTATGCATAGTTATGTTCATGATATAGCTAGCAATTTCGGTTATTCAACATTGTCACGTATGAGAGAAATGCGACCTCACTCGAGTTAAATGGTCTCAAACTGTGTAGCTTGGTGTGAGATACGGCTCGCTGGTGGAGGACTTCTTCACTGGTTATAAGATGCAATGTGAAGGATGGAAAGCTGTACTGTGCAATCCTACTAGGGCAGCATTTTATGGAGATGCTCCGATCAACCTTGTTGATGTGTTCACGCAAATAAAGCGATGGACCATAGGCCTCCTTGAGGTTGCTTTCTCTAAATATTGTCCAATTACATTTGGCATTCGAGCCATGGGCCCTTTGATGGGGCTCTCATATGCTCACTATGCATTTTGGCCCATTTGGTCCATTCCAGTCGCGGTGTATGCTTTCCTTCCCCAACTCTCTCTCCTCAATGGAATCACCATCTTTCCTAAGGTAACTTACATCAATCTTGGTCAGTTTCTCTGCCAAGGTAATATTCCCCATATATATATCAGTGTTGTAGTATTATACTCTAAGTTGATTAAAACTCATACTAATAAAGAGTTCATAACGACAATCTTATAACATAACATATTCAAACTATGTAACAAGATAAAAATTAATTTATTAATTCTTGTACTAAATTTTTTATTCCAACTACATAGGTACTTCTTATTAATAACATTGAATGAAGTTTTTGTTGCAGGTTTCGGAGCCATGGTTTCTCTTGTACGTCTTTCTTTTCCTTGGAGCCTACACGCAAAACTGCATAGACTTTATGGTAGAAGGAGGATCATTCCCCAAGTGGTGGAATGACCAACGAATGTGGATGGTTAGAGCTCTCTCACCCCTCTTGTTTGGATCCATTGAGTACCTCCTCAAGTCCTTGGGCATTTCTGCCCATGGGTTCAATGTGACCAGCAAAGTTATCGATGAAGATCAAAACAAAAGATATAACCAAGGAACCTTCGAGTTTGGTGTCGCATCACCCATGTTTGTGCCTCTAACATCAGCTGCCATTCTCAACTTGGCTGCATTTGCTTGGGGGCACGTAGAGGCTTTCAGAGGCAGCAATGGCTTGGAGGGGATGTTCTTGCAGATGTTTATAGCTGGTTTTGGCGTTGTAAATTGTATACCAATCTATGAAGCCATCATCAGTAGAAGTGACAAAGGGAGAATTCCTACAAAAATCACTATGGTTTCATTACTCTTGGCAATTGCTCTGTATGTAGCAGCTTATGTTGCTCTTCAAGTAGCTGACTTGGTATGAAGTTCAATTTACCATTGATGGACAATAGGTTAAAGTTAATTATGCCAAGCTTAATGCTAACTAGCTATTGGTCGATACGTCCGAGCGGTTAAGGAGACAGACTTGAAATCTGTTGGGCTCCCGCGCAGGTTCGAACCCTGCTGTCGACGTGTAGTGTTTCTGATTTTTTTTTCCTCAGTATTGTGAAACTGTGCAACTTGAATACTTGATCCGAATTACATCGGATATTGTTGCATGGTTATTTGAATGATACTGAAGACATTTATGAAACTTTAGTCATTTGCAACACAACAACATCCATAAGAACAGAACACCCATTTCATCGATCATATAAAAGTAGTTTATCTCAATTCTCAAATAGAGGTAGTAAGCATCAGTAGCAGGCTAGCAGCAGTACATAAAGTTGATTCGAAATCGAAAAGCCAATGCTGAATTTATTTTAAGCCAAGAGCTTCATCCCAATAAGGTAGGAAGTATAAACATCATGAACTGCATGCTTGATCCCTTCCTGAGTAAAAACTCGAGCATCCCAACCGTCCGCACCAGATCCACTCAGCGGCTCAACATCAATACCAACTTCAGCTGCCAACTCGGGTAGTCTCGTCGACTCCAGATTCGGTTTCTTCAGTATCCTGGCCGCAAAATATCCCAAGTCTACTCCTTCATTCTTCATCAGATCATCACGCATTGATTTACCATTATGACGAAACTTTCTTTTCCTCTCTAATTCTATACCCAAAAAGCAAATATTGGTATCAGCAAGAAGATCGCGGAGTTTAGTATTACCAAAGTAGCTGGGATAATAGTTGAACAGATCATACAGCTTAATCTGGGAGGATCAAGCAACGACCTTCAGCACAAAGTAGCAGCATTGAAGCCTTCACATTTGAAAACGTATCGATTATAATACCCTTGATATCAAGTCCCATAACAGGTCTTGCAGTTTCCAGCAAAGCCCTCATTTCTGATGTTATTTCATCAATCAAAGTAGCATTATCCACTACGTACGCTAACCTTCACCTTAACTGTAACGACCCCAAAATTTCGAGCTTAAAAACTCAAAATTCTAAAGTCGTTAAACACCAAATAATCTCAATAAATCGAAATCATTAAAGCGTAACAGCGGATCACATCTGAGTTTAAAATATAACTCAGTCAAGCCGATTATTACAAACCCAAATGATAATTCAACATATAACAAATGGAATTGTATAATCCTCACAACCTCACAAATAAAATTACACCAAATCACACACACAATCCCCGCTGGAACCTCACCACGACTGGATGCGATCGACTTCGAGTCTTCGGAGTCGTCACTCAATCACCACTACTCAGCACCTGCGGAAGTATCCCCTACACCATTGTAATTGGTGCACCGGGATTGCAACACAAACCCGGTAAGCTTTACAGCTCGTATGAGTAAAATATTAAAATAACTCTCGTCTCATAAAAGACACAACTCCACATCAACACAGCATAATGAAAATCATGAGAAAACGAGCAACCCATCTGGTTACTCTAATACTTTCACAAAATGGTAACTAATGAGCGCTGGTACACATCCGTTACCCCTCACTTAGTATACCGCTGATGTTGGGTAACCACCCGCCACCCAACATCCAAACAAGCTGAGTACCCATGATCAGATAACCACCCGTTACCTCCATGCAGTACTATGGCAGACAGACTAGAGCTCTAACTGTATCGTAACTTTCGCCCGGCCAAAGGCTAGGTTCCGACTTGCCTCACATGTACAATAATCTCACATCATATTGTACCACACATCACGTCCGAAGACAAATCACAATATTTCACATTTTCCGTGATAAAATCATGTACAATAATCACTCATCATATTGTACGTTTTAAAACTTTCACAATATATCCATAATAAAAATCATAACAGTATATTATATAGCAAACTATATATATTCGTATTTATTTACCATTTATACCACATATACATAGTCCACTATATCCTATACATGTCATATTTCATAAACACCTGAAAAATTACGTACGATAATCTCACATCATATCGTACCATTGAAATCACATACACATGCACAATTTTTCTGTCACCGAAATGACTATTTTCAATGAATTAATAACAGTAAGTAATTTAATGAACTATATATATATATGTACTTATTACCATTATACTGTATATATGTAGTTCACTAAATTATATACATGTTGTAATTCATTTAATAAACACACTTGCAAAAATGTCGAATCACCGCGAGGGTAGATTCGTAATTCAGTGAGATTTTACTCACCTTATTGACTCGAGCGTAATTCCACAATTCGCGATGCTAATTCCTTTCCTCGATTTAACGATCACCTTAAAAGAATAAGAAAAGAATTTAGAATCGTTTCGTGAACCTTTAAATGCCAAAACAGTAATATACGGTTACTGTTAAGCAATTTTGGTTTATACGAAGTTACTGTTCACTGTTCACTATTCACGGTTACTGTACAATACTCAATTAATACGTATTTCTGTACGTATAAATATTATATACGTATTTCTGTACGTATAAATATTATATACGTATTTTTGTACGTATAAATATTAAATATGTACTTCTGTACGTATAAACGTTAATACGTATTTCTGTACGTATAAATATTAATACGTATTTATGTACGTATAAATATTAATACGTATTTATGTACGTATAAATATTAAATACGTATTTCTGTACGTATAAATATTATATACGTATTTCTGTACGTATAAATATTAAATACGTATTTTCTGTACGTATAAATATTATATACGTATTTCTGTACGTATAAATATCAATACGTATTTTGTACGTATACGTACGATTTAAATGTAAATACAACTCAGTAAATAAAATTTACTAAATTATCCTTTTACAATTTACTTTTTACATTTACTGAAAGTAAATTATAATTACATTTACCGAAGGTAAAAATTAATTACATTTACCGTAGTAATTAAAATTTACATTTACATTTACCATTACACAGTAAATTACCAAAATACCCTTTCAGTCAAGACTATTTACACCGCCTCACACGGCGGCGCGTGTGGCACACGCGCCACCTCCGGCCGGCCGCGCGTGGGGCCCACGCGCCGAGGCTAACCACGGCGCGTATAGCGCCACCGCCACCTGAAAACTCATCCTCTCCTCCTCCTCTTTCTTCCCACGGTCGCAGACCACCCCTAGACTGCCCCATACCCCTTCACGCGCCGCCTAAGGCGGCGGTGTTCACCATTTCTCCCCTCCTTCCCGATCTCACTCCAATCTCCTCCACAATCAACCAAAACATCCACCATACACACCACAACAATCACCACAACATTTAGAATTGAAACCTCACCTATTATTGGTCTTGGAGGCACCGAAGCTCGTCGGAGAGCTTGGAGCAGTCGTGCGGTCCGGAGAGGCGCGAGCGGGCGAGTCGACCTCGGGGTCGCTTGTGAGGGACGGTGCGACGTCTCCTAGGCCGGCGGTGAGGACCACATCTCCCTGAGAAGGGAGATCGGTGGTGGACCGAGAGGGTGAGGGAGAGAGCTCGGGAAGAGGAAGAGAGGGTGGAGGCGCTGCGTGACGATCGGGGCTGCTTGCAGGAGATCTTGCGAGGGTGTAGGGTGCGGTGGTGCTAGCCACGAAGGGCTGAGGAAGGAGGTCGGGGAGGGAGGCGATTCGGAAGGCAGAGAGGGGAGAGAAGGTCGGGTGGAAGAGAGAGAGAGAGAGAGAGAGAGAGAGAGAGAGAAAGAGGGAGGCGGGCTGAAGAGGGGGTTTCCAAATATGGGAACCCTAGCTCTAAATCATTCCTTATATACCCCCTCCCAAAATCGGAAACTAACTTCCGTCGTTAATAACTTTTTCGTACGTCGTCCGATTCGAACGCGTCACATATCCACGAACTCGTATCGCCGAGCTCTACAACTTTCGTGAACGAAGTTTCTGCAACTGAGCGACGGAATAAAAGTCACTAATTTCGTTCGGAAACGTAACGTTTTACTTATTAAACGTTCCGAAGACGTTTCCGTTTTCGATTCCCGATGTTACAAAACGGAACAAACACGATTTAAATCATTTCTAAAACTCAAAACTTTAGAAATAGTGTATTAACTCGTCCCGAAAAATCGGGTTATTACATTAACGTACACCATGAAGTTCAACCAAGTAATTATCCATTTTCGACAAGATAAACAGAGGTATCATTCTGAGAAATACAAATTAAGAAACTCTAGCAAGGGACAGTAAAAGCATGAAGATGTTCATCATATTTATATATAAGCACATGAGTTTAGGCCGTTAAGTATATGGGTTTTACAAACTCTTAAGTGCATGGTATCTAGCTAATCTACACGTCAAATTAACATGAATCTAGTAATGGATATTTAATTACATTAGTGGAATACTGTAGACCGATCATCTTCGTTGGTGTGTACATTAATTTGTATGGGCACTGCAAAGTCTGGAGGCCCTTTGATGTTCTAATTCAAATGGTCAATCTTCTCCAAAAAACCGTGGCTTTCAATTGTTTTCAAGGGTTTATTCTTTCATTTCTTTGTGTTCAGTGTTCACCCCCCCCCCCCCCCCCCCCCTCTCTTAATATTTGATGTATGTAGTTGCTAAGATTAGATGAATCTCTAATATACTCTAAGTTTTTATTATTGGCCGGAATGAAAATTCAGCTTTGATAAAACATCATATATCATATATATACTCCAAAATTCTGATTTATATTCACAAAAGTCCACCTACACCAACACATATTAGATGGATCGGTGCCCTTGGTATTTGTGGTCAATATTACTTAGAAAATACCAAGTATATGTTAGCTAACTGTCCATTTATGTTGGTGCTATAGATAGTGTATGTCATGCTCTAAATCAATTCTTTGACTACTAAGAAATTGCATAGTGAGTTTAATAAGAGTTAATGAAGAATATTATAGAAGAATCCCCGTCCCATTCTGCCATGCATTTGCATGCATGTCAATCTTGTAACTTGTGTTCTTTTTCAACTAATACAAGAACAAAGATTGGTGCCCTCAGCATTCCCATATTCAGCTTTCTAACAAATGCAGACAAATGCAGTTAATCATTCGCTACAAGCAAGGGCACCCAGTTAATCATTCGCTCTTCTATATCTAGCTAGTCCACTTCAAATTACGTACTCTAGATTGTAGAGACCTCTCTCGAGATTCTTGACAATATTTATAGCCGGCCTCTATATATCTCACTCGTCTAACTAGCTGCCGCCAAAATTGGACCTCTCAGTGCGAAAGTATATAGCTGCTTGAGAAACTTATGTTATTCCTGGGTGAAGAAGGAAAGCACACATGGCTTAAACTTCTGGGATATGAATAGTAACCGAGTCTCCCGAATCTCGATTACTAGTAGTACTACTGGAACACCCGGACTCCCTTAAAGTTGAACTACCAGTGCCAGCAGTTGATGATGACTCTTCTCCAGCCGCTGCTGTCACATTTGGAGCGACGTTATTGTCCATCTGTTGCTGCTGGTTTTGTCGTAGCTCCAATGAAACTATCCTGGAACTGTGGTGGGAGACTATAATGCTATGGTGCTGCTGGAGTTGTTGTGCAGCTGGCTCTGTTGATGTGGTGGAACTAACAGTTACTGGTGCGGGATTATTACTGTCGATTTTGGTCGTACTAATCGGAATCACCAAGCATCTGCAAAGGGGGCAGGTTGTGTTGTTGTGCAGCCAGTGATGTATGCAATGGACATGGAAGACATGCTTGCACGATTGAACCTGCAGTAACTCCTCTTCCATTTCGAATTCCCCCAAGCAAACACAACATCTGGATCCAACCATTAGGCAGGCACAAATTTAGCTTACAAGATCAATTAAATCAGCCCACAAATCACTAACACATCACAATTTGACATCCCTAGTTCGATCAATGAAAAAAAAAACATAACTTGTAGAACGCATCAAACACTCATAAAGTTGATCGAATGTCTATATATTATTATCCATTTCGAGCTGGAAAAAAGTTTTGTTGAAAGAATCTCGATCAGAATGCTATAATTACACAAATTCTATAATTGAACTTTATTTTCACGTTTGGTCTCCTCCAAAAGATGTCCTTTCACACTATATATATTCTACTCGTTTATCAATCACTCCTTTTCTCAAAAGCACTTTTGAGAAAAATAGTGGATGTTATGAGAGATTCTAACCGATCGAACATGTATGCAAAGAAATATAAGCATCGAACTATTTATATATGATATTACTTAATAATTGAGAGATTACCTTAGAATTCAAAAACCCTCTACTATTTTTGTTGTTATTTTTTATTTTGGTAAATCGTCTAAATCTCAAATTCTGAATAGTCGGTTGGCAATGGTAGTGGCATTCCAACTTTAAGATGTGATGGAACACCATCTTGGCACATGCTAATAGAACCTAATAGGCTAATACTGATGTCTCCAACACATAGACCAGTTTAACTTCATCTGGCTTGTCATGACAATATGGTAAATCAAGATTAAACAAGTTAAAACTTAAAACTGAAAGCAGTTTGATTGAAACTTACTGGGAATCCTTTTTCCTCAATTCTTCATCAAATAGAATGATCTGCAGCTTCTCTTTGAGCTCTCCCTTCAAATCCATCGGACAAGGCTAATATGCATGGAAGGAAAAACAAAACAATTAGATAATTATAGATGATATACAAAATTCACATTGTAAAACCTCAGAAATGGATTCTCAATTAATTTATCTACTGGCCGGTACTTCTTTTCACTTCTTGCATGTTTTTGTGAGAGAGAGAGAGAGAGAGAGAGAGAGAGAGCTTACAGCTGAGGAAACATATGTTGAAGGTCCTGAAGCTTGATTATGGCTTCTTCTTTGAATGAGAATTGGAGGAGAAGATGAAAGAGTGGAAGCCCTCCGTTTGAGGTAGAACAAGTAGAACAAGAGAAAGAGAATGATGGAGAAAAGAATAGGAATTGAAAATATAAAGGCCTGGTAAAGTTTGAGTTGGAGTGCCTGAGGATAAAGGTGAGATTGAGAACTAGTAGTAGTAATAGAAGAAGGAGAACTGGCAGTTGTTTGAGTTGGATATGGAAGAACCATGCTGATCGAGTGAATTAAGCAGCTAGCTAGTTAATAAAACCTGGAAATTATGATGCCTGTTAGTTTGAAGATGTAGGGGAACTACTACAAATGCCCTCGTTTTCTATTTGAGGAGTGTATTTATGGGGGAGAACTTTGAGGTGGGATCTGTTCAGATATGAAGGGAACTGAATGATTGTTTTTCATACCAAAAAGTAGAGAGATCATTTGGCTTTGTAAAGGCAAATTTACAGTTGATGTCTACAAAAGAGGCGCAGGTCTATTCATTTTTTCTCTCTCCAACTACTGTGTAATGTAATAATCCGAATCAATAATTATTTTCTAAATTTCTTTGCAATATGTAATACTGCATAATACAGTGAAAAACAATTTCGGAGTCCAAATGAGAAGACAAGTACAATTTCATCATCTTAATCCTGTTGATCAAATAGCTCGATAATATGGCTGAGTTTTTAAGAACAGTTGTGGTTTTTATTGTTTTCCTTTGGTCAATTTCACTTACTGCAGTTCTGGTACAAAATATTGGATCGATACTGATGGTAGTGGTAAAAGTATCAGATATGATGAGTTACTCAACTATCCATGCATGAAAAATTAGAGCATGCATGCAGTAATTAAGAACGTAGTTGAACTAATTTCTGAATTAACCATCAAAATGGAGATTTATGTAATTAAGATCCTACTATTGCCGCGACTATGTTTCCTATGTAACTTTTTTGTGGATGAGTGATGATCTATGTTGATAACTTTTAAGAGTATAGTCGGACCTTTTATAATTGGAAATATCTATTTTTGCTTTTCTTCCGTAGTGCTTGTTTGAGAGCTTATTTCTTTTGGCGTTATGATTGTTTAGAGCTTGGGGAGAGGACACATTATAACTTTGTTAATTAAGATAATAGGACCATGAGACCTTCATCCCCATAAAAAACAGAGCAATAAGTTTTTTAGATAAATTCAATATTATTTCATGATCTAGCATATATTCCTTCAAGTCATGTCCATCACTAAAAACATGGGTCCTCATCACACCAAGCACTGAGAGGCTCAGTAATCTCACTGTAACATCATGGACCCAAACAACATCATCATCAGAAATTTTTACCAATTTCTGAATTCTTTTTAGTTATTTTAATCAAAAAGATCAAAACAATAAATAGATGTGAATTGCCTACTCTTAAGTGAGTTAAGTCTTAATTACTTAAGCTGTTAGTCCATCTGATCGATCACCCTTCGTGTTACAAAGTTGATGACCTAACTAACCTATAAAGCCACAAGTTATTAGTATGTTGTGTGTTATCAAGGAGGTTTCTCCCAACTTCAATTAATTTGACACACCTCTACCATCAGATATATATTTTGCCATGATTAGTAGAAGCCACAATTATAAAATCTGGACTACAAGTTCATCAATTGACATCAAATGTTGGTGTATATGCTTAAGATGTGCAACTAACAAGCCTAATATTTTTTTTATGTCCATATCCTCCCTAAATTGTGGTCTCTCTCGTCAACTGCAAGGGCTTAATACAAATTTAGGTGTGCTTTTACGTGTAAATGACTTGTTGAGGCCAAACTTGTTTATAGATACTAGGTAAATGTTACCCTCTCCAAACGGGGCCTTAAGGTTTTGAAAGGGAAGGAATTCGAACTTTGAAGGCCAAATACCAATGATACAGTAAGTGGTGTGAATATCAACTACAACGTACACATACTCTACTGTATATAAGCAAAGAATTTATTCTTCAAAATAAAAGGAGCAGAAATATTTCCCTTTTCGAAGTGTTTAGACCTTTAGCTCTCGACTACTTCTTTAGGCTAGGCAGGGGAAAAATTCTTTCTCCAAGCACTAGACTATAGTGATCTTGGTGCCTTTGAACTTTTCATCATTACATAAACACTAGAGTTCAGCAAAATCTAAAGTATAGAAAAAACATGGCATCTACAAAGTCAAATCTAAGAACCATTCCTTGTGATGAGATCAAGCATAAGCCATTTATATAAGACAAAAGAGATCATAATACTAATTGCGAGAACTATGCTCTAATTTCACAATGTTTGATTGGTTTTAGAGGCTTTGAAAATAGGAAAAGAGCACATTCCAAGTTTATGATAGATGTCTGCCAATTGCAATATCAAGTGAACTCAAGAATCTATGAAGCCTAGGAGAGTAATCCTTCATTTGAGGAGTGAGAGATTGGAATACGGAACAAGAATACTTGATTCTTTTATTCATCCACTGAAGCAAGCATGAGTGCATGAGCAAAAAAGGCAAAAGGAAAGGCAGTATTATGGTGCTTTTCCGCTCATCTTTTTTACTGTATTTTCCACTTGTTTTATGCTCTTCTTCGAATTCATTGGTACAACTTGTCCTCTATTTTAAGCATTTCGCGATTGCAATTTGATCTGCAGGTGTCCCTTGATTGAATTGAGGAGGTCTCACACTCTCACTGCTACTGGTGGATCATGAAGAAAGATTTATCTCAGAAAGTGGGTTGCAGATCATATCGGATTCTCCAGCTGATATAGAAAAGCCTCATGTCTTTACCGAGTAAAGCACTTCCACTTTAAATCTCAGTAATCCTTTAGCAGCCATGAAATCACCATGTTTAAATGAAAGGAATGACCAACTAAAGTCTCTAGTAGCCGGCGATGTCATGCATGATAAGCTCCCATGATTAAAAGCAAGTAATTATCACATGGTGCTAGCCAAGAAGGATAAGTTTTGACTCAACGATCCTAAAGATGATAAAACTATAACATAAGGCAATTCAATACGATTTTGGTATCAAATTTTTTGGATAAAGCCTACTGCCACCATAGATTGTGCAGTCTGGTTAAAAGGGATTGTGAACAATGACGTTAACCTGCGACAGATCAAATACACATTCTATTGAGTATTGACAATACAAGTTCCAGTTTCTTTCATGCATTATTTTATTATCTGATTCAAATCAGAAATCTAGGATAACCAACAAATTTGGGATTCAGCTCACTAGTACTGTCATCAAGACTCCATATTATGATGCTGATTCACAAGTCATTCTTAAAGATGATTTCATCAATTGAATACATTTTATTTGATCATTAATAAAAGGTAGTCAACTATGTTACAACAAAAACTAAATGACCTGAATCTCAATAACAAGGGGAAATTGGAGGATTCAACGCATATGGGATTACATTGTACATGGCTTTTTTCCTTCCCTGTTCTTCCTCTGAGGGATGGACAAAAGACTTGACCTAAACTAGTACTTCCTCTTCCTTATTTTGAAACTCAGAGATCGGATGACATTGTCATCAGCTTTCAGATTCTGTTCAAGAAACTCCATAGATTCGGGTTTTGTGAAGTAGGTAAAGAGTAGGTAGATCCCATCCAGGTAAGTGTTGGATTCTCCCGCTTTGTTTTTCTTCTGGATGCTATAGGCTAGTGGAATCACTCCTCTGTTGAAGACCTCGACATACATGCCACCTCCAGCTATAAGCAACTGCAAAAATTGGCACAGTCAAACTGTAAAATGTTGTAACAATTAAACTTCCAAGTTTATAACTTCACAATATATAACTACTAGTTGCATAAGTTAATCTGATGATTTGCATCAGACCAGCTTTGCTAGGCTCTGCAGACACCATAATTCTATCCAGTTCAGATTAGTTGCAAGGTTAGCATGCTCTAATAAAATACACATGAGCCACACCTCAATTGAATACTTAAAAACCTCATATGCACGTTCTTCCTAGTTTATAAGAGGTGGATAACCATGTCTAAACGTACATCCAGTATGACACTCATTATGTCCGAATAAGAGCCACAGAAAATCTAAGGGTAATTATAGCTAATTAGATTAAAGTCTTATAAAAAGTATGCATGAAGCGAAAACAATGAAATTTTTATGAGGGAGTAAATTAAGTGTGGCAGTTTTTGACATCAGAGGATTGTTTGGGTGATCCATGGGAATGATCCGAATGATACAGTCCTACGTACTGCACTTTTCCGAACAATTTCTCGGAAGAATGTCATAATCTATCAATTTCGTCCAGTAAACTCCCAACTTCTCTAGATGACAATAATGTATCACTACACAAAGAACATAACGGCTTAGCTTGTTTCATACAAGTACAATCAATAATTGTGCATCAATCATCTTCACTTTCATACAAGTCTACAACCCACTGGGCAAAGAGTTATTCCATATCAAACGTTAAGCAAAATATTTCACCGCACTTCCAAAATCTAAACACATAATGAAGTCTGAGATTGCCTCTCCATAGAAAACAGACCCAGAAGCTGGTTATGATGTGCGCGGGCTCAGTTCATCAACAAAGTAACCATCTTCCTCCAATATAAAATAGCATTTCATACCGCAATGTAAGCTTTTACAATTCAAAGAATGCCCGAAATTTTAAAGAGTTTTTTTCACCAACAGTCCCTCAACTCTGGTGTATCTACCAATGTGATACCTCAACTCTTAATCGTACCAATGTGATACCCAGACTCTAGTATTGCTATCATTGAAGTACTTCCGTCAGTTTTTTTCAACTACTCCGTCAACTTGGTGACGTGGCAAGTACGTGAGACCCACAAAGAGGGTTAAAAGACAAAATTAACCCCATCTAAGAGGAGCAATGTTTTTCCCGCCCTTTATCTTGAGAAATACACCCAATAATTCCAATTTTAGCGCCAATTTTCCCTCTCTACTCCTTAATTTGAGTCTCTTATCTAAACTAAAGAACTACTGCCAACCAGTCGATCACAATCTGATAAAACCTAGATAAATCTCATTTTCTATTTTTACCCTAGCACTTGTTAAACTAACAGAATAAATATAGAAATTTATATGAAACATCTCATTTCCACAATCTCATAAGAATATAGAAACACATAACTTAACGAAATTCAATTACATGTTTAAGTACCATTAGTTCTTACAAGCAAAAATCATGGCAGATCAACATAAAAGGTGACAACTAATGATACTTAAACATGTATTTGAATTTCGTTAAGTTATGTGTTTCTATATTCTTATGAGATTGTGGAAATGAGATGTTCCATATAAATTTCTATATTTATTCTGTTAGTTTAACAAGTGCTAGGGTAAAAATAGAAAATGAGATTGATCTAAGTTTTATCAGATTGTGGTCAACTGGTTGGCGGTAGTTCTTTAGTTTAGATAAGAGACAAATTAAGGAGTAGGGAGGGAAAATTGACGCCAAAATTGGAATTGTTGGGTGTCTTTCTCAAGGTAAAGGGCGGGAAAAACATTGCTTCTCTCAGATGGGGTTAATTTTGTCTTTTAACCATTTTTATGGGCCTCACGTACTTGCCACGTCAACAAGATGACGGAGAAGTTGAAAAAAACTGACGGAAGTACTTCAATGATAACAATACTAGAGTCTGAGTATCACATTGGTACGATTAAGAGTTGAGGTATCACATTGGTAGGTACACTAGAATTAAAGGACTGTTAGTGAAAAAAACTCAATTTTAAATGAACTGCATCCAATACCTTCCATTACAGCACATTTGAGCTACTAAGGAAGTTTGACAATATAACAAACTACATTGCACCACCTTCAAGCACAAGCTAATTCTATGTTACAAGCAATGATTCCATTTCAGGTTTTGCTTCAATAACTCTACTTATGTATTATACACAGCTACTCTAATCAACCAAAGGAACAAAACTTTAGCTACTCGTCTCCATATAAGTTACCACATTTCTTAGTTAGAGCTCAAAATTTACCATCCTAAGGTAAAATCGAAACACAGAAAAAGTAAAATCAAATTCAAAAACCCAATTACCTCCTCGTACTTCTGAGTAAGAGCGAGTCTTTCATCCTCAGACATATCGGGTCTGAGAACCGCCATGGTCTCGTACTGGCGGAGCCCCGGCGGGCACGTCGGCTCCTCCTTGTCCTCCACGGCGGTCAACCCCGGGCCGGACGGGGAATTCGGGTCGTCCTCCGACTGGAACCCGCCGCCTTCAAAGAAGGAGCCGGAGAACTCCAGTGACTGCACATTGAGCGACAAACTGCGGGCGGGTCGGGTCCGCAGAGGAAAGGAGAGGGCTTGGGGTAGGGATGGGATTTGGGAGAGAGTTGTGGGGCAAAAGTGGAAATTCGAAGCTGTGGAAATCAGCGAGGAAGTTGAAGCTGCCATTGTTTGAAGCAGAAAGAGTGAAGTGGATAATTGACAAGGAGAAACTGGATGACGGATAATAAGGAGGATGTAAACGACGCGTCGTTTTATAATTGGGCTGAATGGTAGGTTTTAACAGCCCAATATATATGTTAAAAGCCCAGCCCAGTTTGCGCAGTGGAGAGCTATATTTCTTGTTGGAAAAAAAGGGAGGGATTGAAGTGTGAACAAAGCGAGAGCAGAACCAGAGAGACTGAGAGAGAGGTAAAAGGTTGAAGAAGAAGAAGAGAATGGAGGCGAAGTTTAACGAGCTGAGTCAGAGCTTCGGGCGATTCAAAGCGGCGTTGATCCGTAATGACTTCGACACAGCTGGCAATCTCCTCTCGGATCTGAAGGTACCTATTGCTTTTTCGAAACCCTAAGTTTGTTTGCTCTATTTGGGCATGATTTGATGGCTGTGAGTTGTGTTAATGCTGAATCAGATGATCAATCTTGTGAATTTCGGCTATTTGGTTAGGTTTTTTTTTGGGTGAATTGGAGATGTGTGTTAGTCTATAAGTTGGCTTTCGGAGCTTGGTGAATAAGCTGAGCTTTTTCATATCAGCAAGAATCATGATATATTGCTACTTCTGTGGCTTTGTTTTTGGATGGGTGTGCGGTTTTGTGGTGAGCTGGAATCGGCAAGAGCACTAATATGAAACCTTGATAGATTATTGTATGACATATGTATGATACAATACTGTGATACAAATGAGCAAAGTAACTCATAGTACAGCTTATAGTGTGTGATGTTTGGTATGATTATGCCTGTGCGTGTGCTTAAAGAGGCGCGGTGGTTCTTCAGCTGGTTGTTAGGCTGATGGGTCAAGAAATGCATCCTGTAGACGCTATTTGGAGATGTTAGGAGTTTATTTTGATGTTTTTGTTTGGGCTGAACTTACTTGATTGTTGCTTTTGCAGGTCATGTTGACTAAATTCAACAGCCTACCACCCCTGTATGAAGATACACCTAATGCGGCCAAGGAATTAGAAGTAGCAAGTAATGTTCTTGTTCGAAATATGCTGTTGATTTTGTATTCGTTTAGAGTTCTTTAAGAGAAGAGTGTGATAGATTCCAGATTATCTGCCTATACTTCTTGAATTTACGATGTTTGTGAACTTTCAGGGGATATATATGAGCATGCTGTTCTTCTCAGTGTGAAGACTGAGGATCAAGAGGCATTTGAGAGGGATTTTTTTCAGCTGAAGCACTACTACACAGATGTTCGGTAATTTATTAAAGCCCTAAAACATCTTTTAAGCTACATTTTCTACTACAAAAACTGAGGCGTCTACTGTATGCACACCTATACTGTGATATATTGAGTAGAGGCCAACTTGGTCACAGTGAACACACTCGGAAAATATGTAGCTCTCTTAGAATACATGAGTATGTGGGTGGCTTTAGATATAATCTCTGAAGTTAAGGTAACACAATTTCTGCTGCAGTGCTATTGTCAGTTGTGTCCTGTATGCAGTTAGAAACACTGTTTTCTTATATCAATCTCTTAGTCCTTTAAATTCTGCATGGCTTTTAAAGTACTTCACAATTCTTTTGGAGCAGTAACCGTCTTCCTCCATCCACCCAAGAGTACCCAATCTTAGGTCTCAACCTTTTGAGACTCCTTGTCCAGAATAGAATAGCTGAGTTCCACACAGAACTGGAACTGCTATCATCTGCTGCTTTGGAGAACCCTTGCATCAAGCATGCGGTGGAGTTGGAGCAATCATTTATGGAGGGAGCTTACAATAGGGTGTTGCATGCTCGGCAGACAGCGCCACATGAAACTTATGTTTACTTTATGGATCTGCTGGCAAAAACAGTCAGGTAATTTGCCCCCTTAGTAGATGTAATTCTAATGTTGAGTGACAAGAAATTTAATTGATAGTAGCAGTTGATTAGTGGTATTTGTTCTGTTTTTTTCTTTGGAGTCTCCGTCAATGCATTTCAGTTTCTGTTGTGAATGATGTGAAATGAGCATCTTCTATGCATAGTTTAGCTCTTCATTTCATATTCTTTGCATCTACTTGTGGAAGTTCTCGTTGTTTGATTTGTTTTCTAACTTGTAGGGATGAGATAGCTGGATGCAGTGAGAAGGCATATGATTATCTCTCAATTAAGGATGCACAAAAAATGTTGCTGTTCCCTTCTGAGCGTGAACTATTGGCCTATATCAACGAGGTAATGTCATATGCATGATTTGTATGTAATGCCTCTTTAGTTTTCTGATGGATATTGAGTATACATACCCTAATAAATTCACACCACCAGTAGAAATATACTGCCTTTCTGCTTGGATCCATATTTTGAACTTTTTTTTCTTCCTTAAATTCAGGATCATCCTGAGTGGGAAGTAAAGAATGGCGGGGTCTATTTCCAGAAAGTCAAGGAGACCACCCCTTGCAAGGAGATACCTTCTCTGCAGCTTATCAACCAAACTCTCAGTTATGCAAGAGAGTTGGAGCGGATTGTGTAAGGAAAAAGCGGCTGCTTGTGGTTATTTCCAACACCCATTGACTGTGCTGATGCTGTCACTTCAAAATTTCTTTTTAATTTAGCATTTCCTTCCATATAACAACTTTTGCGGCAATCAGCATTTACCGGTGTGATTAATGTACTTTTAAAAACTGTAGAATGTCTTTTGTTGGAAACTCATTTGCTCGAAATTAGAAGAAAAATGGAAAACAATTGCATAGTTTCGCGGTGCCCTAGAGTTATTGATGGATAACGTGAATTTGAAAATGAAGCTAACAATGGTTAATGTGTAATGAGGTTAACACTTGACATGGCAACTGAGGCAGTGAGGCTTATGTAGTTATGTTGGGTTTGTTTGTTTTTTTTTTGGGTCCGAATGTTGGGTATGGTAAGTGAGAATAACCGTGCGGTATGCGTACTCCCAAGTCGTATCTCCACTATTAAAAATACAGGCCCTCAAAGCACCACCAAATGTGTTGCGTACATATGAGAAAAATTCTGGGGAGAAATCAAAACCATGAAATTTTAGCCACAAAATCGTGTGTTATAAAAGCCTATAATCCACATATGGCTGTAAGTAGACTTGAGTCGTTCGTGTTCGGCTTGCTTTTAGCTCATTCGGCTTAAGCTCATAGAGTTAAATGAGCCGAGTTTGAGCTCAATATTTAGCCCGACCTTGAAAATGAGCCGAGCTTGAACAAGTATTCGGCTCGTTTGACTCGTTTAGCTCGCGAGCTAGCTCAAGATTGTTAAAAACTCGGCTCGTTTATTAATTAAGTTTGACTTATTAAGTTTTATAGTATATATAAAGCATAATTTTAATATGATAAATAATATTAAAAATATAATATTAGTTCGAAAGTGCTGAAAAGTTTATTTCTAGAATAATTAGTTAAAAACTGTAAAATCTATAACGAGTTTAATTTGTTATTTAATTTATTACAAATAAAAGAGATTTTGTGTGATGTTATGAAATTAGATTTTGAATTTTCTTTTTAATTTCTAAAATTTAAAATTTTAATTTCGTATGATTCAAGTATGGTCGATCCGAATTCGATCTCATCTAATAAAATGAGCCGGCCCAAGCCCAGTTCGAGCCTTTTCAATCTGAGCCGAGCTTGAATAAGAAGCACAAAAATCAAATTTTAGCCCGGCTCGAGCTCGATCGAATGAAAACGAATCAAACATGTACAATGTAGTATTCGGCTTGGCTCATTTACACCCCTAAATCCACAAATATTTTGACAAAAAAAAAATCCACAATTTCAAGTGAAAATGATGGTTTTGGACGAAAAAACATTAAAATTAGGATCAACTCCCACGGAGTTAGAGAATCAAATTATATCATTTCGTGTGCTTAACCTTGCTCCCCGGCATGGCTGGTGCTTCTTTTGGTGCGAGTCGTGTGATGCAAAATGAAACAAAGTGATGAACCTTTCAAAGTACTTTCCTAATGCTATATAACTATTGCCTGCGTGATTCTTCAATTCCAACAACTTGTTTGTCTTAAAAGCATAACCAGTTTCTAACATCGAGTCTGAATCCAAAAGAGAGCTGGATCATCTAGGAGTCGATCAAATGTTTCCATCAGTGGCATTTTTAATGTCATATAAATCCAACCTTTTGATGTGGAATTCCCAACTGCCATATATCTTGTGGCCATTTTTATAAAGGAGTTAATTGTGTCATTCACATTAACAGTGCATTGAAATTTCACAACTGCAGAACTACAGACTTTGCATAATAGCCAACACTCATAAATCAAAAGGTCTAAAGTAGTTGGTTTTGTAAATTGCATACCATAGATGGGGAAGCACTGGAGTAAATGTTTCATAAGCTACAAAGGCATTGATCTAACTACACCAAATAACTTTCTGCAGCAAAGTTGGCAAAAATTGCTGGTCTTTGTTAAGATCAAATTGAAGGCTCATCTTCTATTATCAATTTAGAGGGTCCCCAAGTTTGAAACCAATCAAAATCCAAAACCACCACATGTTTGACAAGTGGCTTTGATTTTGATGATCTTAGGCTTTTTTCTTCTTCCACTTGCTTATATATGTGACCTGATATTTTGAGACTGCTCTAATAAGTGAGTTTAAGACTTTTTTGCATGAAGAAAACAAAACACACTCTATTTCTTTTGCAAGTCTTAATATCTTGAGTGCTTCTTTTCCTTAACATATATTGGGTTTGAGTGGGAGGTCAGTTTTGGATTGCAATTCCTTAAAACCCAGGTGTGTTCTTGTAGTCTGTTCTGTATAGAACCCTTTCTAATTTTGTCTCAGCAGAAACTTCAGAAAACTTTGAAATATAATTCCTTTTTTATATTGTTTCCATTGACCAAGACAATTAGTATGTTTAGGGCATTTTAAGAATGATATCTGCAGAATTGAAGCTTTTATCTAACATGCATGTCTTCTTTGTTTTCTTTCTATATAATTGTGGTGGTCTTATCATTCTTATGTTGGTCTCTGATTATCTGACTCAAGCAAGTCATTGAAGCCGAATATTTGTCTGTCTTTGAGTAAACACTCTTGTTTAGTAGAATACTAGAAAACATCTGGATAGAACTACTACCAGATTTTACTTTTCAAACAATTAGCAGCATGACTTCTGATTACTAATATCAGAAGTTCTCTTTCTATGAATATGTTGTAGCTATGCAGGAAATACTTTCTTCCACTTCTTCCTCACAAAAAGCTTCACACAATGATGAACTCTTCATGAAGCAACGTATGCTCTTCTCAGAGAATCTGAATGTGAGTTATTCTTCATCATCTATGTTGTCCATTAAAATAATCACTGTTCATTTTATTCTATATACTACTTTCCATTTTAAGTTTACAACATATGAAATGGGGTGGGTTCATATTTTTCTATATGAAATTTTTTCCTAACTATACAACACATGGAAAATTCAGGAATTGAAGAATCTGAGGAAACAGTTGTACTCAGCAGCCGAATATTTCGAAATATCTTACAGCAAAGAGGACCAGAAGCAATTGTGAGCTTTGATTTCCCGCCTAACTATGTAGTTATGTTGAGTGATTTGATTAGTCCTTAGTAGCCTTTTCCATATTACAATAACCTTTTGATTATTGAATCTAATTATGGTAGTGTGGTGGAGACCTTAAAAGATTATGTCATCAAAGCAGTTACCAATACAGTGGACCACTTAGGTTCAGTGGCATATAAAATCAATGGATTTATGGACGAAAAAGGTAGTGAAGTTTCAGAAACTGAGCTTAGGCTCTCTTGCCTTGAACAGGTCAGTTCTGTTCCTCAGTACCTTGTGAACTTTTAAGTGATCTTTCAGCTTGAATTTTCTGCATATTACATTTTCAATAATTTTATACCTCTTCTATATTTATCACTCATCTGTTCTTCTCGGACAATCCTAGCGACTGAGGACATGCCGAGACTTCAGTAATCAAGGAGGCTTATTCCAACATTCATTTGCCATAAACTTCCCTAAGCACCACAAGCGATACATCTTGCAAGGCAAATACACTCATTCTCTTACTCATATTTGCATTTCTGCCTTTGAAGAATTGCTGTTGGTCAGAAACTGATAACATACTCAATATAAAAGTGAGGGTGATATTTTGTGTTCAGGTGGATCAGCAACTGCTCATACTGTTGTTGGTCATTCTGCATTAAATTATAATCACAATGCTCAAGGGGGTTTTTCTGGGACTAATACTGGTATATATTTCATCACAAAGAACTTCATCCTTATAGTTTGGTTTCGTATAAATTATCATAATATGATTAGAATTCAAGGCTAGAAACTTATCTTTGTTATCATATGGTACGAGCTTTGGATTAATCTATATACTGAAACTTACCAAGGAAAAGCTGATTAATAGCATGTTCACGTTAATTTCTTGAAGCTACAACTAGGGAGACCTCTCCAACAGTTGTGAGGTACATATTCTGAACAATGATTATTCAAGTCAATTTATGTATTTCGAACTAAGCTTCACCAAGCCTCTTCTACATATTTTCTGATGCAGTGATGAGTATTCATTAAAGCATTCTCCACAATCATCACCTGGAGCATTTCAGTTCACAAGGATAGGATCCAAGAACGGTTTGTTTCAATCTTTGTTCATAATTTTCCGATTAACATTTATACTAAATGCAGTTTTGAGTTTACTTTTTTTTTTTTGATATACATACAGAGAAACGAAGTGTCTCACCACTTAGGTTTCCAATACCACGGTGTGGCTCTGTTGTCAAGAGATCAACCACTATGAACTCTTCTTCTAGTGCCAAACTGCGGGTAAGCTGACAATACTTCACTCTGGTTTTAGGCTTTTAGCTCAAGCATTCAACAAGATGTTGTTTCCAGTTGCATTATAAAGACATAGTTGCAAACTAGGAATACCTAATGAACTTAATATGAGACATTTTATAACATTTTCAGTACCCATCGGAGCCTCGGACTAGGAGATCAGCTTCATTATCCCTTCACAATGAAAGAGACGGTACTAAAGACAGTGAAGTAGACTCAAGCAAAAACAGAAGATTTTATAAAGCCTTATTGAGCATGGGCAAGACTAGAAATGAAACTGCATTTTACAAGTATTTGGACAAGAATTGAAACGACACACAGCAGTCTTCTCCTTTCTACTAGTCTCATCCATGCTAGCAAGTTTAAATAATTGATCATCTGTGGTTGCTTCACGCTGCGTTTTTAATTCTGATTTTCGATGTTTTAAAAGAAGTGGCCATTGTTCATCATTGCTTACTGGTTACAGTTTTTCCTGTTAGCTTTCACCAAAGTAAAGAATGAATGAAATAATCTGAAGATAGTTAATCAATTGAATCAAAGGCCGTAAGGATTCATCATTTGCATTTAAAGAAGCTTTTCTCATTCAAAACAATGTTAAGAGTAAATCTACTCTATCAAGTATGAACATGGTGGTTACCATTCACAAGACGCTATCACCGGTCGCAAGGTACATATACAAATGCTTCTAGGTTGGTCAAAATCCAAGATCAAAACTAGGGCCTTCTAGTTCAAAACTTGGGCAATCTAATTTCCTTGCACAAGTAGTAGGCTCCTGGGAAACAATCTTCTCGTCATCAGCAGTAACATGAGAAACACAAGAACTTGATCTTGAATCATCACACACAAATTCTGTAGTGTGTTGTGTAGTATCAGCTTTGACATGGTGTGAATGAAGCTGCTTGAGACAAGTTGCAAATATCGAATCAGAGCTACAAATCTATATATCTGCATAAATACCAGAGCTGTGCATGTGTGTTGTGCACAATTCTTAAAGCCCTTTTAGTCACTGTTAAGCATCTTTATTATTGAAAGACAACGAGCAATATAAATTCAAATGAGAATAAGCAGGAATAGATATACTAAGGGAATAACAGTCCAGACCTTGTGAAAGTTTTTAATATCAATACCCTCAGCTAATTGATTGCTAGAACCGCTGGAAATTGCTGCATAGTGCAATTTAAAACGAATTGACTTATTGCTTCGTAACTAATTCTGAAAGCTAATTTCAGAAGTTGCAACAATAAATAGTGATGAAATTTAAGAGTTATGATAAAGCTTGCCTTTATTTCCAATTTCCAAATTATTGCCTGGCTCTCTATTTTCAACTGAGCTGTGATGTGGTACTGATACAGGCCGAACATCTTCAGAGAAATCCAACATTATAACATCTGAAACTTCAGACCCCTTGGTTGAGGAAACTGGTTTGTCAGTGCTGTTAGCTTGGCGTGAAGCTACAGTATCCTGAGCCATAGGGTTTTGGAAAAAGGACAAAATCTGATGGGCTGCACAGATGGAAAGAGACAACGATGTTAATATGAACGAGAGAGAAAAAAGAAACACAAATAATCAGGATACCCCACCCCAGGTGTAAGATATTAGAAGAAAAGAAAGACAAGAAAATAGTAAAGGAACAAAAAGGAAGACGGAAAATAATTTAAAATTAGGACTAAGTAGTATGCTTGTCGCATTTGGTCCACCAAGTAACCAGAGACTCACCATCACGTATAAGCTTATTTGCAGGGACTCCCCTGCTTGGTTTTGTTTCCTGTACACCAGAGATGCTAAAATTCGAGTTTACAGCTTTCTTCAAACTAGCTTTGTTTTGAGAGTTTTCTTCACCTGCAGACCAGCAATAGTATGGTAAGGAATAAAGGGGAAAGGATAAAATGCTTTAAGCTTCAAGTCCTGAGGAAAGTTGCTTGAAAATAAAATATCTTTCATTTACCTTTATCATCATCTATACCAGTGATATCACCATTGCTGTGTTCCTGCTTTATTCTTGTCTCCCCCACAACATTCCGCTTATTCTCTTTAAGATGCAAATTCACTACACGTTTATGCTCTCCTTCCTGCTCTCCAATATCAACCAAATGAGCATCAAATGCTATTGATCCACCAGATGCTATGACTTCATCTTTCTTCAGGAACCTGCTATTTAACTGATTCCTGTTTGAATCCAACAGTATTATCTGAACAAAGACAGAAGAGTTAGATTGATTTGTAATTACAGACATTACTTGCCAAGGGATTTCCACTTGCACCATTGATGAGCACTAAAAAGAAAAAATAAAGTAGAGATTCGATAACGGACAAAGAGTGAATGGTAACTTATTGAGATTAACACATACACATATGGGACTAATGGAGAATGATATAAGGATATCAAGATAACTCAACCTGCTTTCCGTGAGTCCCCGTAATTGCTAGTTGCAAGAAACCATCATGATACCTCTTTGCCTTTTGAGTTAGCTGTGTGGTGTACAAAGCCTGCCAATCTACATAGCGAAGGATCAATGGTTAGAAACAACTTTTTAAAAACTGAAGATTTGAATACAGTTAATTCCCAGATCAGCTATGACTCAAATAAAGATAGATATGAAAAAACAACATTTCCCAGGTAAAGTAGAAGACCTGTAAACCACTGCGAGTGTCGAAATAATAAATTTCAGTAATGCTTAGTTAAAGAAACTGTTCTAAACAAACGAGGCGCAAACTCACAAGCTAACCTGTTGTGCTGGTTTTCACCGTCTCGGGACTACTAAGTGGTGCACCATACTTGTGTAGTTCCCTCTTCTTGAACTCTGAAATGTGGATTACATGTAAGCCAGGCTATTAAAAGAAGAAAAAAAGTAATAGACGTGCATGTAGAAGAATTAATAAGCTATACAGAGAAAATGAAAATACTGAGAAGTTAAGTTCACCAAACTCCTATTCTAGTAAGGAAAAATTCCCCAAATCATAAAATCCTAAACCAGTTCCCGAAAGAGCATAACCACACACTCTGCAATTGCAACCAAAACCAGAAAAGAACTGTATTTCTAACACTAACCTCTGATAATATTCTGCGACGGACTCAAGTTCTGCAGTGGCTTCTTCCCTGAATAAAAGAGAACTTTCACTGACTAAACACTTGCAAGCTCAAATGTGTAGTAGCCTAAACCACTTACATAATCAATTGACATACTAACCTCTGATTATATTCTGCGCCGGAGTCTGAAACGGCTGCGGCCTATTCCCTGTAGAGATCAACAAGTTAGGGATTGAACCTGCAAGGTGCAAACAGTACATAATGCTATGGAATCGAACAACATTGACAATAGCTGAAAGAAATTGAGCTACTCATACACGATTTCGCTCGCTTCTCACTGAAATTCACGCCGTCAGAATTGACCTCAGGTTTAGGTCTCTGATCTCCGGCACCGGATTCAGCGTCGTTCACGTCAACGAGAAAGGCATTGAAGGTGAGTGTTTCGCCGGAGCTAACGGCTTCGTCCTTCTTCGAGATCCTGCACTCCAATAGCTTCTCGCAGTCGTCGTACAGCAGCATCTTCAGATTCAAAAGCACAGAAGACTTTGAATCGGACAAAAATTGAGGTGAAAATTCGATTTGAATTTGGAAAATGAGGATTGCGTACCTTATTGGTGGAGGTGTGGAGCTCTAAGAAACCGTCCTGGTAAACCTTGCGCTTCTGCTTCATGTGCTTCGTGTAGGTCACGCTCCACCGCTTCACTTCCGCCATTGCTGCCTCTCAGAATCAACGCGGCGTCGTTTTGGTTCTCATGGCGGGACTTGACCTCCAATAGAAATACGAGTTTTTTTTGTTTTGTTTTTATATATAAAAAGGTTGGTGGCCCAGCCCAATCCAACTAGCCCAATAGTACGCCTGAGGCCCACTAGAGAGTAGAAATACGACAGCTCGACTCTTGTGCAGACTTCAAATCTCGTGTATTTGCTGCGACTGAAAAGCTCGTTTTGGTCAGATCCCTCGATCATTGTTGTAGATCTATACGGATTGAAAAGCCCTGATTTGGAAGCATGGTGAGAATCGATGCGGGTTTTGGTTTGCGAATTTCGGGGGTTGTGTTGGGGTTTTATTGATCTGTGATATCTTTGCTTTGTTGTGTGCAGTCGGCGCTTTTCAATTTCAATTCGTTCTTGACGGTGGTGCTGCTCGTGATTTGCACGTGCACCTTCTTGAAGATGCAGTTCCCGGCTCTCCTGGAACAGAAAACTGGGTCAGTCTGCTTCTTTGTTCTTGTAATCTCTGATTTAGATGATAAGTTGTGGTTTCTATTGCTTTGATCGGAATATCTGTATTAAGATTGATGTTTGAAGTTTTCGTGGATGATTGCTTTGATTTGTAGCTGTACTATCACCATGTGATGATTCATGAAGTTGTATGTGGTGTTTTTTGCCCAACACCAAAACCCATTACAATGTCGAAGCACATTGCACATTGTTCGAGTTAGAAAGAGGAGAGCTTGATATCTGTAGTCTAGTTGTATGCATTGAAGACTTTGCAATATATTGTCATTGTATGCAGTGTTAGGTCGGTTAGACAAAACCCATTTGAGTGTTTAATTCGGGGTTTTTGCTTGGGTGCTGGTTTTAACCATTGCTTTGCTTTTCAAGAAACAAATGCTTGAAGCCTTATGTTATATGCAGATCACGACATCTGCCTTACTCTTTCTATGCTATTGTGATGCCCAACTGTGCATACTAGATATTTGGTGGTCAGTCTTCAGTTTCTGCTGGGAAAGTCTTTTTAGTCCTTCCGTTCTTTTGCTCACCCTGCACTACAGAAATTCTCAGCAAGGCTACTTTTTTTTGCTCCCACTTATTTTATTTTATTTTGTATTATTTTCTTATCCATTCTGATGGTTGTGTTATATTTCTCTCCGCTGTTCTGTTTATCTAATCGTTTTGTCTAAATTCAAGTGCAATGTTTTGATTCTGTGTCTCCTACTAGCAGGTTTCGGGGGTTTTTCTGGAAGGCTGCTAGAATAGGTATGATAATTGAGATTTTCTATTGATCCTTGATCCTTGGTATCACAATGTGCTGTTGCTGCTAGTATAGTGGCAGTTTATGTCCTGTGTTTGATGACTTTTGTGGTGTCTTGATACAGGTGAACGGTTGAGTCCTTGGGTTGCTGCTGGATGCATTGCGATGGGTGTCTCGATTATACTTTTCTAGGTAATGGCCCAATACGTTGGTGTACATTTAATTACTTTCTTTGGCATCTATATCTGGGAGTATTTGAGTGGCGATAGACTTGTTTTTCTACCTGAACTTAGTTCCTATGTTTGTGTATGATCCAATTGGAGAAACGGATGGATTAGTATGCAGACCAATCTTGTTCATATTCAATACCGTTAGAGACTTGCTTATAAGTGGCAACAGTGATTCACGGTGATGCATGGTTTATTGCAGGTTAGGATGTAGTCAGGGGCAAGGAAACTTGGTGCATGGTAGTGTTTTGTAAGCTTGTGAATTACAATGACTAGTGCTTGGTCCGGTGATCTCTGCTGGAATGAAAAAGACAATTAGAGTGAGATTTTAGAGTTGCAAAGATTGTCAAATTTTTCATGAATGAATGGTGTATAATTTACCTTTTGCAAAAAGAGGAAGAAACAAAATCAAGTACTGCACCTCCATTTGTTTTGAGCTCTACTTATGAATCGGATCAGATTGCTTACAGTAGCATAGATTGAATTGACTGGCTATGAAGCATTTTCTTTGGATACGTATCTAATGGAAACGTGTTTGCAGAACCGAAAATCAGTGGCCGCCCTTCACTGTTTTGCTCACATAATCACCTTTGATGATGAATGGTGAGCAATATTTGGTGGGCAGTGACCAAGCCTCATATAATATCTCACTATAGTTGTCTGCATTCTATACTCTTAAAACCTATCGCTTTCGCCGATTTATGAAAAATGGATTCCTGATTATGAACTTCATTATGTGGTTCTAAATTGACTTAATTTTCGTAAAATTATTTTAAACCATTTGACTTCTCATATCAATGTTTCCTCAAAACGGTATTGAGTTTTGCTTTATTGGTCTGGTTGGCCTTATTTTCGAGGTTAGCTCTAGAATTTTGATCTCTGATTCTGTGAAGTTGTCCATTTAGATAGGATACGCTGCTTTGTGGATTTGATTTGATTTCCCAGGCCACAGGCTACAACTGGGTTTTATTCTCAGAGGCAAACAAACACAAGCTTGTGTTTAACAAGTGGTTCTTTACATCTAGCCATAACCGTAGTTTTTGTTGTGATTTTCACTAATTGTCGTTTTCATGAAAAATTTAAAATTAAGAGCATCTCTAACGATTCTTCTAAAACCTAAATAATCTATATTATAAAGGAAAAAACATAATTTTAACTCCAACAGTTCATCTAAACCGTCCTCTATGATAAGGTGAGAAGAGAAACAAAATTTATAGATTTGTAAAAAATTTTAAATCTGTTTAAGTTTCAAAATAATCTCTAAATTTTATTTCTTACCAAATATAATTCACTCTATCTTAAAAAATAACAAAAAAATAATAATGATTTATCGTTCCTTCTATGGTCTTTGTATAAATTATGACATTATGAAATTCAATTTGATTTTCATTTAATTATGTATATTTGCATTTATTTTTATATAATAGAATAGAATAACTGTTGGAGTTGAGACATTTTTTATATATAGAGATTTGGTGTTTTCATCATCTATAATAAAGAATTTTAAGAGTAGCGGTTATAGTTGCTCTAAGAAAAAACATTTATATCGAATGCTCCATTCCTATATTAGTATTCTAACTCATCATGTCTTTAATATGAGTATCGATCCTATTTACAATTACAGTCTATAAAATTGAATCGATCAAATGTTTGGAAAGTAATTGATATCTATTTCGCAAAATGTTCCCATTTCCAGTATTTTAACTTTTGATTACGGTTTTCACTACTTGAACTTTGATTAGGGAGACTTTAGAAGGGGAGAGATTCGTATCTTATTATAATTTGCATAGTGAAATCATTGATGGTTCATAACATTATTTTAAGCTAATTATATAGATTAATGGGGGGACCTTTGTTAATATCACTAATTGGATTCATCATATATATATGTTCTGGAAATGTCCATATCGACCAGTGGATTACTAGCTTGTCGTGATGAGTTGTGACAACCATATTTTATAATTTCAGGACCAACTTTCAGATATTTCAATACATTAAAATTATAAATAAAGCTGATCCAACCATTTGGGTTTAAGTTGAACCCAGTGGACCAAGCAATTTGTTAAAGGGCAGTAAGCAATGACATTGTTTAAGAATTAAGAATAAGAAACTCAGAGAGGCCACAATAACCGATTAGCCACAAGAGGTTGTTTGTCACTTTGTTGTAAGAAAGAACAACTAGTGACGCGGAATCTAGTGCAGATCCGGTCATCAACTACTAGTTTTGGTTAAAAATTACTGCAATTTATAATGCTAGATAATTGTCTCATGGCCTCAACTAACACTCAATTTTAATAACAAAAATGACGAGATATTTGACAAATCTCAAAAACTAATAGACCCAGCACGTAGCATGACATAACTTAAAAGAGCAATGCCATTAATACTTGAATGTATATAATCCTGTATAAAACTGATCGATATATAGCCTAATCCTATTCCAAGATTCTTAAAAGAGTAGAAAAAAATTCATAAATTAGTCTTTGTAAATAGTACCGAAAATTCAAGAGATTTATATAATAATGGTGTTTAGTAGATTTTGCTCAACTCCGTAATTCATGTTCTGTCTGATTTAGCTGCGAAACGAGTTGCTTGTGATTTTATTTTGTAATTTCGTTTGGTCTTTCTCTGCTCATGATATATCGAAAACGGAATAGAATGGTACTCAAAAGAATATTAGTCAAAAATAGAGAAATAATAGAAAAAAAGAAAGAAGGAGAGAAATGTTTTATGTCGACGATTAATTAGGGTAGCTGTTGTTGTTGCCACCAACACCGGATCATTTCCCGCATATTTTATCCACCCAAAGCACTCACTCTCACCATTGTTGCAACTTGTAAAAAAACAAAAACAAAAACAACTAATATGGATTCCATGGAATCAAACCCACTCCCCCCTGCATCATCAACAAATTAACCATTTACCTCTCCTTCCTCCTCCTCCTCCTCCTCCTCATTTTTCTCTCCCAACATCAACAGTTATGTCCGACCCCGAAGAAGACCGCATCTCTCCTCCCGCCATTTTCCCAAAGTCAACAAAGAACCTCGACGCCGCTTCCCTCATGGACTTCGACATCGACGTCCCCTGGCCGTTGGATCAGATCCACTTCCTCTCCAATCCCACCTCCCCTCTTCTCTTCTCCTCCGCCGACGACCCCTGCTCCCCTCTCTGGGCCTTTTCCGACGTCAGCAATCACGATAATAAGCTCGCTGGAGTTGTCCAGGCTCTTCCCGACCCGGCCCGATATGTCTCCGGTGAGTTTCTAGCTTGGGCCTGTGGGACTTTGTATCATATAAAACCATGGGTTTTGCTGAGAAGATAAAGCTGAGTTTGTATTAAGCAAGTGCTTTATTGTCTTAGTGGGTTTTCCTTTGTGGAAAGGTTTCTAATTATAGGAATACTTGGTTGTGTTTGTTTTGGTTTATTTTGATTGCTTTTTGTAATTCCCTCGTGAACTTTTAACCACGGAGACTTTTTTTGCAAGTGTCGAAATCGGGTTGTTACACTAAAAAAGGAGCCTTTTGAATGTTTATGGGATTTTTAATTTCACTACTGATTTGTGTGACGGAGAAAATTTTGGGACTTGAGTTGTTAAGGAGAAAAATATATGTTACAATTGGTTCATTCAGCATTTTCAGTTCTTGAGAGGTTTGCTCATTTGGAGTTTGACTTATTGTAATATCACAGCTACTAATCAGGTAGTGGAGAAGCCGAGGGAGAATGAGGACAACAAAATACTTGCGTCCCCGTTTTCGGGGCTGCAGCCAAGTCCAGACGGTTATTTTATGATTAAGGAGAGGATCACTCAGGCGCTTCGGTACCTCAAGGAGTCGAGTGATCAACATGTACTAGCTCAGGTTTGGGCGCCGGTTAAGGTTGGAAATCGGTATGTGCTCACAACCTCAGGGCAGCCCTTTGTGCTGGATCCACATGATGGACTTCATCAGTACAGGATGGTTTCTCTGATGTATATGTTTTCTGTGGATGGGGATAATGATGGAGTGCTTGGGCTTCCCGGCCGTGTTTTCCAGCAAAAGTTGCCTGAATGGACTCCAAATGTTCAGTACTACTCCATCAAAGAGTATCCGCGGCTTGATCATGCTCAGCACTACAATGTGCAGGGAACCTTAGCTTTGCCCGTGTTTGAACCCTCTGGGCGGTCCTGTATCGGTGTAATTGAGCTCATTATGACTTCGCAGAAGATCAATTATGCTCCGGAGGTTGACAAAATATGCAAAGCCCTTGAGGTTAGTTTACTTTGTTGTCTTTTTTAAATTAATTGTGTGATGTTCATTTCAAATGTCAACAGATTTATTAGTCAACAACAAAAATAAAAATAAAGAAAATTTTGGTCACATAATTTAATTTCTCCTGCAGGCAGTAAGCTTGAAAAGTTCACAGATGTTGGATCATACAAGCACACAGGTGAGCAATAATCATGTGCCTAAATTGGTGTTCTTTTGGAAACCAAAAAAATGAATATGGATTTCTTTCATTTCCTCTTCCATTCTCACAGATATATGCTTGGCCCTTCTTGTAACCAGATTCAGATACGCAATGAAGGTCGCCAAAGTGCATTGACTGAAATCTTGGAGATACTGACAATGGTGTGTGAAACTCATAAATTACCACTTGGTCAGACGTGGGTTCCATGTATGCATCGCAATGTTTTGGCTTATGGTGGCGGCATGAAGAAGAGCTGTACAAGCTTTGATGGTAGCTGCATGGAACAGGTCTGCATGTCCACAACTGATGTGGCAGTCTACATTGTAGATGCTCACATGTGGGGTTTTCGGGAGGCCTGTGTAGAGCATCACTTACAAAAGGGTCAAGGGGTTGCTGGGAGAGCATACTTGTCCCGTAATGCATGCTTTTGCAGAGACATTAGCCAGTTCCGCAAAACAGAATACCCCTTAGTACACTATGCACGCATGTTTGGGTTGACCAGCTCATTTGCAATCTGTTTACAGAGCACTCATACCGGAAATGATGATTACATTCTAGAATTTTTTCTGCCACCTAGCATCACAGACAGTTGTGAACAACAGGCTTTATTGGGTTCTATATTGGCTATAGTAAAAGCTCATTGTCAGAATCTCAAAGTTGCTTCTGGAATTGGACTTGCAGAGGAAGGTATAGTTGAGATTGTTCAAGCTTCTATAAATGAGGGACTTGATTCAAGACTTGAATGCATACACATTCCCTGTTATGTGGATCCACTACCAGGGTCTTCCTTACCTATCAGTAAAGAGAAGGTTCACCTAGATCCAGCAAAACCACAGTTAATGGTGGACATTGATGCTATCAATGAAGAGAGAAATGCAGTTCTTAAGGGTGGAAACAACAGCATTTCTCATCTTGAGAATAAAGACATAAAAAAGACATCAGAGAGGAAGCGTGGAAAAACTGAGAAATCAATTAGTCTAGAGGTTCTTCAACAATACTTTGCTGGAAGTCTTAAAGATGCTGCAAAGAGCCTTGGAGGTTATTTTTTGTCACCCTAAACATCGTTTTTTGCTCATGTTGTTTCAACAATATCCTTATATACATTATTAGAAAAGTTAATTTGCAGTCGTTATTGAAATATATTGATCTGTATGGAATTTATGTCTTGCAGTTTGTCCTACCACAATGAAGCGCATTTGTAGGCAGCATGGAATCTCTCGCTGGCCATCTCGCAAGATCAACAAGGTCAACCGTTCTCTCAGTAAGCTAAAGCTTGTAATTGAATCTGTCCAAGGTGGTGAAGGAGCATTTGGTTTGAGTCCTCTTACAGGTCCGCTTACTGGTCCTGTTGGCTCCATATCTCAACCTTATGAAGTCCAGGGAGAAAAGAAAGACTCACCCAGCTCTAGTTCACCCGGTAAAGAGGGACAGTGTGGGAGAGAAGATCCATTGCAAGATATTGGTAAAGGTTCAAACTCATCCAAAACAGGTAGTGGCTCAAGGGAGGCAAGTACTGGTACCCCTACTTCTCATGGTTCATGCCAAGGTAGTCCGGCAAATGTAAGTGCAATGGCAAAAGAACCCTTTGTTTCTTCCACCCACGAGCAATTTGCCGAAGTAGATCGCTCCCCTGAATCAGCATTTCGACCGCCGGAGGAACTGTATGTACCCGGTCCTTGCTCGATACCAGATGCTCTCCGGATTACAGTACCTGATGAACCATCTAGAGGAATTCTCCTAGAGGATGCTGGAAGTTCAAAGGACTTGAGAAATCTTTGTCCTTTTGCGGATATAACTGTGGACGAGCAAGTTCCAGAAGTTTTCTGGACAGACCCCCCATGTCCCAATACAGCACCTAAGCAATCCATGCCTACTATTACTTACACGATGCCCCAAAACACTTCTTTACAAGAAATGAGGAGTGTCACCATAAAGGCAGCATATAAAGATGATATCATCAGGTTTCGGATCGCAATGAGTTCTTGTATAGTGGACCTGAAAGAGGAAGTGGCAAAGAGATTAAAGTTGGAAGTGGGCACATTTGATATGAAGTATATGGATGATGACCTTGAGTGGGTTCTGATAGCCTGTGATGCAGACCTGCAGGAATGCATGGAAATTTGCAGATCATCAGGCAGCAATATGATCAGACTCTCTGTGCATGACATTCTGCCCAATCTTGGAAGCTCTTGCGAGAGCACTGAAGAATGAGGATCTAATTGTAGATATGGCTAGACTGGTTAGTTCTTAACATCATTTCTAAATGATGCTTAGCAAATGCAGGTGTAGTAGGTATTGTTTGATAGTCTTGCTTCATTTTTTTTTGTCATTAAAAAGAAAATGAGTGCATCTTGAAATCAAAGTGTCGATAGTGTTGCTCCCCCCGTGCCTGAATTTCATTGGAGTTTTTGTTCCTTGACATTTTATCCCATGATTTTGTGACATCCACACTACCAAGTCCTCTGCGTCACAAGAACCTTTGTATCTTGTCAGATTTGACCTTAGAACTTCATTTCTTTTCTCAGTTGCTGAGAGTGGGAATCCATGTCAAAGAAAGAAATGAAATTCTCTAATCAGCAATCATAAAACTAGTCCGTAAACTTTTGGACCTGGCCTCTTGTTTACTTCAGAACGATATATTATTTGATCTCAAACATTCTTACATAGCTGCAAGTTTACAAGGCTTCCATCTCTTTGTACGCGCACTCGTCACAGGGTGAACATAACCTTCTGCCTGCTGTTTTACCGCAAACGCTGATAACGTTGTAAATCACATCTCTCATGTTCATAGAGGTTACACGCATGACGCATCTAGATGACTCTTGCCTCTCCAGTATGGCAATTTAGCGTGGAACATTATCACCCCGCTGCGCCGGCTCCTCGCTGGGGAGATGGCAGAGTTGGCGTACATGGTGGCTCCCCGGAGCCTGCTACTTATCGTTTGGGTTCAGTATCATACTATCTTCTATAATCACGAACTTTGACAAACTCATTCTTTCTGTTATCAGTCGCTGAGTGGATTTGTAGCATGCCACATATAGGACCAGGTCAGTTGTGAGTAATCAAAAACTCTGAGACCAGAATCACCAGATAATAACGTACATTTAGTTCGTTTTCGAGCATTCATAGTTGCAATCAACAACGTGATTTAAGATGGGGGAAGTTTTTAATAACCAAGAATTATGACAGTTAGACCACCGTGATCATATCAGTACAAGATTATATCAAAACGGATGAGAGCATCCAAGTAAGACCCCCATTATGATGTTAAATGCCGTGGCAATGATACCCACAAGAGCCACACAACCATAGACCTAGCTCTTTCTGCGTGTATGGGCAAAAGTAGAACCAGAAAGCCAAGAACACAGATGATAATGATCGATCACCGTGAAGATCCACCGGCCAGAAGCACCATGGCCTCTTTCTCTTATCGGAGTAGCTCAGAAAGATGATGATCAATGATGTAAAGGACCCTCAAGGCCAATGGCGCCCATAATTTACCAACGCGTTTATGGTGCACGTACACCAAAGTGCTGTATGGGTAACCAGCTGATGTACAAGGTCCAGACCATGCAGTTGAGTAGGGCTGCAAGGTATGGGACTGGTGATGAGAATTTTTCCATTCTTCCATATTCCAACAAGTCTTGTCTATCTCATGCACTATGTAGCACCGACACTTCTAAAGTTGGCGTGTCGAAGTGTCCGACACTTCCCGACACCGTGTCCAACACGCCAAGTGGCGTGTCAGTAATATTGAATTTTCCAACACTGTGACTGACACGCCACAACATAATTCTAACACGGCACATCATCATTTTAGATAAAAAAAATTAGAAAAACTAAAACTAAACAAAAAAAACCCAAATTTTGTTTTAGCCCTATCGTTTTCCCTTTTTTTTTCCTTATATTTATTTATTTTAAATTGTTATGCAATGGAATGAACTTAAAATTTTAATTTAACATTATTTCATGTGTTATATATATTTTTTACGCACTGATAAATATATTAAATTATATATAAATTGTCGTGTCGCGTTGTCTGTGTCGGTATCCGTGTCCGTGCTACATAGCTCATACATATAGTGGAATACTGAATCTTGAAGTACCTTTTAATTTTATCGAGAGTGTTTAAAATTTTATAAGGAAGTTTCTATTTATATCTCCAAATCTGGCACTAAGACCTATTTCTTTTTTAAAATAATATCAACTTTGTCAACCAATACTAAATTACTTAAAAGTACCCAAATCAATATGTACAACTGAGCAAATTAAAATTTCTTGTTATCAAGACCAGTTTGTAATATTCTTAATCCCTCAAATATGTTTTCAAAGTTAAGAAAATGAATCATTAAATAAACATGCCTATGATTTCAAAGTTAAGAAAATGATTGATTTGCCGATATTTAATTTCTTTGAGTTCCTGGAGTATTAATACTAGTGGGTTAATTATGGAGCTTGACTAGAAGCGTTTAGGGACTCAGTAAGATCCTTTACCCGGCCGATTTCATAGAGATTGATTCTACAAAATGGGTATATTTATAAGAATAATTAAAGTTTTATACGGAAGATTGAATTCATTGAGTTTATTGGATGAGGGGTATTTGTAAGGAAAAGATGGAGGTGTAGATACCAAATTGGTTATTAGAAAAAGTAAATTAGAGGTTTATTAAGTAGAGAGATCTAAATGCCAATTTTAAAGGTAGAAATAAAAACTCCATTTTTATAAAGTTCAAAAAGAAAATAAATATAAAAGCTCCTTGTACGTTTCATAAAAGAAATTTATTAATCTATTGATACTGTTTTTCAGGTTATGTAGATTGGAAATTCCAAGAATATTTCTTTTTGGAAAAAACTTAGATTACCAGCCAAGCTGACCAAAACCAATAAAACAGTGACACCTGTCACTTTTAGAAAATCAACTTACAGAGTCTAGTGGAGAGATCAAACCCAAACTTAGGGACTTAGAAACCTCGGGAAGATTTACACCAGCATGTCATGTTCCGTTTTCGGGAGTGTCAATCGTGGGCGTCGGTAGTTGAATAAACATCAGGCATAAGTGAGATTTGCTCCAAGATTAAAAGTGTGGGAGATATATGACTGCTCCTTCCGAGGGGTTCAGGCAGGCCGACCCGGTTCAGTTTGGGGAGTTTATCGCTAATCGGGGACTTAACGTCAAAGAAAGGGGTTGGCCGCCCTACACACAGGTTAGGGTCTGGAGCCGATCCCCTGATGAGCCCAAGACAAGGCGAAACCAGTGCATTATCCCGTTGGATAAGGCTGGTTTCATGGGGATGGAGCGCCGCATGGACCAAGTGTGGCAGTCGAATGGCTAAGTCCGTGACAAGTGGTATCAGAGCCGCCTCAACATCGCTGTCGTTGTGTCGCCAAACGCTCACACGTGTCGTCGTGTCCCCAAGATATGGGGGGCTCCGCGGGGGAGTCGAGTAGGCAGGGTCGTCTCCAGGGGGTGGACCAGACGAGAGGATCCTTGGCAAAGTTCAGGACGAGAGATCCGACGCGAAGTCATTGTTGGGCGATCTTTGGGAACTCATTTTCATCGCTCTAGGCATCGCGAGCGTACAAGGGATACGCGGGCCACAAGTGGGGATGCCGTGTACGAGGACGTACACCAAGTTTGGTGGGGGGGATGTCACGTCCCGTTTTCAGGAGTGTCAAACGTGGGCGTCGCTGGTTGAATGAACATCAGGCATAAGTGAGATTTGCTTCAAGATTAAAAGTGTGGGAGATATATGGATGCTCCTTCCGAGGAGTTCAGGCAGGCCGACCCGGTTCAGTTTGGGGAGCTTGTCGCTAGTCGGAGACTTAACGTCAAAAAAAAGGGTTGGCCACCCTACACACAAGTTAGGATCTGGATCCGATCCCCTGATGAGCCCAAGGCTGGGCGAAACCAGTGCATTGACCCGTTGGATAAGACTGGCTCCATGAAGATGGAGTGCCACATGACCAACTGTGGCAGCCGAATGGTTAGGTCCGTGACAAGCAGTTGTCTATCATCATGCAAGTTTCTATCAATTGGATCAAGTTGGAATTTGGAACCTAAAAGGAAAGTAAGAAACCATCAAAACATACTCAAGTTCTGGGTAGTAATTAATTTGCTAAAAAATTCACCAAGCAAACTAAGCGGGAAGAGTTTTTCTGGCCAAAAACTATCTTAAAGGAGTAAAGGAATGGTAGCATGACAATCTACTCAGACACAGTGAATCATAAATGTTTTTTGCAACGGGTATAATCCATTCAATCTAAATCTCTTTTCAATTCCTTCGAAATTTCGAATTGGGATGGATGTTTCTCCCTCCCTCTATGTAGTTGTTTGAAGTTGATTAAGTCAAAGTGAGACGTGTCGCTATTTCATTGGTTTAGGTTAGCTAGTCCTGACCGGGGCTGGTCTGGCAAGGTTCTTCCAATAAAGAATAGAATATGATGAAGATACTGGCCGGAGTGAAGTTAATTAGGAGGAAGGATAAATATCAAGTGATTAATGGTCAAGTGGAAACTTCCGATACGTTTATTAATTTGGAATGAAACTCTACATAAATGAAATTTATTTGGAATAAGAGATAAAATTGAATTGTATGTGGAGATTCAATTTCATTGAGTTGTTATTTATAGAAACATATCATAAATTTAATAAGTTACAATTGATGTTATTTATTTACCGTAAGAAATTAGAACTAAAACCAATCTGATTACTAAAATACCCCTGTATTAATGAAGTCGCACATTTTTTTAACTTACCATACCATAAGAACTTGTATGTAGAGCTGGACTCAGTGTCAACGGTTTGGTTTATGAGCACTAACCGAAAACCGACACCGAACTTTCGGTTTCATGTTTTTCTAAACCGAAACTGAAAAATATATATAAAAACCGCGGTTTAGGTTAACCCTATAATTCGGTTCGGTTTCGGTTTTATTTCGGTTACAAAACCTAATATCCTTATTGACCTTTCGTACTTAACTAATGAAAATAAAAAGATTAAAAGTAAAGGAGTAAGCTACAAGTTCAATACTTTAATTAAATACATTCACCAAATAAATAATTAAGAACTCAAATATTAACTAAACAAAATTATTGTGCTTTGCTGAATCACAACAAGTTAACCAAAATAAACACTAAACCTCATGAGCTTCATCACCAGATATTCATACTTGTCTTAACATGAGGGTTAGTTGACAAAATCCAAAAAGCATTACATTAGATCTCTCCATGCATGATTGTACACATATAAAAATCAAAATCATATATTACCTTGTACAAAATCACATATCTCTACATGTATATATTTATTACCAAATCTATGCTTTACATAAGCACCCGATCGATTACATATGTTCATCAAATACAAGTTATAACCTTACATCCCAATTCTCGGTTCGGTTCGGTTTCCACCGGTTTTCTGAAAGCATGAAACAGATAACTGACACTAACTGCTCGGTTCGGTTCGGTTTCCGACACCGACACGGTGATTCCATTCGGTTTCAGTTTCTCAGTTTCAGTTCGGTTCGGTTATGGCCGGTTTCGGTTTTTTCGGTGTCAAAAAGTCGAGCCATACTTGTACCTTTTGATAATGATCAAACACAAGACTTTACTCATATTGTTATTTACTTTCCGTTTGCTTTTCATAATCTTATGGTGTAAACTAGATGTCACATATTTTGTGTGTGTGTGTGTGTGTGTATAGAGGCCCATTTCAGAACGGACATCTACAAAACATAAAAAGTGTGGATGCCTCTGTAATAACCCGATTTTTCGGAACGAGTATTGGATAGTTTTTAAGTTTATAAATTCCTGAAATTTATTTAAACGAATTTTGTATGCTTCGCGAAGTGGTATGTCGAAAATGGAAACATTATCGTAACGTTTATTTAGAAAAACGTTACGTTTTTGTGACGTGAATATCGACTTTTACTCCATCGATCGTTTGTAAAAACTTCCTTCACAAACGTCGTAGAGCTCGTCGGTACGAGTTTGTGGACGCGTCACGCGTTCGAATCAGACATCGTACGTAAAAGTTATTAACGATGAAAGTTAGTTTCCGATTTAGAAATGGGTATAAAAGGAAAACTTATCAGAGGTAGGGTTTCCATTTTCGGAAACCCTCTTCTCTCTCCAAACCCGCGCCTCCCTCTCTTCTCTCTCCTTTCCCCCGATCTCTCTCTTCCTTCGAAAATCCTCCGCCACGATCCGACGAGCTCCGACCTCCATGTCTCTCACAGCCGGTCTCTACTCCATCACGAGCTCGAATTCTTCCTCTCTTAGGCAAGACGCGCCTCCCCTCGTCGCCGAGGATCGACATCAATCTCCTCCGTCCCCTGCAACAAACCTGCCGTCGTTCAAGCTCTCCTCCGACGAAGCTAGGGTTCAACGCAGGTGTGCCTCCATCACTCCTCAAGCCCTGCACCACCTACGATCGAAGGGGGGATGCAACGACACACCTCCTCGAGAAATCGACACGATCGGCGACTCATCTCACCCCGGCGACGAATTCGACGGTTCAAAGTTTCGATTAAGGTGAGGGTTTGTATATTTTGATTGTTGTGATGCTTGGTGTGAATTTTTGGATGATTTGGAGTTGAGATTATGGAGATTGGAGGAGGATTGAAGTAGAGAGGTTACCGCCGCCTTAGGCGGCGCGTGGAGGTGGTAGGAGGCGGCGTGAGGCCGTGGAGGAGAAGAGGGAGGAGAAAGGAAGAGAAATGGGGCGGCGGCGCTGCCACAGTGAGTGGCGCATGAGCACCACGCGCGGTCGCCGACGAGTAGCGCGTGTACCCCACACGCCGCTACGTGCGGCGGCGCTTGAACAGTAATTTCAAACAGTAAATTGTAAATTTATTTTTACGACGGTGAATGTAAAAATGTGATTTACGTAAGGTAAATGTAAATTTTATTTTACGTATGGTAAATATAAATGTAAATTACATTCAGTAAAATGTAAAAAGTAAATTCGGAAGGGTACTTCAGTAATTTTATTTACTGAGATAATATTTACATTTGAATAATATTTATACGTACAAAAATACGTAAATAGTATGTATATGTACATGGATACGTAATTGATGTGCATTTGTATAGAAAAATACGGGAATAGTAAATACGTGAATACTAACTCCCTGAACAGTAAATCCGTAAAACCAGAAATTGCTGAACAGTAACATATTTTTACTGTTTCGGCATTTAAAGGTTTATGTAACGATTCTAAATTCTTTTCTTATCTTTTCAAGGTGATCGATAAATCAAGAAAAAGAATTACCTTCGGACATTGTGGAATTACGCTCGAGTTGATAAGGTGAGTAAAATCTCACATATTTACGAATCTACCCTCACGGAGATTCAAGATTTTGCAGAGTTTTAAAGATTGAAATACGACATGTATATGATATAGTGGAATATATATATATATATATATATATATATATATATATATATATATATATAAATAGTAAATAGGATATATAGTTTGCTATATTATATACTGTTATGATTTCATTGTGAATATGTCATTTTGATGACGAGAATTATATATTGAGCATGTCGAGTTAATTTATACAATATGAGGTGATGATTATTGTATGTGGTTTTAACATGGTGTTTGTTAAAACGTTTTGTCTTCAGACGTGATTTGATGTCTTCGGACGAGTTTTTTCTTCGGACGTGTTTATGTCTTCTGACAAGTCTTCGGACGTGTTTGGCATGTCGGAACCTAGCCTTTGGCCAGGCGAAAGTTACGATACATTTAGAGTTCTAGTCTGTCTGCCGGAGTACTGCATGTGAGGTATCAGATGGGTTATCGGCTCATGAGTACTCATATTTTTGGATGTTGGGTAGCAGAAGGTTGCCCAATATCGGCGGTGTACTACGTTAGGGGTAACAGATGTGTACCAGCATTCATTAGTACTCGTATTATAAATGCATTTGGGTAACCAGAAGGGTTGCCCAATTTCTCATGAGCACTTTCATTTTCATATTTTGGACAACTAGACGGGTCGTCCATGGACTCATGAGTGCATTTATATTTGATGTTTTGTGGATTTCCGTGTATATTGATATGCGAGTTTTATTATTGTTTTTACTCATACGAGTTGTAAAGCTTACCGGGTTTGTGTTTACAATCCCAGTGCACCAAATCGATGGTGTAGTGGATAACTCCGCATGTGTGGATTAGCGGGAATCGACTGACCGCTTAGAGGACTTGAAGTTATTTATTTCCAGCTTGTGTGAGGATATTTTTGTGACTATCTTGTGAGGTTTTTGTGAGTATTATACATTTCCATTTGTTATAATGTTGAATTATAATTTAGTTTGTATTTAAATCTGTTTGACTGAGTCGTATTTTGAACTCAGAGATTGTAACGACCCTAAAATTTCGAGCATAAAAACTCAAGATTTCAAGTCGTGAAACACCAAAACAATCCCAATGAATCGAAATCATTTTACATGTCACAGTGGATCATTACTGAGTTCGCAATACAACTCAGAAAAACCAATTATTACAAACCAAATTTATAATTCGACATTACATAAAATGAAAATGTAATAATTTCACAATCTCTCACCAAACCCACAAATGAATCCTCACAAGTTCTCACACAATCCACAATAAAAACCTCACCACAAGCAGGATAATGAACAACTTCGAGTCCTCAGAGTTGTCCATCGATCTCCACTAATCAACACATGAGGAATTATCCCCTACAACATTGAATTGGTGCACCGGGATTGTAAACACAAACCCAGTAAGCTTTACAGCTCGTATGAGTAAAATGAAAACATAACTCGCATATCAATATATACGAAAATCCACAAACAACCAATATAAATGCACTCATTTGTCAATGGACGGCCCATCTGGTTGTCCCAACAAAATATGAAATGAAAGTGCTCATGAGAAATTTGGCACCCTTCTGGTTACCTAAATGCATTTTATAATACGGGTACTAATGAACGCTGGTACACATCTGTTACCCCTCACGTAGTACACCGCCGATATTGGGCAACCTCCTGCTACCCAACATTCAAAAATATGAGTACTCATCTGTTACCTCACATGCAGTACTCCGGCAGGCAGACTAGAGCTCTAACTGTATCGTAACTTTCGCCCGGCCAAAGGCTAGATTCTGACATGCCAAACACGTCCGAAGACAAAATGTTTTAACAACTCCATGTTAAAACCATGTATAATAATCACACCTCATATTGTACAAATCGCATCAATATGCTCAATATATAATTCTCATCACCACTGTGATCATATTCACAACCGAAATCCTAACTGTATATAATATAGCAAACTATATATATATATGTACCTATTTACCATTTATACAATATATATATATAATCCACTATATCGTATACATGTTATATTTCATTCTTTAATATTTTGCAAAATTTTGAATCTCCGCAAGGGTAGATTCGTAAATAAGTGAGATTTACTCACCTTATCAACTCGAGCGTAATTCCACAATTTCCGAAGATAAATTCTTTCCTTGATTTATGATCACCTTGAAAAGATAAGAAAAGAATTTAGAATCGTTTCGTAAACCTTTAAATGCCAAAACAGTAATAATATGTTACTGTTCAGCAATTTCTGGTTTTACGAATTTACTGTTCATGGAGTTACTATTCACGTATTTACTATTCACGTATTTCTGTGCAAATACATATCAATTATGTATTCATGTACGTGTATATATTATTTACGTATTTCTGTACGTACAAATAGTATTTAAATATAAATATTGTCTCAGTAAATATTAATTACTGATTTACCCTTCTGAAATTACTTTTTAAATTTACTGAAAGTAATTTATATTTACATTTACCGTATGTAAAATAAGTTTACATTTACCGTACGTAAATCACTTTTACATTCACCACACGTAAAAATAAATTCCAATTTTACCCTTTAGAAACACTGTTCACGCGCCGCCATACGTGGTGGCGCGTGAGCGTCACGCGCCACTCACTGTGGCAGCGCGTGGGGCACACGCGCCGAGCTTACGGCCGGCGCGTAGCACGCCACCACCGCCCCATTTCTCCCCCTCTCTTTCTGCTCCGCCCCTGCACGGCCCAAGGCCACCTCCAGACCGCCTCATGCACTCACACGCGCCGCCTAAGGCGGCGGTGCTCCACTCTCCACCTACACCTCCGATCCTCCTCAAAAATCCTCCCAATCCATCCAAAAACATCACACAATCATCACAACCATAATTTGAATGCATCCTTACCTAGATCGGAGTTCGAAATGCGTCGGAAGTGATTGAATCGTCGGCGAGCTTCTCGCAGGAACTCCACTCGTCGATGAGGTTTCTTGGCAGCGAGGTGAGGCACGGCGTGCTAGAGGGTGGTGGCAGAGGGTCACGAGATGCTCCAGGGACCGGCGGTGAGTGACACGACGGCTTGGAGGCGGAGATCGCGGCGTGATGCAGACGGAGGCTCGGGGAGAGAAAGAAGACTCTCGGCGGCGAGGCGGAGCGTCGCGAGCTCGGGGTTTGGTGAGGAGGGTCGCGCGGTCCTTTTGGGCTAGGCGGTGTGGCCTATGGAGGGCCGGTCGGCGAAATCGCCGGTGAGGCTAGAGAGAGAGAGAGAGGAATCGGGGAGAGACGAGAGAGAAGAGAGAGAAAGAGGGAAATCAGAGAGAGAGGCGCGGGGGAAAGGGTTTCCAGAAATGGAAACCCTAACTCCAATAAGTTTCTATATATACCCGTTTCCTAAATCAGAAACTACTTCCATCGTTAATAACTTTTCCGTATGACGTCCAATTCGAACGCGTGATGCGTCTACGAACTCGTATTGTCGAGCTCTACAACTTCCGTGAAGGAAGTTTTCGCAATCGAGCGATGGAATAAAAGTCGATATATATACGTTGCGAAAACGTAATGTTTTTCTAATTAAACGTTCTGAGAACGTTTCCGTTTTCGTTTCGTGAAGTCGCCTACAACCAAATTCCTTTTTAATTGAATTTCACAACTTAATAGAATTAAAATCAACACCAAATATTGTTCCGAAAAATAGGGTTATTACAGAGATGATCCGTTGTGGCATATAAAATGATTTCGATTTATTGAGATTGTTTTAGTGTTTTTCATGACTTCAAAATTTGAGTTTCATGCTCGAAATTTCGGGGTCGTGACAGCCTCACCATCGTCCATCTTTTAGCTTGAATTGGCACTGATAACATTGTTGTTCTTGCTAGAAGGATACCAAGCTTTGACTTGGAGCTTCGTTTTGCAATTGGACTCTTCTGTTATGAATTTGCAATCGAGCTTGATGGTGTGCGATGGTTTGCTGGAAAAACTTTCAACCTTGATCACATTGACCTCAATCTTCATGTCGACGCCATATGGGATAGTTGTGGTCCACATCCAGCAAGAGTAGTAGCACCGTCGATGCTTGATGCAGCTGTGATCTTCATCATCCACACTTTTTATATCTTCTTTAATTTTTACTTGACAAAAATTGTCACTAACTTTGAGTTTTGCGAAATATGTTGTTTGTTTTGAGTCTTAACAATAGCATATATATAGAGTTGGACAATTATGAAATATTGAAATTAAATTAGGGTAATTTTGGTAAGAAAAATTGATACCTGAGCTTTGATATCGATACACACCTCCCTCCTTGGATATCAAGTTTGGAGGTTTGTCAAGAATCAATTCATGATCAATTCATGATTACTAGTGGGTCCCACATTACTGTAATTTCAATTCATCCATGTGTTACTAAATGATAGAATTTACTCATCCCGTAATCAATTCTTCCATTCCCAATTTCATTGCAGGTTAGTAAACGTGTCATTCATGTCAACCAAACTAGCTACCAAAGTAGTCCAGACTCCAGAGTGCGCCAATGCAAGGAGAATAAGAGACAATTAGTGTTAAACCCATTTTTCAAGCCCTCTTTTAAGATTAGCCCACACCCAATTCTTTTTTAAATCAACATCCAAAATCTTTTCCAACCTTTCTTATAGGGTTTTATTGAATAATTAACGTATTTCAATTTTTTAGTTCAATTTACGATTTTACCCTTCTAATTGAAAAAGGAAATTAACTCCATATATATAGTCGTCAGAATTTTTCAAATTCAATAAACATGTAAAATTATAGAAAAATGTACGTGTAAATTAAGAAAATAAATTAGGTAAGAGAAATTACATGAAAAGTCAAATGAAAAATTAAATTAATGTAGTTTTTCTTTTTGTGTTAATCACATCGATTGAATGCATTAAAAACTCTCTTTTTTTTCTCTACATCCAAGCTTGTTATGTAATTATGTTAGTCAAGAAACAAAAAACAAACATAGAATTATTTCTTGGACTTGTCTAATTTTCTATATTTGATTTATTCTATATTTTTACGTGAGAGAATGAAAAGTTGTCTACGTACAAACATATCGAAACCCATTACCTACAAAACAAATGTCTACTTTGCATTACCTACGAAATAGATGTTTACTCTGCATTACCTACGAAATAGATTCTACTCTATATTACCTACAAAATAGATGTCTACTCAACATTACCTACAAAACAGATATATACTATGCACACCTCAAATTAAATTAAATTACTGCTGAGGATTAAAAACTATTTACCACCACAATAGAAGCAACACTCAACACACATTCCATAGATTCAAGACCTCCCACCCTTTTATACCTACTAAACAAAACAAACTAAACTATACTAACAAAAAAACAAACACTTAAAAACATCACACAAGACAAAACATTCATACTACGTGTAATCAAGAGTAGAAACACACCTAGGTGTACGCTAGAAGGAAAATTCAACACATACCCTATTATGGAGAATCATATCTCGAATAGAGGTATCGAAAAACATATACATTTTCGTTAGAATAAATTCACAAAACAAATACGAACCAGAAATCAACATATACTTTCAACACAATTATTTTTGACCCTACTGATGAAATCATACTAACTCTTATATATAACATTGATATAAGATGTAGTGATTAATTTAAAAACTTCAATTAAGGGATATGGGAGTTAAGCTACAATCAAGGATGAGAAAAAAAAAATAGGTAGGCACAATCTCTGGAAAAATGAGGTAGTATGAGTTATTATTTGTCCAGATGACAAACTTGGTAATCCTGCAAATTCTATGTTCTATTACCCATGTTCAAAATATATTTTTCCAAATTAAAAATCAACCTAATATATAAGTTTGAGTGTTAATTAAAGTGATGGGTGTAATCTAAAATAGGTATATGTTTGTAGGTATATATCTAAATCCCCCGGAGAATAAAGATGAAGCCAATTGAAGGTTGATGATTTTCCAGTTCATTTATTCGAATGCAAAGTTTATGCAAAGTTAATGATGAAGTTTCTAGCTTCAGCAATTCAAAAAGGAAAAGAATAAAGCTCATATATCAGAATACAAAACTTGAAAAGAAGAAAGTTGAGCAATCATATAAGCTAGGGGGCCTTTGTTGAATTCAGAACCGAATGTTATTTGAAAAGGCGTGTGCCTTAATCTTAAGTACATCAGTCACCTCTTTGTAGGCAAACATTGCCACTTGGGTGAACACAAGAGCTTGTATGTGTAATGTGTCATTCATCCGATTCCTATATATTTGACTACACTTAATGATCATATCAGAAATCACATCTCTCATGCATATACACTTATACAGAGATAACAATAATACACGTATACTATAGATGTGTATCGCTTATGCCAAGATATGATCCACAACACAAAAACCAAATGCGATGCGCATGCATTCATTGTCCTCCGGCTGAGGCATGCAAGGGAGAAAATAAAAAAGGTAAAAAGAAAAGACTCTTAACTTATAACTTCCATTGTTTTCTCGGCATGTCCACTGCATTGGACGCTGGAGTTCGTCAAGTTATGCGTCTCCATACTGAGTAGTGCGGCCGGCAATCTTTTTGGCGTTATCGTCTATGGTTACCTCCGACAAGTTCACCTCCCTGCCTTTCCTTTCTGCTATCAGTCGCTGTGTCGACTTGTAGTACGTGGCATACAGAATCAGCTGAGCTAATCCAAAAAAGGTGCCCAGTCCATTAGGAATCTGCGGCCAAACAACAACAATATTTGAGCTTGGGAAAAACTATCATAATTGATTGGAGTTCTAGTGGGATCACGAAATTATTACTGTGATGAAGGGGTCAAAACGGATGAGAGCATATGCAGTCCAAGCAAGGCCATTCGCAAACGAAGTAAACGAGAGGAAAAAGGGCATGTACTCCACACTTTTTGTTGTGATCACCATTTTCTGTCACCAAAGAGTAGCATAATGAAAATTAAACATATAGATGCATTCTAAACATAGTCTGACAGTCTGCAGTCGTATCTTTTTGTTAGACAATCCAAAATGCAAACTATGATATGAGCTTAATACTTGCATCTCATGAATTATATATATCTACGTCTAATTAACTGGGTATGATTTCAACTAATTTGCATGTAGGATTTTAATCAGCTAAGGGTGATCGATCAATTAATTACCATGACAGTCATTGGAGCAGCATACATCATGATGTTGAAGGCAATGGATATGATGCCTACAATCAAGGACCTCTTGGTATGTGTGTGAGCCAAAGTGAGAACCAGAAGAGTAAGAACACCGATGAAAATGATCTCCACAGCAACAACCAGAACCACTATGAGCCTCTTTTTCTTGTCGGAAAAAATGAGGAAGAGGATTATGTAGACGACCTCAATGATCGTACCCAACCCGTTTATGGTCCAGACCAGAGTGCTATCGGGGTGCACAATCGGTAACCCATATAAGGTCCACACCATGCAGTTGATCAGGGTCGCAAGGTATGGGACTGGTGAGTATTGCTCCACTGACCCTTTCTTCCATATTTGAACAAAAGTTGGACTGCGCCATAATTAAATCATTGTAATTTTTGACAGAATACATAAAGAAAACTATTTCATTAGTGGATATTATCAATCATTTTATAGTAAATGATAATTAGGTTGTAGCCTCTAATTAAGGTAAACCTAATTATTATTAGTGGTAAAACTGCTCTTTAAGTCCAATCTACGTTTCATTGGCGTAAAAGATAACATTTCCCTTCTAACTCAACTTAGATGAAATAATAACTAAGGTACTTCTGTTAAAAGCTCAATGGCTTTACATAATTAAGCTAATGGCCTTTCTAGTATAAGAGGGATATATGTGCATATGCCCCCCCCCCTCGGGCCCCTCCCATGCCTCTTTTATATATGCTCAATTTTTTATATATATATATGGACAATGATATAAACATAATACCATATCAAGTAATTATCATTCACATGTCTACATAGACATGATGCCGGATACTTTGAACATATCATTTGCTTTTGTATTTGGCTGGTGAATATCATGTCGACCCTTTACAAGAAAGAATAAATAAGAACTTTTTTGTACCTTGTTTTTAACCATGTTCAGTTGTTTCAAAATTTGGCAGTGCCAATAACAAGGAATTAGAGAGGAGGAAAAGCTTACACTGGTGACAAGAACAGGAAGAATGCAATGAGGTTTCCTGGAAAAAAAAGATGAAGAAGAAGAAGAGAAAGTAAGCGAACAGCAGATATGATCAATCTTCGATCATTTCCTGCTGGTCAATTACGTACATACGAAAGATTAACGAAACCTCAATGAATAAATTTCTTAATCAATAAATCTCATCGTCAATCTAAGTAGATTATTTCTAGAAGTTCAATATTGTACTCTCGGTCAGTCATACCTATGATACCGACCACAGTCCGAGCAGCATCTGCAGAAACCATGGCTGTGATGATTGACCCCTAAAGAAGAAGAAGAAGATATATGGGAGAAGAAGCACAAGATCGAAATGAGGCTGCGGAGAAAAATGGATAAGCTAGGGGAACAAGAGAAGAAGAAGAGAGAGAGAGAGAGAGAGAGAGAGAGATTTGCTGGGTGTAAATGAGAAAGAGGAAGATAAATAATGAAGAGGGAGGACTAGATGTACGTTCGGTGTGGGTTGTGTGTTCCTGTGATTTGAAAGCGTACTAATTTGGACTCATTGCGAACACTTTGTTGGTTTTGGTGTTAGGTCTCTTGCATGGCATGTATTAGACATGGAACTTATATATATATATACTGCTAACAGTTTAGCACATATAGGGCTATAGCTCCAAAACGCAATGGAAGAGATCGAATATCAAGCCGGATATGTGAGACAGTGAGAGAGAGAGAGAGCACTGCGGTCACTACTAGCTTAAAGATTCTTCCAGGACTTTCTTTCAGGTAGTTGGGACTCTCAGAAAGTGACTGCAAAGCCCTTGAGATATCAATGGCATGAATTTAACTCGTTTACTCAGGTCATTTATAAAAACCTATTGGGGCATTACGACCACTTTCTCCCACTCAGAATCCAAGTTTTGATTTCTGCTGCATTATTTTCCATATCTAATAAGTGGTTTCTAGTGTAGAATTAATCCATGTAGTGTTATTAATACACGAATTAAGCAGTAAAAACCCATCAATGAAATGGATATCATGATCACTAAAATGGATTTCATGATTTCATATTAAGTTATTTGATGGAACTGGCCGGGTTGGTGGGTGATTGCAATATTAATTAGTTCGTTTGGATTTTCTTTCATTGAATGAATGGTTGAATACGTGGTTCTCTGAATTTATTTACAGAACTACCAAGGCACTAGCTCACAATTTCATTTTGTGATCGATAAGGGAACAAATTTTATAGAGATCATCCACAGCATGCATTACTATAGGACTGTTGGTGAGTTTGGTAAAGCAGTGACAATGAGTGATCTTGATCGAGTCGATGATCACATTTATAACATGAACGTACTTTGGTCATGCATTTAGGAGAGGGCTTTGCTCTTTTTATGCATGGAATCGATGATCTTCTTTCTTCCTAGATATTTTCTTATCTCATAGAGTTGGTAATTTCTCATCATTTTAGCATCAAAGTTGGTTCAAGAGTCAAAAGTTGTGTGCTTATGTAGTTGTTATTTATAATTTACACCCCAAAATTAGAATGTGATCCGGAGAAAAACTCTCGGTTCGGAATTGGGTAGCATGCATTGTGTTTTAGAAGAAGAAAAAATGATAGTAATATTACATGCATGTGCACTAATCGTGTACGTAGTCGTATACTCGTATTAAGTATAAAAATGATAGATAATCCCACGAAGATCTATTGAGGATTTTCATTTGATGTAACTTTTATACAAAGCAATCTTATATATTCTCGCATGCATAAAAAGACATTTTGTAGCTATCGTCTCATTTTTTGTTAATTTTGAAAAAAAATAAAAGGAAGTTCGCCTAAACGTCTCTGTATCAGAACTCTGCAACTAATATGCACAACTCTGAGCTTAAGCAATCGATACGCAAGTATCAAATACTCAAAAGGAGACCTAGCTATTATTCTGGACTTTGAAAAAGGAACCACTGCAGACACCAAAACGAGTTAAATTAGGTCACATTGTCTCTTGATAATTATGGCAGTTATCTATCTTTTTCTCTCAAACTGTAAGGAATATATGGACATTGTAAAGGCTTATGATAACATGATCTAGATTAATCCTTCTAGAGAAGAGAAATTAGAATAATGGGTTTGATTTTATTTGGTTTAGAAGTTTGTTATTGGTCTGTGTAGTTCTTTAATGCAGCGCCTAATGTCCTAATATGTCTGTATTCTGTAATACTGCTTTGCATGATTTTCTGAATTTGTACGATTCTCTTCACAAATCATTCCTAAGATGCTGAACTACGTACGTGTCGAAAATTTAGAGATCTCTGGCAATATATAAGCAAGCTCTCCTTGATCATGCAACGATTCTAGAGGAAATTAACGGCTCAATATATATATATATATATATACAGTATAATGAATTGGATTTTGTTTCATATTCATGATCCCTTCATGAACATGGTAGAAAAGAACTTAGTGAATTGGATTTGATTGCTTTCAAATTTATTATATCAATTGGCCGGATTATTTATTAACTTTAAACACTTTGTCCTTAGTATTCACTATCAATTAGCATCATGAAATGCTCTTTTTCTTTTTCCCATGCTAGCTTGCTGTAGTAGAATCAAAATATTAACCCTACTTTTATTCCAAACAAAAAGTTTTTTTTTTCGTAAATAAGAATATATACAACGAAAATTAATGTGCATGTTGCCATAAGATCTTGATGCATATATGACCTCAATTATTGTTCGTCTCCGTTTAAATTTTAGGCATCAGGTAACTCATCACTTAACCAAGCATCTTTCTTTTCCTCACTTTGAATGGAAAACGACCTTAGTTGTCTGATGATACATTATTCTGGGATGCCATAATTCATCGAGACTATGCTTCAAAGAGAGAATAGGATTTGGGGAAACAATGCTATATATGATCGATGTGACTCATTTTACAGTCCCCCAAGTCAGTCAGACTACCTATTTAGAGAAATAGAGACGGCCAATTTGCATACACTCACTGTCCTCTTTTCAAAGTTCATACAGGAAAATGGGAAAGAACATTTTCCCATTGTGCTCGTTTTGGTCTTATTTCTACTGCTGAAAGATGGAGTTGCAGACACCGAGTAGTGGCAGAAGATTTGATTTGAGTCCCCATCCATAAACTGGGCGAATTCAATGGTGGTTACGCTTAACATGTATCTCGATTCATGTGTCAACTGAGGAAATGATAATTTGAAATGTCAAAACTAGTTGTCATTTCCTCCTCCGTTGACACATTAATCGACAACTAGCCGTTGACACATGACACATTTCAGTCTAGCTCCGAAGCAGTAAAGGTTTACAACTCTTAAACGGGAAGAGAGTACGTAGTACTAGAAGTAGGATCAACAACTTATCTGCAACATATTATCAGAGTATAGTTGGAAAAATGGAGGGCCCTAGGTAATTATATTACTATGCAAATATGCAAGTATGTAAAGTGTCTTCATTTATATATCTATCTTTATAAGTCGATCATAATATGTTACGTGACAATATGTTACAATACAATAAGAGAAATATTGTTCATTGCACTGGCCTCTAGCCATGAGGATTCCCCCCTATGGCTAGTAAAGAACTTGACACTTTTCCTAAACGTCAAGTAAATCCATCGATCGCTACTTCTTTCACGCTCTTTGTTTTCTTCTAATGATTACTCTCTTTGTTCCTCTTTTTCCTAATCTTGGACTACATCACTACCAACTACTTCCAATACCCGCACGTTTCCTTGTCGATCATCTTCTTACTCTTTATTAGTTTATTTCTCTTACGTTCTTTCCTTGAATAGTGAATGATATCCAGAGAAAACCAACCTTGACATTTTTTAGAGACTGAAGAAAGCCCTTCATATATTAACTTAAATGTAGATTTAGTAACTCGATCTTAATTGAGCGCGTACAGTAGTATGATCGAGTATAAGAAATTTGAAGCAAGCTAGCTATACGAGTGTCTGAAAATTGAAGGGTTCAACACATTTGTCTCATTTATTTGCGCTCGGTTTTGGGTATTAGAACTCGATGATAATTGAAGATTGAGTGAATGAGCCATAGTCATAGGTAAGTAGACAAGCAATTATCATAGTTTTCTTTTGTTTATTTAAATACATCTTCACGTAAAATTTCATGTCAATGATATAGTGATCTGACTTAGATTCATATTACTAAAGTTCTACTAATTGATGAGAACCATGCATTCTTTATACCTCTTTAATTATTCTCTCTTTTATTCTTGTTTCATTAAATAAGAAATATTCACACTTTGGCTTGTTTGCCATGAACCCATACCTGATAATGCAGGACCTGTTTACTTGACCCAGACAACCAATATTTTGCAGAAGTATTTTATTTCCTATCAGCCACATAATGAGCTGAGAATATGATTCAGCGCAGATATTAGTAGAGCCCAGATTCTTAAGGAAATTTGAGATAATCTTCAGTTGGCATTTCCCTTGGACAAAGTAAAACAAAGCAATAACAATGATGTAGTTTCAGTAAAGGTAGTCCTAGAGCAACTTGGAATGAATTGAAGTTATATGCCTAAATGCTAAAGCCACACACACACACACACACGTATATATTGGTGGGTTAGAGGACGTCGCCGATTTTGGCAACTGGCGACGCGCAATGACGACTCGAATGGTGTCGGCCGTGCTCCCTCCTCCCGGTGCTTCTGTCTGTGTCAGCCGGAATTGACAAATTTACATAAATTTGCCGATTCCAACCACTGTGGGCAGGCATTAGAACTCCAACCGGCACAAACACGAGCGCTGAGAAGGAGGAGCACGACCGGCACCATTTGCACCGTCGTTGCACGTCGTTGGTCGCCGGAATCGCCGACGTCCGCTCTCGAACCTCTCTCCAATTCTTACAAACCACACTCCAAAACCAATGAAATTCCAAGTTTGTCCTCCATTTATCCATCACCTTCCTACTTCAGCCCTTTTGTAAGTGAAGGGCAAACTAGAAATTTCAATAGTTTTAAAGTGTGGTTTATAAATATTGGAGTGTAAATTTCATATATATATATATACCCATCATTGAAACAGTTTATAGATGGAATATTAAAAGAATTTATAGTAATGTTCTTGCATAGCTCTATCTTCGATTTAACAGATTCAGATATCAACTTGTTCATCGATCTTTGTCTCTTTGGGTACGTACAGAGCATCCAAGTAAGACCACCATCATGATGTTAAGAAAATACTAGATGGAAAAAATAAGCAGCACAATTATTTGAATTTTTTTTACTTTTACTATTGAATAAAACATTATTTGACAACGTATGATAGAAAATAATATATTCTCAAAAATAAAAATACTTCATACTTGAAATACACAGTTAAGTATAATACAAAGCTACGAAGGTCTTTGTTGCCACGAAGGACATTAACGCCACGAAGGTCGTTAAAGTCACTAAGGTCTTGAGTTGAGCCAGACATGTCTCAAATGCCACGAAGGTCGATCTTGATTTGAGCCACGCAGGTCTCCTTGCCACACAAGACTTAATTCTCTCTCAATGAAACTCACCAATGTTCATGAGATGAATGAATGGTTTAATTTAAATGCATGAACGATTTATCATGTGATATATACACCCTAGAGAGAATACAAAATGCAACGAATGCTCAATGAATGTAATCAATACAAATTAAAGCTATGACACTAGCTAATGCAACAAATGCTCTTCCCAAGTTTCTATATTTCTCTTCTCTACATCGTTGATGCCTAATATCACAGAGGCATGTATGTATGAACGATTAAATAATAATTGAATGAAATAGAGATGCATGGTAAAGACACTACATAATTCTTTGCCTCTCTCCCAAAATTGTTTTCCTCAACTAACCCATAAGCATGTATATATAATGCACGTGAGATAAATACATGTTTCAAACAAAATCACATATTTTGAATGAATCACATACAAATAGATATATATATATATATATATTATGCACGGCACCACCACCTAGTTACTAGTTAGGGTTAAATTGTAAACAAACCTACCAATAAAACCATGAGTGCACTTAGGAAAGAAATTAAATAATATATTATGCAAAAACAATCCTAATTAACTTCAAAACTTTTTCCAAACGAAGAATGTATTTCCTTATATAAACGAATAATGTACATGGAGAGCTGGTTGACATATATATATATATATATATATATGCAAATAAAGTAATTAAATAGATATGCTCAAGAATATCATAATTGCGTCTATATGGTAGCAAGGAGACCTTGATTTCAACGCTCTCCTTCTCCGATTAGGAAATCTTTTTTATTTTTGATTTTTGATTTGATTTCGTCTTCATATCTTACACTTTAAGCTCCATCAACCATGGAGGCCAATGTATTTCATGTTAAATGTCGTGGCAATGATACCCACAAGAGCCACAACCATAATTCCTTATACCTAGCTCTTTCTGTGTGTGGGCAAAAGTAGAACCAGAAAGCTAAGAACACAGATGATAATGATCGATCACCACGAAGATCCACCGGCCAGAAGCACCATGGCCTCTTTCTCTTATCGGAGTAGCTCAGAAAGATGATGATCAATGATGTAAAGGACCCTCAAGGCCAATGGCTACCTATAATTAACCGACCCGTTTATATATGGTGCACGTACACCAAAGTGCTGTGTGGGTAACCTGATTTACAAGGTCCAGACCATGCAGTTGAGTAGGGCTGCAAGGTATGGGACTGGTGATGAGAATTTTTCCGTTCTTTCATATTCCAACAAGTTGTCTATCTCATGCATGCATATAGTGGATTACAGGATCTTGCAGTACTTTTTATTTTTTCTTTTATTGAGGGTGTTTAAATTTTTATAAAGTTCAAAACGAAAATAAATATAAAAGCTCCTTGTATGTTTCATAAGAGAAATAGTAGTTCTTGGAATTTCCAATCTACATAACCTGAAAACAGTATCGATGCATTGAGGAGCAAATAGATTAATAAAGAATGGAATATGATGAAGATACTGGCCAGAGTGAAGTTAATTAGGAGAAAGGATAAATATCAAGTGATTAATTGGCAAGTGGAAACTTCATGTCAAAACTAGCTAGCAAAGTAGTCCAAACTCCAGAGAGTGCCAATGCAAGGAGAATAAAGATGAACCCGATCAATTGAAGGTTGATGATTTTCCAGTTCATCTATTCGAATGCAAACTTTATGCAAAGTTAATGAAGTTTCTAGCTTCAGCGATTCAAAAAGGAATAGAATAAAGCTCATATAGCAGAATACAAAACTTGAAAAGAAGAAAGTTGAGCAATCATATATGCTAGCTAGCGGCCAAAACCGAATGTTATTTGGAGAAAAAAATCACTAAAAGTACATGAACTCTTGTGACATGGTCGATACTTTTAAAATTGATCAAAATGATCATTCAACTCTTGTTTTACTACCAACTAAATCCATCTAACTAAATTTCGTCATTATTTAGTTAATTTCATGATATGAATCATGTATGGGCCCTTACAAAAGGGGGTAAATGAGACATATTACTAAAAATTAAGACTTAAAACTCAATATCTCTCATAATCAGGTCCTTATTTTCTCAATCCTAAACTCGTTTTGTCAACGCTAAATTTGGCGGAAAGTTGATTTCGATCGAGACTGAGGATTACAAATGTCATTTGCCCATTTTATAGGGGTCCACACATGATCCACATCATGAAATTAACGAAACAATGATGGAATTTGATTTGATAGATCTAGTTAATAGCAAAACAGGAGTTGAGAGATCATTTTGATCAATTTTAAAGGACATGGATTAAACTGACCATATCACAAGAATTTAGGGACCGTTGATAAAAAAATTTCTAATCTTTAATACATCAGTCACCTCTTTGTAGGCAAACATTTCCACTAGGGTGAACACGTACAAGAGCTTGTATGTATCATTCATCCGATTCTATATATTTCACTACACTTAATGATCACATCCTAAATCACATCTCTCATACATGTACAGAGATAACCATAATACACGTCTACTATAGATGTGTATCGCTTATGCCAAGATATGATCCACAATACAAAAACCAAATGCGATGCATTCATCGTCCTCCGGCTGATGCATGCAAGGGAGAAATTAAAAAAGGAAAAAGAAAAGACATTTTTTTAGAGGAATGAATTAATTTTATTTGGCATTAAACCATGCACAACTACAAGGATCAAATACAAGAAGTAATATGCCACCTCTCATACAAGTAAACCAAAAAAATGAATAAATACGTAAAAACACGCTTATGACAATTCACTTTCAGTCAATTTTTTCTTGTCTTATTGACTTGATCGAGGATGATGTTTGCTTCCTTGGCCGGCATGTGACTAAATAAAAACACTAAAGCAGAGATACAACTATATTGATATCAATGGTAGAAATAGAAACTTGTGATATATGTGTATGATATGGATGTACATAATCAGGTATTAGCGTCTTTGATAATGCATGTTTTATTTAATGTTGATTTTTTCTCTCAAATGAATAACACAGATAAACTCCAAATTGTAGTTATAAATCAATGACAACTAAGAATATAATAAAAGTCAAAGAAGGATAACAGAAAAATAATTCCAATGTTCATTTCCTGGCAGAAAATTGAAATAGGTAAGATATAAGCAAAAGATTTGAATACTCATAGAGATGAATAAAGCTTCTAAGTTTATTGAACAATAGCACAAAAGGTGAAGACTGAAGTGGGATCTGTGGGGAAGTAGTTAGTATCTTACAAAATAAATAGAAACTGATGTGCGGAACTGCGGATACCATTCCAACCACATTTACCATGTAACTAACCCTCATAGATCGAGTATGCATTTACAATTAACCTTCACCTTTGTATATATTTGGAAATTTCTAACACCTAATCTGCCGGTTTCATTTTAGCATTAGTTTGAGTAAAAACAGATATCAATCGAAAAACAAAAATCAATGTTTATCAATTTTGAAGACAAATGAATACCTTCATACAGAGGCCAATATTTTTCCTTGTAAGTGTTCGTTAGATCGATGCACACTTCCCAAAATTTGCTGTCATACTTCACATGCACATAGGTCTTCAAGAAAAGACCGTCCTGCTTCTTCATTGGCTCCTATACATCAGAGTACATTCAATCATAACATGAGATTATTAATATTATGCTGATCAATTTGGTACAGTCTATAATCTTCTCTACTACATATCAAAACACAGAACACATCAAAAGTATTACCTTATCATTTCATTTGGCTAAAAAAGCCGATCTTTTGCAATCAAATAGGTCTTCAAATTCTTTTATTAATTAAAAGTCCACCCAAAGCAGAGATGAATCATTAATAAAATTGACACAAGCAAGATGGTCTGAGGCTTACCGAGTCATTGCGGTGATGAAAACATAGGAAAGAACTAAGGCATACAACTGATACAAGTAAGGTGATCTCATCTTGTAAATTCTGGAATTAAATGTAGCAGTTGGGAACTATCTAATATTAACCCGGCCAGTGACTCTGTACCTTGCATTACTGAAGCCATGAATGGAACGACCATTACACTGGGTTATTGTCAAACTAGAAAACACTGTACACCAAGAATCTAAGAAATTAATCAAACAAATTAAAGGATGAATATAACCAACCTTACCGTATACAAACCCTGCAAGAAGATCCATGTATCTGATGTGTTGCTCCCCAAAATAAATGGAGCTTAGCAATTAGGGTATTGACGTAGAGTGAGAGAAGCTGAGATGAGAAGCTAAAACAAACAAACACCCAGAAACATAAAAATGGAAACTTAATCAAAACCCAAACTCCATGGCAAAGATGACAGACACCATCGAACACCACCACACGTGGCTGAAGCAGAGTGGGCAGCAGAACCGCCAAGGAAGCAGCAGTTGGGCTGGAGTAGACAGTCGTCTTCATCGTCGTCGCCGACACCGCCGAGGTCTGCGGCGGTGCTCAAAACGACGATGAAGATAGAAAACAGACGCGATGAAGAGTAAATTGAAGCTAATGGATCGAGACTAGACTCGTACGTAATGAAAACCAGATTCGAATGAGGAATTTGAAGATCAGAGATTTCCGGGAGATTTGAGAGAAGACATTTAAGACCTCTGAGGAATTTTGAAAAATGACCACTTTTTTGTCCTTGAATTGATATTTAACCTTGTTTCATAATTTAGTTGAAAAATAACCATATCACAATAAGAAAAGTCTTGACTACTCTTAGTAAATTACTCACTTATTTCTCGTTTCTCCTCCTCCTCCTCTGTATTGTTCTCAGTTCTCTAATGATAAACCAATTTCTCTATTTTTCAATATCATGATGATCATCTATATATGGTTTCCGATCCTTTATGTTTATGATCTAGCTATGATAGTTATCGATCCTTCCTTACTTCTTAATTTGAAAATACATTTTTTCTTGCTAGGTCGAATAAGAAGGAACCATCCAAATTATCCAATATCACATATATGGCTAGCTTTTGAGTTTGAAGTCAAATCTCTACCTTACTCCGTCCTCATACACTCATCTTTTTCTCCACCTATTCTCCTCTCAGCCCTCATCTCAATATATTTACAGCCACTCTTAAACATAACCATGTCTCCCTCTGTTTTCTTATGCATGGCAAAGAGCATAGTCTTCCTTGCAAGAAAACCTAATTTCTTCAACACATTTGATCTAATGAGCTGATCAATATGACTCTTCTTGCCGATTTGATCCAAATCTATTGAATCATGTACGTTTCACAAATAGCGTAGTCCTTACAGACCCAACAGCTAGATCCATGGGAATCAATTTTTTTTTTCTTACGACCAACTACACAAGCTAAAAACACTTTAGGTCGTGATGATTTTAATTTATCAATTCATTCACATAAGCATTAAGCCATCGACTCTGTAATTCTAATAACTTAACCAATTATAACGAGGTTAAATATAAATTAATCAAGGGTAGTGAAGACTTTTTGTACTCTCATATGGCTATTTTTAAACAAAATTTAATAACAAGGTTAAATATCAATTCGGGGACAAAAAAGTGGTCTCTCCGGGTTGGGGTTTGTGAGAGATTTGGGGAACCATTGTCCGGAATCACAGCTCAGACAATACCAAATTATGAGACCATTGTCTTAAAGCAAACTTATAACAATGTTTTTGTGTGTTGAGAGATAAACCATTCTTCTAGACAATGGTACTTATAAAATTATTGTCTGGCCCAAATTTTCAGACAACGTTATTTTGAAACTATTATTTGATTTTTCACACAACAATTTTGTATGGCGTGCATTGTCTATTTACTATTGTCTGATGAACATTTTGGGGCAGTGGTTCTAGTCTTCGTTGCCGCACACGCTGTCAGCCACAGAAACAAGGTTCCGCTTCCTCAAAGTCACAAACCCCAATTGGAGCTATCTACACCGATTGCAGACACCACCGCGCCTTCGTCTGTGCTTGATTGCCTGAGTTAATCGGCGCCGAGACGTCCTTGAGCAGTCAGATATACTGTCGCCGTCGTGCCTCACGAAGCCTAGAAACCTTAGGTTTCGGAATAGTTGTTCCGGGAAAAGTGGAGCGTTTTTTTCACTACTTAGTGTAGTACGTAAAAAAAAAAATCTTAAACTATAACTTCCATTGTTTTCTCGGCATGTCCACTGCATTGGACGCAGGAGTTCGTCAAGTTATGCGTGGCCATTCTGAGTAGTACTGCGTCGGCCGGAAATCTTTTTGGGGTTATGGTCTATGGTTACCGCCGACAAGTTCACCTCCCTGCCTTTCCTTTCTGCTATCTGTCGCTGTGTCGACTTGTAGTATGTGGCATACAGAATCAGCTGAGCTAATCCAAAAACGGTGCCCAGTCCATTAGGAATCTGCGACCAAATAACAACAATATTTGAGCTTGGGAAAAACTATCATAATTGATTGGAGTTCTAGTGGGATAACGAAATCATTACTGTGATGAAGAGGTCAAAACGGATGAGAGCATATGCAGTCCAGGCAAGGCCATTCGCAAACGAAGCAAACGAGAGGAAAAACGGCATGTACTCCACACTTTTTGTTGTGGTCACCATTTTCTGTCACCAAAGAGTAGCATAATGAAAAATTAAACATATAGATGCATTCTCATAACCAGTCTGACAGTTTGCAGAATCGTATCTATTTGTTAGACAATCCAAAATGCAAACTATTTACGTCTAATTAACTGGGTATGATTTCAACTAATTTGCATGTAGGATTTTAATCAGCTAAAGGTGATCAATCAATTAATTACCATGACAGTCAAAGGAGCAGCATACATCATGATGCTGCAGGCAATGGATATGATGCCTACAATCAAGGACCTCTTGGTATGTGTGTGAGCCAAAGTGAGAACCAGAAGAGTAAGAACACCGATGAAAATGATCTCCACGGCAACAACCAGAACCACTATGAGCCTCTTTTTCTTGTCGGAAAAAATGAGGAAGAGGATGATGTAGACGACCTCAATGATCGTACCCCACCCGTTTATGGTCCAGACCAGAGTGCTATCCGGGTGCACAATCGGTAACCCATATAAGGTCCACACCATGCAGTTGATCAGGGTTGCAAGGTATGGGAGTGATGAGTATTGCTCCACTGACCCTTTCTTCCATATTCGAACAAAAGTTGGACTGCACCATAATTGATCATTGTAATTTTTGACAGAACACATAAAGAAAACTATTTCATTAGTGGATATTATCAATCATTTTATAGTAAATAATAATTAGGTTGTAGCCTCTAATTAAGGTAAACCTAATTATTAGTGGTAAAACTACTCTTTAAGTCCAATCTACATTTCATTGACATATATCTTTAACATTTCCCTTCCAACTCAACTTAGATGAAATAATAACTAAAGGTACTTTTGTTAAAAGCTCAATGGCTTTACATAATTAAGCTAATGTCTTTCTAGTATAAGAGGGATTCGATATATGTGCATATGCCCCCATGCCTCTTTTATATATACTCAATTTTTGTTTTTTATATGGATAATACCATATCAATAGTATTCATCATTCACATGTCTACATATAGACACGATGCCGGATATTTTGAACATCATTTGCTTTTGTATCTGGCTGGTGAACATCATGTCGACCCTTTAGAAGAAGGAAAAAATAAGAACTTTTTTGTACCTTGTTTTTAATCATGTTCAGTTTATAAAAAAAAATTTATGTGGCAATAAACAAGGAATTAGAAAGGAGGAATCGCTTACACTGGCGCCAAGAACAGGAAGAATGAGATGATGTTTCCTGAAAAAAAAAAGAATAAGAAGAGAAAGTAAGCGAAACAGCCCACATGATCAATCTTCGATCATTCCCTGCTGATCAAGATAATGCATATTTACGCACATACGAAAGATTAACGAAATTTCAAGGAAAGAATTTCTTAATTCATCGTCAATCTAAGTAGATTATTTCCAGAAGTTCAAAATAGATAACAAAGTTACAAACCAAATTACTCTCGGTCATTCATACCTATGATACCGACCACAGTCCGAGCAGCATCTGCAGAAACCATGGCTGTGATGATTGACCCCTAAAGAAGAAGACCAAGATATATGGGAGAAGAAGCACAAGATCGAAACGAGGCTGCAGAGAAATGGACAAGCTAGCTAGGGGAACAAGGGAAAGAAAGAAGAAAGAAGAGAGAGACAGAGATTGGATGGGTGTAAATGAGAAAGAGGAAGGAAAATAATGAAGAGGGTAGGACCGTAGGACTAGATGAGTAGATGTACGTTCGGTGTGGGTTGTGTATTCCTTTGATTTGAAAGCGTACTAATTTGGACTCATTGCGAACACTATGTTGGTTTTGGTGTTAGGTCTCTTGCATGGCATGTATTAGACATGGAACGTATACATAAATAGGGCTAATGGGCTATAGCTCCAAAACGCAATGGAAGAGATCGAATATCAAGTCGGATATGAGAGAGAGAGAGAGAGAGAGAGAGAGAGAGAGAGAGAGCACTCCGGTCACTACTAGCTTCAAGATTCTCCCAGTACTTTCTTTCAGGCAGTTGGGGACTCTCAGAAAGTTTTTTTTTTTCGTAAATAATGAATATAGACAACGAAAATTAATGTGCAGGTTGCCATAAGATCTTGATGCATATATGGCTTCAATTATTGCTCGTCTCCGTTTAAATTTTAGGCATTAGGTAACTCATCACTTAACCAAGCATGCTTTCTTTTCCTCACTTTGAATGGAAAATGACCTTACTTAGTTGTCTGATGATACATTATTCTGGGATGCCATAATTCATCGAGACTGCTTCAAAGAGAGAATAGGATTTGGGGAAACAATGCTATATATGATCGATGTGACTCATTTTACAGTCCCCCAAGTCGACTATCTATTTAGAGAAATAGATGTGATCAATTTGCACACTCACTGTCCTCTTTTCAAAGTTCAAACACGAAAATGGAAAAGAAGATTGAGGATTTATTGAATTGAAATGTAAAGTAAGAATTTTACGATTAAATTGTGTTGATTCTCAATTATTGAAATTGAGAGGTTATAATAAATTTATGATAAATTTATATATAATAGATATATATATGTAGAATGACATTAAGATCCTTACAAATAAATCCTAATATGTGTAACATATGTTACATTCTTAACATAACATTGTGCCCTGTTTGGTCTTAATGAGACCTTTAGCCACATACACCCCATTGACCCAACACCAATCTGCTCAAAATGCAGAACCAATGGTTGTTCTACAGCTGAAAGATGGAGTTGCAGACACCGAGTAGTGGCAGAAGATTTGATTTGAGTCCCTATCCATAAACTGGGCCAGTGTTCGATTCAATGGTGGTTAAGCTTAACATTTATCAGACCCCCAAGGAATAAAAAATAGATGATTACGGAAATATTAATAGTCTAAAAAATGAAAATTTCGGGAAAATATCGATTTTAAAAAATAATTGAGAAAATTAATGAAAATTTGAATAAAACATGAAATTTTGAAAGATGTTTCTTTGATTAATTATCTATTATATTTCATAAGAAAATATCGTATAACTATTAGTCTATAACTATTAGTCTATAATGAGTTATAATAATTTGAGATGAAACAGTAATCGAGAATTCTGAAAAATTGACACTTTAAAGTTTAAACATCTAATTTTTTATGACTAGGAACCTAAAGAAAGGCTAAATCATCACACCTTATATATATGAAAATGATACATTAAGCATGAAAATTGCATTGGTGATTTATAACAACATAAAGAATGTATGAGATATAAAATTTTAATTATTAGAACCTTATACCACACATAGAGAATCTGGTATAAATATTAATTTATAGTTATAGTGAGTTGTATTATAATTTAACATGATATAGTGCATACTTAACTATTGAGAATTAACAATAATTTACTTTATTTATTTAATCCATAACCCAATAAGACATGATAAATAAGATAATGATCATGAAAGGTGTAATTAAGAATGTAGTGAAATTGAATTTAATTATATAGAAAACTATATTAAAAGGTAGAAAAAAAAATTAAATTTATTGGAAATATCGAAAAATATCAAAAAATATCAAGAAATATCGGAAAATATCGAAGAAATATCGAAAATATCGGAAAATATCAATAGTGAAATTGAATTTAATTATATAAACGATTATACACAAAATTTAAATTTATTTAAAATATCAAAAATATTTGAAAATATCAAAAATTTCGGACGAAATTAATTTAATATGACAAGTATATCTTTATAAAAAAACGAAATTATCGTCGATATTTCAACGATAATTTCGATTTTTTAATCATTGATCAGACCCGATCACTAGCTAGGGCAGGCCGGCCGGTGTGATATGATAGCGAGTACGTACATATTCTCTTTTTTTCTGGTGTGAAATGATCGATGTCGATCTGTGTGTGTGTGTCTGCGATGATGAACTAATTCTTTTCCAGTTCCCACCCTGTGTTGATGATTGAATTTGGACTATATACGTACAGAAGTTAATTTCAGGTCATACGTAGGCGAGAGAGAGAGAGAGAGAGAGAGAGATTCTCCTTGGCACTAGTCTAGTAATTCTGTACCATGAGCAGGATGCCCTAATGTGTCAAAGAACATACGCATGCAACTTTTCCTCTAATGATCAACTAAATCAGCCTTCATACTCTTTGTCATCTTGTTACTCCCCGGCCGTTCTCTCTTTCCTTGAATTGAGATTGATATATATCCAATATCCAGAGAATAGGGTTTGGCTTATCAAATAATCATTTCCTCCGTTGACACATGAATCCAGAACTCGCCTTGACATTTCAATCTAGCTCCGAAGTAGACCCTTGTGGCTAAAATTAATTAGAGGTTTACAACTCTTAAACAGGAAGAGAGTACGTGGTACTAGAAGTAGGATCAGCAACTTATCTGCAAGTTATTATTATCAGAGTATAGTTGAAAAAATGGAGGGCCCTAGGTAATTAATTTACTATGCAAGTATGTAAATTGTCGTCATTTATTTATCTGTTACAATAGAATAAGAGAAATATTGTTCATTGCACTAGCCTCTAGCCATCGATCGCTACTTCTTTCACGCTTTTTGTTATCTTCTAATAAGTAGTCTCTTTGTTCCTCTTTTTCCTAATCTTCGACTACTTCATTCCAATACCCGCACATTTCCTTGTCGATCATCTTCTTACTCTTTATTTCTCTTTCGTTCTTTCCTTGATTTGTGAATGATATCCAGAGAAAACCAACCTTTGACATTTTTGAGAGGCTGAAGCAAGCCCTTCATATATTAACTAAAATGTAGATTTAGTAACTCGATCTTAATTGAGCGCGTACAGTAGTATGATCGAGTATAAGAAATTTGAAGCAAGCTAGCTATACGAGTGTCTGAAAATTGAAGGGTTCAACACATTTGTCTCATTTATTTGCGCTCGGTTTTGGGTATTAGAACTCGATGACAATTGAAATATTGAGTGAAAGAGCCAGTCATAGGTAAGTAGTCAAGCAATTATCATAGTTTTCTTTTGATTAATTAAATACATCTTCGCGTAAAATTTCATGTCAATGGTATAATGATCTATATTTAGATTCATATTACTAAAGTTCTACTAATCGATGAGAACCCTGCATTCTTTATACCTCTTTTATTATTCTCTCTTTTGTTCTTGTTTCATTAAATAAGAAATATTCACACTTCGGCTTGTTTGCCACGAACCCATACCTGATAATGCAGGACTGTTTACTTGACCCAGTCACCCAGACAACCAATATTTTGCAGAAGTATTTTATTTCCTATTAGCCATAAAGAGCTGAGAATATATGATTCAGCACAGATATTAGTAGAGCCCAGATTCTTAAGGAAATTTGAGATAATCTTTAGTTGGCATTTCCCTTGGACAAAGTAAAACAAAGCAATAACAATTATATATATATATATATATATATATACACACAGAGGTTTTCAGGTGTGGAGGTCCGTACCTTAAGTTAAAGTACGGATTTTCATTTTTTATTAACTTTTCGATTGAGTTTTCACATTTCCACCATCCAATTCTTAGGTAATAACGTATAGATCACCTTTGTAAAAATTCAGCCAATTTGATAATCGTTAAGGTATCTAACTAAGTTAAACCAATGAACGGATTAAATCTGCCGAATTTAAACCATTCATGTGTATAATAGAAAAACGCAGTTTTGAGTGATTTAACGATTATCAAATTGGTTGAATATTTGCATAAGTGATATATACGTTATTACCTAAGGACTGGACGGTGGAGATGTGAAAACTCGATCGGAAAGTTATTAAAAAATGAAAATATGTACCTTAAGGTAAGGTACGGACCTCCGCATCTGAAAAATCTCGTGTGTGTGTATATATATATATATATATATATATTCATAGAGAAACTTTATTTTAAAATTAAAGAGTGAAGTTTCAATTTTAACTGGAGATGTTGAAATATGAACAAGAAGTTAGTCATGTGAGATGTCAAGGGGATTCATTAGTGGAAGAGCCTTGTATATATACACACGCCCGTCGTTGAAACATTTTGCGGATGGAATACTACAAGCAGATTCAGATATCCTTGTTCATCTTTGTCTCTTTGGGTACGTACAGTTATTCTTCATAAACGATTAAAGAAAAACTAGCTGTTAACTAGAGTAATGTCATATGACTCGTATCGGGATCATGTTCTACTAAGATATTATGTGTAAAGAATATACAAATTCAATCCCAATTCATTAATCATCTAAAAAAACTGTACAAATTAGTTTCAGTCTATTTATTTTATGAAGGCTGGCTTTCTTGCAATCGACACAGTTTTATTTAATAGTTCAACGGGTTAAAATTTCAAGTAATCTTCTTAATTCTGCAAATTAACCCGTTTTGTGCTGAGGTGTATTATTGGATGTGTTGAAATTAACAGCCCAACAGCTCCACTTGAGTGTAGAAATAAACAATACAAATGCAGGAGAAAACATACATGTGAATATTATTCACTCAAATGCATATTTTTCTTTTCAGAATGAACAGCTTCAAGCCCAAATGCAGACATTCAATACAACATTACCAAAGAACAAAAGAAATGATAAATTCAAACCCGAAGAAATAGAAAACCTCACCAAGTAATGAAAAAATTCAACCCTATACATGATCTTCTATGTTACAGATTGTGCACCTGAGTACTGTAGCAGAGCAGAACAGAAGTGAAGATCCCCTTCTTTTTCATTTCCTTCTGTTTCTCCTTCAAAGTCTGAAACCCAGACTAGCCCACCTTCTTGTCCCCTCTTTCTTCGTAGTCTTCTTTGAGTTTGGATCGATGAGGTTTTCCAATGACTTTGCCTTCTTGTCTCGTTTCCTGCCGGCTTCTTTCAGGAGCTCAGATAGTCTTCTCTTCTCATCTTCAAAATCAGGATTTGCAATTCCAAGCTTTTCTTCTCGCAATTTAAGCACATACTCCAAAATTTCAATTGCATCTTCAACTCTGAAATAGACAGATAATAATTCGTTAGAAATTTGTATATTCTAAGGAATACACTCAATGCACCAGTAAACTTGGCGATAAGCTAATAAAATGCAGAAAAATACATTGTTTATGCAAATAATGCAAAGCTGCAACGCCAATACAAGCAGGTACCAACTGCGTTGGTGATATAGTAACTTCTTGGTCTGGACTATCTATGTGTCCTGGTTAGACATGTAGGGCACTTTGCATTCAATTTCTAGGGACATCTGAGGTGCAAGGCACAAGTCTGACCATGCTGTTACCACACCACTTTAAAGTTTTCGTATAGTGACGGTTGATAACTATTAAAGAAATAGTACACTACCAGCTTCAAAAGAGTATACGATTTTTGCAAGGAGATTTTCAAACACATGAAAAAAAAAACAAGCAGTTAAAGCCAAAATACAAGCAAAATGCCGAGGATCTTACCTCCCCATAGCATCATAGGTTGCTGCAAGATTGCTATACACTCCGAGAGTATCTTGATGGCAAGGACCACACTCTTGTTCTAATATTCTCCTCGCTTCTTCAAACAACTCACCCGCCTCATCTATCTTGAACAATTGAACGCAAGCCAATCCCATCTGGTTCAACACAACCCCAAAGAAGGGAGACTTCTTCTCTCCACTAGCTCTGAGTTTTGCTATAGCACTTCCAAAAGAGTTCCTTGCTTCTTCATATTTCCCCAGCATGCAATACATCACTCCCATCCGTGCTTCTATTCCAGCAATTGTGCTTTGCTGTCCAGGTTTATCCTCTAACAAATTCATTGCCTTTTGTAATAACTTAAGTGCCTCCTCCGGCTCATCTATGGACTCATAAATAGCTGAAATTTCAGTCAATCCACTAGATATCTCTTCTGCTGTTGTTCCAGGCACAGGTTTTACATATATCCTCAAGGCATTCTCACAATATGATTTGGACTCTCTGAGCTTTCCAGTCTTATGATATAGGTCAGCAAGGCGTACAAAGATGGATGCAACTGAAGGGTGGTTATCTCCCCTTGATGACTTTAGAACAGTGAGTGCCTTCTGATAGGAGAAGACAGCCTCATCAAAGCGACAAAGAGACATGTAAATGTTGCCTATGCTGACATCAATAGCAGCAACCTCATTTTCTTGACTATTTGCAATCATTGACATGCTAGCAAGGACAAGGTGTTCAAGTGCAGCTTCATAATCTCCCTTTGCCTCACATATAAGTGCCATAAGTCGGCGATCAGCTGCCTCCTCAATGGATGCTGGTTCACTATGAGCACGGTGAATTTCAAGAGTTTTCTTGCACAATTCGTCAGCTCTTTCAAACTGCATTGCCTGTACATGAGCCTCAGCGAGATATCTGCATTTTCAAGACCAATTTACATGAATCACATTTTCAGTCTTTCTAGTTCAGTTTCACTCACAAGAATTAAACACCCCTCTACGACAAACATGATCCAAATAATGCAGAACACTTGCACAGCTGTCATAGATGGTTAAAGTTGACTTCACTGCATTTCCTCAAGGGTAGCTGCTTTCATAAAGCCCATAACACTATACCTAGAATGATCGATGTTCTGTCAGTCAATGTATATATACTCTACCCGGCTATTGATGTTTACATAAGCCTGTGTCCCCGCTAAACCAACTCAAATTTGCATCAACTATTCCACACTACCCCCCTTAATGTAAGCACTGACATTACGCGAATTGGGCAGCTTGAGACCACATTAAGTTTTCACAAACACTGATAATGCCAAATAGCAATATCTATTTTAAAAAAGAATACATATCGATCATCCTAACTCGTGTTCTTCGATTAAAGGGCCAAATTTCCATTCCCCATAACTATAATATACTCACAATTGCATGCAAATGTAGTACCGAATCATCTTTCCATTATACTACCAAATGTCCCGATATGGAAACACAACGCGAGTGGAAAACACGCGCCGCGCGAAATGCAAACAAAATGTAGAGAGGGGGGAATGTGAAAGCAGACCTGCAAGTCTCGCCGACTCTGGGATCAGTGTCACCCAGGGCCTCGATCTGGATCTTCAGGCCCTCCTCGTAGCACTCAATGGACCGGTCCACTAGGCCCAACATCGAGTACGTGTCCCCCAACTGCATATGCCCCGAGAACGCCGCCAGCGCGTGATCCGCACCTCTTCCGACTTCGGGGACCCGAATCGCCCGGTCCAGAACCGGCACCGCCTCCTCGAACCGGCCCAAGCTGCAGTAGATAGCTGCCAGCACGTGCAGGCTCATCACCAGGTCCAGGCTGGGCTCGCCTTCGACGGCGCACCGCTCGAACGACTTGGCCGCCCGGACGGCGTAGTCGAGCGCCTTGTTCGGGCCCTCGCCGGAGGCGATGGTGTCCCGGGCCAGCTTGAGGAGGAACGGGCCGAGATCCGGATTGTCGAGCGAGGCGTCGGATAGGATCGGGTTCGGGCTCTCCGGCTGAGGCGATTTGGACTTGAACCGGTTCGGCGAGGGCCGGGATCGGGAGGCGGAAGGCGACGGTGGCCTTTTGCCGTGCGGCGACGGCGTTTTGGAGATTCCGGCGGGGGAGGATCTTTGCGGTTGAGGCTGGGCCGCGGTCTCAGGGACCGAGATTTGTAGCGGCGCCGAGCCCGGCGGGGTTTTGACGGAGACTAATCCCGGCATAGCTTAGAGGTCTGAGAAGAATTGAGAGTGAAAATGTTTGATTAATGAGAGAGATGGGAGCGAATGAGAAGGAATGTGTATAAGTATTAGTGAGTTAATTACGTAAGTAGCGTAATTAAGAGGAGGATACTGGGTTTAATTAAGCTGAGAGAGAGAGAGAGAGAGAGAGAGAGAGAGAGAGAGAAGGGTGGTGGGGGGGTTTGGATATTGCAGATGCAGATCAGATGTCACTACTGTGCTGGCATGGTATGACGACGGAGGAAGGTAGTTGGTTACAGTTTCTTTTTTCGCGTGAGGACAAACTGGTCATTTGGGTTTTAGGGATGAAATGGTAAATTATGTTTTGACTTTGACAAACTGCTGGCAGCTGCTACCGGATGCGAGCCGCTTCAATGATTGTACAGATATGCGGACTATAGCGGTTTAGCATCCTGGTACTGATAGGTTCACGGTTCACGTCGTCGTCGCAGGTTAGTTTCTCACAACTGGTAACTCGATGCAGATTTTCACTGCGGTCTTTTTTTATTTTTTTTATGCTCCGTCTAGTTTAGATATTTTATGTTGAATGCTTGAGATACATTTGTCATTATCGATGCGAACTTTTCGTAAATGAAAAAATTTAGAAGAATTTATGTCCACTCTTAATTTATATACATCAAATTTAAAAACATTAGTTTTAGTACATCAATTTTCAATAACGTCATACTATACATAGTACAGTACTTCAATTATTAAAGGGTATTTCAGTACTTCTAGTCTCACTCTTTGTCAGACACAAGCCGAGAGGTTATTTGTCTGGTCAACTAACCTCTCTCTACCATCCTCATTGAAAATCCATCAAATTAGTCACCGTTTAGATCCACCCACAAATAATAATCAACTCTATTTCCAATCACTTGCCAATATCTAATTTTATCTCTGTTAATGTAGTGTATTGCGCTGTGTCAATACGTTTCATTATTCGTTCACTGAATATGCCGTGTTCCTTGTTCTTACTCCTGTCACAAGTAGTACGAATTATTAAAGTGGAGACCATGGCAGCGTGGTTTTCAACTCTCTGATACTTAAATCAGGTCGGTAATACTTTATGCAGAGTAACAGTGAGTGGTTTAGTTTGATTACCTTATGAGGTCAAAGGTTTGACCTTTTATGGTTGAGTTGAGGTAAATCAGACTCATCTTTCGATGTGGGACTAAGTCCAATTGAGGTGTTTTCTGAAGCTCTTTTTGAGATACGCGTGAGGGCGCGTCCTTAGTCGACTTCGACCGCGGGGCGGCTCGTTACACAGCCGATGTGGCTGACTTTCTGCCGGTACTGGAGGGTTGAGTTACTTATGAGTCTTAGTGTGCTAATAGTTACGTTGATTATGGTTGGGCATAAACCTATGCCAACAATCTCAACATTTGGTAGTCAATCTGATATCAACAACAATAGTTACGAGAACAAACCAGGGTGGGAAGGTAGATCTCATTGGGGCTGTAATCGGAGCTCATGTTGGACCCGGAGGAGACCGCTACAGCTCAGTCTTCTCGTTGATCCTCATAGGTGGAGAATGCCTCTCGGGCTCAACATCATTCCAACAACCAGCCTGCAATGCTTCCTCGTCGGAAACACATCAATCTCCCTCATAGTCTTTTCCTAAAAACTTCTAGCCTCGATCCTAATGGGCATTGGAAATTTGGAATGATTCATTTGCTATAGTGCCCAGTGCCCAGAATCATTGACTGTGCTTGATAATATCAAAGGGCTTGGAGGGCAAAAGCTAGTTGGCGTCGATCGTGCTTGTGGTTGTGGTGGTTATGTATGGAAGAGAGGGAAACCTTTTACCCCTTAAAATGTGACATCTGTTAAAGAAATTAACGACGTTAACGCCGTGGTGCATGAATATGAGGTGGAGATCATTATTTGATGTACCGAACTTTATGTTTTGGGAATTGATGTACACATATTCGTAGTGGGTTTAAGTTTATGTATACTTAGCATAATTTTCCTTTTCGTAAAATATGTTAATATTCTAAAATGTCATTTCTCATTTCTCTTAAAGTGGTATTTTCTAAATTAAAGGTGTCAAGTGGACTGAAAAGCCCGAGTCCGGTACTGGTCCAGTCCGGCCCGAGCTCATTATTGTAATGGGATGGGTTGAGACTAGATATTTTAGCTCATGGACCCAGCCCGGTCTGGGTAAGATAAATTCATGGGCCGGTCAGTTAAATACATAATTTATATTATTTATATAAATATTTAACAATTATGAATTTATGATAATAAGAATTGAATAATAAACCTTTTAAATATAAAGCTCTTGATTATTTCATTATTTTAATTACATTATGTCAAAAACATCATCAAAATAGTGATAAAAAGTAATAGTTTTGGTATATGTAACGTTTTAGAAATAAGATTATCAAATGTGTTTTAGCATTTTATTTATTTTACTATTTCTAAATAGTTATATAAAACAAATATTCTAATTACATAATTTTTTATGTTAATTGTGTCTTATAAAGCTAATGGGCTTGATGTTTAAGCAAATAGGTTAACTTGAGCTTGACACGATAAATAAATGGGCCGGCTCAAACGACATTTTGGCTCGCTTAAAATGGGACCGAGCCGGCCTGGCCCGGCCCGTTTGCCACTTCTATTCTAAATACATATGACAACGAATAGCAATCTTGTCACGCTGAAGGAGGTTTTTATTGTTGAGATATAAGATGACTGAAGACGTAATGCTAATTAAAGCAAGCTAATAGGGTAAGCTGACAAGTTAACAGGGTAACTCAACCATCACATATAAAATGAGTAATTGACAAACTTAATTTAACCCCTTTTTTCTGAATAAAACAGCTTACATGCAAGGTTTTCTTGTTGGGAGTACAGTGATGTGTGATCTAATTAATGTATCGTAAGCACCCCAATTACTCAATACCCATCTTTGTTCCTTGACACATGAACTACTGATCACTTACCTACATTTGGAGTTAATGTAATTCTTAGAAAGGACTTACTGGATTAGGAACTAGGAAGATCTTAATTTCGTCCTGGTATCACAAAGCTTGCTTGCTTAATATCATGGAGCCGGACACTTAACTATTTAGAAAATTGAGTGCAGCCATAAGGTTAAAAAGATTACACATCAAGTGAAAATACTTGGTGTCATATGATGTGCATATGTAAATCTTTCAATGCATTTTTACCTTCACAATCAAATGCAGTCACTGACAAATTTGGCTTCTTATAATGGTCAGTCGAGTTATATATTTATATAGTTTCACCCATCTTTTTGGTCTGTGCTAGAAAAATTATACAAGTGAACAGTAAATTCATTGGAGAAACTACAACAATCAAACCTTGCTTATTTTACTAATTTTGTTATCAAATTTACTAACAGATGATGCACACTAATTACAGAGATATTAGGACATAAAGCCCTAGCAGTTGATAATGTGATATTGTTTTTAGTAGAGAAGTGATGACTTTACAGCCATCAGTGCCATGAATTCGAAATTTCATTAATTTCTTATTGCTAAGAATCGTGCAGCTGCAATATGACACTAATTATATAACAACAAAACATTAATGTTTTGCTTATCTGTAAATATCAAGATAAGCATATACAGTAGTACCTACTATCACAACCTCAGGTTTTGCTACTTTTGCATACCTAGCTAGCTCCAATAATAAGATTCTGATTGAGATTCCATTTAACAACATACATTGATGGTATTCACAGTTCCACATATACCTCCTACTATTAATTATAATCTCATTTATGAGAAACACATGACATCTCGATTGCCTAGCTTTCTCATCTGCTGCTGCAAATGAGGTTATGATGATCATCAAGCTAGTTATTCAAGGAGTACCACTTCTGTTACCACCACCACCACCACCACCTCCTTTACGAGGTTCATGCCCAGGATTGGCTCCTGGATCCTGGTAATCCAACATTGCATCAAGCTCCTCAAGCAGTTTTCTTCCTCTAATCATCTGTGTAATCGCAAAAAACATCGTCGTAATTGGACGGGAATGAAGATAAAACACTTGAACACAATCATACAGTTGATATCATTAATTAAGAACTACTACATCACCTACAGAGATATATTAATACATGGCTGACCTTATGATCACTGGTGTAAGTTAGTTCCTTGCCTTCCTTGTAGTTATTATCAGCTACAGAATAAAAAAAAATAGATTAGTTCATGCTAGCTGTACCTAGTTCAGCTGTAGAAAACTTGAAACTGAATGAGGTTTTTGCATGGATAAACTCCTTAATTACCTGAAATTACTGAAATATTAAAGAGAAGGAGGAGGAGGATGATGAATATTTTGACTTGGGGAACCATTTTAGGTTTGCTGCTGTGTGTTTCAGTGTTTGGAGAAGTGGTGATACAAAGTCTGCTTTTATGGTGAGTGGGAAGGAATAGAGCCAAAAGAGAGAAGAGCCATGATGAGGTTTAGCACAATTGCTTTGTGATATGATTGTGATAATACACAACACCCATTAAGATTCATCCCCACCTCATAAGTCAACTGCATGCGCCAAAATTCCAGTAACCATGAAAAAGAAAATTTTGGTTTCTCCTTTTGTGTGTCAGAAGAACAATGCATCTTCTTAGATTGTGGGTGTTGATCACCTTTTGGAATTCACTGCCCTTTTGATTTTTTTAATCAATTACTGATTAAGCTTCTAACTTTAAGGTGGGTCACTTTAGATGTGAATTAGGCATCATTCCATTTATTGTTTATCTCATGGCAATTAACTAATCCATGAAGCTGCAGAGAAGTTGTGTGTGAACATAATCATTCTGAAAGCAAAACGTGCTGGAATTTGATTGTTGTTGATCGATAAAGTTGTCAGTTAGTTCTTCTACCGCGGTAAGGTGAAAAAGCAATCTTACTCGGACGATAGTTGAAGAGCTCATTCATCCAAAGGGTTAGTAGTTTAGCACATGTAAGTTTTGTATAACTGTAGTGCTTCTGTTATAAACTATCTCAGACTTTTGGTTGCATATCCATAAATTTGATCCTTTAGGGTTGGCATGCACAAAGATTTAGATGGAGTGAATGAGTCAGTAGATAAGAATCAGAATATAGTACTTGAGTTGGCTCCTGTTTGCTATAAAATATTTCACTTCTATATACATATCTATATGAGGATTTCATGTATGTTGATAATACTGGCCTGTTGCAACAATCGTTTAAGTAGCAATATGATGAAGATTCTCCAATCTCCATGTTGGCTTTGCCACAACTTGAGGTTGTCGGCAAACATCATACCAAAGACCTACTTACTAACACAAAAGCTTTATGGAAACAACTTTAAAATATAGAATTAGAAGAACCATTTGGCTTTTCCCTTTGGCTTTCCTCTCCATAATATATACAATTCTTTCATGCATCCAATGAGAACTTACTGTCTTCAATTAAGAATGGACCTGTTTGGTCCCTGGGATTAGAGATTAATAATGGGAAAAAGAATTTCATTTCATGATAGGTAAATGCAAGCGTTTTTGAAAGAAACTGGGCACCTTGAGAAAATGACTTCCAAAATAATGAAGAACCGTTTGACATCTTGTATTTGGTTTCTTGAAAAACTGAATCATTTTAGAACCAGACCAAACCGACCTTACTATATCAAACTAAGGTCATGAATCAGTAGTTTCATATTATGTGAAGCAACCTAACCGACCTTATCTGCCTGTCTCCATCAAACATGCTCTGTCATTCAACAAAAACCCTGTTTCTGTTTTTGTCAAATGTATGCCAAATAATGGTGTTGGGCATGGGATTCCACAAAGGAAATTATGTTGTGCTTTGTAGAAATTCTGTGATGCATATACATACATGAATGGTGGTCATTATCACAATTCCTACGAACATAAATCTCTCAAGAGTTGACTTCTGGGCTTTGACAGCTCCATTGCAGAAAACCTTTTAGTCCCATTATATAATCTTTAGCCCACAATCTCAACTATTGCCAAATTATGACCCACAGTACCTTAACCCCAGAAAAGTGAAATCGGTGGTTGGCAATCTTACCTATTCACTCTCATATATGACTAATATTTCTTCTTTTTTCACTCACATCCTATGAATTTTACTGAGTCGATTTGGACGGGCTTATTATTGAACAAAGTGGTACTACATCAGCTAATTCATACAAGTATACAACACATATATGCTGCAATAAAAACCTATACACTCATAGCTCAGTAAAACATTCTTTCAAGTTTGATTGGCCTCTAGATTAGCAATGATTTTGTTGGTGTATACATATACAAAAGTTCTTGGCTACGGAGGTCCAGATCGTCCGGATTCGCCGTTTCGGGCAACGGCAGGCTGCAACGATAGGGCGGACCACGACAGCCACACTACCCACCTCCCGGCGATCTAGTCTATGCTGGCCGGAACTCAATCGGCGACCCACGGCAGCCGGAATTTGTAAAAATCAAATTTCTGGGCATATTCCGGCGATTTCGCCATTCCGGCCGACCGATGGAGCTCCGGCAGCACAGACGAGATAACCGGGAGGGGAGAGCACGGCTGACACCATCCACATCGTCGTTGCCCGTCGCCAGTGGCCGGAATGCCCGAATCTGGACGGTCCGGACCTGAGAAAATCTGCATATATATATATATATATATATATATATATATATATATATATATATATATATATATATTAGGCATTTAGGCCCGATCAAGGACGAACATATGCAACTCTCCAAAAGTACGGACGTTCTCAACTTTTTCGACGATCACACGCCGGGGACGAACCTTCTGCTGTTGGATGGTGTCCAAATCTCTACATGAAGCTTCGTCTTGTTGGTGGAGTCGCCGACAACTGGCTTGTTATCTACTCCCGAGACATATATCCGCACTATAAGAGAATTGCGGATGTCCGTCTCATACATACATGCATACATCATACATACATACACACACATCCATCTTGTAAACAAAATCATAGTGATAATACATCTTTTTTTTTTTGGTCAATGCATAGTGATAATACATCACTGAAGCTATTTCTGCTCACTTCACCAGTTTGACCCTTACTCATGTTTCTCCACAGAAATATGTCGTTACTGCCAAAAACTCATTTCTTCTCTGATGGATGATAACTTTGTTAGATAGCTAAATATATGATCTGTGCTGTTACTCCATCTAATATAGGACATTACGTAATTATTCAAAATATTTCACCTCAGTTTTGTTTATGATATAATGATATGATCAGCAGACATCAACCTTACTCATACTCCTCTTCGTGTGACATTAATTAGTAGGTAAATGAAGGAAGCAAAGGCAGTCACTTATAAGCACCACCACCCGGCCTCCCCTTTTCATGCCTTGGATTCGTTATTGGCTTATCATAGTCCAAATAAGCATCAATTTCCGTCAGGTCTCTCATCTTCATTTCCAGAATTATCTTCAACAGAAACATAGCACTCGGTAAGCAGCAGGGAATCTAAAACAGAAAATGATGGATACCATATAACACAGTACGTAAGCATATTAGACTCAGTGACTTTGATTTCCAAAAAAAAAGACTCAGTGACTTTGGTTAATTCTTACTAATAATGTGTCTACAGCGCATGTTCAAGTATGAATGATCCCTCTAGCTTTAGGCTTGCGTAGCATTTAGTTTGCCTACATAAAACATCAAGTACGTAGACATATAGACATGTAATTCCACATGCACTTTATTAGATGGACATTATTTTCAGTGTTGTAAATGTGATCATTAGTTTTCCCCCTATTTAAGAGTTACCTTTGTTAATGGATTTGTAGGGTTTACAACATTCCTGAAGCCTTTGACATCTCTTCCTGCAGCAAATGAAGAACAAGAAAAATAAAAACCTTCAACTTAGATTGCATTAACTGATCATAGCACAGTACGGGAAAATGATCACCTGCACAAATGCCTACAAAGAATAAGAGAATGACAGCAGTAGTTTTGAAATCAGAATCCATGGTAATGCACAGAAGGCACATAGAGATTTAGAGGGTTAGGGGCTTGTGCTCCTATATATAGGTCTGTAAGGAAATGGCACATGACTACTCTTCACGCATGGTGCAACTTAAAAGCTTTGAACAGAAATGAAAACATTCGATACCCATCAGAGAGTCAACCACACACTAAATTCTGTCATTATTGTCTGAAACAATTTATGGATAGAAACAAAAGGAGGTTTGGCATGCCCTAAGCTCCATATGATCTTCTATTGTGGATTGTGATTTGGCACTTATATACCTTGTTGCTTCATTTTCAGTAATTCAGTTGCAAACTAAGTAATCATTGTCAAAGCATTCCAAAGGGTCAGAATTTCACCTCTAGCACTTACACCAGCTTTGTTGAATCAATAGCTTAGAGTTGGTGTAAATTGAATTTGTTTATGAGATAACTGATTCCACAGTTCTACCTTTGTTAGGGATAGTTAAATGATCTCATAGCATGCAGTACTGCTCTTCTTGCATGCTTCACTGTTCATCTAGCTCTGCCTTTGTGGTGTCATAGCTCATATTGGATGGTAATGAGCAGACTTCAATTTAATCAAGGCCCCCAAGTGTCCCAAAGTAGAATGGCCTGGAGAGTAAAAGCAATGAAAGGTCTGAAACACAACCACTTCATTTTCTTTTGCTACATCATCAAATAATGATGTTTGAAATACTTTGAATAATGCTGGTGACCTTATCAAAGAACCCCTTTCAAAGCTTACCACACAACTCTCATCTCTTTCCTTAGTAACGCCGATCGCCTTCCTGTGCTGCTGAAATACCAGTACTTTCTTCTCTGTCTGTAGCTATATACCTTTATTCAATTGATTGATGATTATATATAGTTGAAGAGTAAAGTTTCATAGCTGCCTCTATTGCTCTCTCTGAGCTAAATATATACTGACAATTGAGGTCCAGTTTCTGCCTAATAGTTCATCAATCACGACTTTATTACCAAGGACAGTGGCTTAGTCAATGCATGTGTATTCATGTTTAAAATGCATGAGATTATGATTTGGATGAAGTCCATGTTTGATTTTTCAGGTACAGCCTTTAAACTATTAGCTAAGAAATAAGAATCACAACTTATAATACAGAAATGATGGGATTTATCCACTTTCTACAAAAATAACCACACGAGTTCCATTCATAGTGCTCGTACGGTCGTACCCTCTACGCATATAGGATAAGCTTTATAAAAATTGCTTAGTTAAAGGGTCATTGTGATACTGTAAATATGCCCAGGCAATAATGAATAGAACTTCATGAGCCTTTTTGCCTTTATAGGGACGAAATGAACTAGCAAAGTAGTATCCATCAGCAGGGGCGGATCCAAGAATTGGAATATGGGTGGACTTAAATTTGTTAATTAAATAGCTAAAAATATTATAATGAAAAATTTCGACGGTGTAAAAAATTTTTATTTATTAGAAATAAAAGATATACCTACATAATGAGTCTTACCGCTCAAATACAATACAAAAATATAAACTAACTAAATTCTCTAAATCCTCAATCACCACCGCATTGTCAATAGAATATGCGTACTCCTTCTCAATGTAAAGGACCATGCAATTATCAAGAAACCTATCTTCCATCTAGATTAGATTTTCCCAATTGCAGATTACTAGATTTCCCCCAAATTTTAACCCTAAATGAGTAAAATCTGAATCGATTCAATTGATTGAATTGAAATACTTACATTGGATTTGAGTAGAATGACAGAGAAAAATGAGAGCTCACATGGACTTGATTAACATTCTTTTGAGAGCTCACAGTGAATGGAGAGAATTAAGTTAAAGAGAGTGGGGAGTGTCGAACTGTCTCCGACATTTTAGGTGGGCTTGAGTTGAATTTAGGGAGCCTAGGCTTCATATATATATATATATATATATATATTAGTATTACTAATTTTTTTTTCCTCCAAGAATTTAGGAGGGATTTGAGTTTCCCCGAGCTATAACCTAGATCCTCCCTTGTCCATCGGATTGAACAAGCGTGTCAGTACCAAAGCAAAGATATAAATCAGGAGCCACATTAGTAGTGGTAAAGGCAGGATTTGATCTTAGAGGGGTTCAATATTAAGTACCGAATCATTGATTATAAGTTGAAAAATAGAAAACACTAATATAATACAATATTAAACCTCTTATTCAATAGTTTCAAAAGAATCTAAAAATCAGTTTAAATTAAAACATAAATAGTAGAGATTTGATCAGTCACGAGGGAAGAGATGAGATTTAACTCATTTGTAAGATAGTGAGAGATAATATTAATCATAAAAATACACTTATAAAGAGTCTAGTTAAAATAATTACACTATATATTTACAATACTTAATGTATTAATATAAGAACTGTAAAAAAACTGGGGTGAATCCGGCCCGGGTGGGCTTTATGTAGCTCTGCCACTGCACATAAGTCATGGTAAGCCAAGCATTGAAAAAAAAAAACACTTGGCATGTTATCCAAGCCTCAAACTAGGGGTGGGCACGAGACGAGATGAGATTAATCTCACGTCCCGTTCCACTCACTAAGTTCGGGACGAGATTTGTGTTTTTTAAAGTTCGTCGCACCCCGGATCAATCCTGTCGGGATCGGGATGAGACCGGGCTTATCCCACATTCTCGGACTTTAAATAATAAATACTTAATTTACTATTAATAAAATTTTAGTACAAATTATTGTAATAGAAGAAATTAACATATAGATTGTTCCAAATATTCTTCATCATCTACTTCGATACCATGAGTTTAATTATTATAAAATTAAATTAATCATTCAAATTATAGCGTTATAGATATTATACATAAAAATTCTAGTGTTATTATACAAGAGAAAATATATAATTATATATTGTATATAAGATTATATAGGTTTCGATTGCTAAGTTCATATTTGCAATATACAAATCGTCTTTACTTATATCATATAACTCGAACCACATATTAATGAGAAAAATAACCGGGACTTATTTATCTTTAGGAAATGAACCAAGATCCAAGATTCATTCTTTGAAGTTAGTCATTTCCTTATCAAATGCATCTAAGATGTTCTCAAAAATTATAAATGTATGATGATAATGAAATTTTAATGGTTAAAATTCAAATGAAATTTAAAGCGGGACGAGACATAACGAAACAAGATATAAATTATTTGTCCCATGTCCCGTCCCACTATTATGAAACGGGACGGGACAGACGTTTTTAGACTCCTGTCCCTTTCCGTCCCTATGAATTTCAGGACGGAATTATGATTTCGGTTTTTTATGCCCACCCCTACCTCAAACAGCTAGAGACTAGAGTTGATAAGCCAACCATTCTAAAAATACGAGGAAGGCAGTGGTTTACAAATTTACAATGCATTGTAATAGCTCTCTCCAGAAGAACAATGCTTATCCGAATCGATCTACAAGAAAAATGAGGAATTACTACACATCTCACAATTGTCTGATACTGGTAATCATCTTATGTACGAATTGACATCACATTGGCTTGCAAGGAGTGAGCATCCAACATTTACTATGAACATTTCCAGTGTGTTGAGCGAACATTCCTAACAATATGCAGAAGCCATACCAAATTTTGCAACGTCTGATGAGGTAGAAAATCGTCGTGAATCTGCCCTTGCATCAACATCTAGCTTGGCTCGAAAAATATTGACATCTGACATTCGCCTCACAAAACGAGTAAAACGAACCCAGTTATGCAATTCAAACATATTCTTATCCATCCTCACAAAGTTGAACGAGAAGGAGGGCTTTTCTAGACCATAAGAGTAATACGTTGACATCTTCACCACCTGCTGATATGATTTATCATCCAAGCTGGCTGCAGAAGGTTCACCCTCTACAGGTATGTCACACACCCTAGCAGCTGAGAGCAGCTGTCTAAGAAAACCTTCCGGGCTACTAACTGGATTCATCGGCCTCTCATCCAGATCTTGCAAGTCAAAACATGGGCAGCATAAACTAAACCCATACCTAGCTAACATGCGAACAATTGGTAAGTATCCATCCCTTGTTGATGTGTTGAAATACCCAGCTGTCAACTCAGATGGATGAGACTGAGTGAGATAATGCCAGTGCAACCCAGCTACTTTTGCTGACGTATTAGCTTTTGTACCCCAAAAAATGGCCTCAGCTTCCCTGCATAACCTTTCTCCATGCAGAAGCAGCATTCCTGAATACCATTCAAGAAAGAATGTGCCATATGATGTATTCCACGACCCATCATCACTTTTGAAAAACTTTGTTTCCTCAGGGTTCTGCATCAAGTTGGAGGCACCAATAGGGTCACCATTTCCCCATTCAGGCATTCCAATCTCCCTAGCACGTGCATTAAGAGATGCGAGCATATACTGGCGAGAGAATTGAAGACAAAATGAAATTAACTCAGTAAGTAATGAGTGCAGTAGAGAACACAATGCAGCTAATAGCTAGTGAATGAACTTTAACCTCCCTGCTTACCTTATCATAGCACTGAAACTCTCCTAGCTCACGAGTCCGCCAAGCTGATGTTAGCTTCTGAGTAGGGCAAGAAGGATATCTTAATTCACCGGCAGGACCCATTCCGATTTGAATTCCCTGCAAGAAGAGAACGCTAATTTATATATTAAGTATATCGATACATGACTACAACCTTGGCATGATGAACTAATATTGAACGTCCGCTTACTATTATGATAACACCAATTAAATGTTGAAAAGTGTCCCTGAAGTTCCTCATAAAATCCGCATATGCTTGAAGCGGCGAACGCCCTCGCAAGACAGGAAGGCTATCACATCCGAGCGAAATGTACTCCGTATTCCTCCTCCCAAATCGATCAGAATACGCTAAATCTGGATCTTTAGCAATCTCATCAAGTACCCACAGAGGCAGGGGAATGCTTCAATTGCAGAATAAGAACAAGTGTTCAGTACATTGAAAACAAGCCAAAATCACACCAACTTTAAAATGCAGAACAAGAATCACTAGAAATCTAAATTTTCAAGTCATACTAAGCAAAAATTAATGTCCATTAATTTCATATCCAAAGCTTCAAATCTTGATCAATCTACTTCAGGAATAAGTAAAGTGATTACTTTAAATCTTGATCAATCTTTTCTACATCTGAAGTAGTGAGTCCAAATCTTCAAGTCATAATAATCATTCAATCCATATCCAAAGCTTCAAAACAAAGAACACTACACAATCAAGACTAATCAAAACTCGGGAAGAAAATTGATCAAACTTTTTCACTAACCAATTCGGGTCGGAAGGCCCAGTGCCGCACTGATGGAACGCCAGGACGGCCCGGACCTTCAATCCGCACCGCTTCGCGAGCTCGACGATGGCCAAGTAGCCCTGCCAGTTGTAGAGCCGAGGCTGATCCCTCTCCACGATTCCCCACCACACCTCCATCACCACTCCCTCGACTCCAGCGGCGACGAGCGCCTTGAACGACTGGCTCATCGTCTTGCGGCGGCGGGCCTGGCCGCCGACGGGGTCGACGGAGTCGAGCGGCATGGTGACGAAGACCGGGGAGCCGCGGCCGCGGAGCTGAGGGGAGAAGCCGTGGAAGAGCTCGCCCTGGAGGTCGCCGTTGTCGGGGGAGATAGAGTTGAGGCGGGCGGAGAGGGTGAGACGGCGGAGGTGAGGCTTGGTGGAAGAAGAGGAGAGGGAAGGGAAGCGCGTGAAGGAGAGAAGCGCGTGGGTGCGAGTGGGGGAGAAGGAGAGGGTGGACGGAGGAGCGGCGATCGCCATCGGAGGGAGAGAATGGCGTGTGGTTTTGGAAATGTCTCTCCTCTCAGAGAGAGTGATGGGAGTGAGTAACGGAATGCGGTTACGGTGTGATAACGCGGGACGCCAAATTGGATGGTCCTACCGACCTACCCCACCTGAATATTTTGAGTTTTAAACTTTTAAAGGGGAGGTTTTAGTTCACCTCATATTTCATATTTGTTAAAGGCAATAATTAGTCAATTTTTTAATATTTAATTTAAATTGTAGCTCATGTTATATCACGTCATCAATTTTAATGTCAAGTAAATGTTCACAGAATGAATGCAAGAATTTTCGCTTTTAAAGACGATTAGTAATTTGTAAAACCATCAACATTACCGAGGTGGAAGAAATAATGAGTAGAATAGCTCATGTTTAGAGGCTGATAGAGTAGCTCACGTACTTTCCAGTCATGCTTTGTGTTCGATTCAAAGTCAAAGCTGATTTGTCGTTGCTACGAGTGTCAAAAGAAGAATTAAGATTCCATGAAAGATTAATGCTTTGATTCAGGATATTAGAACCATTAATGTTGGCATCAATATCTTCCTCCAGCACATATTCCATGCAGCCAATATTGTTAAATTCATCAAGGTATTTAGGTGTCTCAGATATCTCATTTAGCACAACTTAGTATTGAGCCTTGATGATATCAAATCAAGGAATAATGGCTTCGCCCAGGTTCGAACCGGAGACCTTCAGTGTGTTAAGAGTGACGTGATAACCAACTACACCACGAAACCTTTGGGTAATAAATGAGTGCTAACTTCTTAAGTGGAAAAGATTATGAGCAAGGTAAGAAATGGTAAAATTCACTCTATTTAATCACGGAGAGCTGATCGCATGTTATATGATTTAATAAGATTTATTGGCTACTCAGTACTAGATAATATGCAGAGTAACTAGTATTCAAGGAGTATAGAAGCACGGATATATGTTACTGTGGCTCCAATTTTTACTTGTGTTCGTACTTGCACGTACAGAGTATAAAAACCAAGGGCATCACTGAAAAAGGGTCAGTTAGAGAGTTGCGAGAAAACATCAACTTTCATAGATTCACATAGTTGTATCATTGTATGAGGGAACACAAAACTATACAAGAGCCCAACCACAATAAGGCAACGCAAGATAAATTAAATGCATAATATTGATCATTTCCTGTGAGTACAACAATGATGAAATATGACTAATGCATGAATGCCCATATATTATGAGGACTTCACCAAATTCCAACATAACTACAAGCAAGTATACAGAATGACTACAAAAGTAAAATAAACCCGACTCTATGGCAATCTAAATGTAACAAATGCAGTTCTTTCAGACCCAAATTCTGGTGAGAAGGAAAAATAAGGCCAAAGATTTGGGGGAGAAATATGCACGACTTTACAGCTGCAGCTCAAGGGACTCAAACTCCTGAACCAAACCTTGACACCATCATAACTTTATAGGAATGGAGCAGCCGCCCACAGAACACGGCAGCGGTGGGGTGCAATCGGGTATATATATATATATCCTTCTATCCCATCTTCCAACACCACTTTCTTCTATAAGATCATCTTTTTTCTGCCAAGATAGCAGAGACACAAAAGGCCATCACCACCAACTTCCTCCAATGGAATGCCAAGCAATAAAATAAAGAAATGAAAATGAAAAAAAAAAACGACCCGACTCCCTGCTGGTGATTTTTGATGTACCGACCGTCTGTGGACACAAATGTACCAGCCCAAAAATGGTGATGACTTGACTCATGATATGCAATGACAGACCCCAACTCACGACACCCAAATGCATGCAAAGAACGAGAATGTACTAGCGAGCAGCCTCAAAAAGATATTGCCCGACGGATGGCCAACTGTGCCCATTCACCAGCTTCCCTGACCAAATTATCCTCTGACTGGAGACATTCATTAAGAAAGCCTCTGCTTGATACACATTGCTGAATTAAAGGAGCTGCATTACCACCCAATGTATCAGCTAAATCTCCAAGTACCCCAATGGCAGTCTTCATGACCACATCATCCCTACAACAACAAATAGAAAGATCAGAAATTAGTCAGCATTATTAAAAGAAAAGGGCCTCATAAATTGAAGGTACAAAATGTGAAAGAGCTTACATGTCCTTGGCCATGTATAAACAATCCAAGAACTGGAGTATATGAGGTGCATGAGGCATCAACAATTGGCTCTTGGCAGACCCCTTAAATCCTTGTAAGATACCAGAGTATGCTTCCAAAATCCCATTCCTCAAAGTGTTTGTGTACTCTATAATATCATCATCAGCACCTGATGTCTGGACAGATAGTTCTGCTGCACTCTGAAGCATGGGCATGGCATACATCAAATACTTGTCGAAATTCTCCCCAATGGCCAAAGCAAGGTCACCAAAGCATGAAAATATTGGAGGCTTCACAGATCGGTGCAATTGGTTGCTTGACAAATTCTTGAGGAGCTGGGTCATTATCCCATCACAAAAAGGCAATATTTTTTCTTCTAGAGCCCTAGATATATCCCCCACCACACCAACTGTAATAGCACAAACTTGATAGTCCTCAAAGTTTTGGAGGCCCATTTCTAGATATTTGTAAAATTCAGACATGTACTTTGCAAAATCAGAGCCGGTTGAATAGGCAAGAGCTCCAATGGCAAGCATAGCCTCCTCATGTGCTGTAGCACTTTTAGACGAAAATACTCTCAAGAAGAGTTGCATCATCTGGTCAGCATACTGCATGAAAACATATTTAGTAGGTTCAGATGACCCTAGCTTCTGAATGATGACCTGCAAGCAACCACAAAGAAGGCCTTGTAGTTCATTCTGCTTGTCTCTTTCATCAGATGAAAGCCTCTGTTCCTCAAGAGTCTGGTGAAGTTCATTCATGATGATAGGAACTAACTGCATCACCATTGGAGCAGTCTCATCGGTGCAGCACCTCACAACTTCATTCAGACTCTCATAGGCTGCAGTTCGGAGGCGCGATTCTCCAGCATCTTCACGATGAGTCACATCAAGAAGAGCTTGGATGATATCCTGGAAAAAGGGAGTCAGCTGGGTGGATGAAGACCCTGAATCCTCAAAACCCTGTGCCAAGAAATATAGAGCACCACAGGCTTTCTCAGCAACATTTGGCACATCTTTCATGCTCTGAAGAAGAACGGTGATAATCTGTTGACAATTTGCCTGGGTAATTATGGGTGTATCATAAGCTGACCCATGTAGAAACTCAAATATCCTTCCAAGAGTCCAACCAGTAGTGTCCTTCACATGGTTATTTGGGTCTTTCATCAGGGCATTTAGCATAAAATTCAAAGCATGATTAACAAGAGTCATCAGCTTATCAGGAGATGGGCCTTCCAAGACTGAACCAAAAGCATAGGTCGCTGCCTCCCTCTGCCTCCAATCTGGTTTTGAAATATTCTCCTCAATAAATGGCATTACAAGCGGCACAACATCATCACCAACCGTCCGTGCTACTAAGCCCAAGCAAGTGCCACCAGCCATGGCAATATTCCAGGCCCCTTCATCCTGATCTTGATCCTCTTCCTGCTTAAGAAGTGTCTCCAATAACAAGGGGATGAGAGCAGGAAGTGCTTGCTTAATAAAATAGAAGCAAGGAATAACAGAATCCCCAGTAAATTCACCCCCATATTCTTCTAGAATGTCAATCTCCTCATCACAAATTGAGCTCCAAAACTCGATGGCTTGAAGCGCAACAGGTTCTTCATCTTCCTTCACAGCCTTTGCAGTTATGGTGAAAATATCTTGGATGTATGGAGACAATTTCTCATAGTAAGTCGAAGATATAGAAACCAAACATTCAAATGCTGCTTGTCGAATTTTTACCTCGGGGCAAAGAGTAGCCTCACACACAACTCTCATTATGTAATCACGTTCCGTATCATTAGAGAAATTCGCCTGAGCGAAACTCAGAGCGTTATAAAGAGCTCGTGTGGCAGCAAGCCTAACATCATTATTACTCTCAGAAGAGTTCATGCCCTGGACAACAGCTGTAAGTATTTTGTTGACATGATCTTGCTCTATAACCTCAGGGGAAACCTCCTCGCATATGTATCCAAGAGTTTCAAGAGTCGCCTGTCTTGTGTGAGCCGGAAGCTGATTATTATTTGACAGCAGAGCTTCTATCAGTTCAGGCCACTGTTTGAGTGGCAACTCAATGCCTGCAAGCTTTGCAATAACTTGAGATGCAGTTGATCGAGCATCATGGGCAGGAGATGATAATGTCTTTAACAGGCATTCTCTAATTTGGGCCTTTGCATTTGGGTCCAGAGCAATCCATTTTTGCGCAAGTTCAAACTTTCTATGCTGTTCTTTAGCATCCAATGCATTCTTTAGAATTAAACCTGCTAACTTTCGACTCTCAACAGGCTTATCATCATTTGCTAATTCTGCAGCAAGAGATACCAGGAAACTCGGAAGATTCTGCTCTTGAAATTGTCTTATGTTTTCTTCAGCATGCTTGCGCACATTTCCATCCACAGCTTGGGCATTTAAAAGAAACTGAGTGATTTCCATCGCCATTGGGATCTGAAGTGAAGAATAAGCGTAACTGTTAATCGAAAAGGCACTCTAGTTGTCCGAAATCTCAATTCAAAACAAAGTAAATGATAGTGAATTCTCCTGTGCAAACACTTTCCAGCCTACTTGTCATCTCCGATTAACATCAGACTCAACTCTTAATGAACCATTAAACAAATTACACATGCTTAAAAAAATTAAGACTCTTAACCGATCCTAATGACATAATTACACAAATCAGAACGAAAATTAAGACACCAGCGTATCGATTCTTCTTCGTATAAACTCTGAAGCGAGTCCCAACTTAGCGGAAGCAGAACTAGCCATAACAGTCTACTGTGCTTAACAATCAACACGATTAAGTATCAAATCGCAAACCGAATACAGAATAGCAATCCAGTACACAAAAACAATCGAAGATTGAAGATTCCAATTCGAATTTATCACAAATGAAACAGCTACCATAGCAAAATCAATACCTCACTGATTCTTAAGATCGAGATTGAATAATACAAGGCAATAAACGCAATTACAAATCTGGATCAAGCATGTAGATCAGAGCACGAGACTGGAATAAGATAACAGAAAGCGGGAGCAAAATCGTAGATGAAGCACAAATAGGAAATTTGAACTCACCCCGAGTTGATGAGTGGACTCGGTGTGGGACAGCGAGTCGGTGATCAATCCGAGTCAATAAGAAACAGAAGAAGTTGAAGAAGAAGCAGAGCGCGGCCACCAAACCCTAGCAGAGAGGGACTGTGAGAGAGAAAGAATAAAAGCAGAAATAATTTAAGAAATAAAAACGCTGGGATTTACACAGAAACAGAAACAGCGAAATGTGATTATATTATACTTTCTATTGGTTATCCACGCGTTTACCTCCGCGTGTGGGAAGAGACAAACTGGTTCGATTAATGGGCTGACGTGGTTTTCACGAAGCCCGGTTTAATAAGGCGACGTTTTAATGGGCACGCGCTTCTGGAAGGTGTGGGCTTCGATCCGCGTGTATTATTATCACTGTTAAATTCATTTTTTATCAGCTTATCAGCCCCTAATTACAGTTACTTTTTTTGTTCATTGTCATTTTCTTCAACCGGTGACGAGGGAATGGTCCAACCGACCAAAATGGTTTGTCAATTTTCAGAATTCATTCTAGAATAGTATGAGCATACATGAAGGCGGACCGAGGAGTGGTTCTGTGGGGCATAATGTTACACTATCTTGATTCTAAGTTGCAGTGGGGGCATGATATGCTATGTTTAGGACAAAAATTAGCGTAACAGTTATTATATGGTGTTTTTAAATGTACCCAGTAAATTTTTAGGTATATTCAGTAAAATTATTCATTCTTAAATATATGCAATTAAATTATTAAATTTCATGTTCTGCTCTTATCTTTGTACCCATCAAAAAACACAACAAAGACAACTTTTCGACGGAGTGTCTTTTAACACTTCAGACCGTCGGTCATAGCTCTTATTGTGTCAGCTTCAATTATAATTTTGGGATGTATGAGAATCTATAGAAAAAGATAATCGTAGCGGAATAGCAATGAGCAATTGAAAATCAATTAAATCTGTTATCGTGGGGGGTTTCACATACCTCTCCAAATGGTTTATGGTTGTGTGAACCATCATCTATGATAATGCAACAAAAAAGATGAACATTGCTGGCATTACGGAAGCAATAAGAACGATTTTTGGGTTGGGGAGTATGAAATTAAAAGGAACAATTCCAGGGTTGGAGCATGGAATGATATGGATGAGAGATACATCGATATTGTATCTTTTCGACTCCTCCTCTTCTGACTTTCAATAAAACCCAACCTTATGACCATTAATATATATGATCTGCACCTCCTCTCACACACCAATCTAACCAACTTTAAACCCAATCAGTTGCACAAACATAGTCACCGATGAGGGGATTGAGGGCGTTTTATGCCATGGCTGTGATTGTTTGATGGGCATAAGATGAGGGTAGTAAGGGAAATATATTTATTAAATTGAATATATTCATTAAATTGAATATATTCAAATAAAAAGTAATTTGTTGGGTCTATTATAAGTTTGTTGAATACATTTAGCAACACCCGCTATTATATCACAAATTTTCTCAACTAAACACAAAACTCAGTGGGGGCATGTACCCACACTTGCCTATAGCTAGGTCTGCCATGCATGAAGCTTTGAGGGCAGGAAAAGTTCATATTCGTCAATCGTCATAGCAATTAGTTTCAATAAGTCTTATTTTCTCGTAAATATATGAGAGTTTAATGATCCTAATGTTTTATTTATACTAATAAAGTTTACTAATTAAGACTCATAGTTCTGCTATGCTTTACAATTATTATTTTTAGTTAAATTTCGTTATTAGGAACTTAGGATAACATAATGCGTTTTACATCGATACATCGTCTATCTCATATATTGATAGAAAACTACAAGTATCACGACCAATACCCTTATTGTTGACCAATATCCGACAATGAAATTAATATTTAATGCGATATTGGTGAGAAGCGGGTTGAAACATTTTGGTTTCGCTCTATAAGGACCAATACCCTCACGATGCACGTATGCAAAGTTGGTGATAAGTTCGATATAGGGACCAATTTCTCAATTAAACTGCATTTTAAAAGTAATTAAATAAACTAAGCATATTAATAATAACAAATTACTCAAAAGTACCAGACAATAATTTAGTTTACAAATAACTCACTACTTAATTTGATAAAGCAAATAAGAATCAAAATTTACAAATAATGACCAAATAATAACAAGTTGCCACATGTCATAAAATATTTTACTTTTTTATCCCTCTTTGACCCATAGTGTTTGCTACTATCAATAGAGAGGTTATCGGATACTGCCGATTATAAAAACTAACTGCTAATGTGGACTATAAAAACTAATTGCTACTGTCGAGTTAAAAACTAGCTGCTACTGTCGATTTAGAAGACACATGCTACTGTCAACTTGGAAGGTACATGCTACTATCGACTATGAATCTAATTGCTACTGTCGACTTGGAATATATGCTACTGTCGACTAAGAAACTAACTGCTACTGTGGTTTTTGGTGAGCAAAATTCAAAATTTCAAAATTTCTCAAAACATATGCAATATGATACCAAATTGCCAGTGGTTTGGCCTGAAAAGTTAAAATTGCAGAAAAAAACTAAAAAATGAGGAGAGAGAAATTTGTTAGATATATGAGTGTCATTTAGTAATTTTCATGAAAATAAGTGTATTTTAGATATTATTGTATTAACTAATTAATTAATTTTGTTATACTTATTCTTTAGGCTTAATCTTATGTCCTAATTTGTATAAAAATGAGTTTTTTGTTAATTTAAATGTGATTTAGTACTACTAATTAATTTTCCCCGTTAATAGCGAAAGATGGGATACAGTCTCGCCCCAAAAGATAGAGAATGTGTCAAGACTAGATAGGCTAGGCGGGTGCCTAAATGGGCAAATAGTCGCACGACAAGCGTTTAGGTGGGTGCCTATGCGGGTCAAATGGTCGCAAGACAGAGTACGTAGGCGATTAGGCGGATGTTAAGCGGCATGTAACAAATAACAATATCAAACTCTAATTAAAGAAACTTCTAAGGGCAGATATTTCCAATACGATGAAAAGGATTAATGACGATCACTGCTCAAATAAACGAATACGTTTTTTATTGGTTGAACCCCGAAGAACGGTGCGTTTAACACTTTAACCCATCACCGGAGCTTGCTTGGAAGGCACATACTCCTTCCCTTATCACCCGCCACGTAAACAGTCTTCGTCAAGCAACGGCCCAGATCATCCCAACATGAGGTCTAATCTCATTGGCCAGGCCTACCCGTTCTCGGAACCTGATTGGACCACGTCACCAAAATGACAAGTTTCCACGAATTGGTATCGACAGACACTTCACTGATGCGAACAGCATACGTCGATCTCCCTCTATAAATCTCAAGTCTCACGCGCGGTTCAAACAGAGAACAGAGAAAACCAATCAGCCACAGCTTCCATTTTGTTTGAACTACAGAAAGAGAGAGTCTCTTGAGCCTTCTGAGCTTCACTGACGCCATGACTGGCTCCTGGAGAGCGCGCAATTCTCTGATCGTCTTGGCGATCGTCACGTTCGGTGAGTCTTCTACTTTTTTCTTCAGTGTTAGATCTCATTTCGATTTAGTTTTTGGTGATTTGATGTGATTTGGATTTAGTTGAGAGAATACGGTAGATCTAGTAGAGTTGTAATGTTGTTTGAACCTGTTTTCGATCGTTTTGAGTATCAAAATCGTTGTGATTTATTTTGGAATCTGACACTTCTATAATGACATAGGGAAATTTGTTTAGGTTTATGATTAGTTCATCCGCGCTTTAGTGATCTGGATATATTAATATAGCTTTTGATCTGTTGTAATAATTGATTGAGATCTGCGAAGGACTAGTTTTAACACTGTGCATGTTCAAATTTACCATCGGCATATAGAATTAGCTAGAAAAATCCTAAGAGGTAGTAAGATTAAGCAATTGAAAATCGGATAGGTTCTGCCATTTTATTTCCAAACATTGAGGAACTGCTAGATCTTGCAATGTAGTGTAACTGTCTTAACCTTGAGTGTTTGTTTATTGTTGTATATGCTGTGAGTAATTGAATTCAGACTCTGATGCCAAATTGTATTGTTGTTTGTATTATTTGATTCGTATTTGTACTAATATGCTTGGAGGTGAAACAGGCTGTCTTTTTGCAATTTCAATCGCAAAGGAGGAGGCCTCCAAGCTAGGAACAGTCATTGGGATTGATCTTGGAACTACATATTCCTGTGTTGGTGTGTACAAGAATGGTCATGTGGAAATTATAGCCAATGACCAAGGAAACCGTATCACCCCATCGTGGGTGGCTTTTACCGACAGTGAAAGGCTGATCGGTGAGGCTGCTAAGAATCAGGCAGCTGTCAACCATGAAAGGACCGTCTTTGATGTCAAGAGGCTTATCGGAAGAAAGTAATGCTCTTTTCTCTCTGTGTTTTTGCTTTAGATTCTATGTTTTTATGTTGTTGGAAGTCGATACTGACCAGTCTGTATTTGCAGGTTTTCTGACAAAGAGGTCCAGAGGGACATGAAGCTTTTTCCTTTTAAAATTGTTAACCAGGATGGAAAGCCTTATATTCAAGTGAAGATCAAGGATGGTGAAACCAAGGTTTTCAGTCCTGAGGAGATCAGTGCTATGATTTTGACCAAGATGAAGGAAACAGCAGAAGCATTCCTTGGAAAGAAAATCAAGGATGCTGTTGTTACTGTTCCCGGTGAGTAAATCTTAGGGTTTAGCTTTATACCCTCCAATTACCTTACATTGATTTATGCAGATCACGACTGACATTGTTTTTGTTTTCAATACCAGCATACTTCAATGATGCTCAGAGGCAGGCAACCAAGGATGCTGGTGTCATTGCTGGGCTCAATGTTGCTAGGATTATCAATGAACCAACCGCAGCAGCTATTGCCTATGGTTTGGACAAGAAGGGTGGTGAAAAGAACATCCTTGTCTTCGACCTTGGTGGTGGTACTTTTGATGTCAGTATTTTGACAATTGATAATGGTGTGTTTGAGGTTCTTGCCACAAACGGTGACACTCATTTGGGAGGTAAGAAATCCTGTTCTTGCTTTACTTTTTATTTTATCTTGGTTGCCAACTTCGGATAGTTAATCTGGGTGGGTGATTGCTGATGCGATTCTAATTCTCTTTGCAGGTGAGGACTTTGACCAGAGGATCATGGAGTACTTCATCAAGTTGATCAAGAAGAAGCATGGAAAGGACATCAGCAAGGACAACAGAGCCCTTGGAAAGTTGAGGAGGGAAGCTGAGCGTGCCAAGAGAGCCCTCAGTAGCCAGCACCAAGTCCGTGTTGAAATTGAATCACTTTTTGATGGAACCGACTTTTCTGAGCCACTGACCAGAGCTAGATTTGAGGAGTTGAACAACGACTTGTTCAGAAAAACTATGGGACCAGTGAAGAAGGCCATGGATGATGCTGGCTTGGAGAAGCGCCAGATTGATGAAATTGTTCTTGTTGGTGGAAGTACCAGGATTCCTAAGGTTCAACAACTCCTCAAAGATTACTTTGATGGCAAGGAACCAAACAAGGGTGTGAACCCTGATGAGGCAGTTGCTTATGGTGCTGCTGTTCAAGGAAGCATTTTGAGTGGAGAGGGTGGTGAAGAGACCAAAGGTACAGTCTCATTCTTTGTTGCTATGTGACTATAAACTTGTTCAGGTTAATGAACCCAATGATGGCTTATAACATATATTTCTATAATAATGCAGATATTCTTCTCTTGGATGTTGCACCTCTTACCCTCGGTATTGAGACTGTTGGAGGAGTGATGACCAAGTTGATCCCCAGAAACACCGTCATCCCAACCAAGAAGTCCCAAGTTTTCACCACTTACCAGGATCAGCAGACTACCGTCTCCATTCAGGTATTGCTCTTTGACTAATCCATCGTCACAAAAAGCTTAGTGTTTGGTGTCTTGTATAGTGGACTTAACTCTATTTGGATATCCTCAGGTCTTTGAGGGTGAAAGGAGTCTTACAAAGGATTGTAGAAACCTTGGAAAGTTCGACCTTACTGGCATTCCTCCAGCTCCAAGGTTTGTTTCCGCTGTTCAGTTCTTTTCAGTTAATTGCCATCTCAGTGGTTTTCAGAGATTTAACAGTATTTCATTTATCACTTGAACAGGGGTACTCCTCAGATCGAAGTCACATTCGAAGTGGATGCCAATGGTATCCTCAATGTCAAGGCTGAAGACAAGGGCACTGGTAAATCTGAGAAGATCACCATTACCAACGACAAGGGTCGTCTGAGCCAGGAGGAGATCGACCGCATGGTTAAGGAGGCTGAGGAGTTTGCTGAGGAAGACAAGAAGGTCAAGGAGAAAATTGACGCCCGTAACAGCCTCGAAACCTACACTTACAACATGAAGAACCAAATCAACGACAAGGACAAGCTTGCAGACAAGCTTGAGTCTGATGAGAAGGAGAAGATTGAGACAGCAGTGAAGGAGGCCCTTGAATGGCTGGACGACAACCAGACCGCTGAGAAGGAAGACTACGAGGAGAAACTCAAGGAAGTCGAAGCCGTCTGCAATCCCATCATCACAGCCGTCTACCAGAGGTCAGGAGGTGGTGAATCAGCATCCGAGGATGACGATGATACCCATGATGAGCTTTAAACGGTTTTCTACTTTTACAGACCACTTGTTAGAGAGTGGGTGCGGGAAGAGAGAGTTAAGAGGGTTATAATAGGTTAGGCGGGTAAGGGGGAGAGGAGAGACTTCACTGTAATTTTTCTGATTGTAGAAAAGTTGGAGGAGACTGAAGAATTTCTGCTCCTTTGGCTTTGGGTTTTTTGTTCAAGTGGTGGATGATGATGATACATTACCGGTAATGTTTTTTGTTAGCACTTGTAATTTGTTTGCTTTGATAAAAGATACACTTTTCCATAACCCGAGTTCTTCGTGTTTCTGCCTGCTGCTTTGGTACACAGATAATATGTCATCGTTGCATTTACATCATCGTTCAACTATCTTGCTCGACGCAAGCTCACCTTGTTCGATATGCCGGTATGTTCTAATGATTCTACTAGCGTGAAGCAAAGCTCCTAAACATTGCGCACAGCCGCGCACCCTTGGAATCATTGCATTCCAAGCAATGGGGCATCTCTCAGGCATTTCATCATACAGCTTCCGCGCATAATCAACGTTGCGCATTTCGCACTGGCACTGACATGAACCAGGGTCCGAAATGGCGCTGAAGACGCACTACGGCATTGCTCTAAGCAACCCACTTCAGTATACATGAACATTAAACAATTTTGGACAGGAGGGTCATTCTCAAAGCCATGCTTTAGTAATGCACTGTGTACAGAAGACCAGTCTGATTTCATGCTACAGTTAGTACGCATGGTAGTGTTGATGACTTTGAATCCATTTACTTCTATGCAAAAAAACCAATAACAACAAACTTGAGCAAATAATTAATCAATTAATATACAATTTCGTTTATTTGATAAAAGATGTACAATGATGTTTGTCGAGCACAAAAGTTAATACGAATCTACAACATGTGGGAGATTGAAACTGGAACAGATTATGCGTGTGTTAAGATCTTTGGTTATAGATTAACAAGAAACTAGAGTCCAACATTTGGATTGCCTGAGCCTGCTGCCACAACTCCCATTCCCCCACCATGTGAAGCATCTCCCAAGTCGCCTGATTCCCCCAAATGAACTTTGTCACCATCTAACTCCTTTACGAGTTGATCAATCTTTCGGAACTGGTATGGCCATCTTACATTGTATAGAAATTGGCGAAGATCGAACCTATTATCCTCTGGCGAATAACTCTGTACGAAATCAAATACGTATGAATTTTGAATAAAATCGACAAAAAAAGGATATTCTAGCAGAAAGCATCTTAGAAGTTACTATATTCATACTTCGGCATGATAAGAAGGTGTCAGTGTGGTCATCTTGTGTCGATTAATGGAGTAGTACTTGAAAAAATGCTTTACTTTCTCAGCCACCTCTTGTGGAGTCAATTTCGCTCCCCATTTAAAGCAGAGGTTCTGCAACAACGAGATTAAAACCAAAATTGATGACTGTTCTTAGATAACTGCAACAGATACCCATCGCTATGTAGAAGTAAGATTGGAGGAATAGACATACCTGGAACATTGACAAGGGACCACAACGGAAAATCTTCCGTAACCTTCCATAGACCGAGAGTTCTTCGTATGTCATACCCATGTCCACTTCATCCAACTGTTTTACACGATAATGCAAGATTAGAGTCAGTAAAATCTTTTCGGAAAGGACCACAGTAGATTATAAATTCATAATCCACTGTCTTTGTTTTTTCCTCTAGTATCTTTAACATTCTGAACATAAAATATGCAGCTAAAAACTATTATCGACTGGTGCAGTTAAATACATAAGTTCAATGATTTACCTGACTATAGTTGGAACGTATAGGCTCCAGTTCAGCAGTGGGTGGTGCTGCTTCAATATCTGCCAAGGACGCGTAACCAAGATGGGTGGCAGCCCATCGCAGAAATGCCCGAAGATCCTGCTTACTAATGCTTCCAATTGGATTTATATCTGCTGAGCTGCAGTCATACTGCAAGAGAAAAATGATTACTTTCACATAACATAGCAGGCATATCAAGATAGTTAAGCTAAAAATCAAGGGCGTGCAACCTTCAACTTCCAATTAACACAGAACTGGAAAAACAAACACCAGAAGACGTGCATTTGTAAAATACAGTACCTTAGTAAGGTAACCCCGCAATCCTTCATCCACATTGGAGCTACCCAGAACAAGATAGAACCCAGTCTTGCTATGAACCCAAGGTAAAAGAGATGCAAACATAAAGGCCAGAACCATTCGGATTCGAGCTTGAATGTTTTGCAAACCTAAGTTCTCAGCATTAGATCCTCCATCTAACTGTAAAGCAGAAACGGCATCAATGAATCATGAGAAGCATATTGCTATTACTGATACCACAAGTACGAAAAAGAGAGGGAGAAGGGAAATCTGAAGGTAGATATCTCTTACCTTATATCGTGGTCGTTTTCCTGTAACTGTTTGAAACAGTGTCAGAAGTGCAGAAATAACACCATCTATACTGATATTAATATGCCATGCACCAATTTCATCAGCAAGAACCTTTGCCCGTGATTTTGTCGCTTCAGAACTGCAGTAAAACCCAGACACTGAGTTGAGTTACATCATATTAACAGAATATATCTGCAGGATGCTTGGGCAAGGGAAAAATCTACTGCAGTCCTACAGCTAAACATTACTTAGTAGCATATATAGATGTCAACTGTCTTTACTTCCTTCAAGAATTTCAATGTGTTTCCAGATCTAATTCCTAAATTGTCATTTGCTAAATCTGATGCCTTTCTGAATCCAATGCTCAAGACCATTGCTTATAAGTACCACATTGAGATGGACTAGCAAAAGAACTCAAAAACACCAGTTATTTCAAGATATTATATATAAACCACCCATGAAATCAAAGGAGTTCTTCAGCACACTTCACTTCACTTACCATTACCAGTGGAACAAACTAATCATTTACACTCAAGTGATCCTTGTTGTCTAGTCTAAGAGTACTTTCAGAACAACACAGCGTCTAAGAAATAAATATCACAGTGCACAAACAAAAATATTTTTGGGTACCTGTTTTCAGATCCCATGAAAATAGTGTAAAATATGCGTCTTGCGAATTCTCTACTGTCAGTAGGATATTGCCCATCAGTGTACTGTCCAATTCGTATGGCATCAGCTTTGATTTGTTCATCCCCATTTGCAATATCTGTGTGCAAGAATACACATTAATATTGACATTCAGATACTTCACATTCACAATAATATAACACTATCAAAGGAGATGTTTCTTTTGTCTAAAGATACAGATCCAAAGATGACACAGTTGTCCACTTTCCCAATAACTCTGTTCACTATTCTAAACGGACATGACATACTTTTTTTAGATTTCATGGAAAAACCTTGCTCAGGTCAACTTGAATTTGTTATGGGATATGGAAGTAAACTCTTATCACGTGTGAGCTGCAAGGTTAATGATCAACATAATCTGTGTTTTGCATATCATTATAATCTCATGCATCATGCAGGTGACTGTCAGTGGCACAAAAATAAAGGAATCTAATGGAACCTCATATAGTTGTTTAGAACAACTAACCTTTTACCACAAGCTGACACATGCAGCCAACTATAGCAGCAACAGATGAGCTATCTGCTCCACCAGAAAGAGGGAGCAGAAACCCAGAAGCTCCACTTCTTCTTAAATAGTCCCATAACCAGCAAGCAGGACCGAAAGCAATTTCCTCTTCAGGAGAGTGATACTTAATCTGCAGAACATAGGTCATACACAATTGATAAATGTTAGGTACTTGTCAGTTAAGCCCATTAACTGATACACGTTATCAAAACAATGCAGGTTACCCAGATAAGTAATACTTGCCGGGTGAAGTCAAACTCTCACAGCGAACAATCAAGTTAAGGAGTACTATATCGTGTCGGTTGGATTATGATAAAAACAAAAACAAAAAAATTAAATAATAGGAAACCAACAATTGCATGAAGGCTTTTCTACAACATTTCAATAAATCTGGAACACTAAACCCAGCTACATTAATTGGTTCCTGCGAAAACTGGACTAACCTTAAGTGGACCTGAAAGGCACATTTTCAGATGAAAAGACTGACAAAGGTTGTATGGTGCCTTCACTGAAGGAACTTTGGTTTTGCAACTTGCCTGCTCTTGGAAGCTACTTATAGATCCTCTTAGACTAGCAACCTGCCATTTTTCGTTGACAAAAAAGAAGTAAGAATTCTTGAAATTGAAATCAATAAATCCATCTTATATTACATACAGAGTTACCTTGCATATATATAATTTTTGACAGATTGTAAGTTTTTGGTACAAAATACATCTACTCTAGCAATCATGCCGAAAAAAAACACCCCTGTACATAGGAGCAGTGGGCAGAAAGGTGCATACCGCTTCTAAATCAATTTGGGCTACAACAACCTCGACATCCTTCAAAGAAAATTGCGAGCCTTGAGCAACAAGATCTCCATTAACAACAACAGAAGCACATCCATCTGGTACAAGTAACCATGGGTAAATGAGCAACAGCATAATCAAACAACTAGCAATAAATTCAATATCAAAGAATTCTCAAAGGAGCTTCCAGGAGAAAACCAAGAATACTATCAAGTAAATGGTATGGAGCCCTCAATTTCAAATGTGTTACCACCTATAGAGAGATCTTCACATACCATAGTAAAGGCGGCCACCATCACACCCTTGGTGGTTGCTGTATACGTACACGCCTCCTCGTGTATGAGTAGCACCTATAAAAGCACGGAGACGAATATCAAGCTTTCTTAGTTGGTGATGACTTCCGCTTGCATTCAGAAACACCTCGACCCCATTCAATGCAAGTTCAGCATGAGGGGGAACAGGAGTAAAAAGCTCTTCACAAACTTCAGCCGCAACAGCTCTATTAAGGGAAACAATGCTTGCATTTAGAGTTCCAACAAAACCTCATCTTACATGTGAAAAATTCAATATCTGAATATGTATAATGAAACCACAAAAACAATGACACAGAACACTCTCAACCTAACTAACAGAAAAACAAATGTATCTAACATCTGCACTTACGTGTCCAGAAACTGAATGTATCCATAACCAAAAGGCACCGATTCCTGTGACAAAGCCTTGCAAACATCCCCGGGCAGCTGAAACTCCACAAGTTGATCCTTCTGTTTCCATGCCGTGAACCACCGAAGCTCCCTGTAATTGCCATCATTGGCAAGCCACATCTTGGGGCGTATCATGATAATCTTTCTATTCATACAAAGAATCTGACAATTGTAACGCTCCGACCCTCTAATAACAGGCATCCCAAAGCTACATAACATCCCATCAGTCCAATCCCCCACTAACAGCTCCTTCAAACACTCCCACCTGCACAAACCACATTGCTCTCAACACCACCAAATCACTACTCACAACTTTGATCGAAAAAACAACAGCTTTGATATAAAAATAACAACTTTATGCTGATACTAATAACACCAACAAATGAAACAGCAGAAACATATTGAATGAGAAAAACCCAGGATGCAAAATATGAACTACTCACGCATGAGTGACAGTATCGAGTTCAAGGAAGTGGTCTTCACAGCCGTAGCCGGTAATCTCAAGCTCAGGGCCGAGGCGAATGACAGCGCCGGCCTCCTTGGCTTTGGCCATGGAGGCCTTGATGTTGTTGAGATTGCAATCAAAGTCCATAGCCCATTGGTTCAAATTGCACGTTGCAACTTTCAGCAGCCTCATCTTCTCTTCTCTTCTCTTCTCTGCAACCCAACAAAGACTCTGTTTCTGTCAAATGAAATAAAAATCCAAACTTTGATCAAATCGAGAGAAGTATAATGCAAACGAATCCTGACCTTGAGACAACAAAGGCCCTGTGAGTCCCGGGTCGGTCTTCCGGGTCTGAAAAAGGCTCCGCTGACCTGTAACTTTGATCATATTTCCTTTTCTAGTACACTAAAACGGCGTCGTTTGAATCACCCTCCTTTTACTCACACATGCGCTCTGTGTTTGTTCCGGTTCTCCAATCTCCGCAAAAACCCTTAAAAGCGTAGCTCTCTAGTTTTGAATCGCGGACGTCGCCGGAATGACGACGGTGGCGAGCTCACTAGTCCACGACGTTCTCGGCCACAGAGCCGAAGACGTCGACCGGCCTATAATCGACTACATCATCAACGTCCTCGCCGACGAGGACTTCGATTTCGGCGACGACGGAGAAGGCGCCTTTGAAGCTCTCGGCGAGCTCCTAGTCGCCGCCGAATGCGTCTCTGACTTCGACGAGTGCCGCGCGGTCAGTTTCTCTGAGTACTTTTGCTTACTTTCTACATTGAGCTTGTTGCATTGCAACTGTGGAGCTTAGCTTTGTAAATTTGTTACAGTTTAGGAGCTTTATGGTGAAATTTATATAGGAAATTGTTAAGTTTTGATGAGATTATCGTATGTGGGAATTTGATTGTACTTGCTATTAGGTATGGACTAAGTTGTTTTGATTGTGAATAGTGTTTTTGATTGATAATGGATAGGTTTGCAGTACGTTAACCGAAAAGTTTGGGAAGCATGGTTTGGTTAAAGCCAAACCGACTGTGAGGAGTCTCGCTGCTCCGGTGAGAATGGATGATGGAATGGATGAGGGGAAAGCAACAACGAAGAAGCAGGAGGTGATTTTTGATGGCCCCGTGCTGAGTGAACGTGACCGGGCCAAGTTAGATAGACGAAAGAGGAAGGATGAGCGCCAAAGAGAGGTGTGGTTTCGGTTTTGTGTATGATTGTGCTATCACATTGTAGTTTGGGAATGCTGTGTGTTGATGAGGTTATGTCTGAGCTAGGTTGTTTGTAGTTCAAATGGTTGTAGGAGTTGTTTAGTTTAGTTTCCTAAAGTTTGAGGTTTTGTTTGTACAGCAACAATATCAAATGCATTTGGCGGAAATGGAAGCTGCTAGGGCAGGAATGCCTGTTGTGACAGTAAATCATGATGGTGGTGGTGGTGCGAATATCAAAGATCTGCATCTGGAAGGCTTCAATGTTTCTGTGGGGGGACGTGATCTAATTGTGGATGGTTCAGTAACACTTTCTTATGGAAGGCATTACGGTGAGTTTTCTTTTCGGTGGATTAAGTTGGTCTTGATATGGTTTTAGATTAATGAGGATCACTTAATAAAATGTCCACTAGGGTACATGTAGTTTCTTACATAAAAAGTAGTTGAGCCATTTGGTAGCTGCAATGATGTATTATAAGTTGGCATGTGACATAGAATTGCTTTGTGGTTTATGCAGGTCTTATTGGAAGAAATGGTACTGGGAAAACAACATTTCTTAGGCACTTGGCTATGCATGCCATTGATGGCATTCCTAATAGTTGCCAAATATTGCATGTGGAGCAGGAAGTGGCAGGTGATGATACATCAGCCTTGCAATGTGTTGTTAACACTGATATTGAAAGAAGCCAGCTTTTGGAAGAAGAAGTTCGGCTCCTTGCCCAACAGGTTGATTTCCATATATACTTATGTATTTATTGTACATTCTTGAAGGGTGTGATGCTTATTCTCTTTGTGAACTATTACATGATGAAGAGAGAACTGGAGCTGGAGGACGAAACAGAGAAGAGCAGTGGAGAAATTGACAAAGATGTGATTGGACTGAGGCTTCAGGAGGTTTATAAGAGGCTTGATTTCATCGATGCTGATTCTGCAGAGTCACGTGCAGCTTCCATTCTTGCGGTCAGTTCTCCATTTTATTGATTTATCAGTGACTAAATATATGTCTTGTTGAACATCAAAACTCATGATTATCATGACTGGCTAGACAACCTAAAATTAATGATGAGAGTTAGACCTGGGCAAGGAAGTTATAAATGTGCATCCATTGTGTTGCTGAATTGTGTTGCTTTATACACAAGTTAAGAATGGTGAGAGAAATTAATTGACTAGCCCACCAAATACTATGAAACTAATAGAACAACAATGCTGCTGATTGGCGGTGAATGATGCTGTTCACACAAATTTGGATAAGATGTTGTGAAGTGTGTTTAAAATTTGGGTGCATGATGGAATGATGTACAGAATTTCTTCTGAATTATCAGAACAGATATAATACTGTCAGCTGCAATGTAGCAATTTTAGCTTATTATATTTTGGATTATTACTGACAAGAAAATCTACAGGGTCTTAGTTTCTCTCCTGAGATGCAGCAAAAAGCGACTAAAACATTTTCTGGAGGATGGAGAATGAGAATAGCTCTTGCTCGTGCCCTCTTTATAGAGCCTGACTTGTTACTGCTTGATGAGCCCACTGTGTGTTGCGCATATCCCTTTGAGATTGTCATTACAATTCTGTAATTTTTGGCACGTGTGTTTCATTTCTACGCTTATGTTTATCCTTTTCACTTTTCAGAACCATCTTGATCTCCATGCTGTCCTTTGGCTAGAGTCTTACCTGGTGAAGTGGCCAAAAACATGTATCATTGTTTCTCATGCTAGAGAATTCTTGAACTCGGTAAATTTTTGAGTTCTTTTCTTTCTAATTGGTCATATCAAGGCGCTCAGTACCATCTGTTACACACTTACACTTATAGTCGCTATTTAGATGCCTAATGTTGTGTTCTGTAATTTTCAGGTCGTAACTGATATCCTTCACCTTCATGGGCAAAAGTTGACTGCATACAAAGGTGACTATGATACATATGAGAGGACAAGAATTGAACAACTCAAGAATCAACAGAAAGCATTTGAATCTAATGAGCGTTCAAGAAATCATATGCAGGTCTTTTCTTATACCAATTCTTCCTGTCTATAGCACTTAGATGATCATGTCTTTCAAATGTTGAATGATTTTCTCTGTTACATATTCTTGTCTAATTGTTTTACCTCTCTTTCATGTCTATTTGAATTATAAGGAAGTATATTAATAAGCAAATGTTTACTTTGATCTGCAGGCTTTCATTGACAAGTTCCGGTATAATGCCAAGAGGGCCGCACTTGTGCAATCAAGAATTAAGGTGCTTTCGGTTGATTCTCAAATATTCATATCACTATATCTGAAAATTATAATATGTGCATAAAACTATTCTGAAAATCCCCATACCTCTGAATCCTATGTTCTGGTTTGATATGTTAGGATCTAGGTACCTTCAGACAATTATGATTTGACAAGTTCTTTTTATTGATATGCAATAAATGTGGCTTGCTGTAATTATATTAGTGACTTACAAGAAGTTATGGCTTTTGTTACTTATATGCAGGCATTGGACCGGTTGGGACATGTGGATGAGATTGTAAATGACCCTGAGTATGTACTGTTACATTACTGTGGGCTATAAATAGCATTTTGATTGAACATTAGTATAGTTTTTGCTTTCCAGCTCTATATTAATTGGTGTGTCATTTTCATATGCAGCTACAAATTTGAATTCCCAACTCCAGACGACAGACCTGGTGCTCCTATAATAAGTTTCAGGTTTGTAAAATCATACAGGCCAAACTGTGCACACACCCCATTTCCAGGGGCTCTTGTTTTAAGAGTACCTTAGTTGTAGCTTTAGTTTCTTTTATGCCAGTGAAATCAGATCCTTTGCGTATTTCAAGACCCTTTTTTTAAAGTTTGTTCTGCCTTTCATTATTCCACGTCTGCCTGGGATCCCTGAATTGACTGATTGAGTATTTATCTTATATATGTGTTTTTGCAGTGATGCATCATTTGGTTATCCTGGTGGACCCCTTTTATTTAAGAATTTAAATTTTGGAATTGACCTCGACAGTCGCATTGCAAGTAAGGATTGCTACTCCAGTTGAATTATTTGCTTTTGTACTTTAAAGATCGTTATTTCCATTTATTGTTCTGGATGATGTTATGGTAATTGGAAGTTCCCATGCAACATATATCAGCACCACTTTTCCACCTGCTTTATGTTTTCAATGGAAAGCACATTTCATTCTGACACTTCAGTTTTGACTCTTCATTCATATTTTTTTTATAATTGAACAAGAAGATATTTAGTGTATGGTTTGTTCTCCATATTCACCTGATATATGTGGGTGTCTAAATGTTTGCAGTGGTTGGGCCAAATGGTATTGGTAAATCAACTATATTGAAGCTAATTGCTGGAGAGCTGCAACCAACCTCTGGAACAGTTTTCCGGTCAGCTAAGGTATCTTATAAATGTATTCCTATATCATCATGACATTAGTAAGAAATGCTAAACTGCCTTTGGAGCTAAAGGATTCCGCCTTTTAAGATTCAATTTCTTTATTACAACTTGTAAGAATCATGAGCTTATTCTGATGCCTTAAACCACTATAACGCAGGCATCGCAAATCCCTTTCATACATTCTGTTCGTGTTAATATAAGTATATTACATTAAATTACTGTAGTGGTACATGCTGGTACTATGCTTCCCATGCTCATAATGTTCCTTAGGTAATAACTTCAGATGCAGAAGTTTTAGTCTCTGCGACTCCTAGCAACACCTGAGTTATGTCATATGCTTAATCTCGAGAAAACTTACAGTTTTCTGTTTCAGGTTCGTATTGCTGTTTTCAGTCAACATCACGTCGACGGCCTAGATCTAACTTCTAATCCTCTGCTGTATATGATGCGGTGCTTCCCAGTAAGTCCTTGAAATTAATGCCATTTGTTTCCTTTCTATGTTAAATGGAAAATCTGTTTGTTTTATGTCCTGTCCCTGTTAATAGCCTGACTAGTCTCTATGAGTTATAGGGTGATTATATCCTGCATTTGTACCCCTCCCTCTGCATCCTTGCTCATAACCAAGATAGATCATTAGCTCATTCACATTTAAAATCTAGAATATGAGTGGGCACCTCATATTTAAATATTTGGCTCTTAGTCTCTACGTCATTGAACAAAAGATGGAGTTCTGCCAAGAGTAAATTCCACTCTTATATTAGAGTTAGAGGAAATTGTTGATCAAGGCAAGACCACAATAGTGGTTGATTTGACTACTAAGAACTATCACAAAATCATTTTTGGTGGGGCAGGTTTCTAATGGTTCCAGTGCTTTAATCTCTTCTGAGTAAACAAATTCTTACTATCATCACGAGACTAAAGTACCTATTTTTCCTTTGCAGGGAGTGCCTGAACAGAAGCTTCGATCTCACTTGGGTTCTTTTGGTGTAACTGGAAATCTGGCACTGCAGCCAATGTACACTCTGTCTGGTATTTTCCTTATTCCATGATGTCAATAATTTAAATTGTTACATTCATTATAACTAGGATGTCATTAAACTTGGTACAAATTTGGTGTTACTTCCTGATTCATCTGAACATTGATCTTCAAATACTTATGTTGGACCTTTTTCTTTATGTTAGGTGGTCAGAAGAGCAGAGTTGCTTTTGCAAAGATAACTTTCAAGAAGCCACACATAATATTGCTTGATGAGCCCTCCAATCATCTGGCAAGTCACGGTCCTTGTTGTTATATATTATTCTGCGTAGAAAACTGGTGGATTTTGAATTGCTTGTATGATATATAGAAAACTAGACCTCGTTAACTGATTGGTTTTTACATTGAAATGGCTTTTGACATGTAGGATCTGGATGCTGTGGAAGCATTAATTCAAGGTCTTGTTATCTTCCAAGGAGGCATTCTCATGGTATCTCATCCCGAACATCTTCATAATTCGTATTAGCTGATATATCAGTGTTATTTTAGAAACAAGTACGACTATCATCATCCATTACTGGTTTGTGGTCTAAAGTTGGTCTGTGTATGTGCTTACAGGTTAGTCACGACGAGCATCTGATCTCTGGAAGTGTGGATGAGCTATGGGTGGTATCAGAAGGCAAGATAGCACCATTCCATGGCACTTTCCAGGACTACAAGAAGATCCTGCAGTCACATTAAATAAAGTTTATCATACTTCACAAGAAGCGCCCATGGTGAATGAAGCACTAGATTGTGGAATACTGAGACTATTTGAACACCAGGAAGAACACACTGCTAGATACACGTGTATCGATACGTTGTATACCATAATACTTTCAGTTTCAGCCTGTTCCAGTGAAATGGCTTAGTAAAATTATTACTATTGTTGGATTCAAGGTTTGTGTGAGCGAATATGATGAGGTGAGCAGACTCAACAGAGTGGTTAGCTCGAACTTGTGCTCGCATGTTTTAATCGGAATAGTAACCCTGTTGTACAGATTGAAAATATCAAGCCAATCACAACAGTAAGTTGAAATTGAATACAGTTTTTTCTGCCTTGCCGATGATAATTGGAATTAGAGAATATAAAAAATCTGCGCATCCAGGGAATCGAACCCTGGTCAGTACCGTGGGAGGGTACTATGATACCACTACACCAGATGCGCTTGTTGCTCATCTGTTCAGGACTTATTTTTTATTAGAGATAATTTTAGACAAATAAGACTGTTAAAACATGTACATGAAGTTCTAAATCAAACATCCGTCGATAACACTGTTAAAAGCTCTGTAACCTGTATAATCTGAGGGGCAAATTGGTCTATGTGTTTCCCTATGACTAGCTACCCATCTCTCTCTCACCTGCTTTAATATTGGAAAGACAGATCTTTGCAATCTAAAAAAAGCTAGACAAGGCCACCTAAAACCATGCATGGTCGACATGGAGCTCTCGAACCATTGTCATTCCCTCCACTCCGTCCTCTCATCTCCTTCTATGTTTCCCAAAACCCACTCGCCAAAACCCTCTAATTCACCACTTCTTTGGTCCCCTCGACTGAAACCGACTTGCTCCTAGTTTTATGTGAGTACTGAGTACTCAGTTTTTTATTTATATTAGATTGGACTTTAAGTTTTTAACACTTACAATTCAATCTTTTAATTTGCCTATGCAAGTTTAGTACTTTTTGATTGTCGATGATTTGGAAGGTGGAGGAGATGTCATGCTCGCCGATATGTTGTGATACGGTTGTTGTTGGTGGTGGGGATGGGGGGCATGAGGCAGGAGTTGGAATTAGAATTAGAGTTATGGTGGAATAAAAGTGAGGATAAGTTTTGTGGAAGCAGATTTGGAAGATGGAGGAGAATGGAAGACATCAAGGTCTTAGAGAGATTTTTTGGGTTTTGGGAATGGGGGCATGAGGCAAAAGTAGGAGACCAATTATTGAGGAAGTACTAAAGTACCCTTTCATAGTTGAAATATGACATAAGTTAACATCAACATTGACGTCGAATAGTAGGCCAGGTTTCGAATTTCATGTACCAAAACGCTTGATTTAGAATTTCATGAATGGATTTTATAAGTGACATAAGGTGGTGTACTGGTGTTAAAATTTAACATTTTTATTATAATTTGACAATCTGATGTTGACCATATGATGAAAAGATAAAGGTGATTATTTTACATCTCACCCTCGGAACGTTTTACTTGGAAATGTTTCCCTGATGATTCCGGATAAAGTATACTTGTGCATGCTAATCATAAGAAAGAATTAAAATAAGGGTAGATCTCACTTCTTTATCAGAAATTAACTCTTAAATACTAAGACATTCGATTACGCATTAGAGATGAGTTTAAAATTCAAACTGTCCAAAATCAACGTTGAATTTGGACATACTTATTCAACTGTATTCAATTCACAGCTAACCAAACATTACAAGTGCAGTCCTATTCTCTCAAAGCAGTTCAAGAAGCTCTTTAGGTGGCAACCACTACGGTTTTAGTAAATACGTGTATAAAGAAGTCTAAAAATTACATTCCTTTTTTTCTCAAAAAAAAAAAGAGCCTAAGAATTACATTATAATGTAACTCAAAGTTTTCTTATTCACTTGTAGTCAAACTCGGAATTCATGTTCAACTCGGTTTCCCTCGTGTAAATGGGATTTTGACTATTAATCCTAGCCGTGTATTTATGAGCAACGTATAAGTAGCAGATGAGAAATTCAGAATACCAAGTCACCCAAATCCCATTAGATAAATACAAGTCAAAATCGGAAATTGGGTGTCGAGCAAAAATGGAAGACAGCAACGCCAACAACAACAACGCCATAATCTCTCGTGAGACCATTGACCAGGTCGCCGGCTGGGTCAGCGCCACCGTCTCCTCCGCCTTCTTCTCCTCCCTCGAGCGCTTCTCCTGCGTCAACGTCGCCACCGTGGACGCCGACGACGACGACGACGACGAGGCCGATCACCGCCCTCTCTCTCTCACCAATCTCGCCCACCCCGATCAGCAACAAAGTCACCACCCCAACGACGTCGCTCAGCTCCCCGTCTGATCCGGTTTGATCTCCGCCTTTTTTCTCTTTTGTAACAAGCGGCTTCTGCCGAAAGCAGCTTCTGCTTTTTGAATTTGAATTGCGGAATGTATATGAACTGTGTTTAATGATCAAGTTTATCTAATTCTGATTCTCGATTCGTTGAGAAATTGAACTTAATAGTGAATGTGGTTTTGGATTAGATTGGTCTAATTGCAAATGTGGTTTATCTTTGATCCCAAATAGTTATGGTTATGGTGTTAGTTAGAATTGAATTTTATAGCTGCTGCTACTTTCAGTATCTCCTGATCGAAACCTATTTAGTGTTGATATTGCGATAGGCTTGTTTGATTAGACACTTGAAGCTATATCGAGTTTTTGACTTAGACAAGCATTCTATTTGTCTTTGGTTTGTTTATGGATCAGACGTAATTGCAGTTTCACATGGAAAGCCATGTTTCTTACAAGGATGACCTTAGTGGCCTTTAGGGTGCTTAAAGTTAGCCTTGAATCCTTGAATGTTTCTGAGATGCCATAATGCCGATCAAACTCTTCTAGGGTATTGATTGATCTAGGGCATTCAGAACGTGTACGGTGCTTATTTGATTATGCTTTACAGTTTGTGCCCACCTCATACTTAAACTCTTTATAAATCTTCTTGCTCTCTTAATTGTCTTCAGATGCACAACTGGTGTTTCTTGCTTTGTGTTCCTCCTAAAGGATATTGTATCAAACTTTGAAGAAATTATCTTTACAATTTGATCCGAGGGTTTATCCTAGGCAACATTTCCTATACAATTTGATTCTCCCTCTCCTTCTCTAACACTTATTGGAAACTAGTTCTGATCAACCAATACTTCAAAGTACAAATCTGCTTGGTCCTCCTAACATTATTCTTTAGTTATATGCCTATATGTAATTGAGGGGTCGTTTCCAATAAAGGCCTTTTAATAAGATTTTGATTCAACTGTTGAATGAGTATTTTGATGTTTAACAAGATTTTAGTTGATATTCTATATCTTCATTGCACACCATCAGCCGCCTGAAATGATATATTCCTTGTACCTAGCTAAAAGGTTTTTAACTCTCCCATATTGAATTCCCTAATCAGCAGTTAATTTTGTGGGATAAATACTTCTGATTAGCCGAGTAGGTGTAATAATCCCTTGATTCTGTTCATGAATTTTTTTGACCCGGTTTCGAATTCAGTTATTATGGTATCTTCAGATATTGGGGCACTATCTCTGTCTCGTATATAGAATTATATGTGGATGTATAAACATGTAATATCAAGAAATCATATTGCACAGATGCACTTAACAGCTTATTTGCCAAGTTTCCATTAGGGTTTTCGAGTCCCTTTAAACATTGGCTGTATATGAGACAATCCAGATTACAGGCGTATAAATTGTAACAAGTGTCTCTGGAAAGCCATAGCTAGAGATCTCGAAAATGACTGGTTCCGGGCAATATTCGATGCTAATCCTCGTCTTGACTTGCATCATTTCCATCAGCTCTGCAGCTGATCACTTTTTCCAGCCTACTTACAACAAGGGTGTAGCAGCAGCACCGGCACCAGAAGAACCTGACCATGGTAGTCCTGTGACTACTTTCATCGATGTCGTCACACCGGTACAGCCAGTGGAGATAGAGGTTAATGAGTTCGTCGAGAACCAAACCTATGCAATCTCGACTAATACAATCGAAGTGGATGCAGAGTTCCAATGGCCCGTAGAAGGGAATGGCAGGTACCGCTGCATAGCACGTAGAGATGATTTTTATCTCGCAGATTTTGATTGTTATGAGCCTTCTCGAGACAATGGCAAAACGACAGTGTATTGGTTGATGAACGACGCAGGATTGCATCTCAGTTATGATAAATATAAATGGAAATTTATCGTTGCATGGAGATATCAAGAATGATTTTCACCTTATTTTTCAACAAGAATAAAAGCCAATAGATTGATTAGTTATGTTTCCATCCATCTCTACCAATTGGTAGATTTTACCAGAATTTAAAGTTAAATTGCAAGAGAGAAATTACATGTCAGATATGAATTCCCAGATGAAGTTTCATCACCGAATAAAATTAAATAAATGACGATTGAATGTTCTCAGGTTGATGCTGCTTTCATATTCTCCTATTTTGGGCACACATAACTTACATTAACTGTAAAACAGTGTAATCTATGTCATAGAGTAGTAGTCATAGTGCATATTTCACTTCACCAATTCAGATGAAATGATGAATGATGTGTTCTTTCTGGTAAAAAAGACTAGATTCCATGTTCAAGTCACCATATATATAACTGCAGTACCATCTGCATGGGTGAAACATTGGTCATTTCTAGTGGCCTTCAGTGTTTGTGATATGACCTGATATATATATATATATATATATATATATATATATATATATATATATATATATCTGCAGGTCCTACAATATGGTTATGCCAAAATGGTTTGGATGTTCCCAGACGCCATTGAAACATTTCTGGTACCATCTCCACTGACCAAGTATAGATAATAGGGTTTAGAACAGAAACGGAACTCTATGATTTTCTAACCATGATTTCGATGTTAACTTTGTTTGGATATCCATCTCAAGTATTCTGCGTGTGTCTTTAAATGTGCAAAAAATGGCGCATCTATGCCATGCATATAAGTTATAATCACTTGAAAGGATCAATATGCACCAACTTTATACAATTGATGTTCATTCCCATTCTTTACTTATCTCTCTTTCACACACCACAGAGAAACAAATCATATTGTACATATACACAAGGACTAGTGAAACTCAGAAAACGTACTTTAACAAAAGGACTAGTGATTAACATGCTGGTTAAACTTTACCGGTATTGCTAATCTGCATTCTCCCTCCAACATATTAGCATCAGAATACATCGTTTGATAATGTACAGCCTGGCTTTCTTCTCCTTCAAAGTACTCTTGGCTGCCTGGTTTTCCTTTTGAAGGGAAGTTGTTGATGACTGCTTCATGAACACTCGACGACTACTTCCTCCTCTCTTGTGCTTCTCCTCCTTCTCCTCTTGTGACTCGGTTATCTCAAGTATATAGCAAATATAGAGGAATCTTTTGAATGAGTAACTAAAAGCATTTGTTTCAGTTTCTGTTTGAAAGTAGAGTCGGTACATTATATTGCTTTGGATGGTAGTAGTTTAAGGCCTGCTTACTGACATCACCAGTCAACCAAGAAGATGCTGCTTTTCTGCTTCGAGCTTCTGGCTTCTGCTTCTGCTTCTGCTTCTGCTTTCCCAGTTAGCTGGCTTAATATCCGGACCTCCAGGTTGGTTGTCTGGTGAACAAACCATTAATAATTTAATATTATTGGTTTCTGCTTCTTTTTCCTCCGGGATTTATTGCCTAGGGCACTTGGACCACAGCAGCTCTAGCTGTAGAACATATTAGCAAGTGCTTGGATACATGAACTTAGTTACTGTACCTTGGATAATCCATTGATATATTAACTCCTCTGAACAAGGATGAGGTAGCCTTTTGACCCCTTTCAGTCTCATCAACTAAGATGACGATCCCATTTTGACCAGCTACAGAATCCTTCATAGATTGTGGTGATGATGGTGATACTTCGTTTTCGTGAGGTCAGCTTCTTAGTTCTGAGTTCTGACCCCTTCGCGTTACAGTTACTTGGATTCATTGCCCTAATATTTGTGTCATGTGGAAATGGGATATAACCCAACTTCCCATATTCTTCTTGTTCCAACTTCCAACCACTTGATTTGTATTCTGCATCTCCCACATTTCTCTTCTATATATATTCTCAATTCCACCGCACCACTGAGGTGTTCATTTGCTACTAGTTTGGTCATCGTTTATTGCTTTCGATCTCCACACTGCCAACGGTTTGCCATCACTGATATTGTTAGTTTTGGTTTGCCATTAATTTCATTGTGATCTTTTTGGTTAGTCACAAGCCATGCAAAGTCACAGTGGAACATCGATATCTGATTAACGGGCTGTATGATTGTGGAAGAATTTTTGAGATCATAATTGGTAAAGCGCATCGTATGGTCTTCACGTTGAGAATATGATGCTGTAGAGCATTATTTGCATCATCACTAGCTCATATCAACTCGATTTAAATGATGCGGCAGACACAATTTTCCTACTTGAGTTGGCCGGGCATCAAGCATCCTATATATTTGTGTTGGACTGTCATTAAACTTCGTAACGATGAAGAACAAAATAATAGTATTCATAGTTGAGAAAACAATACGATTGCGGAACCTTTATATTAAGATTTTGGAGGAACCTTTATATTTGGTTATGTTTTATTGTTTTCCGATGTTTTTGCATCGTGCTATGTACTCTTTAACTATTTAATATAATTTCGTTATTGTTTCAAAAAAAAAAAGATTTTGGAGGAAATTTAAATTAAAAAAGATGAATTTAATCTTATGAAAGCTGCATCCGCATAATAGCTATTTAGAAGAAACCGAAACGATGAATTGGTTAATTCACTACAATTTGATAACATATTCAACAACGGAAAAAAATTACGTACAAACTAGTATGTACGCGTGCGTCCGAACTCTCATTTATTTACATACTTTAGGAATATGAATACATGATTTTAACCGTTCAAAAATTTAGTTTATTGTTTAAAGATCATTTATGTAAAAGATCAACATAAATAAAAATCGTCTTCATAATCGATTGCATCAAACAAATAAACAGTTATAGTAAAAGTTAGTAGTCTTATGATCAATCGTCAAACAAATAACCGCTTAATACATTTGTACGTCCCGGCATAAATAGCCATGAAGGACATTGAGCTTAAAACATAAATAATTAACGCGTAATCTGAAACCCCCAATTTTCCCAAACCCTAATGATTCGTAGACCACGTACTTCAAGATCAAGACAATTGGCAAGTATCTAGCGAAGAGTCAATGTTATGGACCAAATGTATTTTGTTCCCATCTGTCAACCTTTTCGCATCTCACATTGTCCACGTCCGTCCAAAGGCGAAAGGCACTCTCTGCTTCTTTGAATAATCTAAAGCAAACCAAGCACCATTTTTATGTGTGTTTCTTCCAAAATGCCGCCTTTCGTCTTACCAGACTTCTTCCCTCTAATCTACTAATCAGAATCCACGTCCCTTCTTATTCTACACGTCAAAACCATGGTGGCTTTGCTTTGTTTCCAACCTAACAGATCCCATCAATGGCCAACTCTCACATCCGATTCATATTAGCGTCCTTGTTTGTTTTCTCTATGGTCTTCTCGTCCACCATGACTGTCACAAAAGCTTCATGCGATTCCGGCCCCGTCAAACCCACCACCCCACTGGTCACGTTCCTCGAACAAGTCCAAGAAACGGCGTTGAACACTTTCGGAAAATCCCACTTTGATCCCAAACTCTACGTCGATTTGGCGCTCAAGTCGGAACTGTCGTTGACCCAAAACGCCTTCCATAAGCTTCCCGGGTCCGCTAACGGGTCCACGTCGGTCCATGATCTGAATGAGTTTATACACAGCTACTTTGAGGACGCAGGGGAAGATGTAGTGCTCGCTCGGCCGGAGGATTATGTCCCAGAGCCTGAAGGGTTCTTGCCGAAGGTGAAGAACCCGGAAGTCAGGGCCTGGGCTTTGGAGGTTCACTCGCTTTGGAAGAATCTCAGCCGGAAGGTCGATGGTGGGGTTCACAAGAGGCCTGAGTTTCACACCCTGCTGCCTCTGCCTGAGCAGTTTATTATTCCTGGTTCAAGGTTCAGAGAGGTTTACTATTGGGATTCGTATTGGGTAGTCAGGTATATACTTCTCTCTGTTTTTCAGTTTGGTAATGTAATATTATCACTTATCACCAATCATGATTAGCAGATTAGAACTCTGTTTATAAAGAAGTAATGTTGATATTATGAATAACTCTTCTTTCAGTTTGATCATATTATGTTAATCAAATGCACGTACTAATGCTTATATAAAGGAGTAGTCTTGCCATTTTAATCCTAGCTATAGATTTTGTAATGTGACATTGGAGTTGAAATGTATTCATGATTCAATTTGCATCGTTTTAAGACAAAATACATGGTTTGCTGGTGTAAGATGGCAATGACACCTTTGTGTTCCAATTAACCTGAAAAAGAGTTATATTTAGAGGGAAAATCATATAAAGTATAAACCTTGTATGCATGGTGGGGTTTTGTCTCTTCTGCAGGGTAGGGGATACTAATGCTCAGGATTTCTGAGTTGCTACTTGCCAGTTTTTACTAAAACTGTAAAACATATGAACTGACTTCTCACATTGTGTTGTAGGGGATTGCTAGCAAGTAAAATGTATGATACAGCAAAGGCAATTGTGACTAATCTAATTTTCCTGATAGAAGAGTATGGTTATGTCCTCAATGGTGCAAGGGCGTATTACACTAACAGGAGGTAATGCTTCCATCAATGCCCCTATAGAGCATCTTTAATCCGTCGACTCACCTTTTTGCTTGCTTGTTCTCTGTGTGTATACTTTACCCTCCACTGCTACGACACAACCAGCCTAACGTGATGATGATTTCTTCTTTAACAATCTGTAAACAATCTTTACATGGATCATTAATGTTATCGATGTTCAAAAATTTTTGAGCACTTCTGATTCGGGTTAATGTGATGCAATTGTCTTTGATATGTGCTGAGCTCTACACCGAGCTTGCTCTGTATCACACTATCACGTACATGTAGTTCCACTCTAATTGATCTTGGGAAAAACTTTTTCAGCCAGCCACCCCTTCTGAGTGCAATGGTTTCTGAAATCTACAAGAGGACAGGGGATTTAGAGCTCGCTAGAAATGCTCTACCTTCACTGATCAAAGAACATAAATTTTGGAATGCAGGTATTCACAAATTCTTGTTTACTATGAAGATTTACATTATTTGATTTCATTCACTTGGTTCTTACAGTAATGATTGTCTATCCTACTTTGGTTTATGATCTCTAGTTGGTTTTATATGTTTTGTTTTCCTTCATTGTTCTGTTCTTGTAGGTATACATAAGGTTGTTATTCAAGATGGCCAAGCTTGCAATCACAGTTTAAGTCGATATTATGCTATGTGGAACCAACCCCGGCCTGAATCTTCAACCATTGTATGGATTCCCTCTGCAGCTCGCTTTTCAATAATGATTTTATGTTCAATTCATCAATGTTGGGGAAAACAGAGTGAAAGTCTAGTCTTATTAACATCTTGTGCTTTCCAGGACAAAGAATTTGCTTCCAAGATTGAGAATTTATCTGAGAAACAGCATTTTTACAGGGAAGTAGCTACCACTGCCGAGACTGGATGGGACTTCAGTACAAGATGGATGAGGTAAAATTTTGAAACAGGGAGAAGTAATTGGTTATGAGACCTTGTTTCATTTTGCTGCTGTATTCGGGTGACATGCTAAAGTAGTGTGATTCATATACTTTTGAAACTAAGATTTGTTTTCTTGCTGCAGGAACCATTCGGATTTTACAACATTGTCCACCACATCCATTTTACCAGTTGATTTAAATGTCTTCATACTAGGGGTACGTCACAGGAGCTTTTATCAAAATAAGCTGTCTACAACTCTACATTGAGCTGTCTACAACTCTACATTGAGCTGTCTACAACTCTACATTGAGCTGTCTACATTGTTATATTCAACGTAAAAAATATCCACTATGCAGATGGAACGTGACATTGCCTTCCTAGCAAAGGCTACAGGAGACATCAGCATTTCTGATCGCTTCCTGAAGGCTTCGGAAGCAAGGCATAAGGCCATAAAATCTGTTTTCTGGAATGCAAAGAAGGGGCAATGGCTCGATTACTGGCTCAGTAATAGCACATGCAATTCAGTATGTGATCTTCAAACTCCTGTATTTTATCAGTTGCGGCAGTGATTGTCCTTATTTTCGACCTGTGTAATACGTATAGGAACCTCAGACATGGGAAGCACATAACCAAAATCAGAATGTATTTGCTTCAAACTTCATTCCTTTGTGGATTGAGTCATTATACTCAGGTTTGGACTTCTATATTGTCTCACATCATACTTTACCATTCAGTTTCGATTTCAACTGTTGGTTCAAATATCTCAATCATGTACCAAGACATATAGAGGACACTCTATCTGCTTTCAACACTGTCTACTGAGATAGCTCTTACCCTGTATGATAAGATACCTCTACGGTGGAGAAAGTTACAAGAAGTTTTCAGAGTTCAGGCCTTCTTCACGCTGCTGGCATTGCAACATCGCTGACAAATTCAGGACAACAATGGTAAATATTAGAACTAAACTCAAACTGCTTTCAGTAGTTCAGGAATGTTCCAATACCTGTTCAAATATTCATATTGCCTTATCAAATATTCAGTATTGAACCTATACATGGCCTAATGCAAATTGTGATGATAGGGACTTTCCAAATGGATGGGCTCCAATCCAACACATGATAGCTGAAGGTCTGGCAAGGTCTGGATCAAAAGAAGCAAAGTTAGTCGGAGAAGACATTGCTGTAAGGTGGATTAGAACAAATTATGAAGCCTACAAGAAAACAGGTGTCATGCATGAAAAATATGATGTACAAAAGTGTGGAGAATTTGGAGGTGGTGGTGAATATGTACCCCAGGTATATCACTTTATCGCTTTAATAATCATGATCCTTGATTATTATGACATTATTATTTATACAATTGATATTACATGGTTTGCTTCTACTGGTTTGAACTTGTTTCTGTTATATTAAAATTGTAGACTGGCTTTGGGTGGTCAAATGGACTTGTGTTGGCATTCTTGGAGGAGTTTGGATGGCCTCAAGATCTAAAGATAGATTCGAGTCTTTCGCAATAAATTAAGTAGTCTTATAAAAGGAATTTGATAGTTAGATTTGTATTTACTATTTAAGTCTTCTGTAAAAAGGGTAAAGTACATTTATCCCGGATCCCGAACAGTGAAACTAACATGCACACTTAAAAATGAATTAGCGAACAATTTTGGGTGTTCATGTAAACCACAAGCAGTCGATCGAGAATAAGCGTTGAGCTGGTTTTCTCATCTGTATATTTAGCCATAGGCATCCAATTTAAATACTTGTGTAGCTGTAATCAAACGATTACTTAATTTGGTAGGTGATGAGGATTATTGTCTGGTTTCAATCTCCACTACGATTATCAAGATTCACGATGTTGTTGCGATTGGGACAGAAAGGTAGGATTTGCTTCTAGAGCAAGCACTGATTAGGAGCTTTTGATTGTGTACATTAATCTCCCAAAGTTGGTGGAGTTAGTTGCTCTAGTATTAGATCATATACATATGTAGCTGCGTGATTACACTCCAACTCATCTGTGACATAACGGATGACTTCAATAGTTATGGACTCATTACCATTTACATGGAAAAAGATTAATTAAGGCAATATATATGTAGTGGTGGTGGGTCTGTAAAAGATAATAGATCCTCTAATGATAGAGATCAAAGATCCTTCTTTAAATAAGAGCCTCTTGGTTATTAATTGTAATTTGATTAACAAAACCGTGTTGGTTTTGGGGGATGACAGAGACTCAAGGGCACCATTCCACAAAGCTAATAATAGAAATATAGAATGATGGTCCAAGAATCAATCGGATTCTGTATTTGTGGTAATCAACTTATGATTGTTGTTGTATACCACCCATCGATCGATCATAGGCTCATTTTCCTGTGAAGTTGTTTTATTTTACATGAAAATAAAATAACACATATCGTGGTAAACGGTAGTTTAGACTTAGGGTTCATATTAATTGAGAGCTTAACAATTCGATATAACAAAGGTACGTGTATGTGCTGCAATATACGTTATATATATATATATATATAGTTATATACTTGTATAGATGATCAATATGATGGTATATGTAATAGTGCTTTGCCAAAACAGATATAGAAGGCTTTGTCCGAAATGAGAAATCTCTCTAACACGTAATTGGGAGTTGTCATCAAATGGAAGATTAGTTAGTTTATATTAAGAGATTGAAAGCCTTAAACCCTAACTTCAAGGGGAAGGGGACCCTGCAAGATTCGTAGATACACATGAGAGAGTGGCAATCATTTGATTCATGGTATAAATGGCACCTCATCTATCATGTATGCTTTACAATAAATAATCGAGAGTTTATTTCATTCACTACTATTTTGCTTAGAGCTTGTTTTTTGAAAGATGATTTCCAACCTATAAAGTCTTACAAGAGATTTTCAGTCTGGTTGGGTCTTAAAAAAAATTGGCTAATGTTTTTGAATTCTTTGCATTAGAGTGTTGGTGATGGTAAGAGGATATCTTTTTGGCAAGATAATTAATTGGGTGAGCCTCTTGCTACTAGTGTTGGAGTAAGTGGCTTTATTCCACTTCATGCTAAGGTGAATGATGTTATTGTTGATTCTCATTAGGTTCTCCCAGCAGATTTTATTTCTTCATTCCCTCAAACAACAGAAAAAATTGAGCGCATTGCTCTACCTGATGCAGACACATATGACTCTCTTTTATGACCGCACTCCTCCTCAAGAATTCTGACAGCAAAAGAAGCTTTTGTTTTCTTCTCAAATCATGGTGAGCATAAAGTTGGGGTAAAGTGATCTGGAGTAAAGCAATTCAACCCCGCAAAACTCTTGTTGTTTGGAAGGCTCTTCATGGGCGTTTACTAACTGATGATGCTTTACAACGGCGAGGTTTTCACTTCCATCTCGTTGCTCCTTTTGTGGAAGTCATGCAAAATCGGGTACACATCTTTTTTTGCATTTTTCTAAAATTGTGGCTTTATGGAAATGGGTTTGCCTTCTATTTTCTCATTCATTTTCGCCTTGGGGTACCCTTGATGAAGTGTTTAATGGTGTTGGTGTTTCAGCGTTCCCAAAACCTAAACGTTAATTTTGGTTTCTAGTCTCCTGTAATCTAATTTGGTTTATTTGGATCACTATGAATTTGGTGTGTTTCGAATGTAAGATTTTTAATATGTTGGAAGCCCAACGTCATATTTTGGAATTGTTCAGAGAGTATGCTTTGCATTCTTTTCATCCTTACGAGAAGCATCACGAGATGTCAATATTTTATATTCTTGGTATCTCACAACTGTTTGTCAATACTACCAGCTTCATCCCGTCCTTTGATTAAAAGTTTCTTGGTTGAGGGTTTGCTATTTGCTAGGGTTTTTATATTTATGGTTTTGCATGTGTGGGTGTACACAGGCTAGATTGAGCTTTTATTTATCATATTTGTTTGAATTTATCAGACATATGAGGTCAGATTTTATGTCCTCCTCCTTTGTTAAATTAATTAATTAATTTAAAAAAATGCAGGCACCATCATAAAGTAACAGCGCGTGCATACTACTCTCTATTTGCATTGGTTAACTGTACAAGCCCATGCGCGATTGTTTCTCTTCTCTCTCCTCTGTCTCTATGTGTTCGTCACTCCTTTCATATGTTCTTCTCATCTTCATTTTATTTTCCAGAAAAATCACAATGAAGAAATTAAAGTACGACTCAAAACCATATAACCATATTGATTGATGAAACCCACAATTGAACAAATATGATTAGATGGAATTGAATTGATGAATCTGATTTCACAAAATGAAAACCCAGTTTACAAACATTGATGAATCCCATATCTGAACAAAATTGAATTTATTGAAATTGATTTGATGAAACTAATCCAAAACCCAATATGCAAACCCGAAAAGAATGAGAATAATTTGATGCACCCAAATCCATATTGGAACCCCAAGATCAAAAATCACAAAGTTGCTAGGCAACAAACCATTTGGGGAAAAAAGAAAGAAGAGAATAATCAAAAGGTGGAAACCTTAAACCCTCATTTCTCTTTTAGTTTGCTTTGATTCAACAAAAACACCCAAAAGCATAACCGAAGCTGCAGGGCATCGGAATTCAAGTTCAAGATCTGAGTTAATCGACCACCTATGTTTCTTCTCTTTCCTAGTTTTTTTTTTAAGATAATCCTCACGTTAGACCTCGAACGAATAACTAACACCAAATCAAAAAGTTGATCCACATGTATTGATTAACGTACAGTCCAGATTTGCTGGTGTGCATTTTCAATGGTGCATTGAATCCGTTTCTTAAATAATGAGATTTATACTTCTAATTTTATATAAGAGAAGAAGGGTTTTATATATGAATTGGTAAATGAGTGAGTGGAAAGTATAGAATGACCAAAGACTCCAAGATTATGCGAGTATAATTATACATTAGTGTCATGGGATTTGGTCCTTTCTCAATGTCCTTTATTCTGATTAGTCAAATAGAGTGGCGAACTAAACTAAACAACCTTGGATTTGGGTTTGATCGCTGAGTGGGGTGTGTCAAAATAACAAATTAGATATAGGAAGACAAATCAGAGTGAATGCAAATTAGGCTACTAAATTAAACAGGTTGATCCAAGGGGAGTCCCATTAGAGTATGCGCTAGCTAGCTAGTAAGTCAGGTTTCATTAATTCATTTCAGTGCAATACCATAAGAACAGAGATCAAAGCGTTTACTTAACTAGAGCAGAAGAGCTTAACCAGAGTCAAAACCATCGTTATTTTTCAATTGAAAAATTATAATTCAATTAATCAATATCACAAAACCCAACATGACTCTACCAAATATTCCTAAACCCTAAACCCTATTACGAATAAGATTAAGAAACACATGTAGCAATTTGCAGCTAATAATTTAGATGAGTATTATGTAAAACTGAGCACCTGTACAGGGTTTGTGAATGATGATCATATTATTTAGATGCATGTCGATCATCATGAAAAACAGTATTAATCTTAGGATTATTATTAATTAGCAAGGAGAAACAGACGTATTAATATCAAACATACAGACCGTTAGCTAGCTAGGAAAGCTGGTATTGCTGCTGGGAGTCCGTAGATAGGTAGAAGAAGAAATTAACAGGCGTGTTTATACGAGAACGGAGCTAGGGCTTCTTACATGTAGCAGCAGCATGGCCTGAGAGTATGGGTGGAGGGAAACCCAGCAAGGTGAGGAGATCGGATGCCCTTGTGGGGGGAAGGCTATGATGTCACAAGGTCCCCGCAGAAGGGCACGGGGACTATACATAGATAGAGAAGTGCTCTTAAAAGCTGAATTTGGGTACCTTGTTTTCTTCTTTATTATCCACCTTTTGCCCTAATAATAAAGGGTAGTCTGCCCCAAACCCACCCCCTTACCCAAACCATATGTTATGTATATATCACACATTGATTTACGGCCAACGTGGCCTAAGCAAAATGACATATAAATTCCACTTTCTGTTATCCCCAAAAACATGAGCCAGAAAATTCAAAGCCGATTATATCATAGATCAAAACTCACAATATGCGCGATTACAGATAGAATAAGAGTCTTGTGAAGTTTTTTTTAAGTACACTTAGCATTTCTAGCAGTTTTGACATTTTGAAAAAAAAAATTTATAGAGAATATTGGATTTTTTCTACTCTAACAGATTATGCATATTATTTTCCAAAATAAAGAAAATGATGAAAGATAAATAAATTCTTCAAATTTGCAGCAGTATGCAAAAATTTGTAGAAACAATAGTATTAAATGCTACATTTTCTCCAATAACTCAAGTTTTAATATCAACAAATCAAAACAATCAAAAATTTAAATCATTTATTTCAAACTAGCAAATTAAATATATAAAATAATTTTATGATTATATAATATTTTATTCACTTATAATAAATGCTAAAATATGCAAAATGCAAAAATTGTTGGAATTTGAAATTTTTTGAAGATTTTAGCATTTAATTCTCCATTTTAGAGGAAGTTTGTCAAATATGTCGGAGATGTTGTAATGATAAATTGGTAAGTACATTACATCCCAATTTAACATATCTGAAGTTCGGGTAATTAACCTTGTATTATATTATGTAGAAGATCATGAATATTCAATGAACAAGTGACCTGGGTGCAATAAAACTAGAATCCAATTGTACGAGTTTCTAGTTTAAGTAATGAAGTTTGAACAAGAATGATTGACCAGAGGCAACATATTTTATCTCACAGAGAAAGAGAAGAACGCCAGATTCGAGAACAGCGCAGGGAAGAAGGATTGACCCTGCAGAAACATAATGAAACCCTCACGTGCAATTCCCTCCATTGACAATGAACACTCGAACTCGATCGTATCACATAGACACTTGTGCCATTATCGATCATGTCCCTCTTCTCTTTTCTTCGTTTTTCTTTCTTTCATTCTAGACGTGCAGCTTAGTTTATTAATCGCCGACGAGTCCCAAAACAACCACCCGGCGCATAGGCCTTTCAACAATCACAACCAAGTAGTAATCTTGTGTTTTAATTCAAACCTAATTATGCCCATGCTCTGTTTGTCCACGTTCTCATTAGGATATGATCATATTTTAGTACATAGATTCCTTCACAAGCTTAGCTACAATATGTTCATTGACATTTCATTTTGTCTTTCAGGAGTAGGTTAGGGTTTGATTTGTGGTGGTGAATGGAAGTTTAAATTGGACATGCAAGTCAATTCCTCGGTTTAGCGGAGGAACTATCGATTGAATTCCAATAACTCATATCTCGACGACTCATTCAATCTTTGGTGACGGTAAAGTGGTAAAGTAAAAAAACCATTGCCGTATTGACAAAATATAGTAATGTTCGTACTATTATTAGCTTCCTGAGTAGAAATGAGTTAAATCGACTCAAATAGCAACATGTCACAATTCCCAACAAATTATCGTTTATAGAGAACTTTTAGGGCGTCATAATATGACGTTAAATTCAGCGTCGTAATCTTATATGACATGTCATGTCACATTGACACGTCAATAATTAAAAAAATAAAAAATGTCATTTTAAATGAAAAGACAATCATATCCTTGATAATCCAATGATTTTAAATTATTATAAAAATAATTTTTTTTATTTTTTCATCATTTATTTCTTATTTTTCATCACAATAATACTTCTAAAATATAATTAAAAAAATTAATATTTACGATATGCTTGAAATATGTGTGTGTGAATGTGGCAAAAAAAAAATTTATATATATATATATACACAAAACATATTTTCAAAATAAAACTATTTCATACTAGATAATTTTGTTAGAGATTTTTTCATATTTTTGTAATTTAATTAATAATTTTATAAAGAATATAGTTAATTGTATTCATTAATTATAGTCATTAATATAATTTTAAAATTTAAATAAAATTTGAAATTGAAAAAAGTCATGAATAAATTTGGAAAAAAAAAATTCTTGCCATATTTAGTGACAAAAAGTCATAAAATTGAAATTGTTGGTAAGATTCTTAATTATAAAGGACATGTAAGGTAATAAATGTTATGTTTCCTAGCTAGAGTATACATATCTTAATTAATACTATATATTTATGATAATCTTTCTAGAGTATACTACAATTACCATATAGTCGCGCCTACAACCATACATATTTCACACATACACATCTATATACATATTTATACATATACATATTATACAATATAATGCAATATATATGTATATATATATATTGCACATATGCGCGCACACACACATATCTATATATTTCAAGTATACTTTTGTAAATCTTAATTTTTTTTATTAAATTTTGAAAACATTATATATCATGATGAAAATATAAATGATAAGAAAAGAAACACATTTTTTTAATAATAAGCTAGAGTCGTTTGATTAACAAGGATATGATTGTATTTTCATGACATTTTGTAATTATTGTAATTGCTAACATGACAAGGTAACAAAACATGTCATATGAGATTATGACGCCGAATCTGGCGCCACAATATGACGCCAAAACATTTTCCATCGTTTATATTAGCAAGAGCTAACCATCAATTAATCCTCAAACGTGATGAGGTAATGTACAAATTCTTCTTCTTTTTCCCACTTATGGTTCAAGTACACATGAAATTTGTCATTGTATTTCAATTGATCCTCAAACGTCATGGGTTTCGCAGCGTTACCAAATATATGAGTAGGAATCAATTTGTCTTCCCAATTGAAATACAATGGATAATTTTCATAAGCAATCTTGTTCACATAGTTATTATCTGACTATGGAACCTATGCTTAACCACTTTTAGATGTAAATTCAAGAAATTTCGTTTTTAAAACTCAACTTTAAAAAGATTATAGCATAAGTTTCATGGTCAGGTGGTGACATTTTCATAAAAATTGAATGAGATTCTCAGGAAAATTTATCGTTCATAAAAATGAAAATCCCCAACCAAGTCTTTCTTTATCTCTAATCAAATAGTATGGATCAGACAAAATCATGTAGTGAGTGATTTGGGTACCATTGATTGTAATTAAGTTTGTAATGGGAAACAAATCCTAATTTGTAAAAGAAAGGGAGAAATTTTGGAATGAGTAATTTTAATCCCCACAAATCTTTATTTATTTCTTATATATATCAAATTAACCCACTCATGCAAAAACTAAATATAATCATCTCTCAATCAATCACTGACAACTTGACAGGTATATAATCTTCTTCCTCCTCACTTTCTCTTCACTCTCTAGTTGATTATCTCCACATAAAGCAGCCAAACCCCATCATTATAAACTCCGGCCATCTATCTAATCAACTCTCCGCGGCCTCTCTCTCTCTCTCTAATGCAAAGCGGCTACTTTCAGAAAGCTCTGTGAATAACCAAACAGATAAGTACTTCACTGTTCAGCTCAGCTCATATTTCTTCTCCGTTCTGGTCATCGTAGTCAAATCAATCACTGATATCAGCCCACAGCTTCAAGTCTTCACAACACCAACTATATTACCAAACCAAATCAGAAACAAAAACAAAAACAAAAAGAATGCTAGAAAGCGTCAAGTACCTGATCGGCTCCGTCGGCCCCAGCGGTTACGGCTCTAAGAGCACCGCCGAGCAAGTCACCGACAGCTGCCCCAATCTCCGCTCCGTCACCGCCATCATCACAGGTACGTGTTCCTCGGGGCCACCTAAAAAATTACGTTCCCTTTGTGTGCGCGGTTGCTTTTGAAATTTTGATCACCGGTCGTTTTCATTAGGTGCTACGTCGGGGATCGGAGCCGAGACTGCAAGAGTGTTAGCCAAGCGCGGCGCCAAGCTAGTTCTTCCTGCTCGGAGCATCAAGGCAGCGGAGGAGGCCAAGACTCGAATCATCTCCGAGTTTCCGGACTCCGAGATCGTTGTCATGGCGCTTGATCTCAGCTCACTTACTTCCGTCAGAAACTTTGTCTCCGAGTTTGAATCTCTCAACCTATCTCTTAATCTCCTCATGTAAGCTCTACAAATTATTCCTTTTATTTTCTTGTCCATTAAACTTAAGAAAATCAAATGTATTTTATCGATCGACCGTTTTGGTTTATTTCTCAGAAACAACGCCGGTAAATTCGCCCACGAGCATGCGATTTCTGAAGATGGCATTGAAATGACCTTTGCTACCAACTATCTCGGTAAGTTGATTGATACTGAGTTCGTTCGATAGACTAGTTTAGTTCCAAATCAATTAACGAAGATGATAACAGAGTCGTTTATGCTTATTTTCGTTTTCAGGTCATTTTTTGTTAACGAAGCTGCTGCTGAACAAAATGATCCAGACGGCGGAGGCCACCGGCGTCCAGGGACGAATAGTGAACGTGTCGTCTGCCATTCACGGCTGGTTTTCCGGAGATACAATTCGATACCTTGGGGAGATAAGCCGGAGCAGAAGGTGAGGTCTAGGAGAGAATCTTGGATCCATGTGTTATTGTTTAATTAAAATCTTGTCTGGGAGGAGTTTGACATTATATTCATTTGGAAAATTTGTCTGGATCGTCAGCAGCCAATACGACGAGACACGTGCGTATGCGCTCTCGAAGCTCGCCAACGTTTTGCACACGAAGGAACTCGCTCGCAGGCTCAGGGTTTGTACTTGAATTATCCTCTGCATTTTCTATATATCATCATCATCATCATGGATCAGTTTCCAGTTATTGGATCAAAAGCGATTTTTGTTTTCTTCCTCTTTGATAATTATTGGTTTTTGGTTTTAAATACAATCAGGAAATGGAGGCCAACGTGACTGTGAACTGTGTGCATCCGGGGATTGTTAGAACCCGACTCACCAGAGAACGTGAAGGCCTTGCTACAGGTGGGAAGATAATCTGAGCAAATTAATTTATTATAGCAATGTTTACTGGGTGATGTTTTCTTTCTAGTTAGCAATAATCAATTTTGGGGTTTGGATTATATATGTAGATTTGGTGTTCCTCTTAGCTTCCAAGCTCTTGAAAACAATACCTCAGGTACGAATTATTCTTCAGCAACTTCAAAATATTTGGTTGTTTTTTCATAACAAAGAAGAGTAGGAACTAATGATCTTAATCTTTATTAATTAATGCAGGCTGCAGCCACGACATGTTACGTTGCGACTCATCCGAAGCTAATTGGTGTGTCGGGGAAGTATTTTGCGGATTGCAACGAGACATCGCCGTCGAAATTGGGGTCTAATTCGGTGGAAGCTGATCGGTTATGGTCTGCCTCTGAAGTCATGGTGTCCAAGGACTCCGGTGCTATTTTTGCAGATCATTGAAGTAGTAGAAGTGGAATGATGATTAATATCTCTATATTACTAGTAGATTTATATTAAGAACCATTAGAAGCAAAATCTTAATTAGTCTAGTTAATTACATGTTAATTTATGGTACTTAGTCTTAATTAATATTATATATTGCCAGATCGATACAGTTCTCTACGTGGGGGAGAGCTAGATAGAAAAGAAGAATATAGATAAACCCAAATATGTATAATATATACTGGTACACTCAGCTTTATATATATAGTAGCTTCAAGTTATGTAATGGTAGAGAAACACTTTATGATCTATAAATATGAACAATAAGGTTTTCTTAGTTGGTTGTACAACCATGGCCAGTACACCATCCTCTCGCATGTGTTGGTTTTATATATATCTTGTGTAGGATCAAATGATGGTCGAGTTCCGTTGGATTGGGGAATATATTGAAATAAGAAAGGGAGTATATGATCCAATTAATCAATCAGAGTTGTACTGCGTGGACTTTGATTCAATTGATTGGATATGAAATTCCTTGGAACCCTAGTTTGCATTAGTATATATGTTGGGTAATTGGGTTTAATTTCTTTATGATCTTGTGTACATGTTCTTTCTTTTTAATTGATCATGAACTATATATATGTTTGATGATAAAAGAAACTAAATTAATGGAGAAGAATATAAATCGCAGAAGGCATTAAGAACATGGGATGAGTTAGTTGCATGTGGTGGTTAGATTTTAAGGAGTATCTTTGGGACTATGGTAAGGCCCTACTTCTAACATGCGCGGTGACTAGTGACTGATCCATGCGTTCAACTCGAGGAAGAAGAAATTATGCACATTTTTTGTTCTCCTTTTATTTTTTTTATCTCCTTTGTCGTCGAAGAGATATGAAGAAGAAAATGAAAGGAGATGATAAACTTGACCAGCTGCCATTGGAATCATCAAAGGCAGAGAGACTAGGGAGCCAGCCAGGTCTGGCAAAAGCTTAGCTGAGAGAACATAAAGACAAGGATGAAGGACGGGTGAGCGTTAATGGAGGGTAGACCAGAAGCATTAAAGCCATCAGCTAGTAGTAACAATACACAGAAACCCTAGTGTCAAGGTGGCCGGGGGCTGTCTCAGAATCACTATCGATGCTTCCTGTTTCGTTTACCATTTACGACTCGAAGTCCCAGAGGTGGCATATCTATGGAGCACCGCAACAGGGACAGAGTCTGTCTCCACCCAACAAGATCTGCCTCTGTCATCACCACCATAATTACATGCTGTGCTTAGTTTGTTATAGAACTTCCTGCTACTAACTCTAGCTAAGATGAGAATTAAGCATGGATCCTTAGAGCTCGGTCAACCCGGTGTCAAACTAACTGTTCTGGAGTATATACGAACTATTTTCTGGATATCGAAAGGAGACCAAGATCAAATCAATGAAATCACACAGTAGTCAAAAGCTTTGGCTACACACAAAGTGAGACATCTTTAATTAACATCACCCAACAGTTGCCTATGCTTTTCAGTTTTCACAGACGTGACATTTAAATTGCTTTCTGAAGAAAAAAAAAAGATGAAGGGTTTATGATTACAATTCTATAATTCCATGTACCATGCATGCATGATCGAACGTTGGAATTCATGTTGATTGAACAAGAAATAACATGCCTGAGTGCCTGACCAGTGACCAACTTCGTTTTCCTTTGAAATTAATTTTCTTTATCTTGTGGGCGGTTTCCATCAACTATATTCCGTATTGGGGAACCCTAATTACAGACTTAGATAAAATTGCATTTCCACTATGTTGAACCTCTTAAAAACATTTTCAACAACACTACACTGTTCGACCTTATATCTATCATATACCGACATTTTCGACCCTGCTTAATATATTGATGCTCTCATTTTCCGTTAGAGTGGTAGACCCTTCTCTCATTTGGGATTGAGGTGAGCTTTGCGTCTTTACATTGTCTACTTTCGAAGATCTCTTAATTAATTATTATTATTATTTTTTTAAACAGCCATCAAATTTCATCTAAAAGACTAAAACCTAATACGGCCCGTCTGAACAAATTTACTTGCGCAGACCCTTTCAAGCCCAAAAGGCTAAAACCCTGGATAAACCCCAGAAACAGAAAACCGAACCCAACTCTGTCGGGCACTTCTCTCTCTCTCTCTCTCTTTCTGAGTCACAGTGAGAGCCCTACGGAGCTCGAAAATGGCGACCGCCCTTCTCCCGGAGACAGCTCAGAAGGTCCTAACCCAAGAAGCCATCCGCTCCGCCGCCAAACAATCCCAGCGATGCCTCACCGTCCCCGTCAAACTCCGGCGAGCCATCAAGAAGTACCTCCGAGGTTGACTCAGCACCTCGTAACTATCTTTCTCTATCTACATGTATGTTCATCTATGTATTTGAACTAATGGGTTTGGGGTTTCAGAGCAAGAAGTGCCTCACATGAAGAGGAAGGTGCTGAGGCTGTCGGAGTCGTTCAACCAGATTAAGGATGTGAACTCTCAGATGATTTCTTCCACTTCGAAGCAGCTGGTCGAGGACCCTTTGCTTAGGGCTGACCAATCACAGAGGTGGAAAATCAAGAGCTCTTATGGTGATATTGGCCTTACTTATAGAGACGACGAGACCATTGCTTATGTTGCTTCCAGAATGCCAGCTGTCTTCTCTGCTTGTCACAGAGTACTCAAAGAGGTATGGATTCATAATTAAGTTCAACTTGATAAAGCTGTGCTCTTGTATGTTAGAAATGAACTTCTTTAATTGAGTTTTAGTGTCGGGTTTTTCAATTGGGTGGAAAATTATTGTTCTTTTCGGTTGTGTATCGATGACAGTGTGATTCAGTTTTCATCTTGGATATTCAGCGGTGTGTTTCTGTTAACGTTGTTGTTGTTGTTTGACAGGTTAGTAGAAGGCTGCCTGGTTTTGCTCCTGCTAAAGTATTGGATTTTGGTGCTGGCACGGGATCGGCTTTCTGGTGAGAAGTTCATTTAGTTATCTTTTGAATGTTAATCATGTGAAGATTCGGGACCACTGTTTGTATGTACTGTGATTTGGATGTAATGTGAATGGAATGCTTTAGGGCATTACGAGAAGTCTGGCCCAATTCGTTGGAGAAAGTTAACTTAGTAGAGCCATCACAATCAATGCAGCGTGCAGGCCAGAGCCTTATACAAGGTTAGTGATGGTTTTTCTGTTTAAATTTGCTATTCAGTTCTCATCTAGATATAGTAATCATGCCTGACTATTTTTTTTTAAAAAATTCCCAAGTAGAAGTGTACAATTCTGTTGTGATGGTTTAAAGGAGTAACATGCTAGTGCATATTCTTCATTGCTTTATGTACTGATTTAAGGTCAGAAGAACTTGCCGCTCATTCACAGTTATGGTACCCTCCAATTGTTGACTAAAAGCATCAGCAAATCAGAGAGAGAACATGACCTTGTAATTGCTGTAAGTTGTGTGTATCTGGAAATTTTATCAGTTACAAACATAACTTCTGCCGTGGCATATTTGTTCCTAAATTACATCTATTGTTTGTTACTATGAAGTCATATGTTCTTGGAGAGATACCATTGCTGCAGGATCGAATTACTGTAGTACGCCAACTTTGGGATCTTACACGGGATGTCCTGGTATACCTCCAATTCTTGGATAAGTCTCATGTTTCACGGTCTATCTCATGAAAAAAAAAAATTGCTGTTGCCCTATTCTTCAGTTTGCACCATTTACTTAAGGAGAAGTATCCCCTAAAAATATTTTACACAATTTTAAAGAAAAGTATGCGATGATCCTATATTTCACCCTTTCCCGAAAACCAAATTTGAAAATAGGAGCAAAGAGATTGAAATACTAGTGATCAAATTACCTTCCAAGTTTTCTCTATGGACCTTCAAATCTTTAGCTTTATATTTTTACTCAATGATTCCCTTACACACTTGAATGTTTGTAGATTTTGGTAGAACCTGGAACACCACAAGGATCAAATATCATATCTCAGATGCGATCACATATATTATGGATGGAGAAAAGGGTAAGCTATAGTTGTTATGGGGTTTTGTTCCTCCTTTTTCATTTTTTAAATCTAAATTATACATTTGTCTGCTGCTTTATTTCTGACCTTTATGATTCTTAGAAAAGCCGTAAATCCAAGGCTGCAATTGATAAAACTTCCAAGGACTTGGTTGTGGCTCGAAAAAGTGGTGCCTATATAGTTGCTCCTGTGAGTATAGTTCTGCATTCTGCATATTTCTCTCTTCTGGAATAATTATGTTTCACACATCTTACATCATGTGGTGTGTGTGTGTGTGTATTTGTTGTATCCTCTCATTTTTATTTTAAAGTTCTCTTAATGCAGTGCTCTCACGATGGGGCATGTCCTTTAGAGAAAGCTGGTAAATATTGTCATTTTGTTCAACGTTTAGAGAGAACTTCTACTCAGCGTGCATACAAGGTTCTCTCTTAATTCTTAAGCTGTATACTCTTCTGAAAGATTTATCTGGCCATATTGTTTGAATCTAAGCAGTGGCATTAGAGGCAGGTTTCAAATTGGAATTATAAAATTGCTAAATACTTGTAGAAAGGAAACAGGAACCTATACATTTTCTCAGTCCACCTCTTGCCTTCTAGACATTGCAAGTATTGAGTTTTCTAGCAGGGTCTGTTGATTTACTCACCATGATTCAAACTTTCCTATTTTCACCTATTTATCTAAAAGTTCCAGCTCTCTTTCGTTGTTTAGATTCTACATCTCTTGCAAATGGCACAAAATCTTTGAATCTATGTGTTGTTGTTGGAAGCAAGACTTTATTTCTTCATCTTGTTCTATCATATTCATTTTAAATACAATTTTTTTCTGATTTTCCCTTCTCATATATGACCTTTTCTTAGCGCTCCAAGGGTGGTCCGCCGTTACGTGGATTTGAAGATGAGAAATTTAGCTTTATTGTTGTCAGGCGAGGACAAAGACCAAGGTTAGTGCTTTTTGTGGTGATATTCAAACTTGTGGAATGAGTTTTAAAATTCAAATACATAAAGCTACAATGACATTTTTGATAACCATTACTTCATTTTGGTGATCTTTCACCATGGAATTTTATTGCGGCTAACTCAGTTTCTTCTCAGACACATCTATATACTTTTTTATACTCGTAATAGTTGATTCCTTGCAATCAATAAATTTCAATCAAATGTGTACTGCATTTATGTACTTCCCCTCCTCAAATTTTTTTATGTACATCCAGTCTTCAGATCATTTTATTCATACACTTATACATTTGATGTTCTCTCTGGTTGCTCCATTATTGTCATTATATGACCAGGGAACCTTGGCCTCTTAATGGTGTCAAATTTGACCCTTTGAAGGAGCAACATGCTAAAAGAACTCTGGAAGATCTTGAGATTGAATATGGTTAGAATCATTTTCATCTTTCAACTTTTATGGGCTCTGTAGTGACTGGTGTTTGGTTTATGATTTGATCATTGGTAATTACATTTAAATATGTGACCTATATCATTTAAATAATAGTCTTTGGCCTTGTCAGAGGACCCAGAGGATCCATCCAGCTTGCAACAAGCTAGCCTCATTCCATATGAAAAACCAGATGCAATAACCTATGATTCTGATGTTGTGGAAGATGATGATCGCGATGATAATGACGAAGAAAAGGAGGAAGACGACACAGGTCATGCTGATCTTGGGGGTGGTTGGGGTAGGATAATCTTCATGCCTGTTCGAAGGGGCAAGCACGTTACTATGGATGTATGTCGATCAACGAACGAAGATGCTTCAGAAGGGACACTTCAACGAATTGTTGTCACAAAGAATAAGAACCCTGCATTGCACAATCAGGCCCGAAAGTCAGTGTGGGGTGACTTGTGGCCCTTTCGAAGATAAATTTTGTAATTTTTTTTGGCGCTGTAGTCGTTCGACCACTATGTATAAGATGCGCATGCTCAGTTTTATTCGCTATTCAGTCTTTAATAGCCATTCCTGCAATCAAGGTTGAATCTTGCTCTTTCAGTAGTTGCAAACCTCAATCTTCTGAAAGCATTTCATTGTTAGCCATTTGTTGGACTGATGCTTAGGTTAACATTGGGTAAGGTCCCAATTGTGCCATACCGGTGGCTTAACAAACTGTAAACAATTCCAATCCAATATAAACGACAGAAAAACGATGAGGTGAATAGAATCTTAGGGGTTTAATTGTTGAATAATTGCCAGAGCTTCTCCAGTTATAGACAACCCTTTTGGCTACTAGATTAAACAGATCCGCTGTTAACGTTTTACTTATAGGTGGTTATTCTATGTTGTAATCAATGAGTAAGAAACTGACGTTCTCTTCAATAATTTCAGATAATTGCTGCATGATTGCTCCATATTCTGTTCTAGCATATGTAATGACAGAAGTAAAAAGGGATCCATTCAAACCTACTTGTTGTAAAAGGCAAAGGGATTCCATCAATTGAAACAAATTATGTAATCAGGTGATTACCAATTTGCATCACCTCTACAACTTGTAGAAGTAAAATACACGGTTAGATTAAAATGAGAACTTAGATTAGGTTGTCTTGTGCAGGATTGGCCAATGAAGTACCTCTTTTTGCAAAATAAATTACGTACCTACACCCCCACCTAATTCATGCAAATAGCCAATTAGGGAACCATGCTCTGTACTAGGCCTCAAATTTTTCCTTTTAATTCGTTATCAGATTGACTCTTTCTAGCTCTGGGACTTCTGCTTCAACCCTGCTGTTTCTTGTATCTAATCATAATGCAAGCCTATCAATTTTGCTGACAGCAAGGAAAATGTGATCATATGTATTAGGGCATCTTTACTAAGAAAATTAAGAAGAGCATTATATATCATGGCTAGGGCAACTCAGTTTACTGAGTGTAGTCATTTGCACTATAACTTTAATGAAAATCAAAGCAAATGCGAATCAGCTCTTGCCCTTAATTTTGCAACATGAACTATCTCTCAAATCAGCAAGGAGTCAACAAAAGAATCCAAATGAACATCATCATCACCTTGATCGACCTTGAGAAGTAGCTGCCGATATTCTTCATCCATTTTTGCAGAAACATCAAAGTCTCCCACAGTTTCGCAGATCGAGGCATATCCAAAAGGGCTATGATACTGATCAATATTAGAGACCTCTGCATCAAGATGACTCAGTTGAGCTAAGATGTTATTGTTCCTTATGTTGGGTTTTGCAGAAACTCTAAAGGCCTTTGGTTGATGAACCTTAACTTTTGCTTCACTACCTCGATCATCCTTACTGAGTTGTCCTTCAACAGGTTTTAATGCTCCTCTTTTAGTACTACCTGCAGTGTTCTTGAGCCTTTTGCAGAGGTTGGTATTCCAGTAGTTCTTGATCTCATTATCAGTTCAACCAGGTAGTCTTCCTGCAATTAGACACCATCGATTTCCCAGAAGTGAATGAAGCCTCACTATGAGGTCATCCTCATCAGGAGTTATGTTACCTCTCTTTATATCTGGTTGGAGATAGTTCATCCATCTCAGCCTGCAACTCTTCCCACATCGAAGAAGCCCTACGAGTAGCTCCAAATGCAAGTAACCAAATTAGAACTAGACCTTTTAAGAACAAAATAGAAAATAAGTAAAACCTAATGAATTACTTGCCTGCTTTCTTTGGCACAGACATCCAATGGCCTTCACCATAAGAATGGATGTATTGAATGAGCATTGTGTCCTCTCTGGTTGTCCATGGACCTCTCTGCAAACCCTCCTTTGAACAACACGGTGTTCTTCCCATTTCAAGTTTGCACAGACTGCTTCAGTATAGCTCATGAAAGAATGAAAGATCCTCAAACACAAAACCAGAGACAGTGATATCGTTGCGAATATTCCATTCTAGAAATAACTCAAGTATTGTAGTAGGACAGTACTCGTTTAATGTGTGTGTACTAACATCTTACCAACTCTTCACCGTCAATTATGCTTGATGTTTACATTATGACACAATGTTTAGTATTTTTTGTTGGGCCTTTTTGTTTTAGGTTTAAGAAAACGATAAACTACACCTGCCCCTTCACCTGCCCTCACCTCCATACTAAATCTCGAGCTCTTTTTTTGTCAATCACGAAATCTCTAGCTCAGAAGTCAGAACCAAATGGATGTGTGATCTCACCACAACAAGCTGCTTCAGTCCAATATACCAGAATCATATTTTCATTGATCTAAACAGTGACAGTATCTGGGGCCCAATCTCAATACAATTCTCTTCTTTTCTTCTCATGCTTCCTCTGGTGGATGAGACGAGTATAATTCAAAGGACATGTATTTAGTCGTCTCGAGAATAACAACTGCGCTAACATTGGCAAAGCCATGGAGAACAGATACAAGTGGGGAAGAGCATTGAGCTGAGAATGAAAGAACAGCTGCCCCCAAAATCACCAAAAAATTTAATTTCACAAAATGAAATGTGACACATCCACAATCTTTCTGAATGTATGGCTTTGAGAAGATGCCTCAGAATCACCTATACTATACACTTGTATTTTGTATACACAACTAGTCTAGTCTAGGGGGACTACTACTGCACAAGAAATTCTGTATAATTTCTAAGCTGACAAACAAATTAAAGAATCATGTAAAGGACTTGTATAAGATGAAAACGGATACAAAACAAAAGCAATCCCCCAGCCACTGTTGTTGATACCTCGGTAAGACTGCAGTTGAATTGATCTGTTGTTGCACCCGGCATGACCTGACTGGACTATACAGTTGGATATGTAAACCTGGCATACTGTCATTGATACTGCATCAAACAAGCGCCAAGCATTATTGATAAATACCAGCTGTGATTGCAATGATGCAATTCACGGTCTAAAAAATGTCAGCTTTAGGCCGGATAATTCTGGCCTGACAAAGGGATCTTAGCACCGAGTCGGTAACCCATAATTGTGGTGGGTTCTGATGCGTCCATCCCAGCCGGCTGTGACAATCACGAGGCCCCACATATGAGAAGAAGTAGACAAGCTCTGACATGCATTCTTCAAGAACCTGTACTCTGATCTAGACATTGTTGGGGAAACGGGCACCGGGGGCACAGGACTTGAGTTTACAAGTTTCTCTTCAGGATAAGTTGGAGTTCCCTTTGGCAATGACTCCAACAAAAACCCACGACCCAGAGAGAAGCAATCAGGTGAAGAGATGTGTGTTCTCTGTTGTACTCTCTCATCGAAATTGAGAAGTTTCAGTGGACTATCAACGCTACTTCTTCCCTGTGCATCCCCAATGAATGTAGGGGATGGAAGCATGCCTGGGAGGTCATTCACACCATTCCAAGGTATAGCAATCATTGAGTTGGGGGACACAAAACTCTCGCAAGATCTTATGTTCTTGGACCGTAAAGAGGACGTGTCCTGGCTATTGTAATTCCAGATGTGAACACTTGAATCCTCATTTGCCGAAACAATGTGGTTTCCATCTGAGGTAAAAGATGCAGAAACGTGGCTTCCTCCACTTCGCAACCCTACACATGAGAAAGAAAAAAAACAACTAAATGATATACTTGAGGCAAGACTAGCTTGGATGTAGACCAAAGGGAAACCACCAAAGGGGGTGGGAATCTATGCCACTGGATGTAGGGCAATAAAACTAATCATCGCAAATGACTACACATACCCTTGAATTTGTAGATGACATTAGCCCCACAAATGACATGTACTACTGAATCGGCAGAGGTGACCATAATTTTGCTTGGGTTGCTTGGAGAAAACTGTGGAATTCTATCAAATTAGTATGCAGCGGTGTTAAGTCAGAACTGAATTTGGAAAAGGTAAACTTGTCAATAACCACCTGAAAACCAGTAATCCTCTTTCCCCCAGACTTCTTCTTGCCCTGTATGCATATCTGAGCATCCAATTCCAGGTGATTATCTGAAAGCATCAAAAGTTCAAAACCATGTCAATAAACTATCAAAATCATGAAAATAATAAAAAGCTCTAAAAGCCCGGGGCTAGATGTAAGCCCTAATAAGAATAGGGTGCCTAATAGCTCATACACTACCTGAAGTTAGTCTCCATCTCTCTTTTTTTCTTTTCTTTTTTAATGTAGGTCACTTCATGAAAAACGGAATTTAATGATCTAACATTATAGAATTTGCCACACATTCATAATAGCAACCATATTGAGAAAATTAACAACAGATATTAACTAGAGCAATTATCAGAATTTCCATTTCTCTCACTATGATAGTTGGACTTAAGTTATAAAGACACCAGACTGGCTACTATATTTCAGCATTAGTCAAATGTTGTATACCTATGATATTAAAAAAGCAGCAGCTGCCGGTGACAAAACCCACAATTCCTCCCTGCATGCATTGAATAGCAAAGTAAGATACAATAACCCTCAACTTTGACGCCTGGGTATTCATGGCCAAAAAAAATATTCAACTGACCTTTCCATCAGGACAGTAAGATACAGCAGTTACTATCTCACGAACATCAATATAATCCACAACCAGGCAACGAATAATTTCCCAGATGCGAACTTTTCCGTCTATTGAACCACTGATGAAGTAATCATCATCCAGGGGGTTGAAATGAACACATGTCACTGCATCAATTAGCACAGGGATAAATAACAGGATTACTTAAAAATGTTTATAAAACCAAGCAATTTGATATATCCATGGTTACAAGAAGCTCAAACAATTAGCAAAGCTTACCGTAATTATTGTGAGAGAAAACTCTCAGGCATCTGTTACATCCCACTTGCCACAGTCGAACAGTCTTATCAACAGAGGATGAGAGCAGAAACTGCAGCAAAGACACGGAAGACGACAACATTAGTTTCATCAAGTGTGGTAAGTCAATACAAACATTGGGAGAAAAATCCATCTTCTGGCAATTTATGAAGACAGCAAATGGTTTAAACACATGATTAACTATGACAGCAAATCCAAAATATTTACTAACCCCATTCTTTGACCATGAGAGATCTAAGACATCACCACTGTGTCCTTGAAACTCATGCAGAGGCTTCTCTGTTAAACGGAAAATCTTCGGAGGGAAAATAACACAAGCTGAGTCCGACGATCCACCCAAATTTTTCGCCTTACTTTGTTTCTCTTTATCCACAACCTGAGAGCCTAACTTAGAAAATGGATTCATTTTGAAATATAGAGAAGAAGGATCATTCCCAATATCAAATCGGTCTATTCTCTCATCCTCAATCACCTTCCATACACGGACAACACCATCTTGACCGGCACTTGCCAGGTATTGCCCATCTAGACTGAACTTCATGGTCAAAATTGACCCCTTATGAGCCGAAATATTTTGTGCACCATAAAGAGAAGACAGTTCCTTGCTCCGTTTTTTACTTGATTGAACCCGGACTCTTTGCATTCCTGTCCTGGTTGCCAATTTAAGACTGATGGGGCTCAGTGCAGCCCCTGGCTTGTCAGCAACACACATTCCAAAGTGTAACTTCTTTAACCATCCTTTTTTAGCGGTCTTATTAGCATCAAGCAAGTACCTAGCATTTTCAACTTCTCTCTGCAATAATTGCTGAATTGAAGGAGATGGTGCTGGTGTACGGGTCGAATGAATCAGCCCCGCACTCACCAATTGGTTTAGTCTCAACCCACGAAATCTGCTGAGTATGCCATCCCCATCCAATTCATCCACAACAAAGTCCCTTCGATCATTCAATTTCCTCGTTGGAAATTCAAAATTCTCGTCCAGTGCATTTCCTAGCGATACTCGAACATCACTTGATGAGGAAGACACTGAACAATGATTTGAGCAACACCCCTCTTCGAAACCTGAAGTTCTCAACACCACCCCACTGTCTTCTTTTATTCTATCAATACCCATTTTACTTCTGTCAATAAAGAAGCCATCATCTGAATCATTTGTCATACTCAAATTCCGATCTAAATCCAAACCCATCCATTTGAGAAACCTATGGCGGCGCTCATGAACACTTTCCGGGGTCTTCCTCCAATACTCATATCTCAAAAAAACTGAAGCAATAGGACTACAGTCCTCACAGTAATCTGCATCCCAATCCGACACAGAAGATAGGTCCTCCCTGGTATCATAAAACTGATCCTCACACTCTTCACTGTAACTCCCCATAAGTAAATTGCTCTCTCCCTCTCTGTTTTCAACCCATGAAATCCTGTGTCAGAAACTTGAAAAACCAAAACAAATTCAGACCCTCAATTATGCTATAAAGCTCTCAATTATAGGCCATAAAAATGTAATCTTTCCGTTCCTATAACCCCAAGTTTCAAACTTCTTTTAAACAACAAAGCACCCAATTCAGATCCTGAAGCCATCAGACAATCAGTCCAAAAAAAACACAATTGAATCAAAACCCAACAGACAGTTTCCACAACTAAACCAAAATTGTAAAGAATCAAACTTTAAGGGAGTTTTGCTCACCTGGGTATTGGTCAAACCCCAGAAATCTAAAGCCTCATGGGGATTTCCACTTCCCCAACTCCTTGTCCTGTTGAGGAGGCACAGAATATTGCAAACAAAACAAAATAAAAATTGAAGCTTTAAACAAATAAACAAACAGTGAAAAACGAATCAACTACAAAACAGAGGAAAGGGGCAAAAATTTGCCTCGGTTTCAGAGACTAGTACCACGGAGATGAAGAAGAGAGATGTCCCAGGCTGGAAGGTGCTTTGCTCCTCGTGTTTTGTCCTTGTGGGAATTTTGTGTCTTTTCTCTGTGTTTCACTACCCTCTATCTCTATCTCTGTTGTACAGTGACTGATTCAATTGTGATTCTTATGCTTCTTTGTTTGTTTTTAACTCGTTTAACGACTACTCCTTCCCTCCATTTATTACAGTCCCTCTGCTGCTTCCTTCTCTTTTCGTTTCAAAATCACTTTGATCGTTTTGGCAGACTAACATTTATATAAAGGTTTTTTTCTTATTTAAATAGTTGTATCTATTTGTATCTCTTACATAACCAAGTGTATCTCCATTGCTTATTACACTTTTAAAATAGCTGAGTGCACCTCCATTATTTATTACACCTCTATAATGGCTGAGTGTACTATTGTTTAATATTTACATATGAGTTGAAAAGTTAATAAAAAAAATAGAGGTTCATTTAGCTATTTCAAAAATGTAAATAAAACTTCCCTATTTAAAATCGAATAATTTGTAGTTTACTGAAACAATGGGTAGGAGATTGAATTTGAATCCAAAAAGGGGAAGAAATTGAAGTGCTTTTTTGTTATTTTACTCGTGATGTTTAGGTAGAGATGTATGTCTTTGACCAAATGTTGGACTTCATTGCTTCAACCAAATTTTCCGTTCTGTTTGCCAACCTTTACTGAAAAATTAGTAGTCTAGGGGATTTGGGCATATATACGTGTAGGAATAGATTGATCTGCAAAAACATATTGGTTTAGTCTTTATGAAACCCTAAGTTTACTCGAGTAACTATGTAATCAAATTAAGAGTATTATAGATTTCAGTCATGTCCTATTCCTCCGATCGGCGATTAAACACGAGATGTCGAACATGTGTTCTTGATTTGGTGTTTGTGTCTCCTTGGTTGCTTTCACCGTCCCCATTTACATAGTACTTACTACTCTTTAAAACATGATTCAAGATCACAATTGCACTCATTCTCTCCTAGCATCATCTTCTCTTAGATGGCATAAGAGCAATTATGGAAGTTTATAATTTAGTGATTTTTTTAAGATACCCGCTTTAGAGTAGTAAAGATTTATTATCTCAATAATAACTAAAATTTATGGGTGATCCAATGTGTATAGGGGTAAGAAATCCCCTTGTGATCAGATTATGATTGTACTTCATTATGATCAGATTTCATATGGTTAAAAACTTAAATTATGATTATGTTTGAGAAAATGCATGTTGTTTTGTTTAAAGGTAGCCCCTTCAGAATTGTTCAAAACAAGAAAAGGAACCCTTGGCTTTTAAGAGAAAAAACCCATTATAGTATCTTGTTCATATCGTCGTGAAACCTCACGTCCTTTGTTAATAAAATCTCAATGCTGATCAACTCCATTCGTAGCGAAGCTATTTTATTATTCCTCGTGGAAGACTGGAGTCGGGGTACTTTAGACTATTCGTGTTTTTGGGAAGCTCTCCTTTGGCACCAAACAAAAAGAGTTGACCAACTTAGCCTTTGGCGGCAAGCCTAAGCCTATCTTTGGGTAAAGGAGTGCTTGCCACGTGTTGATGCACGCTGTTGACTAATATCCTCTTATCGTCGTCATGTTTGAAACTTTGAACTCGGACTTCGTCCAAGACTCCAAGCATTGCTTGCTAAGTTGCTATATTATTCTCAGGTTTAGCAAATAATGCGTTAGCAGATATATACATATTAGTATCATATACATAAAGCATATGAGGACGAATAATGTATATGTAATTTACAAAGAGCTAGAAACACGTCTGTGTGTGTACGTACTACATATAGATTTGCATATGATCACAGATCACTATAAGTTTGAATGCCCTAAACTCATGTAAATCTAATGGATGATAACGTCAGATTATAGACGTAGGAAATCAGACTATGATAATTCATTTCACTTCCTAGTAAAATTGAATTTAGATTAGCGAATTTAACCATCATAAGTCAATTCTTCATTGAAAAAAAAATTAACCATTGCAAGTTTCTTTCTAATCCACCAACTAGCTGAAAACATGCAGAGGAACATAAGACCGTAATTAAATATACTACGTTTAGCTAGCTAGTAAAAGGACTCCAAAAATGTCCCATATACAGAGAGTCTAAGATAAGGGGACTCAACAAAGCTCGTTTGGTTTTGGGTGTCCTAACTACCTTACAGTGTGCATTTAGAAGCCTAGAAAGTAAAAGGTATGGCATCAACCTCATGAACCACTACTTGCTTGCTCATACCACAACCAATTTTGAAGCCTAATCACCCGGCCCTCTCCATCTTTATTACTAATACTATATAATTATATGCATATATAGACGACTAATTGCCTATCTAAATCAAGTAAAATAATTAGAGAAGTGTTTGCTTTGCGTTTGTTGCAGTGGAATTGATTTATCAATGTTTTTTTTAATCGAGAAGATCGAGCACACCGGGTTGTTTCCCCCACGCAGGCCCATAATAATTTATGCAAACCCTCTCCCAACGCGTGTCTGTAGGTTTAAAGTATTTACAAAGCCCGCCCTGTCATGTTCTGCTACTAAGTCGATCATTCCTCAGTTAACTAAACTTAAATAATTTGAAGCTAGCTAGATTGGTGCATGTGTTGGCTTTATATCTAGGATTTTCTTATATCTATAACAATTCAGTACATGGTCTGTCATTTTAAAAATGTGTACCTCAACTTCTTCAAGGTATAGTATTTCCCAATTCAATTCCCACTTAAATAACTGAGTTGAAAAAAGAAGAAGAAAAGTCCCTCAGAATTCTTAGAATGATGCGATTTTAATGCCATGCACCTGCATAGCATGTTCTAAGGGTTGTACTGTTACATTACGTCGAGTCCAGGCCCAAGAAGTGAAGAAGGTGAAGATCATTTAGTCATGATCTAGCTCTGTTAATTTATTAAGGTTAAGTAAGCCATAATTTTCAGTGTATAAACCAATTAACCAAATAAACGATCGAAGAAGAGGATTGGAGGCACTGTCAATGGTGAGGCCCTCCTTCTATTCCATACAGCAGTAAACAGAACTACACATACACACACGCGCGAGGCAACTAAATACCACCTAGTGGTTCGTTCTTCCCCATTTCATTTTCAAAAACTACTCGAAATTTAGTCACTTCTTCACGATATCTCCACAGACCAGGTTGCTGCAACGTCTGTATCGTAGTGTTATCCCATGGACTTACTAGTTGACTAAAGATACTCAACCCCATCGTGTGGAGAAACCTGAAATGAAAGAAAGTAATATCATAGCCGACATCGTTCGTTTTCACAAAATCTCTGGCCGGCCTAATTTTATATACTCGGTGTATACTATATATGATTACTTTCACGAAATAAAGCACGTATTGATTGAGTTTAGATTCATTTAGGATCTAGCTTGTTCGATCATATCTCTACTACTATAAAGCGAGTACTCAAGTACCACCAAGATACGAATTTCTAAAAATACTATTTCCTTATCTCACACTAATAAGTAAATAAATTAAGGTATCACGGTTCAAATATATATTTTTTTAAATAAACCATTCAAAATTTCACATTAATAATTGCTCATTTTAACACTTTCATAAGGTGTGTACAATTTCTAGTATACATATTATCTATTGCAAACGATAGCTCCATGACGCTCCATCTACGTACCACTAATAAAAATACAAATTAAATCGATCTGACTATATTCGCATGGGCATAAAGCATGACTAAGCAAATTAACCTCATTTTCCTATCAAACTTATTTTAATTTAGACTTTAGAGGGATTCTAATTTACAATTGCACGAATAGATAACCACACGTTGGATTTTCAATATAGCACTGCATTGAACATGCAGAATATTATAGATTAATATGTTGTTGGGTGTCAGAGTAATACCAACCTACCCAAATGAAAAACAAGGATTATAATTTTATTCATCCGACAGAATAAAACCCGTGGAAAGTGGAAACTGATCAAAACTTGTTCTTTGCTTATTTCATTAGACAGGTTAAGACGTCAAGTGGTCAACTCGATCGGCAATATATATTGGCAAACGCAATGCCATCTCCAGTACGCACTATATTTGCATGCTGTTATAGTTAGAATTTTAAGAACTAAATAGCTCAATAACTTTCAAATAGATTAATTTTTTTAATACAAATTGCAAAAGAATACATGTACTCAAAATTACCCACCCTCTGTCCTCATGTAAGTACTCATCCATCGTGTAAAATCAAGTTGATAAACCTCCTATACTTAATATAATGACATACTCATCATATTCTTCCGCCAGCAAATGATTTGAGTAATTTGCTTGCAATTAAGTATAGTCTTGCTGCAATTGGCGTCACATATTCACATTCATCATGAATGAGCATGTGGAGAGCCCTCAAGAGTTAACCCAAAATTGCATCCGCATAATAGAACTTGCGTAGCTTTCACCTGCAAACCAGGCATGGTTCGGGAAATGTAGGTGGCGTGGACCCTTTCGAGTACGTTTTTGTGCCTATCCCCGCCGGCCTTCCCCATGTCTCTCAATTATACGCATACGACATACCATAGCCTGCCCCCTCCATGCTTTTGAGTTGCACTTGTACTTCAATTATATATTGATATTTGATTTGTAGCCATGTGTTGATGTTTTGCACTGCTACTCCACTCTCAGTCTTAGCTTGTAGATAATTCATATACATGTTCACTCTTTACATTAGGCTAACTCCGATCCTATCAGTATTAGCTTAACTATTAATTTCTACAGATGAATTGAAACTGCTAATCTGTTTGCCTAACTCGATCTACATGCATTATGGTTTGGATACGAAATACATTGGGTGTCTTTCTCAGATGTTAGAGTGAGATTTAGTGGGTCCATAACAAAATCTTGCGCGCTAGTTTTAAGGATCAGATGGTTTGGAGTCATCCTGGAGCTCAGACTGATCTAGGGTTTTGCACTTGACCTATAGCGGGTGTTTATCTTTGTGATAGAGATGTATAACAAAAGTCATGGACCAAGTTAAGTATGCTACAACAATCGTCCCTTTCTGCTGACGAGTGCAGCGCACTCATGACATGCGGTCCACGTCAATGCGCGGGGACCTGTCCCCAACGACGTCGTCGGCCTTAGGTAGGCAGCCACCGGGTTCGGTGGTTATATCTGTTCGTGTTAATAGGGTTTTGGATTCCTTCCTTCCTTGGTTGGGTTTTGCAAGTTGAAAATTGAAAATTGAAATAGGCACGCGCCAAGTAAATATATGAGATGGGCCCCTTCCCGCTCTCCACCACCGCCCAATCTATAATTTCAATCGCTGGGCGGCTATTTTTTGGTGAGGAGAGGGATCCGCCGCCGTAGATGCCCCCACATATGACGGCTTATACTCGCCGCCGTTCTGTGCGGTACAGTACAGGAATCTACTACTACTGACGAAGAAGCACGAAGCACTTTTGCACGACAAAGTTCGTTTTTAGGTTTTACTTTGTCATGGACAAATGAGAATCCAAGCACTGAACAAAGCCAATCGAGTAAGAAAACGCTAGTTTGTACTTTTGTAATATTGTAGCCTAAAGATTTAACTGAAACTTTTGGCAAATAAACTAGAAGGGCTTAAAGTGATACGAAAGTGTACCGGCCGTTCTGTTTTCTTCTTCGTGGTGGTTTTGGGTTGGAATGATGGTTTATACTTGTCCAAAATTCTATTTACACCTATATATACATAAATAATTGGTAGTTGCATCTGTTTATGTATTCTTCTACTCATATGTAGGTAGAGTAGCTCGATCATACGTGCCCAGCGCATGTCGTCACACTAAATAATTAATTTGTAATTCAACAATTTTTGACGTGGCTAGCTCTGAAGCTTTCAGCATTTCAAAACTGACTAGCTAATAGCAACAAAGCGCTTTGGAATGGAAGGGAATATCGACGAGGTCTTGGCCAGTCTGGTTCGTTGCTCACCATCACCTTCATTAGCCGTTGTGAGAGATCGATTGGATATGTGGTATGATGTGATACCAGTCGTGTTCCGGACGAGAGATAAAAACCGACGGTCCTACACGATTGATGAATGGCCGGAGAAACAGAGAGGCCCCATTTGATCATATCAGTTAAGGCCATGGTTACAGTCAGGCGAGTCAGCTAGCTCTAATTCAAGTTCAATCTCAGTGCATGTTCTACGTGTCATTATTTGAGTTGACCAGCATAGACCCGATTGGAATCTTAAGTGACAAGTGAAACAACCTGCACAAGTCTGTTTTGCGTAGTAATAATGCATTATTATTACATGTGAAAGCCAAGGGAATTTTTGGTCGAAGTTACTAGCAACCCAAGCGTTTGTTTCATTCGGCCAAATTTCGCTACAATCTTCTCCCGCTTATAAGATTCAACGAGAGAACAAATACAAATTCTAAATCAGAACGTGTACGTACTTTTAAGCTCTAAGTATCTATATGGACAATGGTAAATTGGTAATATAATACGTATTTTACAAGAATCAAAATGTACAGTAATTTACAATCAGAATGAATCTGCAATAAGAGTGACCCTTGAAGGAGAGTCCTTGGATAATTGTATTGAAGGCGCTAGCTTTTGATTTAGTAATCAACACCTACTTCCTAGTTTTTAACTATGAGGTTTCATGTTCTAATAAGATATCCTGGTTAAAATATGAGTCATATGATCCTTCATTTTTAATTAAATTAACCTAGAAAAAGACGAAGGACCTGCAACATATATAATTGTACATATAATGCTTGGAATGCAATCAATTTTTTTTTTAAATCGAAAGCATTTGAATACTACGGACCTAATGAATGCTCTTCTGAGCTTCATATGATGTTTCGGAAATCAGACGTACGTGTCATGCTTTGTAGCTCTATTAAGTTTGATGAGCTCATTAGCTTAATTAGCCAGATAATTATCAACCATCTCTGTCATAAATAATTAATTACGTACTAATGATATATACCTGGTACATATCATAAAATGCAGTAGTTGGATGTAGGTTTTTATCAAGTTTCTTCCTATAATTCAACCATGCATAATATTCCCTTCAATATTAATTAATTGATGAGTATGTATCATTAATGTTTAGGTCGATCTAGAGTCAGTTTTTCAAAGAATTAAGATTTTGTTAAGTCGGCGTTAAAAGAGATGTAAATTTCAATACTCATTCAGTCACGTCGTTTTCCATACCTGCAATCTATCCACATGCATGGAGCAAATACCATCCATTTATGCTTCAAATTCATCACAAAACTATAAGAGATCTATACAATTTAGCAAACATTTCCGTATAAAGTGAAGGTCTAAATGTCTTCGAATAAATCCCCAACCTACCGCATCCTTAACCAGCATTGCGCTCTAATCATGTGTATATAACTATAGATCGAACCTCTTTGATTTCAAAGTGGTCCAAAGCCTCTCCAAAATATTTACCATCGATCACATTATAGTTCTATAATAAGTTTTCTCTAGCTAATTAGACATCTCTATATCTTCACCTCGACGAAGCTACAGAATGGTACTAGTAAGACCCATGTGGCAAGTGGCACTAGCAACAGGTCTTTGCCATATTGATCCTGTGGATTGAATGCTGAGTCAGTTCAGATGCTTCATGCATAAATGGTTTGTGATGATCATAGAGCATTATTGGTGTCTGGCTGTCCCAAAGTAATGTGATGTATGCTGTATATAGTAGAAAGGTTAATGAGCTAAGTATAATTCATCATCAACTTCGATCAATTCCACCGAGCTAGTTATTGGGCCTGTTCCACGGCTCTTTCGCTTTTACTTGTTCCAACCAAAGTTGTTATATTCTGAAATTTGAGCTACAAACCGTACAAATGATCCAGAAAACATACTTTGCAGATTTTGTAATCCTAGAATAGTTATGCATACAACACCTAGAGTTCAGACAAACAAAACACACGAATATATGGATTATGTTGTGCGCGCAGGCTTTGTCCTTTTTCTGGACAGTACTAGCTGGCTAGTGCTTATTGTAGGTCTCATTTTTTTGGAGTGTCAATCGTTGGCGTTGCTGGTTAAATGAACATCAGACATAAGTGGGATTGCTCTAAGATAACAAGTGTGGGAGATATATGGCTGCTCCTTCCAAGGGGTTCAGGCAGGCCGATCCGGTTAAGTTTAGGGAGCTTGTCGCTAGTCGGAGACTTAACGTCGAAGATTGGAGTTGACCGCCCTACACACAGGTTGAGGTCTACAGACGATCCTAAGGTAGGGTGAAACCAGTGCATTTCCCCGTTGGATAAGGCTGGCTCCATGGGGATGAAGCGCCGCATGGACCAAGTGTGGCAACCGAATGGCTAGGTCCGTGACAAGTGGTATCAGAGCCGCCTCAACATCACTGTCGTTGTATCGCCAAGCGATCACACGTGTCGCCGTATCCTTAGGTTAAATTGTAGTCGTCGCTAGTTAAATGAACATCAGGCATAAGTGGGATTGCTCCAATATTAAAAGTGTGGGAGATATATGGCTGCTCCTTCCGATGGGTTCATGCAGGTCGACCCGGTTCAGTTTGGGGAGCTTGTCGCTAGTCGGGGACTTAATGTCGAAGAAATGAGTTGGCCGTCCTACACACAGGTTGCGGTCTGGAGCCGATCCCCTTATGAGCCCAAGGCAGGGCGAAACCAGTACATTGCCCCGTTAGATAAGGCTGGCTCCATGAGGATTGAGCGCCGCATGAACCAAGTGTGAGTGGAATGTAGTAGGTATAGTGGAGATAGTTGAGTGAGTAGGTGGTTAGTGTGAATTAGCCTATATATACCATTCTAATCTGTATATGAAATCATCAATTCAGTAGCAACAATCATTATTTTCCATTTGGTATCAGAGCCTTCGTGCTCTGTTTTTCTGGGTATCTTTTTTTTCTTTTCCGGTCGTGTTTTGTTTTACAGTCGGGTCTCCTCTTCACCGCTGCATCCTCCGACCGGCTCCGTCACTCCGGCGCTCCACGACGACCTCCGGTGCTCGTCTGGCTCCGTCCTGCCACCCCGACAGCGCCGCTGTCCTCCGCTGCTGTGCCCGTAGCCATTCCTCGCCCGAGTGCTCTCCGGCCGTTCCTCGACCCTACGACGCCCGGTGTTGCTGCATCCCTCCGGCCCGGTGTTGCTGCGTCCCTCCGCCGCTCGCCCCGCAGTCGCAGTCCGCCTCGAACGACATCCTTCGCTGCCGGTACTCCACAGCCCCGCCGATACTTCTTCACCCAATCCAATCAAATATCAGACTCGGTCCGGCATTTGATATCAATCCGACCCGGCCCACATTCAACCTGGTCCGGCCCAGCAACTCAACCCGGAAAATCAATCCGACCCGGTCCACACGATCCGATCCAGTCAGCCCGACCCGGCCCGCCTGATCCGACCCGGCCCGTTTGCTCCGACCCGGCCCAGCAATAATTAGCAGCCTTTTTTTTTCTTACTGTCAATGCACACGCACCGTGAGTGCAAGTGCACCGGCAACAGATTCTTCTCCATTGCTTTCGCTATATCACTTCTGATTTGTCAATAAATGTTCATCCCTACCGCATCCATCGCTGGTCGTGGTAAAATTGGTATGACTTTAAATATCTCTCACTTTGTTGGTTTTGATACATGGATTATTGATTCTGGTGCGTCTGATCATATGACTTATGACAAATCTTATTTTACCGTTTTGTCTCCTGCATCAGTACCCTATGTTACTAATGCTAATGGTGAGGCATTCCCCGTCTTAGGAAAAGGGTATGTTTGTATTACTCCCACTATAGAGCTTTACAATGTGCTCTATGTCCCTGCTTTATCTCATTATTTGATATCTGTTCCCCAATTAAACACTGACGCTCAGTGTTCTGTGACATTTTTTCCTATGTATGTGATATTTCAGGATCTTCTCACCGGAGAGTTAATTGGTAGGGGGTATCTGAGGGGTCGGTTGTTTCATCTGGATCAGACATATGCGGGGGAGAAACCAGGGGCACAATCTCGGACCGCTCTAATCTCCACTTCTGATAAGCTAAGTGAAATTTGGTTATGGCACCGTTGCTTAGGACATCCATCTTTTAGTATTATGAAGAAATCTATGCCTACTTTGTTTTTTGGTGTGGATGAGTCTTCTTTACATTGTGAAACATGTGTTTTGGGCAAGAGTCATCGGTCTACCTATTCCCCTAGTAACTCTAATAAAAGTACTCTTCCTTTTAAATTAATTCATTCTGATGTTTGGGGACCTTCTAAAGAGTCTACTGTGTCAGGAATGCGGTACTATGTGTCATTTATTGATGATTGCACCCGTCTTTTGTGGATTGTTCTTCTTAAAACTAAAAATGAGGTTTTCCCGGCTTTTCAAGCCTTCTATACCACTGTGCAAACACAATATAATGCCACAATTAGAGTTCTTCGTTCTGATAATGGGGGGGAATATGTGAATCATATCTTTCAGGAGTTCTTTAACTCACACGGAATTGTTCATCAAACAACGTGTCCTTACACATCTGAGCAGAATGGCGTTTCTGAAAGGAAAAATCGTCACTTACTTGAAATGGCTCGGTGTATTCTTTTTAGTGCCCATATGCTTAAGTATCTTTGGGGTGATGCTGTCATCACTTCTGCCCACCTCATTAATCGTCTTTCTTCTCGTGTCCTTCAAGGCAAAGTTCCATATGAGGTACTTGCGTCTCATGTCTCATTACCCTCTTTTCATAATCTTCCCGCCCGTGTTTTCGGTTGTGTTGCTTTTGTCCATCTTCCACCACATCAGCGGTCTAAATTGGATGCCCGGGCAGTTAAGTGTGTGTTTGTTGGGTATGGAGACCATCAAAAAGGGTACCGGTGCTATCATCCACCTACCAAGCAGTATTATGTCACTATGGATGTTACTTTCTTCGAGGACATGAGTTATTTTGCCTCTTCTGATACTGCTCTTCAGGGGGAGAATTCCTATTTTGAAGAGCTGTATCCTGGAGAGGGGGAGACAAGTAAGGCAATAGATATAGTGACAGGTTCAGTTGAGATTATCAATGTAACAGCTACACAAGCGCCACCAGAAGATTCCGGCGGTGTAATCGGCGGTGTAGTCACTCCAAATATTCAGGAACTAGCAGATGAAAACACAACTGCCCCCTCATACTACTGTTTCTACACCTGACCAATGCTTTACTGGTACAGAAGATCACTCACCTGAGGTTAGTCATTATATTAGAGCTAATAGTAGACAATATGTTTTGCCAAATAGGTCTACTCGGGGTCAACCAACAAAAAGATATGAACCTACCCTTCAGACTGCATCCAAGTATCCGGTAGCGAATTTTATATCTACCAAAAGATTATCTAAGTCATATGAGTCATTTGTGAATCAAATATCTACTGTATCAGTACCTAACAAAGTGCATGATGCATTGGGGGATCCAAAATGGAGGAAAGCAATGGAGGAAGAGATGGAAGCATTACAAAAGAACAATACTTGGGAGCTTGTACCTCCACCATATGACAAGAAGACAGTAGGATGTCGTTGGGTGTTTACAGTGAAGCATAATCCAGATGGGTCAATAAGCCGGTATAAAGCACGCTTAGTAGCGAAGGGGTTCACCCAGACATATGGCATAGACTATGATGAGACATTTGCACCTGTTGCAAACATAAACACTATCCGAGTATTGCTTTCTGTCGCTGCTAACTTGAACTTGCCACTTAGGCAGTTTGATGTTAAGAATGCATTCCTTCATGGAGAACTAACGGAGGAAGTATACATGGATCTTCCGCCTGGATACACGGCCGCTTCTTCAAGTAACTCCGTATGCAGATTGAGAAAGTCTTTGTATGGTCTTAAACAGTCACCTCGTGCTTGGTTTGGAAGATTCTCACGATTCATGAGGAAGATTGGCTACAAACAGAGTAATTCAGACCACACGTTATTTCTCAAACATCAACAAAGGAAGGTAACAGCCCTAATTATATATGTTGATGATATGGTAGTTACTGGGAATGATATTGTTGAAGTGGATAGATTACAGAAACAGCTTGCCACAGAGTTTGAGATGAAGGACCTAGGTACACTCAAGTACTTCTTAGGCATTGAAGTAGCCCGGGGTAGTGATGGTATCTATATGTGTCAGAGGAACTACATTCTAGATCTACTAACAGAGACAGGCATGTTGGACTGCACTCCCATTGATACTCCTATCGAGCAGAACCATCGGTTAGCAGAGTATCCAGATCAAGTCCCTACTGACAAACCTCGTTATCAGAGGTTAGTTGGCCGTCTGATTTATCTATCACATACCAGACCAGATGTTGCGTATGCAGTAAGTGTAGTGAGTCATTTCATGCATAATCCCAGCGAGGACCACATGGATGCTGTTGTAAGGATCTTGAGGTACTTGAAGTCAGCTCCGGGAAGAGGAGTAATGTTCTCTAATCACAATAAAATCCTTGAAATTTGTGGCTTCACAGATGCAGACTGGGCTGGAAATATTACAGATCGGAGATCCACATCAGGGTACTTTACCTTTGTTGGGGGTAATCTTGTTACATGGAAGAGTAAGAAACAAAAGGTGGTAGCTCGATCTAGTGCTGAAGCAGAGTACAGAGGTATGGCTCAGGGAGTATGCGAATTATTATGGCTTAGAAACTTGCTACAAGATTTGGGTATTAAACCTAAATGTACGATGTAGTTGTTATGTGACAACAAGGCAACTATTGATATTTCACAGAATCATGTACAACATGATCGTACAAAACATGTAGAGGTTGATCGTCACTTTATAAAGGAGAAGCTAGACGCGAAGATCATCAGTTTTCCTTTTGTTCCTACAGAAGAGCAACTTGCCGATATGCTCACAAAAAGAGTATCTAAGAAGGTTTTTTATGACTCACTTGGCAAGTTGGACATGGTTGATATGTATGCGCCAACTTGAGGAGGAGTGTGAGTGGAATGTAGTAGGTATAGTGGAGATAATGGAGTGAGTAGGTGGTTAGTGTGAATTAGCCTATATATACCATTGTAATCTGTATACGAAATCATCAATTCAGTAGCAACAATCAGTATTTTCCATTCCAAGTGTGGTAGCCGAATGACTAGGTATGTGACATTATGCTATCAAACATGATTTATCTTTAAGAGAAGTATGTATGTACTTTACGAGGAATATATAAATTTTACATATTCGATATTACTTTCTATACCAATCCAACTAATTTAGAACTTTGATTAAAAAAACTTAATTTTGGTTACTTATCACCAGATTAGGAAATCTAAAAAAAAAAATTTGCATGCTACGTTAATTGATTGCATATTCAGATTGACAACAGATCTCCATAGGGTTTATGTGAGGGTAACTTGGTATATATATGCCAACTGGAATCTGACTTAGCCGTGGTTTCTGGTGTTCGTAAATCGTAACAGAGATAACGTTCAACCGAACTGAAGCTACTATATTAAATTACTAAATTTGGAGCCAAATATTCCATCTGGGAGGTCTTGAATATAATACTTAAGAAATGAAAGAATATTACTATACATATTAAATTGGACATAGCAACATCTCTCTCTCTCTCTCTCTCTCTCATACAGCCCAACACCTCATAAAGCAAGGGGCCATACATACACAGAAGAACATCCACACAAACCCTCTCAAAAACATTCTTTTTCTTCAGCTTTTGTATCCAGTTCAAGAAAAGCGGTTTTTTTTCTCTCTTTTTGAGAAGAACAGTTTCTTCTACCTTCGCTTCGCTTCAGCCATGGACACTGCTCAATGGCCACAGGTACAGCACAACCTATTTCTTCGCCTTCTTCATCTTATTCCTCTTCTTAATTCACACATATATATGGCTCTGCTCTCTTAAATTTGTTCATTGTGAGTTATTAATGGCCATTTGGTGTGAGGATGATGGTGATGTTGTTCAAGTCCCCACATAGAATTGGATGGAGTTTTTATCAGATCTTCAAACATGTTTGTTTCACTTTATCTTTTGCTAGCTTAGGTGATAAAGGAAAAGAGCTCACAAATTTTCCTTTTCTTTTAGCTGGTCTGATACAATTCTGAAAAAGTGTAATAAAAAGGAGCTCCACATTTGTTTTTATCTCCTTTGTCTTTCTCTTACCCTCCTTTAATTCTCAGTTCAGTACTACCAGTACTGATTGTTAGAGTCTATCTGTTTGATCTAAAATTTGGCTTCATTTTCAGGGAATTGTGGTGAAACCCATAGAAGACATAGTAACAAACACATGCCCTAAGCCTTCTCATGCTAATAATCTAGAGAGGAAACTTGCAAGGCCTCAGAAAGAATCTGCCCTAAACTGTCCAAGGTGCAACTCCACCAACACCAAGTTCTGTTACTACAACAACTACAGCCTCACACAACCCAGATACTTCTGCAAGACCTGTAGAAGGTACTGGACTGATGGGGGGTCCCTCAGGAACATCCCAGTCGGGGGAGGCTCAAGGAAGAACAAGAGATCATCATCTTCTTCCTCATCCACCACAACTTCAAGCATTTCGAACAACTCATCAAAGAGGCTTCCTGATCTGATACAACCCCAAGGCAACCAAGGTAACCAAGGCAACCAAGGCCAAGATCTAAACCTGGGTTTTCCATCCAATCAAGTTTTTGCACATCATCAAATCCCAAACATTGATCAGAACGGTGACAAGAACAACAACTCTTCTAGCACTAGCACTACTACCACAGCATCTCACCTCTCAGCTTTGGAGCTTCTCACTGGTTTGACCTCCAGGGGTTTGAACTCCTTCATGCCCATGCCAGTACCCAACTCAGATCCCAACCGCAACAACAGTGGAAGTGTGTATACATCTGGGTTTCCCATGAGTGAGTTGATGATCAAGCCAACCCTTAATTTCTCTCTTGATGGGCTTGGAAGTGGGTACGGAAGTGCTCTACAAGGTCATCATGTTCAAGAAAATAATGGGAGGCTTTTGTTTCCATTTGAGGATTTAAAACAAGTTTCAGGCAGTGGTGGTATTGATCATCATCAGCAGAATAACAAGGAGCATCATCACGGTGGAGACTCAACCGGGTATTGGACTGGAATGTTTGGAGGAGGAACATGGTAAAAGTTTGAGAAGATCAAACTATCCTACTCTTTTCTTTCTTTCTTTCTTCCTGATTTTAATCTCTATTTATTATCTTCTTCTCTCTCATGGTGGTGGGCGACTTATTTGGATTTCAGAGTTCTTAAGTACTAACAGATCATAGGATACCTGGGGGTTTTCTTAATTTATCACTTTGGATTTCTTCTTATTTGTCTTGGTTTAATTATGGTGGGTTATTTTCTGGAGCTTATTTTAGATTGGCTTCATAAAATTAAGGGTGACTTTACTTGAATATACTACTAGTCTACTACTCTATGAGGATATTAGAAGCAGTGATGATCGAGAAGACCGACAGACCAGAATTTTTTTTGGGTATGTAGCAAGTAGAGAAGAGGCATGCACTACTGTTCTTGCACAATGCCCTTAATTTATTTCATGTAATTGATCTTCTCTAGCTATTTTATCACTAAGAGAAAGTAAAGGGCAGCCCACTGTAATTTGTCATCGGTTGGTTGGCTTAATTGGTACAATCAATAATTATATTACATATATACATAAATGTATAATGTGCACTTAGGGATAGCTAAGCTAGCTCTCTCCTTCTCTGTTCTATGTGATGTTGTTTATTTTAAGGTCATATAAATCAGGACAGAGATTCTCCCAGGCATTTACAGAAAAAAGCTAGCTAGAGATAGAGATTTGTTGAAGAGAGAGCTAGCCAGGTAAGAATCTCAGATTTTTTTTTCCACGTGATTTTGCTGTAAACAACAACTCTTTTGAATAGTTTACCACCATAGCCTGTCTAGCTGATCGATCTCCATATTCTTACTTGGAACCAGTACTAAGCACTACCTGCCCTCAACCAGAAAGCTAGCTTAGCTAAGCAAAGCCCTAAGCTCTCTCACAGTCTCACAGTAGGTGAGACTCTTATGATCAATATATCCAAACAGTTTTGAAGACCCTTTCACAATGTCCCTCATTATATATAAATCCATTTCCAGGAATGATCATTGCTTCCATGCCACACCCCTTCCCTTCCTATATATATATATTTCCAGGTCTCACTGAAATGAAAGATAGAGAAAGATCCTTTGGTCCTGTTAGGGACCCACAAAAACATTCCCCTTGGCAAGTGTGCTAAAGAGAGAATAATACACCCCACTAAGTTGATCCAACCAGATCTGAACTCTTACCTCCTCCAATTTTTTTTTTCTTATGCTTTTGGTTTCTTGCTGTAAGCCACTTCCATGATAACAATTCCCACAAGGCTGGTCTTCCAGGATTTCACTTATTAGGTATAATAAAATCATTAACCACTTAATCTGATCTCACCTAGCTAGCTCTCTCTGTAAGGGTAGTTTTGGAATTGATCCAACAATAATCTAGGCCATGAGTTATTGAGTTTGATTTTAGTGCACTGGTCCAAGCTGAAAATGACAAGCCATATTCCTTGAACGCCAAGAATGAAGCACAGCCTTGAAAAACCTAGTGGCCATTCCAGCCATTTATAGAAAAAGGGTTACTTAACAAAGACCATAAAAGAAGAAAACTGGATCTGAATGGTGCTTGCCGGATCTGTAGTCATGTCTTTGGCTTGTTCCTGTTGTGCGTTAGTGCTTAGGTTTTTCCAATTAGTAAAAGGCGTGTCCACAATTCATCAGATACTTTTCTTCCGTGTAAAGTTTAGGCCATTGCCGTATCCATTTGTGTTTGACAATGAGCAACTCCACGTAATAAACTCAATTCAATTCCCTTCGATGGAGTTTAGGATCTGGTAGTTTAATTAGTGAAGATTTCCCATTAACAAAATGATTGTATGATGTATAATGTAGAAGAAACATGTCATTGTCTCTAGCATATGGTGACACAGCAAACATTATCACGGGGTACCTAACTTAAGTCTTCCCACCAAAATGAATTTTAGATACCGTATAATTGATTCCAGAGGGTTCACAGGGGTACCTGAATAGTGTGACAAAACCATTTCCTCTGGTTACTGTATACAATCACAATCCTTCTATGGAAACTTATTGAAGATTTTTGACAATTCTGTTTTAAACTGATCAACAGCACGAAGAAACAAAATATAAATATATACGCAACTTTATATGCGACAGCAATAAAAACGGCCGTCAGTGGGTCAACTCTATAGTCCCCCTACATCCGGGATTGCAGGTTCATTACTCACCAGAACTCTTCTAACTAGGATTTTAAACATATAATCATTGGGTAATAAAAGGGAACCAGAAATGAAGAACAGTGAATGCAGCTCTGGAATTCAAGCTTATAAGAAGAAAATAAAGTATCGGACAAGTAAGCCGGTCAATCTATTGTGCAACTGAGAGTGCAGGACAGGTATAAGTTTTGATTCATTCAAAAAATAATACTGTTTCCAGTTTCACATCAACAGTGATATACGATTAAATTTGATTGCCAATATAAACTAGACCAATAAAACTGAAGTCAGCCTTGCTCTTTTAGAGATCAGAGATCACCATTGATTCCAAATATACGAACCTTGTGCATGTTTGGGAACTTTGCCACTACCAGCACAAAAACTGCTAACGTGTTGAAGAAGAGCATCGGATTTTGATAGTCTGTTGTATGTGAAGCTATCAAATATCTGCAAAATCATGAATGAGTTGAAAAAGATTCAGCATATAAATAGAGCAGCAACACGTCCAGATAAAGGTAGACTTCAGTATCTCTACTCATGAAAAATTAACTGTATAACAACAACAAGTTTGAAACAAACTTAATATTTAAATAATAGTATAATACTATTGTCTCTCTGTTTCACTAGATCATCAAAATGTGTGAACTGTGAAGTCATTAGCAAAGTTCTACCTAAAGAAGTGTAGAGATATTTAATGGTGCAGCCATGCATTCTCTACAGTCAAATTATTTGACATTTACTTTTAATATCCAGTCTGAAAGGCTTATCTAGGAGAGCTTAGTTCTTGCGAAATATACGCGAAAGCTTAAACTACTTGTACACATACAAGAAAGCTTAAAGTACTCACAACACAACAGGCACAACAGTTAGAAATTTTCTGTTTCGAGTGAGTTGGTTGCCATTATCGATCTGCTCCCACCAAGTAAGCGCATTGTAGATACCTTGGTCATCAGCAAACGGTGTTCCCTTCTTCCAGTGAAAGAATTGGTAGGTAACCTGAAAAGAAGACGTCAAGACAATCAGCACAAATAAGTTGCTTTAAATATCAACAGGAAGATTGCAAGTCACAAACTATTCTGTATAGGCAATGAGGTGGATAAAGATTATAACACAATCAAGAAATCGCCTGCGCAGTGCATCAACTTTCCAGTTTCCACCATTCACAACGAAACACATGAACACACAATTCCACGCAAAAGCAGCAATTACTTATAATCAAGCTTTTAACACAAACAAAATAAGCGTTGCGAGTATCAAACCAAGCACACATCAAACAATACAAAGTGTCCAGTTCCAAAGATGCAATAACCTTAAGAAAGCATATTACAGAATACACATTTCAAGCTATCTAACAACTCAGAACAGTCTAGATTGTCTCAATTTCCATCTAATCCTATGCAACTTGTTCCAATACAGAACCGATTCACGTCCTCGCTTACATCAGTGGCCACCTAATTGAAACTCTCGGCTCTGTTTTGGTGTTAAGCAAGCTCAGGTAGCGAAACCGATTCAAAATCATGATGAATTACATCGACAACCTAAGGATTCAGATTCACAATCTCCTAACGAACTTGACCAAAACAAACAGAATCAAAACACAAAACTAAGCTAGCAATGAGATTAAGCATAAGAAGAAGAAAGAGAAGGAGGGGAAGTAAGACCAGAAAATGAGCGAGGTGGACGATGGTCCAGGCCATGCCAGGAGAGCAAGAGAAGAGGCAGAGGACGATGAGCCAAGAGAAGAAGACGATGAGAATGTAGGTGGTCCAAACGCCTGGGTAGGTGAACCACTCCGTGTTCCGATTCAGATCCGTCGGTCGCGCCGCCGTGACGTACATCTCTTCCTCCGCCGGGGACGGTTTGATTCGTTCTGTTGTGCGGCGGAGATTGGAGGAGGAGGAGAGGAGGCTACGAGATGATGAAGATCGGCGACGACGATGATAATAATGAGGAGGAGGAGATGCTCAACATCATCACCGACGAGAAAACGCAGTGTGGACGACCCGAGAGAGACTTTGTATTTGTAATTTCGGACTTTCCGAATCGGGTTCGGGTTTTTTTTGTTAGGGCGGGTGATGACTTCTCAAACATGGTGGGTCCCTAGAGCTCGTTAATATCTAAAAGACTAAAACAAAAAAATAAATCATTTACTTTATCTACACTATTATAATTAAAACTCTTTTTTTCAACTAAAATGCATGTGAAAATATATGAACACCATTGTTATTATAAAATTAAATTATATAATTTAAAGACAAGAGGTAGTCAATATCAAAAAAGAAAAAAATTTATTTCAAATAACTCCCCCTACATAACTCCTAAGATCATGAATTAGGTAGTTATCCTCTATATAGTTGAATTCAAAAAAGAAAGGGATGTTTCACACACGTTGTGTGTGGGCTGATGCTAGTATATTTTATAATAAATTACTTAGATAAGATTCAACTTTTTAATTACATTTCATATGATAATTTTCTTATCGTATATGATAAAGTATGTGTCGTAATGAGAAGTTACGATTATAAAGATGGTTTTGACATGCACCGATATAGATTATTCATGCTTGAGTTATACTATGTACAAGTTATAATTGTAGAAGAGCTCATATGCCTCAAGTGCCAAAATAATGTTTTTATTTAGTCATGCAAAGGAAAACGGACCTTTATACTTCCGAGTCCAAATAAATATGGTGATGACCTTAATTTCAAATTTTGCTCCAAAGAATAGTTGAGTAGGCCATGATTGACCTCCAAGGAGGCAAGGAGAATCTAATTGCCATGAAGATTTTATTCAAGAACATGTGTGATTGTGAGTGGTGAGCTTTTTTAGATGTGAACAGAATTACCCCAGAAAATCTTGGCCCAAATAACGAAAATTGATACAATTTTTTTTAAAACTTGCATCTGCCAAAGAATGAGCTTAATCAACTAACATTAGTTGTTCTAGATGATAATAATAATATTACGTGCAACTGCATAGAAATGAAGCTCAATCTCTTAAGGGGCTCAATTATGTCAAAGATACATTAATGCAATGGTATCATTACCAGTTTGATAATGTCCTTCCACTGAAACTAAACAATTTTACAACATACATGAGAGCAAAAACTATCAGAGGGAAAGTGTGGCATTGCCAGCCCCATCCAATCCCTCCACTAATCTTCTCTTGGCAGACTTTGTTCTGAAACACCAGACCTCAAAAGCCTCGCTCAAATCCGGATACCGGACCTGCTCTGATCTCATCCAGTCTGCCAGAATGTCGGCTTGATCATTCGATGGTAAGGCGAGTACTAAGGTGACGATGGCCCCTTCAATGGTCTGGCACAAGTCTTCGTTCATCTTGTATGGAAAACTTGTGTCCTCACTGTTCTTTGCATCCAAGAGTGGCTTCATCTTCCTAATATAAGGGAGCCATGACTTCAGTAATGTCAAGCGAATTGGAGCCGGAAGAATCACAGTACCATAGCCAACTGCTTCCAAGACTTTAGCAGTGACTTCTATGAGCTTAATCTTCAACCCCCACATAAACGAATCAAGTTTCTTGTCCTCAATCACTCCCAAAACATTATTGGAACTTTCCGCCCAGTTGGAAACAAAATCTTTCATCAAATCCATCTTTCCTAGAATGTTACACATCCATTCAAGATCATATAAACTATGCATAATTTTCTCATCTGCTGTCTCCGATGAAAGGTCTGGTTCCAAAAGTAAGGAAGACAATTCTTTTTCAAACCTTGAACAAATATGTGACAGACCCATTCTTGCCACAGATCTGACTTCATCATCTGCCATGACCAAAGGTGTATCCTCGTCTTCTCCTAACATGTATTCGACTTGCTCTTGAGCAGAAGTTTTAAGTTCATTGCCGAATGGAGGACACGGTCCAACAATGGATGTGGCAACACGAATTGCTGAGATGAAAACAGTTTTGGTGGCAGCTAAATCAACAGGTTGGATCCTAGCTATTATGGGCATAGCTCTCTGACCCAACTTTGATACTGCTCTTAAGATGTGCTCTTCTTCTGTGTCCTCCCAAGGAACAGCCTCCAAGTACTGAATGCAGCAGCAGACAACCTCGTCACACTTGAAGTTCACTGCTGACTGAAGAATACCAATGGCAGACTTAACAGAGTCCAAAGCATCCAAAATTAACTCTGTTGGAAGATAGAGCAGCCTCAACAGGTTGACATGGTGATCAAAGTTTACCTCAGAGCAATGAACATTAATGGCATTACTAGGGGTTGGATTAGACAATCGTTCAGCAAAGTACTTGCTCCTTTTAATAAGAACAGATGAGTGGGAGTAAAAATGCTGGTTTCGTCCTTCTCTATCCTTCAAGGAGATAACAACGTCGCTGGTATTTTGATCACCAAGTCTGTAAGGCTTGGTTTTTACAGCTTTGTCCATCTGTGGCAACAAGGTTCATGCTTTAAGTAATTGAAAGGGCACTCTTTCTTCAACTGAAATTACAAATTTAAACAAACAGTGAGTCAATCAATCTGCGTACATTCTACAACAAATATAAAACAAACTCTGCATTGAAAGCTCAGGTGCAATAGAATGAAAATTTTCAAACTTCTATGCAGCTACAATAGCTGATCCATATAGTTCCATACATCTAAACTACTAAGGAATGTGTACAGAACCTGCCGCAATCTTCTTCAGTATTGATTAACAATGAATTTTACTAAGGATCATGATTCCATCAAACCTACTAAGTAAAATCACATCCAGTAGTAACAAAGAAGACAGTTGCAGCTACAAAGTGGTATCCCGATCAACAAAACCAACAAAGCTCACAATTCACTTCCTCGGCCTAAACAATTATGTCAAATACTCCTACTAGATACTATAAGCTGCTAATTTTTACAGATACAAATTATGAAATGAACTCTAGTCACAACAAAATTTATAGAAATTGGTTCATGTTTCCAGCTAAAGATGACTAACTAATGAAAACCCAATTGCTTCATGAACTCCCCATTCAATTATTTGGCATATCAAATTCAAAGTAGCAATCTTTCTAGTCATCCCATAATCAAGATTTTCTTCCTTTCTTCCAATTGGGAATTCATAAAGAGGAAAAAAACTCACCTTTCAATTGTATGAACCGCAGAAATAGGTTCCGAGCTTTAACTCCAGAAACCGGATCCGCTGTGAATTGCTGAATTCTCCATATATAAGGGTTTTCAGAGTGCTCCAAATTTCTCAGTTGAGCTTCTAACTAATCTAACTGAGAAACAAGAGTTTGAGATGAAGTGAAAAGAGAAATTTTTGACTAAACTGGCCAAAATAGCCTTGTGTTTGATTGTAGCTACTGGGAGATTAGTGTATTTGTATGAGGGCAATTTGGTGCAATAAAAAACATGGGAGATGAGAGACTGTGCATCACACCCTAGAAGGAGAGAAAATGATTGGATGAGATACTGGGGTTATGTGTATAAGAATCTATGCATGATGAAACCTATCTTTCTTTCTAAATTCTAATTTAATGGAGGAGGATCAACACCAGAAAATTGCCTACTTACTACTTTTGCCTTTGTTTTATCACAAGTTGCAGTGTTGCACCCAAATAATAACGATACCAGAAATTAACAATCCAGTGATGCATGGCCTCATCCATTACTTCATGTCGTCCTTTTGGTAGAGTTAGTGTAATTCCAACACTCTTTTTATGCCACAGCAGACCTCGTAGACTCGTAGAACACACATATAATGCATATCTCTGTCGTTAAAATCCATCAACATCCATGGGATTTCATGCAGTGAAGTGTGTTACTGAACCCAGCTGGTGGAAAGCATTGTGCTATTTCTAAATGCTAGTAGCTTATCGGATCATATAATTAAAAAAAATTATAAATTTTCTATTGGGCCGCTGGTCATTAGAAAAGAATCAATTATGAATGGGATGTTGTCACAATTGCTGGTCCAATATAAACGACGTCATAAATGCATGTTGATTAAGTGAGGCCGTGACACTGGTCTGGAACTCTGGTCGGCATTGCTTATATTTCAATGGTTTCAACTAATTTTTATTTCAATGATTCTGTATATATGTTTAGTCGAGACAGTAGAGCACTGACTGCCGGCCACCTCTCCTCCATTTTGGATCAACTGTGTAGTGCTAATTGCTATTTATAAAGTTTTTGAACAAAATTAAAAGAAAGAAAGAAAGAAGAAGCAATTTATGTGATTAGGGACTCGTATCAAATTAAGAGTTGAAAGCTGCCGGCTTTTAATATCGTTGTATACTAGTTCAGTAGTTCTAATTATTATTAATTCATTGCAAACGTACTAGTGATGACGTACATATCGTCGCGGATCACATGTTGGTGTATTGTAAATTGTAATCCATGTCATAGTTATTGCTTTCGTTCTTGGTTATTGTACATGAATTTCAAAAACCACAGAGTTAATCTTTCTGAAAAAAGCTCAGGATTAGGGATAGCCTACGTACACAAGTTGAATTATACTATTTGGAGTTCTGAAGGTGTGAACTTCTGTGAAGAGGTACATCCAGAAATAGCTCGGGTTAACTGAACTCGCTATTCATTATATATACTTTATTTTGAGTGAAAGAGCCTCGTTCACCTTGCTTGCACATCTGAGGAAGTCAACATACAATCTTGCCCAGGCACTAATCCTAAAAGGAACGATGGACAATGTCATATATCCTGCCATGGATGATTTGATTCATGCGATATGTGACATAGCTAAAGACACTGCTCATATTCCTAATGTCTCTTCCACTCATGGACAGGTAAACTTAATTCTTCGAATTATCACGATTCATTTCATACTTAGCTTGCATGCTATGGTTGGTGGTTCATTACTAATCTTGGAATCCCCCTTTTGCCATGTTGTAGCCTGTTGCGTTTACAACTTTGGGGGAAAGAATTGGCAACTTTTGTTGTGAGATTAAGCAGACAACGGAGAGAGATTTGGCAGCTGGAGCTAATGGAGAATCTTGGAGGCTAGGGGAGGTTGGAAATTACAATGCTTATCATGTACGTTGCATAGGATATTATTAATTTTTTTTAGGGGAATGAAACGAATTCATTTAGCATCAAGCCATTAAGAGTACAAGGCTCTACGATTATAAGGATCATGCAAATGGTGACAAGCCGCCCTTAGCAGGCGCTACCTACTAGATAACATAAGCCAAGACTAAAAACGCAATACAGGGTCGAGACTCACTACACTCACCCAAATATAGGAGCAAACGAGAAAAATAAAATAAAAACTATGGGAAATACAACCCAACTAGTTGACCCAACCTAGCCCAAGCCCACCTCCATGGACCTCCAAAGACCAACTACCCAAGTTCAGCCACCGGCCACCGCTACCTTCTGACCGCAAATCACCACCCCCATGTCAAACGCCGGTTGCCACCTCGAGCTACCACCCACTATCCATGGTAGAAGAAAAGACTTGCCACCCCTCAAGATTCAAACCTAGCAAAGAAGAACATCAAGATCCAATTTGGGTTTCTACACCTCTCATCTGACGAAGACGACAGTTTTTAAAGAAACCCTAGAAAGATCCGACAATTGTGGAGCCTTTTTCTTACTTGCGGACAGATAACTGCATAGGATATTATTAATTGGCCTCTCAAGTTGTTGAAGAATTTGTCACATCTCTGGGTTTGAGTTTTAATCCCTACGTTACTCGAATCCGAGCTTATGATTATGTAGCAGAACTTGTTCACGGAGTTGGCCAGTTCGACAAGATATTAACGGACTTTAAGGCTATGGCGTATTTCAAGAGCAAATAAACAAGGCTAGTGAAGGCAGTGACATTGGTGCGGCTAGTGACATTCGGTGTTCCTTTTAGCAGGAGGCTACCCATATATATCAACCCTTTTGAGGAACATGGGTTCTAGATTAGAGAATGCTCTAATGGCCTACAAAAACACACTCTCGAAGCGGCCGATGTATTCGGGTGCTCTCGTTAGAGAGTTAGAGACGGTTGCGCAAAGATATGGAGTTGCCGAGCCCTGTGAAATGTTAAAGGAACTAACCGGAGGACAAGCATCGGTCACCAAGGAAAGTATAGCAGAACATATTCAAGGCATGAAAGTACCAGACGAAGCAAAGGCCATTCTACTCATACTCGGAGCCGCTTCGGAACTGGCCAGAACAGTAGACATAGCCGTGAATTTGTAACTGGTCATGTTATGCAGTTAGCCCTTATTAGCAAAAACTTGTGGACGTTAATAAAAAGTTTGAGCCGCACAATGGGCCATTGTGAGGAGGGAACCTAAAACCACTAGTTCGTTCAGTTCATAACTTTACTGGGCTTTAACACGTGCGAGATATGTGTGGTTAAAAGAACAAAAGAACAAAAAGTAAGAAACTTCCATATCAGTGACGTCAGGGTAGCATCATCATACCTGACAGGGTCATCATTCTACCCAGCATGGTACCTGACGTGGCGGGAACAAGACCTGGTAGGGACCACGAGGGACGCCATGATGGTCCCGCCTTCCTCAGAGGCAGACCACAAATGGCTAAGGGAAACAAAAGCATCTGAAATCGTCCGGCCAGTTGTTCCCCTCATCGCCGGCAGTGGGTCTCTGTTTCTTAAAACGATTGACGCCCCGATCAATGCTGGTGAAGGAGGAGTAAGAGAATTGGAGTGAAGTGATCGATGGTCCATGGAGGCTTTTTTTTACGGGTGATCGATGAACGAATTGAGAGTACCGGCCGGGCGGCCACAAGTGAAGATGGCTAATGATAGAGGACTTCACATAGTGTGTATGTTTCATAGTCGACCCCAAAGTAGACACTTCATATTTGTAAGCACACGTATGTTGATACTTGATATGGTACCATATTCAGGGATCTCTATATTCATTAGTATAATGTGTTACACTAGCTATGTTTATTAATGGTAGATTAGACATGATTATTTCTGTTGAACACTCGTTAATTATAGAAGAAAACTTACTAGCGATCTATCATCCAGCTCCCGGTTCTCGATCATTGATGTTCACAATTTTTCTATATCATCAACAACGATATATGGCCAAAATAAAATTGAAACTTTCTAGCCTTAAATCGTACAGAACTCAACCAGCTACCTATTGATTCCGTCAACCTCCTCCATCTACGGTGCTGAAATGATGATTACATTATCCTCCATGGGCTATATTCTAACTACATTGAAAATTGAAACCATCATGTATATGTCACATGTGGCTAGCTAGTGTTAAACTATTACGTACTGCTCTATATCGTGGACAATAAGCAACAATAGGATGAATAGAAACTAGACGTTAATGGTTCAATTTACGCACCACTCATCTCATCGATCACAATAATCACATTAGGACTGCATCATGGGCTTGACCTATATATCTACAAGAGGTGAAGAATATTTGTCGAGTTTGGTTGCCCTCCACCTTCTCTATAGAACTTATCAAAATTCCTAGCCTATAATTGGGACTGGAATTTGGAAATCACAACCTCTCGATCATGTGAAACCCATTATCCTTGAATAATATAATTATGATATATCGTTTATAGGCGAATAATAATTAGCACTCATATATTAGGAGACTTAAATCCCAAAAGGTTTTGTAATTTGTGAATGGTACAAGAATAATGGACGACATTCTCTGTCGAATGTTTTGCTTTTGCCTGCTTGAAACTTCATTGGGTATCGGGTCGGGCCAAGAGAGGCTTTTGTTTGTTTCCTGAGGAGCGGGGGGGCCATGCGGCGGAGGGGCGGGTGGGGGGACCGGCGGAGTGTCTGGGCCTGCGGAGGGAGACCACCTTCTTGATTGGATCAAAATGTCATGATTGGATGGATCATTGGATAAGTGGTGACTCAATGGTGGTCTTATAGCTCGAGCTATTTTGTTAATGAATGAGGGTGCGCTGTCTTTTACACTCACTAGTCTTGTGCTTACACTTGTCTTATGAAAACCACAACTAAAACTGGTTTGGCTTTCTCAATTTTTGTTTGGTGAAAAAACTAATCCAATTTAAAAGGTTCCGATTTTAATGCAAAGTTGGAACAAATTTCTTTATGTTATTGTTGTTGTTATCTAAATTAATAGTTTGCTTTGAGAGGTTGTGTAACTTGTGTTCATGTCATTAAAATGTCACACTTAGACGGTATAAATAAAAGTGGTTATATTCTCTTAAACGTATGTCAATCATGGGAGAATTTTTTAATTAATCGTTAATTATATTTATTTTTTATTACAATTTTTCATCTCAATCATTTAGATATTAGGTACATATGAGTATATTAGATATACAAATTTTTCAGTCAAATTAATGATCATTAAGGTATCAAAATGTATTAAATTAATGAATGAAACAAAATTGTCAAACATGAATCATTTAAGTTTATAATGAGTAAATCACATTTATGAATATCTTAACGATTTTCAATTTTAATAAAATCTTGCAGGGATGATCAACTTAGATATATATATATATATATATATATATATATCTACAAACTAAAAGGTAAATATCTAAATATGAGATCGAAACTTGATGAATCAAAATTGTTGTCAACTAGTCCTTAACAAGATGATATTCGTTATAAAGAGCTTATGTCAACTAGTATCGTATTTTGCTATCATCTTATAGTTTTCTTTTAAGATGGTAATGAAATACCATCTAAGTGCATGTGAAGTTCTTAAGTTATTTCTTACCTAAAAATATAATCATGAGATGAGAGTTTATATTCATACCTCAAAAAACGGTATTTAGATCTCCTTACTCAGTATACCCCCATTTTGCTTTTATAAATATCTAAAATACTATTTAGACCTCTAAAGTTTTATTTAAATGCTCAATATCTAATTTGATATATCAAATCATACTACTATATATTAATTTATTTCTTACTCTATTTAAAATTCATTTATTATATACAATTCGAAAAATGCATAATAATCACACAAACTATCTTCTCAAATTAATTTGATCACTCTTCCACTCATTTTCTAAATTCATAATAAATTGGTAATCTATATTTTTCATTCATTGATAGTAATATCAATGTATATGGAATATTTTAACCTATAATTAACGAGTTTTGTTCATCAACGTATATAAAATATTATAACCTCTAATGAACGAGTTTTATTTTTTTTGGCTCAAATCGAAGTTTATGAGAAATTCTAGATAGTTATATAGTTTATACATTAAATCGACCACATTCAATTTGATGTTTATCAACTATATTAATTTTTTGACTAATGATGTTTATCAAAAAAGAAGGTAATCAATTAAATCATTTAATGCAATTTGATATCCCATTTTGGATTGTCGAGCAATAAATATCAAGGATAATTATCTACATTTGTATTTTATAATATATATAAGTAAAGAAGTATTTCTCTTATTGTATTTTTATTGTTATATGTTTTTGGTAATTTTATATGCATTGACTAAATCAAAACTATATAGGAAAAAGATGGAGGTCCAAGTACCATTTTGGGATGTATGAATATAAGCTCCCTCTTGAGATTCTTCTTGTATATATATATATATATATATATATTTTGTTTTTGTTCTCTTAAGAAGGATTCTTGTATGTTTGCTTAACCTATCAAATGATGTCGAAAATACATCATTGTGATAAGATGTAGGAAAATACCTAAAATTGTCTGATTTAGAGTTTTTTATTTGGACTTGCCGACTTCTACAAACCCACAGCTCCCAATATGCACAATATAGAATCTTTGTCTCTATTAGATAAATTTAAAAACACTTGTATACAAGCCCTCTTCTTCAAAACGTGATTACCAAGTATGTATATACTATCTAAAATTCATCTAATGCACCATGCTCGAACATTACGAAGATAACTTAAAAGAAAGAAACAAGGCTAGGTGGCTATGTTATCATATATGACACCGACAAGGCTAGCTACGCTATCATATATGGCACCAGCTCCCTAAACTTGGTCTCATCTTCTTCTTCACCTTGTTGAAGCCTGTGAGCCCTAGAGAGCTAGGGTCATCATCTGATAGATGCACCAACCCAAATGCGAATTGAAACAGAGACAGTATTCCTTCTGTCATAGCTAGTTTTTACTTTTACAGCCAAGTTTTGTGTGGTTCTGGTAGTTTCTGTAATCGAAGTAAGATAGAGCCAGATGAATGTATATCGGGTTAATCATAATGCATACTTTCCTACCAAGACGAGGCGCGCATATGTTTTTGTATATGATTTGGTCTCTTTTATCTTCCACTCGGGCACCTCCATTAATTATTCGTTGTGAACAATATTGGAATTGTTGAGCCAAGGGAGCCAGAAATTTGATCTCAGTTGGCCTTGAAATGGCATTGTATTCCTCTTTTTGATGGTAACGTGAGAGAGAGGCTATAAGATTGGCATTTATATATGCCTCGCTTTTATTGAACATTATAGCTAGAAACCTTATGTGTGGCAGCTTGGTCAAATGCTTTGTCAGCTTTCCTATCGCAATTCCAATAAAGCATGGAGATTCCTTTGTAAGATTTTTTAAACCATAGCGATGAAAATCCAATGACAGCATTTCAACCAAGACAAAAACCCATCTTCCTTTTTGTTTGTGAAGAAAACAAAACCAGATGACGGACATTAAACTCAGAAACTCAGAACTTCCAGTTCCAGAACTCATAAGAAATGTGTGTCTTGTATACAAAGTCTTTTCGAAAATTAATTCTCCCCTCAATTAGGTTTTAATTACACAGTTAGTGATATGTTTAGTATAAATTGTCCCTCCGGCAAGAAAATTATTGGAGAGGAGAGATTTCACATCTAAAAAGTGACAAAGAAAATAAAGCTTATAAGTGGGTGGATAATAACCAATTGTACCGAGGCCTTTTGTGATTAAAACCCAACACCTGTGAGGTGGCTAAGTTGGGACAATATCGGTACAGTTGGTCCACGGGCCACGCTTGTCGCTGTTTAACATGGTATCAGAGCGGGTCCCTCTCCAGTCGCGCCTCCAATCTTTCGTGGGCCCGAGTTGGGTGCCACTTTGTCATGCAATCGGAGGATTTTCCGATTGGATGTCCACTAAGTGTCGTTGGTTACTGGACCTTAGTTTCTTTCATCCCAGTATGTTGGATGTTAATCTGTCACGTGCAGACCTAAAAATTAGGTTGCACGTGAGGGGGCGTGTTGGAGAGGAGAGATCCCACATCTAAGAAGTGACAAAAAAAAATAAAGCTTATAAGTGGGTGGATAATAATCAATTGTACCGAGGCCTTTTGTGATTAAAACCCAACACCTGTGAGGTGGCTAAGTTGGGACAATATCGGTACAGTTGGTCCACGGGCCACGCTTGTCGTTGTTTAATAAAAATTGGCCCATCAGAGATTAGTAGTCTCTTCATATGTGTGAGGTATTTTGTTTCAAGTTGCTATATATGTATTACGTATATTAGTAGTCTCTTCATACTATCAACTAGCTATTCAATGCCATGGGGTCTGGGCGCATCTGGTTATTTGTTGCACAATATATATATATATATATATATATATATATATATATATATATAATGTCTCAGTTGCGGATGTCCGGACGAATATTTCTTCCGGATTTCTGCCGTTTCTCTTCGATCCGACGTCGGCGATGTCATTTCTTCTCGCCGGAGTAATACCACGTATTCATATACGCTGCTCCGATGAAGAAGGAGAAAGAGATTGGAATCAAAGGTCAACCATGATTGATGGTGAAGTTCTGAGTGAGGTTGTTGCAAGACCTTCGATCTCGATCTCTTTCACATTCTTCTTCATCATAGTAGTGTTTAGAAAGATGTGGTGTCACTTCGGCGAGAGGAAACGACATTGCCCGCGTCGGATCGAGGAGAAAAGACAGAAATTCAGACGGAAAAACCGTCCGGACGTCTACAGCCAAGAAGCGTTATATATATATATATATAACATTCTATGATCACTTCTATGTGTTCAAGGATGAACTTTGAATCCACTCCAAATCTCGACAAGATTATAATCCCTTTGACCTCCGATCCTCAGCATTAGCAAGAAGATAGATGCTTTGAGTACACTTTGGTAGAGAATCCAGCATGAGTACAAGTTATTATCCAAAATGATAACATATTTATTTGAAACATTCTTTGCTCAGTGCCGCTTAGTTATAAATAATTGGTCAAACTTACAAATCACTCGCTTTACGTACTTATTCATATCTGTTTTCGTCCAACGTCTGCATCATCCATCAGTTCACAAAGTGGAAAAGATGGTCGATTTCTCTATCTCTACCAAGGCATTCATAACCTTAGTTTGCTCGGCGCTACGTACTAGCTAGTGACACACTGTAAGATAGGCTGTAGCGGAGGACACCTGCGTGTAGCTCGTTAATAAGAACTTAGGGTTTATGCCTGGTTTTGAGGCCGGGTTTCACAGATATGCTCATATGCACATACAAGACACCTGCATGTAAATAAGAAATCCAGAAGTTTCCGATAGTTTGAGTTGTGATTGAAGATGTTGCAAGAAGGATTGAAGAATAATGAATATCAATATGCTGAAGGATAGGAGCTGATCGATGAACAAGCTATTATTACAATTAATATTTGCAAGTCAAAACTCGGGAAATTAGTATGCAATCCTTATGTTCCATTGTTTTTCGAAAGATAGAATATAACAGCATTATGACTATGAATAATGGTTTCCGTCCAGTACCCCTTCAATATATATGCGCTTCATTTTTACAGGACAAAGCATGTTTTCCCAGTCAAATCAAGATAAGAGTATGTCAATTCCACTATATATAACACAATAATCAAGCTCTAAATTAGTGAGATCTACGTTATAATTTCGTTCAATCACAATCTAAACAGGCTGTGTTCTCTTTATGAACAAAAGGTTAAAGGGAAAAGGAGAAAGATAACCAGCAGTATCCAAAATCTCATTGCTGGATTTTAATTCACCCCTTTTAGCAGAAAAAAAGAAGAAGTTTTGATGCAGTTGACTTAATTCTCAACGGCTATGATGAAGCGTGTGTTGTTTCCAGGAGACAAAATCATGGTCTTTATGCTTGATAAAGATCAAGGGTGGTGATGCTGAGAAAAAAAATGGAGAGCAAAACTTTTGCATTACTTGTGGGTCTTTCCAATCCCTCCCTGACACACCCACCCACTAACACACACATTTGGATGCTGCTAAGTATGATTTTAAAGCCAGAGACCTTATAACGACCAATTAATGTTGACTAACAAATAAACACACCAAAATGACTATGTTCATGAAAATTAAGCATTTTTCTTGCTATACTCTCAAATCTCAATAATCATTTATCTTCTATTTTGTTTGTCGACCATGTTACTCTTATTTAAGTCTGTTTAGCAAATTTTTAACAAATGTACAGCATCCGATCCTAACCCATATATATCTCTATTTCATTAATAACTCCACATCTTAGCTAGAAAACAATTCCAAAAAAGAAAAGAAAAGAGGGAGTAGCTAAGGATCATTTAGGTAATTGAAGTAGGATTCAGATAGATAGGCGGTTCGATCATGGTGTAATGTCATGCAGACATGAAATAAGACTAAAGGTGTGAAAGATCCGAATTGGGAAGGAAGAGTAAAGTAGGGTTTTGCCCAATTTGGTGACTTGGGTGGGGTGTTTTAATTAGTACTGTTCTATATCAAAGTCAAGATTCTCAGACTAGCCATGAAGAGCTTGAGGATATGTAATGGGGACCCGTATCTCTCATCTCATCTCATGCAGCAGCAATAGTAGTAGCGCGCAGTTGCATTGCACCAAGCATATATTGTATCCATTCTATTATGAAGAATTATGGGTGTCCCCTAAAGCTTTTTAGAGCTTGGACATTGGATACCCTACAAAGAGAAAGAGGTTCTGTTTCAATTAATACAGCTTTGGTTTGAGCTAGCTAGCACCAGTTGATCAAGCTCTGAAAGTCACTGAGCTAGCCCTAGCTATATATGGAGATTAAGTAAAAGAACGAATCATATACGCAGGATAGCTGATATATGATAGGCGATGGCTCACCCTTGTACGGGGTGACTGTTAGCGTGAGTCATATATATAGTTTAGGAATGTAAATTAAATTATTATTACTTTCCTAGTCTAGATGTGTAGTACATGTGTAGTACATGTAGGGTTAGGGTTTGTACGTATTGTATCTCTATATATAGCCTCCACTGTGAGATGAATAATATATCAGAAAATTCATTCTCTAAAACCTCCTTATATTTGACTTGGTATCAGAGCAAAGATCCAAAAGGATTTTGTCTCTTTGTTTTTCCGCTGCACTTTTTCGTTGAAGTTTTCCCAACGATTCTATTCTATTCTCCGATCGAAGTTTTTCCTATCGTTGTTTCTCGCTCCCGGGTTACTGTTCACGGAGTTGGTTTGTTTCCAGCCGTGCCCAAACCGAAATCCAGCCGTGCCCAGCCCATAAATCACCGTCGTGCCCAGAAGACGCAAGAGTCATCGCTCAACCATATGTTACTAATGCTAATGGTGAGGCCTTTCCTGTGTTAGGAAAGGGGTCAGTTCGTGTCACTTCCACTATTGTCCTACAAAATGTGCTATATGTACCTGCTTTATCCCATCATTTGATATTTGTCCCACAGTTGAATGTTGAATCCAAATGTTCTGTGACCTTTTTTCCCATGTATGTGATTTTTCAGGATCTTCTCACTGGGGAGTTACTAGGTCGGGGGTACTTGAGGGGCAGACTGTTTCGTCTGGACCAGACATACGCAGGGGAGAAACCAGGAGCACAGCCACGAACCGCTTTAATGTCAACTTCTGACAGGCTAAGTGAAGTTTGGTTATGGCACCGACGCTTAGGGCATCCATCTTTTAGTGTTATGAAAAAATTCATGCCCTCTTTGTTTATTGGTGTGGATGAGTCAGTCTTACATTGTGAAACATGTGTTTTTGGCAAGAGTCATCGCTCAACCTATCTGCCTAGTATTTCAAATAAAAGTGTCGTTCCTTTTGAATTAATTCATTCTGATGTTTGGGGACCTTCAAAAGAACCCACAGTGTCTGGTATGCGATATTATGTGTCCTTTATTGATGATTGTACACGTCTTACTTGGGTTGTTCTTCTTAAAACTAAGGATGAGGTTTTTCCGGCTTTTGAAGCCTTCCTTTCCGAAGTTCAAACACAGTACAATGCCAAAATTAAAGTTCTTCGCTCTGATAATGGGGGGGGAGTATGTCAACCGTGTCTTTCAGTCTTTCTTCAAAACACATGGGATTATCCACCAGAAAACGTGTCCTTATACACCTGAACAGAATGGGGTATCCGAAAGGAAAAATCGACATTTACTTGATATGGCTCGTTGTATTCTCTTTAGTGCCCATTGTCCTAAGGATCTATGGGGTGATGCTATCATCGCATCTACCCATCTCATTAATCGTCTTCCTTCTAGTGTCCTCCAAGGAAAAGTACCATTTGAGGTCTTAGCTTCTTATGTCTCTTTGTCTTCCTTTTATAATCTCCCTGCTCGTGTATTTGGTCGTGTTGCATTTGTCCATATCCCAAAGAGTCAAAGGTCAAGTAAGTTGGATGCCCGAGCGCTGAAATGTGTGTTTGTTGGCTATGGGGGACATCAGAAAGGATACAAGTGCTATCACCCCCCCTACTGGGAAGTATTATGTCACTATGGATGTTACTTTCTTTGAGGACATGAGCTATTATACCTCTTCTGATACTGCTCTTCAGGGGGAGCATTCATATTTTGAAGAGCTGTATCATGGAGAGGGGGAGACAGGTCATTCAGTTGAGGTTACTGATGCACCAGTTTCACATGCACCAGCCACTCCAGAGGTTCAGGGACCGGAAGATGACAGACAGGCACCACTAGATGATTCTGGTGTGATTGCTTCAGAGATTCAGGTACCAGAAGCTGAAAGTGTTCCTGCCCCTCCTGCTTCACCTGCTGTTACTAGTACCCCTGACTCATGTCTCCCTGGTATAGAAGATCTTCCATCTGAGGTTAGTAATTCCATTGGGGGTAATACTAGTGATGTTAATAGTAGGCAATATGTGTTACCAAACAGGTCTACTAGGGGTAAACCAGCAAAAAAGTATGAACCTACCCTCCAAGCCAAAGCTAAGTATCCTGTGGCAAATTTTGTGTCTACCCAAAGGTTGTCTAAGTCATATGAATCATTTGTGAATCAAATATCTGCTGTGTAAGTACCTAACAAAGTGCATGATGCGTTGGGAGATCCTAAGTGGATGAAAGCAATGGATGAGGAGATGGAAGCATTACAGAAGAACAATACTTGGGAGCTTGTATCCCCACCACCTGGAAAGAAGGCAGTAGGATGTCGTTGGGTGTTTACAGTGAAGCATAACCCAGATGGGTCAGTGAGTCGGTATAAAGCACGCTTGGTGGCTAAGGGATTCACTCAGACATATGGCATTGATTATGATGAGACATTTGCACCAGTTGCAAAGATGAATACTATCCGGGTATTGCTCTCTCTTGCTGCTAACTTAAACTGGCCTCTTAAACAGTTTGATGTCAAGAATGCTTTTCTTCATGGAGAACTTATGGAGGAAGTGTATATGGATCTTCCCCCTGGATATAAAACTACTCCTTCAGGTACCTTTGTGTGCAGATTGAGAAAATCTTTGTATGGTCTCAAACAATCACCTCGTGCTTGGTTTGGAAGATTTTCTCAGTTCATGAGAAAGATTGGTTATAAGCAGAGTAACTCAGACCACACGTTATTTCTCCGACACCAACAAGGGAAGGTAACAGCTCTGATCATATATGTTGATGATATGGTTGTTACTGGTAATGATACTGTTGAGATGGATAGCTTGCAAAACCAGTTAGCCACAGAGTTTGAGATGAAGGACCTAGGTGCACTCAAGTACTTCTTGGGCATTGAGGTAACCAGGAGGAGTGAAGGCATCTATCTGTGTCAGAGGAAGTATATACTTGACCTATTACCAGAGACAGGTATGTTGGATTGTACTCCAATTGACACTCCTATTGAGCAAAATCACCGATTAGCAGAGTATCCTGACCAGGTACCTACCGACAAGCCTCGTTATCAGAGGTTAGTTGGACGTCTGATTTATTTGACACACACCAGACCTGATGTTGCATATGCAGTAAGTGTGGTGAGCCAGTTCATGCATAATCCCAGTGTGGATCACATGGATGCTGTTTTGAGGATTCTGAGATACTTGAAGTCCGCTCCTGGGAGAGGAGTAATATTTTCTAAACACAACAATGTCCTTGACGTTTGTGGTTTTACAGATGCAGACTGGGTTGGAAATATTACAGATAGAAGGTCTACATCAGGATATTTTACCTTTGTGGGAGGTAATCTTGTTACTTGGAAGAGTAAGAAGCAAAAGGTGGTGGCTCGGTCTAGTGCTGAAGCAGAATATAGAGGTATGGCTCATGGAGTGTGCGAGTTGTTATGGCTGAAGAATGTATTACGAGATTTGAGGGTTAAACCCAAGTGCGCCATGCAGTTATACTGTGACAACAAGGCAGCCATTGATATCTCACAGAATCCTGTGCAACATGATCGTACTAAGCATGTGGAGGTTGATCGTCACTTTATAAAGGAGAAACTAGATGCTAAAATTATTAGCTTTCTTTTTGTCCATACAGAAGAGCAACTTACAGATATACTCACAAAAAGAGTTTGTAAGAAGGCCTTCTATGACTCACTTGACAAGTTGGGCATGGTGGATGTGTATGCGCCAACTTGAGGGGGAGTGTTAGCGTGAGTCATATATATAGTTTAGGAATGTAAATTAAATTGTTATTACTTTCCTAGTCTAGATGTGTAGTACATGTGTAGTACATGTAGAGTTAGGGTTTGTACGTATTGTATCTCTATATATAGCCTCCACTGTGAGATGAATAATATATCAGAAAATTCGTTCTCTAAAACCTCCTTATATTTGACTGTGCCAATGCATCTATGAACACTACGAAGAGGAACATGGTCGATCAGCTTGTTTCATGAATATTACTGCCTGAGCTGTCTCTTTCCACGCAGCAAAATGCACTTGGATATTTATAGCCTCTTAACCTTAACTCCATCAAGTAACTGATGTATTGTATGACAAAACAAAAGATAGACTGTAATCTCCTAGAGAATGTATATATCTCATCAAACAATGTCTGGTATGATATGTTATAAACAGAAAACTCTAGATCAAGATAAAGAAGGGCAAAATCATCGAAAGTAATCCCCGAATTTTCGACAGCGCTATTGAAAAGATCACTGTAAAGGGTATCAGATCATCAATCATTACTGATCTTTTTAACATAAGAAACTCCAACTCAATCGGTAATTAAGCAAGACTTACTAATCTGTAATAAGAATCGACTCCATTCTTGTATATTATTACAGGTTGCTGCATGAAAAAATCGATGGACACGGTCACAGAAGCAGTCAAGCAAGAATATTTCCATCGAGAACTGGAAGACAATTGGCATTTGATTATTGGTATTTTTGTTATGTTCTTTGTGGATCGTGAAGAAGAGAAGAGAAAGGGAGTAAGAAAACGAGGGAGGCAATGGCAGAAGGTGAAATCAGAAGATGATCCCTACAAACCCCACAACCCTAGGACCACCACCCCACTAACATCTCTAATTCTCTATTCCGTTTTTTTTTTAAGTGTTACATTTCCCGAGGTAGGACCAACCACTGGCCCACCAAACACCTCACTCCGACCCGGAATATTCTCTGCCCAAATATCCGGGCTCCTCCCGCCGATGACCACCATTTCTATTGGCCACCATGTACAGCGTTCAGTCTTCCTTCTCGAGCTTACTCGTTACGTATATAGATTATAGAGGCATAGAGCAATGTTTCGTTATTCCTCGATCTCCATTGTTTATAGATCGAGGAGGTTGCATGATATTATGTTTTTAAAGAAGTAATCATGGGGAAAGGCATTCTCGTTGCCGCTATATTGTTTAGTAGGCTTGTGGTGATTCTTTTGAGTTTAGATAGGGATGTTGTATTTTTTTTTCTGGATTTTGATGCCGACCTTCTCGTGAGTTGTTGCCTTTTGCTCTTCATTTCTTTTGAATCTTCGATGAAAATAGAGACTCGGAACATTTTCAGACCCCATTATCATAGAGATTCTATGATAGTTTTATAGCAATTTCTACGTATGTTTAGTTTCAAACTTGATGTTTGTTATCAACGGCTTCAGACAGAAGGAACACAATCAAAAATGAATTATTGGATGAATAGTTGAATACTTTGTTCTAATACCTAAATCGTAAAAAAAAAAAGAAGTATGGACTAATCAAATTCTCAGAGAGGTGAATAATAACAATTAATCACAGAATGCTCTAAATCTCTAATGCACTTTGATTGGTCTTCCAAGCAATCCGCAAATTGATACGACTCCTCAATACCTCATTTTCTTCTGGCTAATTAAGTTCATAATATTGCCTTCTTAATACCCAGATTCCTAACCCCAACCATGATCCAAAATATATCCAAAACAATAAACACGCAATATACAAGAGTTAATTGCAATTTGAACAAAAAAAATCCCTAATAATCATGCAATAAAACCCTTAGATTAGCATCTTCATTTTCTCACCTCGATCCCCTTATCACGAAAACTTAAACATCTCATGCGATGTGACAGTTCCTTACGAGAAAATCAACCATATTCACTGGGAATAGCCGGTAAACCAACCGAAAGGCATTTGGGCGGACCAATGGGACCAGTCCTGACAAGTCCCACCAAGTTTTTTTTAACAAGACAAAGATATCACCACACAGTAATTTAATTCTCAAGATCTCAGTGTGTTGTTTTGTGTTACCCTTTAACTTTGGAGTTTTTCATTTTCGTTTTCATTTCCACCTTTTTCATTTTCCAGTGTTCATAATTTTCTTTGAGGCTGCTCTCATAAAGACTATAATACAATCACATTTATAGAGAAGCAAAATAGGGAAAAGGAAGAAAGGAAAAGCAAAACAAGACCAAAGTTACCAAGCAAAACAACACTACCCTAGCTCCTCTAGTCATCTCTCTCTATATATTAGCATTTGTTTTTAATCTCAAACTCTCTAAGTTTCCAAATTTCCCACAAAACCCAAGCTTTAGTTTGGTTTTTTGCTTTCAGATTCTTCCAACTGTCTCATACGTACCCTTCCCTTGTTTTGTTGCAACAACAGAAGACAAGTAGTTTTGTTCTTGACCATTAAGGTTGGAACGAAGAGGAGAGTTCTCAGTTGGGGTTTTGTTGGTGTTGACTGAGTTCAGCTGCCTGGTTGACTCGGACCCGGGTTGTTTTGTATGGGTTTGGGTTGGTGAAGTCTGGGATTAACAGTGAAATGGGTGAAGCTGAGAAAGGTTCAGCGATTAAAGAGAGGCTTAAGGGTCTTTGTGTTTGCAATGGGTGGTCTTACGGGGTTTTGTGGCGTTTTGATCAGAGAAATTCCATGTAAAGTTTCTTCCTCTTTTGTTTTCTACTTGTTGATTTTCATTTTGTTGCCTGTGTTTTGTTCTTGTTGAAATTGGGCACCCTTTTGTGCTTTTAATGCATGTGAAGGTTCACAAAAATCTAAGCTTTTAGTTCTTAATGCATGGAAATGTTTAAAATGGTAAAAAAGGTTGTTTCTTGTTCTTATTTTCCTCTCTCAAGGTTGATAATTTTTTTTCCATGCTAACTATATTACATTTTGTACATGTGAGATTAAGCCTCTATTTGAGTTCAAGATTTGGTATTTGAGATTTCCAATCTGACATTAGTTTGGGGTCTTGCTCATCATAAATTCTGGGTTTGCAATGCTTTAGGTTGTTGAAAATGGGAGAAGCCTATTATGAAGAGCACATGGGAACAGTGATTGAAAATATGCTTCCACAGCTCCACATGCTTGGAGAAGGGTAAGCCCAAAATTCCATTTTCAGTTTCTCACTTTTGAAATTCCATTACATTGTTTATCTTTTTCCCCTGTCATAAAATTTTTGGGGTTGAATTCAAGATTTTCCTCAACACAAGCATTAAAAAGTTCTAATAGGGGTGATTTTGTTGTTGTCTGAAACAGCGTTATTGGTCAAACTGCTTTCACCGGGAAGGACCAATGGATGCACTCAGATACCTACAATGCACAGTGGAATTCATGCAATCCCATCGAAAGTTGTCGAGATTTGTTTCAGGTAGGACGATAAAATTCTTGTTGAGTTGCCATTTTGCTTCTCAACAGCTGTTAGCTACTTGCGGTTTACTTGTTTACTTATCTGGATATGACTTCTCATTTTGCAGGATGATTCCGAGTTCCGTTGCCAATTTTCCTCTGGTGTAAAGGTACTATCATTTCCTTTTAGTTCTCTGTTACTTTTTCTTTTCCGGAGATAAGCATGACTAATTGAGATTTATGAGAAAGCTTATGGAATCTTAAATTTAGAGCTATGTTTGTTGTGTACCTTTTATCATACAACCAAAAGTTATATTTGCTGATACATAAATTTAATTTACAGACAATTGCAACAGTCTCTGTGGAAGCAGGAGTAATTCAGTTTGGATCGACTGATAAGGTAGTCTAATGAAAGCATCTAGCTTTATACATATTTTCTTAACTTGGTTATGTCGACATTTTTATGATCAAAAGTAGTGAACATGATTGAGTCTATAATGTGATAGTTTATGTAAGAGTTGTAGCTAACAACCTAAGGTATTACTTTTTTGTCAGATTATGGAGAGGCTGGAGTTTTTAGACGAAACAAAAAGGGTGTTCCGGGAGATCAAAAATCTTCGTGGGCCTATTCCTCTTCCAAGTGCAGCCTCTTGTTTGAACAATGAATCCAATGATCTGAATGACTTGTTTGCTTCCTTAATTTCATCTGCAAACTTTCATGGAGACATTGCCAACATACTAGGTGATAAATCTAAAGATATAGGAGGAAATTGTTTATCTGCAATGAATTTACAGCCTACGGCATCTGGTGCCTTAGGCTCAGCTGGTAAAACCCCGTGGTTTAGTACTGAATCTTCTTCATTGGACTCATATGACCCACATTTGGCATCTGATATAGGGGTTCAGGATTTTCTTAAGACTTGCAGAAACACGGCTCAAGACTCAACTCTCAATCTAGGCAACTGTGGATATCAGATGGATGATCAGCATTACCTACAGGGATACCCTGTAGAGTTTAACCGAGCTGATTGTATTACAGATGTTTCCAAATCATTCACGGATGATCTTTCTCAGTGGTTTGCCGCTTCACCAGTACAGAACTTCAATGGCATGGCAAACACAATAAATGGTGATCTGTCACGAGTGTTTGAAAGTCCTACAGTGTCATCTAGTCTGCTTAAAGGTGATACCTGTATCAACCTACCAATTGTGCAACCTGCGACTTCTATGCAAAGTTCCATCACAAATGCTTTCAGTGCTGATGCTCATGAGAAAGGTATTGTCATTCAGAGTTCTGGAAATGATTTGTTTCATGGTTTGGGAACAGATTTCGGGTGTGGTCAAGCCAGTGAGTGCTGGGAAGATAGTATAATGCCAGTCGTCAGTGGTGACTGCATGGCTGCCAGTACTGATTTGACCAAAGAGCCAGAAGTTGGTGCTGCGGCTGGCCCCAGGAGAGGGTTATTCTCGGAATTAGGACTTGAAGAGCTTTTGAATGGTATGAATAGTACTTCCAGCTCTGTGACTAAATGTAGTCCAGCAGACCAATCTTCCACCAGGAAAAGGAAATTAGAAAGTTCATCTGCAGGTGGTACTCAGGTACAGGTAGCAAGGTTTGCCGGTTCTGGAGGGAGCATGCATTTGACGGGACCTTTGTATAACTTAGACAAGACAAACTTTCTTGTACCAAAGAAAGAGGTTCTCCCGAAATCACAAGTGAGCATATGGATTGATGATAGCTATAGTGTCAATGCTAGAAGTATGGCTCAAGCAAACCCACAAAAGGCTGAGGATCACACAAAGACCGCCAAGAAGAGGGCAAAGCCTGGAGAGAGTACTCGACCAAGGCCCAAGGATCGTCAGCAGATCCAAGACCGTATGAAAGACTTGAGGGGCATGATTCCCAATGGTGGAAAGGTACTTACTTCTTTAAGTTGCTTTCAGTGGATAACAAAATGGGAAGGATGATATATTCTCGTATTATACAATTTGTTTCTAAAATTATAGTTTGACATTCAAACGTGTTGTTAATGAAGCAGTGTAGCATTGATGCTTTGCTGGACCGCACTGTCAAGTACATGATTTTCTTGCAAGGTGTGACGAAACATGCTGATAAGCTTAAACAACCTCATGAGTCAAAGGTTAGTCAATTTGGTTATTACTGTTATATGCAGGATGAGCCGGAACAAATCTTATGTATGATGTTTCTGAAGTTTGAACACATGTAACACTAATTTGTGTATCATATTGTAGTTGACTGGAAAAAAAAATGGTGTGGTTCTAAAAGATCACAGCAGTACATCTGGTGGTAACAATACTTGGGCATTAGCAGTTGAGGGTCAAAATGTTGTTTGCCCTATACTTGTGGAGGACCTTAGTACACCAGGCCAAATGCTTATTGAGGTATGTCAAAGATGTATGGAAAAACGTTTTCTTCAAGAGTTTTTGACAACCTTTATGTTCAGTCCCTCCTGACTGCAATATTTATTTTCTGTTGCAGATCCTCTGTGAAGAGCGTGGTTTCTTTCTTGAGCTTGCAGACGAAATCCGTGGCTTTGGGTTGAATATCTTGAAGGGGGTGATGGAGAGCCGAGAGGATAAGATATGGGCTCGCTTTATTGTTGAGGTGAGGCTCCCTAATAAAAATATGTGTTACTCATGTTTTCTCCTCTATTGTTCATGTTAGGACACTGATCTTATATTTTGTTACAGGCAACTAGGCATGTAACCAGGATAGAAATATTTTGGTCCCTTGTCCGGCTTCTTCAGCAAAGTGGTACCAGTGTGGTTGATCCAACCATTCGCCCCAACAATGTAGTAGACACCGGATTTCCTCCTGTATTGGATAGTTTCCAGCCATGTAGTTTCCCTCCTCCAATCAGCTTGACATGAGATTTCAGACACTTTTGATTTCTGCTGGAATACCTTGAGCGTTACTGTCAAGGGTATGCAATGATAGGTGTTTTGGTAATGGAAAATGTGATTGGCCACCATCCCATCGCCGATTGCCTTGGAAGTAGTTGTGAGGTGTGCATAATGTTAAGAAAAGAGAGATTAGGATGTGATGTGCCTTCAAAAATTGTTGGTGCTGTTTTTGCGAGTTAGTTACCAATTAGGAAAGGCTGTGTAAGGCACAGAACCATGATCATATGTCAAGACATGGTGAACTAGAGTCTGTGCGGTCTGTTTTAGTAGTTGGGATTTCTTGTTTATATCTTCATCCAGAATTAAAAGAAAAACCCAGTAGTAGGCTGATCACTGATTTGTTTTCGTGGCCTTTCTGTTGTGGCTTAATATCATTACAGTATGAACTACTGATGAAATGCTCTCTCTCTCTCTCTCTCTCTCTCTCTCTCTCAATATGCAAATAAGGATCCACAACACATGTTCTCCTGGGGAGAAAGGACCTGAATGTCATTGACGAGAACATCAGTCTTAAATTTTCACCAGAATGAATAAAATCTTCACTATATGTCAATCTTGTTTTCCTCATACTTTTGGAGGACACTGAATATAACTTGATGAACACAGGTTAAGTTTATGCATAAAGTGATACCAGCCCGGTAATCTCAACTTTTTCTCTTTTTTTCTTTGAGAATATCCCAGTTATCTTAACTGCACATGTATTCCCACTCTTCCTCTTGCTTGGCTCACATATCTATTTGATCTTTGATCAATAGCAGAGCTTTCATCTCTTCCAAACAATGACTGTTCGATTTGATACAGTAGTACTTGCTTTAAATTTGTTGTTTTTACATTGGAGAAATATTTTTTTTGTTTTGTTTCTGTTTTCTGTTGGATATCTTTGGATTTGTGTATGCATATACTGTTACTGTATAGAAGTCATTAATCATCAGGCACTAGGATTATCATATGCTTAGATTTTTATTTATTTTTAGGTACACATGTGGCGAATGCACAGGTGACAATTAGGCTGGTTAACTGTTATCTCCATGATTTAATTTCACAGAGGGTTTATGTGGCCAAAAATTTAAACTACAGACGTTCTTTTGTGTTAATAATTTAGTATTTAGGATTCCTCTGAGTTGCACAACTGATCCTAAGGTTGAAATATAGTAACATTAATGCAACAGAAGAGTATAAGCTGAGGGTTTGTGTTTAGTCTAGTACATGTTTTGATCAGCTTTCGGTAATTGGTGCTAATACATCTAAAATGTTATTTGAGAATGTATGATAATCAATCTGATATTATTGTGGAGTAGTAGCTTTTTGGTGATAGCTGAAATTGCCTTTCAACTCGATCAGTGCATGCAGCTGTGGAAAGGCTCTTCAAGCTTGTGGAGGAGATACGTGTTTTTTCCATTCAATTATTCAAAGTGATATCAGCCAAGTTTCAACTGTAATGCTCAACTTAATAATATACACCTTTATATTGATCATATTCCTGACCTAATTTTCTTATATTTCAAGGATATTTCCAAATTTATATAGGCCATATTGGGTACTCCACTAGGTCTCCACTATTCACTATTGTTTTGGCTAAAGATTTAGTATTGTCTCTCTCTACAATTTGCCCTATCTTTGTGAAACAGCTGTGGAGTAACTTCGGAAATGAGAATAAGATTGACCTTAAAAAAAAGGAAGATAAAAGACTTTGGGTCATGCACAAAGGAGAAAAGGGAAAATAAATTTGCCGCCTATCTTAATTTGCTCAAGATGTACCCACATCTCAAATTAAATGATATGTGTCTATTTTTAACTTTGGATTAACTATGTTATCAATATAAATCTAAGATAATTAAATTCTAAGAAATTAGATATATTAATATTAAGTTAAACTGAACCCTTTTAAAATTTGTTGTTTTAATTTCAGTTCTATAAAATCAACATTAACCCAGATGAACAGTTTCACATCCTCTTGAATTCTTCTATCTTCTCTCCTTAATCTCATCGTCATTAGTGGCCATACATGGAGAGCCCAGAGCTACAATTAGCTATAATTCGTTCATGTTTAGCCACAATTTTTTACTCTAGGTTTAGATTTCATGCGAGCCTGCTACTTATTCTTCTTGATATTACCCATGACTTTCACAATTTACAAATATAGAAGCTTGAAAGTGAAGACAAGTAAACAACCAGTCAACCACGGTGGTACCAAGATTTGATTAAACCGTTCATCTGGGTTCATTCACTTCGGTAGATGCAGAATGAAATTTTCTTTTGATTGAAATCCAAAAATGAGTTTGGGTTGAATTTGTTGAAAAAGAAAATGAGAAAAAATCTGAGTTAATGTTAAAATTAATTGAATTATAGTTATATTTTGTTAAATTTGTTTTCTTGACTATGGTTAAACCATAGTTAGAAAAAAAGACACATATCATTTAATTTGAGAGGTGGGCAAGGGTGGACACATTAGGAGTGGATGACAAATTTACTTCCTTTATAAGAAAAGGACAAGTTAATTCGAAGACTACTGTTTTTTTCCTAAAAGGACTTGGGAACAGATTTTTCTTTTACAGCTGAATAGAAAAACCAAAGAGCCATGAGGGATGCCCATGCAATTAGTTGGGAAGCAAAGGACCTCTCTTATATAACTTCAAAAAAAAAAAGGACTTCTCTTATATTGTATATACCATAATACTTGTGGAATAATATTAGAAATTGCATTTCATGAGTGGTGCTTCCTAATTGTCTTATCATCTGATCACATGAACAAAAAACAAATGTATCAGTATACATTTATTTAGACCTATTTGTTCATAGTGCGCTGATGTTCTCCCTAAAAATTGTAGGACACATTATGTCAGCTGTTGCTGAAGTTTGGTAGTAGGTCATCAAGATTTAGTTTAGGTCATTAAGACTCTTTTCTCATTGTTGGGCATCAAGCAAATGATAATGCTTATGTTACAATTTATCTGAGAAACCAATTACTCATACAGCTAGCAGTTTTCTAAGTACATCTGGTGACTTTCCACTACCCAGATCCCATCTAGCCTGATGTTAAGCTTATACCAACTAAAATAACTTCGATAAGGTTAGTTATCAGATATCATTTAGACTGTACTTTGGCTTTTTACTTCTGAAGTGAAAAGGACTGATTATTAATGATGGTTAAGTTTGTTTTGAACTCTGAGATGAAATGCACATATTACCAGCTTTGAGGGTTAAACTTTGAAACTTCTAGATTTCTCATGTGTCCAACAAAGGAAGTCATTCATCTCTAGCCTATGACATTGCCTTTTCATGGAGATTTGTTTATTACAAACCAATATGAGGCATCAGAAATCCACTACATATATATATATACCTCAATAGTCACTCAGCTTTCCTCACCAAAGCTTAACCATTGCTTTGAGTTCCATTTCAACTTAGAAGTTGGCAATCACTTATTTTTGTTACGGCCACAAATGGCTCAACAGAAGGAACTGAGCAGTGTGACTGAATGGAGAATAAAAATGGCAGATGGTTCATCAGAGGCTTTGGCTCCAGAACCCGGGTTTGCCTGCCGAGCTTGGCTTGCTCTGAAGGTTCTGATTATGGGGTTGGTCTTGAAAGTGTGCAATTTTTTCAGGAAAGCTTGGGATATGGGACAAAATGAGCCTAAAAAAGTGATTCATTGTATGAAAGTAGGGATGGCACTCACTGTTGTTTCAGTGTTTTACTATATGAGACCTCTGTATGAAGGTACGGGAGGCAATGCTATGTGGGCAGTTATGACTGTTGTGGTTGTCTTTGAGAACACAGTGGGTAAGTTCCTAGCTAGCTTCTCTTAGATTACATAATGTTGTGCAAGTATGTCTTTATTAGGAGAATAGGAGGTAAGGTAAAAGGGACTATAAGAGTTTTCTGTATTTGTATGAGACTATCTGATGTTTTAAGTATGGCCCTCATTGCCTGAAACTAAACATTTCACTCTCAAATATGCAGGGGCAACAGTAAGTAAAAGTTTAAACAGAATTTGTGGAACATTAATTGCTGGATCTCTGGCCATTGGCATCCATTGGGTAGTGAGTCAATCAGGAAAAGAATTTGAGCCTTACATCAATGGGATTTCTGTATTTTTGTTAGGTATGTACCCTACTAATATTACTTTTTTTCCACCTAAAACTGACCGAATGTGACTCTAAATATTGTTGCTTCGTTATTTCAGCTTCTGCAGTTACATTCTCAAGGTTTATACCATCAGTGAAAAAGCGATTTGATTATGGTGCAATGATCTTCATCCTCACATTCAGTTTAGTCACAGTGTCAGGTTACCGGGTGGATGAACTATTGGAAATGGCCAACAGTAGATTCTACACCATCATCATTGGGACTTCATTATGTATTATGATAACCATGATTATCTGCCCCATTTGGGCTGGGGAGGAACTCTATACGCTCATCACTCGAAACATGGATAAGCTTGCCTATTCTTTAGATGGTACAGACATACTTAATCACACAAAACCAAGTTTATGGTCAATCATGTTTAGGACAATTTTTTCTCTGATTTTATTAGTATTGCATATATTCCAGGTTGTGTTGGAGAGTACTTCAATGATAGTGGAAGCTCTTCTGATGGTGCCAAGGCATCTGATAAGACATTGCTTGGATACAAATGTGTTTTAACCTCAAAAGCAACAGAAGAAGCCATGGTATTTAACAAAAATATAGTTGCATAGTTTCATCCAGTGACTGTAGGTAATTACTTGCTGACATTGGCATTGTATATTTTAGGCTAATTTTGCAAGGTGGGAACCTGCACATGGCCGCTTCAATTTCAGACATCCATGGAAACAATACCTCAAAATCGGGGCATCAATGCGTGCTTGTGCTTATTGCATTGACGCCCTTGATGGTTGTGTGAATTCTGATAATGAGGTAACTAAAGATCTGGCATCTTATATTAGTTCTTGAAAATAAAAAGATATCACCAATGCTAAGGTAGCTTTAACTGATTCATCTGGTCAACAGGCTCCTGAATTGATAAAGAAGCATATGAGCAAGATTTCCTTGAAAGTGAGCTCTGAGTCTTCCAGAGTCATAAAAGAGCTTGCAAGGACTATGAAGACAATGCAGAAATCATCTACGGTAGATTATTTAGTTGGAGAAATGAACAATGCAGTCTTGGAGCTCCAAAATGACTTAAAATCTCTTCCTACTTTATTTATTAATCCGCAGCCACTACAAGGAACTGACTGTCCTGATAAAAAGAACACAGGAGCGGTAGCTCTCATGGATATCCTGCCACTTGTGACTTTAGCTTCTTTATTGATTAAGATTTCTACCAGGATTGAAGGCATGGTTAATGCAGTTGAAGAACTAGCCGAGATGGGCGAGTTTAAGTCTGTTGCGAATGCGAATGAGAAGAATCAATGTCCAGTTAGTAAAACTAAGGTTGCAGATGAACATAAGGAAGACGTTTGAGAATTGTGCATAATGGTGATGGGTAGATTGTCATATTACTACAGATGTGCTGTACATTACCAAATCTAACAACTTGGGTCACAGTTTAAATCCGTCTGTTTTGACATTGTCATTCTCATTTCTCACTAGTGAAATAGAATATTCTACAGTATTGGTGGGTATATGGTATTGTAGATTTTTTACCATTGAATTGCTAATGTATCTCAAGATCATAAATATTAGAAGAGAGGTGACTTGATGACCCGGTCACTTACGAATATTTTCCTTTTAACGATCAACTAATTACTTCTAACTTTTCCTTTTAACCGTTAATTGATTTTCAAATTTCAATTATTAATTTATTTTTCCTTTTAATGATCAATTAATTGCTTCCATTTTAATAATTTATTTATTTTCTTAGACTTTTTCTTAAACACTATCTTGATTAACCACGCCGATTTAGGAAATTTAAATTAATTTTGATTTCATTCTAACTTATGCATTTATGGGCATCAATCGATCTTTTTCTGACCAAGTCTCAATTATATTAACATCAACCAAAGATTATCGGGTTTGGTAGGTGAAAACGATAATTTTGATAACAACTATATCAATGTACATGCTACATCAACATGCAACGGTGATGACTAAAGTCACTTGACCATGATATTTAGTACATCATTGGACGTACTCACGCACCTAGCCTATTGTCTGATCTCTTTGACTATATTTTCACTTCTCGGCTCCATGTCACTGAGAAGTTTAATATGCTGAAGAAGATCGATGATATATTGATATTGAATTACTTAATTAAATTTGAGCGCATTCAGACTTGAACCACCAAAGACAAACCCTTGCTTAACTCTAAATTGTACTTATTCGTTTATGTAGAATACAAGCCCTTAGGGTTCTAATTTTGATAGACCAAAACCATCTCATAAGAACTTCATTTTGTAGCTGCCCATTAAGACTTTTGATACGCTCGATAATCTAAAAGAGAATAAATATACCTTTTACAGTCCAATTGATCGGTAGATATAAGTTTATGAGAAATTTTTTAGTGCTACCGTAACACCATGTGGCAATACCCAGTGGTATACCATTCAAATCATAATTTGACATACAAGATTTAATTTGAAAATTATATTTAAGTTATTTTGTCAAAGACTATTTTGGGTTTCTTTCTAAAACCCTAAACTCTAAACCGAAATTCTAGTTCAAAATAATCAATACCCATAAAGGTCGTTTTACAAATAATAAAAATATATTAAATTATAATTTTAGTATAATAAATCAACGTGTCAGAATATGATAGGTAAGGAGGATCACTGGACATTGTCATGTGGTACTCCGATATCATATACAAATTTCTCATAAGTTTATAGCGTTAATTTACCACAAACTATAAGAATTAAAGTGTAATATTTATTCTATTTGTGTTATCTACTATACATATGATCAAGATACTAGCTTTTGAAAGGTGTAATAAGTGTGACAACAAATTTGTTATGAGTAAATTATGTTTATCATTTATAAAACGATTACTTTAGTGATATACACTTTACTACGACCATAACAATTGATGTTAAAGTTGAAACTTTTGTTGAAAATAATGTATGTACTCAAAGTATAACTATTTTACTAGTTTAAGATCAGATTTTCAAGTGTGACAACAACTTTGTTATGAGAGTTATAAATTTTTATATGTTTTTGTCATTAATAAAAATATTATTTTAGTAACTACACAATTTACCGAATTCACAACTATCAATGTTAAAGTGGTAAATGTTGTTGAAATTGTGGTATATACTTCACATATAACAAATTTACTACTCTTGGGACAGTTTTATAAGTGTGGCGACCAAGTTGTTGTGACAATGTAAATTATATATATATTTTATCATTAATTAAATTATTCCTTTAATAACTAAGCTTCTTACAACAAACACAACAATTTATGTTAAAATTATAAATTTGTTCGGATTTTATTAAACTTCAATTGAACTAAGGTACTAGTTTGTGGACAATATTACAATAGTGACAAAATTTTTTTTTTCAATGTGGTAAAAATTTTTTTATCATTAATGTTAGATTACTAAAATGATTGTCTGATATACCGCAATGCACAACTATTAATGTTAAGACAATAACGTTTGTTCTAGTTTTAGTAATTACTTCTAGAACTACATTATTTATAAGATTATCAACTATTTTACAATTTTAAGATGTTTGTGTTATGAAAATGATAAAACTAAGGACAAAATATTTATTACTCCTGAAACTTTATCCTTAAAAACAGTTTTATCCTCCGCTTTTCAAATTAAACTCATTAGTCCTTAAGATCTCAATTCTCAACACTATGTCTATTTTCATTGAAGTGGTAAATGTAAGTATATTAACATGATTAAAACACCCTCATTTAAAAACAAGATTTTTTTCTCTCTTTTCTTTTCTTTATTCCATCATTCCATGTCTCTCTCTCTCTCTCTCTCACTCACTCACTCACACACAAATGAGCGATGAGTCTTAAGAAACACGTAACTATCTCTTTCTCTTCCTTCTTAGGTTTTCTTTTATATTCTCTCACCTCTTGCTCTCTCAATCCCTCTTATTTCCTCATTCATCTTTAATGTCGTAGATGTGTGGATTTTTCATGAGAGTTAAACGATATCAAGAATTGAATTTCATTTAAAGTGGTGAAGGGGTGATGAATCTAGTAGGATACTTTTAGATGCATGTTCGTCTATAATGGCTCTCGGAACGAGAATAACAAAGAGAAAGAAAAAGAAGAGGAGAGAAACAAAAGGGAAAAAGAACATTAATTTTAACTGGGGTCTTTTAGTCATGTTATTAATTTAATTGATCCTTATGTGATGAAATGAACTATACTATTGACAAATGAGAGATTATGGACTAATTAGTTTAATTTGAAATGTGAGTGACAAAACTGTTTTTAAGAGTAAAGTTCATGGATTTATAAATATTTTGTCCTAAAACTAATATTAGACTAAAATATTTACATGTACTTAATATTGTAAATATGTTTTCAATTTGATAAACAAGTTCTCCATCTAATAAAAAATTTCTAATTATGATATTTACATCTTTACCACTCAATTACAATAATCACAATCGGTTTGATCCTAAGTTATAATTTAAGTTTTAGTAAGTGTAACTTATTAATTGACAATATAAGTTATATAGTTTTGAACAATTTTTCATATTAACAACGTAAGTGTTGTTAATATGATAAATTTCATTTACACGTGATAACTTTTAATTGAATAACTGCTTAACCAATTCAACCCATTTTCACTTTATTAATTTATTAAAATAAAAAATAATGAAAAGTCACACACGACCCCTAGTGAAATAGCTGTTAAATCAGGCATTATAATTTTGTTGGTCCCTTTTTTTTATTTGAATGCAATGTGCTTCAATCACTTTCATTCTTCTAGTACTGCTGGTATTATTTGTTTATCTTCTAAGCCGTGTCGTACATGAGTACATCGTACAAACTTTTACCTGAGGAATCAGATAGCTGCTGTACAAATAAATTAAACTGGAAAACAGAAAAGTCAAATTACATGAAAGTGAAAGATAGACAAGTGTAATCTTTGTTTTTGGGGTCTTTATTGGCAATCCATGTTTACATTGAACAGATAGGCAAATGTATATATTAGAGAACTTACCGATCCTAACATCATCACTATATCAGCATAAAAACACATATGCAAAGGTATCAAACTGGGATGAAACTTAATATCAGCTTTCGGCATAGTTTGATGATATTAAACAGAACCAATCTCTCAATATATATTGTGTAGTTTTTGATAGTTGAATTAGCATTTCAGAACAGTGGATGCTGCTGTGGAGATGATACTTTTTTCCAGTCAAGTGATATCAGAAAAAACTAAATGCAGATTTCAACTGCAATGTAATGCTCAACTTTATGCAAAGATATGTAGGTACCTCAACTTGGTCTTATTCATGACCTAATTTTCTCCTGTTTCAAATAAAATAAAATCATCTTATATACATCTATTGGGCTCTCCACTACAGATGAAAGCCACTCGTAATTTGGTTAAAGATCTAAGCTTTGTCCAGTCTCTGTGGAACAGCTGTGAGTAAGATAATGAACTGAGGCATACAGAAGATTTGACCTTCAAAAGATATGGGAAAACAGGGAGGCTTTAACTAATTGTTGGGTAGTCCTCTGATTGTCCTCATGGTAAGACAGAAAGAGAATTATATAGATGAGACTGCAACTGTTCAAATATCAAAGATCGTGACCACAGTACACAATATCATCAACATTATTAGTATCCCAATATTTATTTCTTGAGTGGTGTCCTAATTAACTTATCCGGGGAAGCAGATGAAAGAGGTATCTGATCACACACCCACTCAAGAAAAAAGATAACAAAAAAAAAAAGAAGGATATTTGACACATGTGATGTAATAGATATGTATGTAATTTAGACCTAGTTGATCATAGTGCTCTGCTGTTTGCCAATTCAATCGTAGATTTTGGAGACACAATGTCACCTAATCTGTTCATGACGGTTTGTTTTCTTGTTTGTCTTTTTTTTTTTTGAATAATTTCAGGTTTGGTTTTTAGGTCATATAAATATGATTTAAAAAAAACCTCTGTTTAATGATCAAGACTTCTCTTCAGAAATAGCAATTAATGCAATAATTACCATTAATGTATGTGCAGATCAACCTTGAACTAAGAAGCAGACTAGAAGAACATTTCACAAAGCATCATTCCATTCAGTTGTATCGAGTTTTCGCTCGTTTGTTTGAATAGAATCAATTTTACTTTCAAAAAAAAAAAATTTAATGATTGAATGTAGTTTTCTGTTCAAAATTTACAATCACACGGCTTTGTAGTTTCTTCAGGTTACTTCATCACATCACTAGGCTTTACACCAAGCCCATCACTAAACATGGGCTTTAGGACAATGAATCATTTGGGCTTCCAATAAAACCAAACAAGTAAGAACATTCTTGAAGACGGTGGTCTCCAAAACCCTCAAAAACCCTCGAAATTCCAATAGCTTCTGGACATGGCGGACTCCATCATCACCTCGGAGAAGCCCTCCACCTCGTCGCCTCTGGACCCTCCTTCCCGCATCGTCTGCCACGTGTACGATCTTCTTCCTCGTATCTTCTTCTTCTTCTTCTTCTTCTTCCCCAATTCTGATTGACCTAAATCTCTGAGCTCTCTCTCTCTCTCTCTCTCTCTGAATGCAGTTGCCAGAAGCAGTTTTCGCAGTACACGTGTCCTCGGTGCAACTCTCGCTACTGCTCTCTTCGCTGCTACAAGGTAATATTCTACGGATTGTTTTGGAGTTTTGGATTCTGATTTTTGTGAAACATTGATTGATGAGTTTTGTGGTGGGAACATGCTCATAATCAGTGGCGGATCTAGGATGAACTTGATGCCCGGGCTAATTTTTACGCACAAAAAAAAAAGAATTATAAGATAGGGTATTTATGAGTCTATAATCTTATAGAGTCTATAATTTTAAGTTGAAAGTGTCATTTTAGCCAATAAACATTGGGAAGTGTCAAGCATTTGAAGCCTAAGTAGCAAGTAACAACTTATTTTAGTTAATTAATAGAAACTTCATTTTCTAATCAGAAATACAACTTAATTCTAAATAAAAAATAACAATAAAATTAGTACTAGACTTTAACAGCCAAGATAAACTTGACTAAATGCCAAATATAGTGTAACAACCAGACTCTAACAAACAAAATAAGTTTAAGTAAATGTCATTATGTCATAGTTGTTTAGACGAGAGGGGACTGGAAAAGAAAAAAAATTATCAAAATCGACTGCTATTAGGAGGAATTGAAACCACAACCTTGAGACTAAGCACCACGTGCCAAACCACTACACTAACATTGCAATTATGTCAGCTATGTAGTTAATTTAGTACAAAAATGTTGCAAGGGCTTAAGCCCATGCAAGACCAAGCTAGATCCGCCACTGCTCATAATGTGCAATGTACGGAGTCGTTTATGAGGGATAATGTGGTTGGGGAGCTAGGACAGCTGGGGCCGAATGACGAAACCAAGCAGAAGATGCTGGACATACTTAAAAGATTTCACTCTCAAGATGAAGCTGATGGCATGGATGAGGATGTGGATGGTAATTTTCTTTGTTTGATTTTATGTTTCACATTGTGAGGTATAAGATACAACCTTTGCTGCTCAGGGATTGAGAAATTTTCGAGCGAGGATTTGCTATAGCTTTGATTTTGTAGTTAGAACTGAAGTTTAGAATGTAGAATAATTTGCTTACAAATGAAACTTAAAAAAACAACTTGGTGTTAATTAATCATCAAAGAAGCCGAGGGCTGTGGCTGCTAATGGATTAAGTTTTTTTACTAGTATAATTACTAGCCTCGGGAAATTGTTTTTCTGAATTCTGAAATGTGAACTCTGATTTAGGTGGTCTATGGATCATTTGAAGCCTAATGAAGGCTGCTTGCTAGTCTTTCAAATAAGCCGAAGGCTGCCTTTTGGTAAAATTTGCAAGTATCATGATTAGTATTTTAGAAAATTGCACATTGGAAATGAAGCTTGTTCTGGATGGTCTGTGGATCATTGCAGCCTAATGCTGTGTCACTAGTTTTTCAGTCTATATTTAACTTGGGTCCTTGGAAGATTTTTTTAGTATTTTGGGGTATTGACCAAAGATCTTGTCTTAATTTTCAGCTGATTCTGTGCTGTCGGAAGAGACTATACAAAAAGTGTTGGCTGGTAAGATTGTGATCGCCTTTCAATTATTTCATAAATTGCAGTTCTTTGTGTGTGGTTGTTATTTTAACCTCTGTCTTCTGCATTACAATTTCTTGAGTTCCTTGCCATTTCACATATCTAACATGAGTTCATTATAATCGATCTTTGCAGGGGATGAAGTTAGTTTTGATGATCTCTCCGCAGAAGAGAAGAAACTATTCCAAAGAGCTGTTGCATCTGGGGAACTGAGCAAGATGATTACTCCTTGGGATCCTTGGTGGTTGAAGCCTTCTGCAAAAACAATATCGTTCAGCAAAGAAGGAACCCAACTAATCCAACCGCTTGCCAAAGATGATGAATCAATGTCACAGGAAGATGATCCAGAAAGCAGTCAAGTTAGTGAGATTCCACCAGGGTCTGAGACAGCACTGCCTCCCCTCAGCAAGCTTAGTTCAGCAAAGCCGTCACCATTCTTAGCTGTACATTTGATCGACATTATATACAGCTACTGCTTTGCTCTTCATCTCTACAATGGTGATTGGCAATCAGATGCCACAGGCTCAGCTATGGTCGTGCTCTCCGTGTCATATGTTTTGGGACAAGGAGCGCAGCCAGAGACTGTCCTGGAAGCCCTATCTTATTGTTTAGAGCAGACCTGCTCTCCAGCTTTCAGACAGATGGGTGGCTTGCATTTTGGACTAGGTCTTGCAGACGACGTGATAAGCCTGCTAACACTAGGAACCCCCACATTGTTGTGCTTGCTCTGCGATCTTCAGAGAATGGTCCAGGCCGGGGAGACTGAGCTGAAATCAGAGAAACCACGAAAATCAAGAAGAGTCGAAATAAGGAGCAAGCTGAAGCAGGCTGAGAGGAAAATTTACTTCCTTATGTGTTGGGTGCACGAGCAACCCCCGGAAGCTTGGTCTTCCTTAGCAGCCATCGTAAGCGCAGAGAAAAACTCAGCTATGAACTATGAAGCTATCTCGAGGTCTCGCAAACCCGAAAACAAAGCCGATCCCAGGAGCAAAGCTTTGATGGAAGAAATTAAAGATGTCTAGGCAATCTCTACTTGTGTATTGGTTAACTAAATGTTGTATTTGACTTGTAAATGTATTTTAACTCAAGTTTGTTTACCATTTGGGTTAATAATGAGCATTTACTGGGACTCTTGATAACGACGTCGTTTGCTAAATGCCACCCACTTTACTGTCGGTTACTCACCCGCAGACAATAATGTGGATAAATTTCCCCTGCGATGGCATTTGTGTAATTATGAGGATAATAGGGGTCATTCTGCTATTTTTATTCCCAAAACTATATGAGCCGTGGTGCCTCTCTCTGGTTGCGATAAACCTCAGTCGTCGTTCTTCTCTCCGGAACGTCGTCGTTTTGTCGTCTCGATTCGAACCAGAAGCCCTAGCAATCTGATTTTGCCGAGATATGAGTGATCCGAGTGACAAGTTAGCTTATTTCCAGGCGATCACAGGCCTCGATGACTCCGATTTGTGCGTCGAGATCCTCACCGCCCATGGCTGGGACCTCGAGCTCGCGATCTCCTCCTTCACCGCCACCGACAGCCACGCCCCTCCGCCTCCGGAGAATCACCCCGCCGGCACCTCCTCCGACGCCGAGCAGTTCATCTCCCAGCCGCGGCAATCCGGATCGCCTTCCACCGCCGTCGCCGCTGTAGCGCCTCCCGGATTGGTATGGAGGGTGGTGACTCTCCCGATTTCGGTGATTTCCGGTAGCCTGGGGTTGATCTCCGGCGCGATTGGGCTCGGTATGTGGGCCGCGGGAGGCGTGCTGTCGTACTCGCTGGGGTTGATTGGACTGGGCTCGGGCCGCGGCGGGGGCGAGGCCTCGGTGTCGGCTGCGGCGACGGAGGCGGTGGAGTTCGTCGCGAGTTTCGAGAGGGACTATGGGACGAGAGGGCCGAATTTCGTCGGGGAAGGGTTTATGGATGCGTTGCAGAGGTCGAGGAACTCGTATAAGCTTTTGTTCGTGTATTTACACTCGCCGGAACACCCCGATACGCCGGCGTTCTGCGAGAGGACTCTGTGCTCCGAGCCCCTGGCGGCTTATATCAATGAGAACTTTGTTTCGTGGGGAGGGAGCATTAGGGCAAGTGAGGGGTTCAAGATGAGTAACAGCTTGAAGGCGTCGAGGTTTCCTTTCTGTGCTGTTGTAATGGCTGCTACCAACCAGAGGATCGTGCTGCTTCAGCAGGTATGTGTTGCCGGTGAGGCTTTCATGAGGTTAATTGTTGATAGTTTAGCTTTATTGTTATGTGAACATTGTGAAGTCATGGTGTACGTCACGGAATTTAAAGCTTGTTGGCAACTAGGTTAGCTGTATCAATGTCATTCGGGTGTGAACAATAAGATTAAGGAATGGAGTCTCAATAAAGTTGGGCACATTTATATTGGGTTGTTTCTGTGGCAAGTAAATGATTGGAATGATCTCAGTATTAGCAATTTTATGGTGTGCTTTTAGTGTCATGGTGTGATGATCTTGGGCTTTTTTGATGACTCATTTTTCTATGCAATGTGCTTCATTGCTAAGCTGAATGGTGAGTTGTGGTGGCAGGACCATGGTAGTTTGATGAAGTTATTTGTATTAGTTAATGTTGGAAATGGTGGCAACCATCTGTAGTTTTTAAGATTTATGGTTCATCTTTCTTCTCCTTTGTTTGATATTTTTTTTACATAATTCATTCATATTTTCTCTTTGTTATCAACTTATCGTTTTTCACGGTTTCTAATGTTGTTTTAAATCTAACTTTTAATATGAGCTTATTGGTTTTCATTGTTTTTTTTCCCGCACTAACACTGAAGTTTAGTTGTCCCAAACTTGAAGGTGTAATAATTCTATTTGAAGGAGTAGAAGGGAAAAGAAAAGTATGATGCATAACTATTAGGAAAAAGTTCTGCCAGTATCATTAGCGTGTGTTATGAGTTATGACTGTTATCAGATTGAAGCTGGTAACCGTACACTGCTGACTTTGCATGATTTCATGACACTGATTTCTGGTGCACTGCTCTTGATAATTGCTAATCTGTTATGGAAAAAAATTAAAAATGTTGTGTGAACATTCGTTTTTCTTTTTTCTATATAGGATTCTTTTTGATTGCCTAGGTAAAAAGGTTATAGTATGTCTGCTAGGGCCTAGGGGTAGATCGTGTATTTGGGACTTATTGATTTACCGTTCTCATGTTTTGCAGGTTGAGGGACCAAGGTCTCCTGAATTAATGCTTTCAGAACTGAGCAAAGTGGTTGAAGAGAGTGCTTCTGTTCTTGTTGCAGCCAGGCATGAGGCTGAAGAAAGGAGAAACAACATTCGTTTAAGGGAAGAGCAGGATGCTGCTTATAGAGCAGCACTTGAAGCTGATCAAGTATGCTGATTGTTAATCTCAGTTTTCTAACTATCCCTCTTTTTTGTTTTGTATCATGAAAAGTATGTGACCTTTGCTGATGTTATCATTCTTTGTTAAGGCAAGGGAAACTCAGAGGAGAGAAGAGCAAGAACGCCTGGAAAGAGAAGCTGCTGAAGCTGAGAGGAAACGTAAGGAGGAAGAAGAAGTTCGTGAAAGAGAAGCACGTGAAGCTGCTGAGAGAGAGGCAGAACGAGCTAGGATACGTCAGGAGAAGGCCTTGGCTCTTGGTGCTGAACCAGAGAAAGGACCTGATGTTACAAGAGTAATCCCTCTCACCTTAGAACTCGAGCTTTCTCATTACTCTTTGCAACATGCTCACTTTGCTTATATTAAAATTATTTTAACGTGGCCTTATAAAGTGCAAAGGCAGCGTTTACCAACCTAGGCATGCACTTGCAGTAGTGGTTGCATGTTCATGCGAATGTGTTCACTATTTTCAATCATAGGTAATAGTAAATCAAGCTGATTTGTGTTATCTGGCAATTTAGGTGTTGGTGAGGTTCCCAGCCGGAGAACGCAAGGAAAGGAGGTTTTACAGTACCACAACAATCCAGAGTCTGTATGATTACGTAGATTCTTTGGGTTGCTTAGATGTCGATGATTACAGTCTGGTATCTAACTTCCCTCGGGTGGTATATGGTCCTGAGAAAGCCAACTTAAACTTGAAAGAAGCAGGGTTGCATCCTCAAGCCAGTCTTTTTGTGGAGCTGAATTCTTGAGTAATTAAAACGCAAAGTATCTATATCAAAATTAGTAGAGACAGATTGAGATCTGCAAACTGCTAGTAGGGTACTTTTCTTTTTTACTTATCTATAGTATGATCCATTTTGTTAGAACGATATGATTAAGTAAGATAGATACCATTTATGTCTAATGTGATGGGTAGTTCCTTTCAATGCAAATTCTTTCGTGCTAGCGACCGATTGAAATGAACAATGATACTGTCACTTGAAACTCAAATAAGTGTTACCATTAATATGATCAGCGTGAAGTGATTCAAGTGTGGTGGGTTGGTGATTATGCAACTCCATTACTGTTCTGCTTTTTGAAACTGAATGTCAGGCACTCCCAAACTGCTCGATTTGTTCACAGTTCAGACTCTGCATCATGACCAGAAACTCGTACACTGACTCCAAATCTGCCGGCCAGTTTAGTGGACACCATTGGCAACACAATGTAAACCAAGTGCCTCGTTTCCATAAACAAAGAAAAAAACAGAACTGATAAAATCATTTGGCTTCACCCGGGTTCGAACCGGAGACCTTCAATGTGTTAGCCTGACGTTATAACCAACTGCACCACGAATCCTGTTGGCATACGGTTGTTGAAATCATTTACTTGACATATTTTATTCATGCACTTGGTATTTCTCTCATAGTTCTCTCCTTCTATCTTTTGCACTTGTAATTTTACTATGTAGATAATCCATCGTAATATGTGATATGTCCAAATCGTAGGCATCCCTTGTGTGCTAATGATTTACTAAGTAGTTTAAAATACAAAATTCTAAGATAATTAACCAGTATTAGTTGTTGTTATAATAATCTAGAGCGACATCAAGAATCTGATAATAGGTTACACACATTTTAACATCGAAATAATATCTACCGTAGAGATTAGATCTACAGTATTTGAACAATTTAGAAAATCAGAATCACTCATTTTTGAATAATTTCATTATTGAATGAAATCTTCAAATATCAAAAGTAATCTTTTCATTTAATCCCGAACTCTTTCACAGTAGGAATCATGGACGGATTCATCCTCATTAGGATGAAGTGAATCATTTTGCACCATATACCAACGTTGAAGAAGAATCCCAATTAGTTAATTATCCATAATTAAATTTCCAAAAACCTATATAATCAAATAAGGATGAAATTTAAGCGCCAATAGGATACTTTGTCATCCCTAACCTCTTGACGATTCGTAAAATTTAGATTCCAGCTCCACAACAAACTCCAGCTCTCCAAATCAAAACCAATCCAACTACAAACTCTATGCTCTCCCCAACCCTTTTTTAAACCCCAATTCACAATCCCTAGGGTTTCATCACCGTCTCCGCCGCCGTCAAATCCCTAATAATTTCTCCCCGAATTGGCGATCAAAAGATGCAGAGAGCGCCATGGATGAGCCTGGGATAGATTCGACGACGTGGAGAAGCTCAATTACAAACTGGAACTCGAATATGGCATTGTGCTGCTCCGACACGTGGTTCATTGGCTGCCGGTGCCGTCACCGATCGGCGTTCGACTCCTATTCCGTTGCCTGTGAGGCGTTTTCTGAACACCGTCACCGTTACCGTCTGACTCCTGCCGCCGTTAGAATCAAGCTTCTCTGATAGTTTGTGTGTTTTTCGCGATAATCGAGATTGTTTGTTTCTCGTTCGAGAATGGATTTCTGTGGTGGTTTGATTGGTGTGAAATCTGATTGTGAGTTTGATTTTTTGGAGGAGGATCCGACTGGGAGATTCTTAAGGGTACGATTTTTCGGAATTTGTTTACTACCTAATTCAGAATCTCAATGTCTGTTTATATAAAATTTGGTGTATGAATGTGTGGTTATTGGCATTTGGGAGTTTATTGTATTCAAATTGATGTAATTCATGTTTTATTTCGAGATGATATAATTTTCGTGATTGTTTTCGTGTTTGATTTCTCAGTCTGATGAAATCTTGGGGAGGGGAGCATTCAAGACTGTGTATGCTTCTCTAGCCATATTTTGCATTGGGTTGTTTTGTAGCTAAGATCGTAGCTTTCGATTTTTTTATTTTATTTTGTTGTGAATTTTGTTTGTTATCTTATTTGGATGGTGTTTTGGAATGTGTGTAGATACAAGGCGTTTGACGAGGTTGAAGGTTTGGAGGTGGCGTGGAGCCAGGTGCTGGTTGAGGATGTGTTGCAGACACCGGAGCAGCTTCAGAGATTGTATTCGGAGGTGCATCTGCTGAAGTCGTTGAAGCATGAAAATATCATCAAGTTCAGTAACTGGTGGGTCGATGATAAGAACAAGACCATCAACATTATCACAGAGTTGTTCACCTCTGGGAGCTTGAGGCAGTGAGTTTCCTTGACTCTATTTTAACTGTTTCGCAGCTTGTGTACTTGAATTGGATTCACGATAAGTTATTAATAGGTTTATTGGATGTAGGTATCGAAGGAAGCACAAGTGTGTTGAGTTGAAGGCCATGAAGAAGTGGGCAAAACAGATTCTACAAGGCTTGCACTATCTGCATTCTCACGATCCTCCAATTATTCATAGAGATTTGAAGTGCGACAACATATTTGTCAATGGAAATCAGGGGGAAATAAAAATTGGAGATCTTGGAATGGCAATAATCATGCAGCAGCCTACTGCCCATAGTGTGATCGGCACTCCAGAATTCATGGCTCCCGAGCTTTATGATGAAGAATATAATGAATTAGTCGACATCTATTCTTTTGGCATGTGTATGCTGGAAATGGTGACTTGTGAATACCCTTACAATGAATGTAAAAATCCCGCACAGATTTATAAGAAGGTTACTAGTGTAAGTTTCTAATGCCACATGCTTATGAATTGCTTCAATACTTGTGATTTACTAAACGGTGAACTTAGTTTTCTCCTATCTTCCTTTGAAGGGTATAAAACCTGCTTCACTCAGTAAAGTGAGTGATCCTCAAGTAAAGCAGTTCATAGAGAAGTGCCTGGTTCCAGCATCAATGAGACTGCCTGCTGTAGAGCTCTTGAAAGATTCATTCCTTGCAATTGACAGTTTGAAGGAGCTCACTCGTGATCCATCGGGATTGCACAATTTGATTCCCCAATTAGTGAACTCTCCACAACCTGAAGCTAGTCCCGTGGAAGTAGATGCCAACCACCAGAAGATTTCTTCTGGCTCTTCTAGAATAAGTGTCAAAGCAACTTCCACTTTATTTAACCACTCAGTTCTGGAGTTACAGAGATTCACAGAGAATAATGAACTCATTTTAAGAGCCGAGAAAAGTGCTGATAATACTATCACATTGACTTTGCGTATTGTTGATCCATGTGGTAAGTACATCTTTGATGTAAAAAGGTTCATATATCCCTTAGTTTCATGATCTGGAACTGAATAGTATTTGCTCTTACAGGTCGTGGTAAGACTATACATTTTGAGTTCTACCTTGTTTCGGATACTGCAATTTCAATTGCTGGGGAGATGGCTGAGCAACTTGATCTTTCAACTGAAGATGTATCCCTCACAGCTGAGTTAATTGATAGCATGATTATGAAGCTTGTACCTAGCTGGAAACCTACATCTGAGAGTCCATCATGTGGAGCAAATAGTGCATTTGGGGATCAGCATGTATGTCAAGCTGATGGAAGCCCTTGGGGTTCACGGTTTGTCAAGGCTGCATCAATGATTTCAGATATCTCAGCAGAGTATGGCGTCACTACTTTCTCATGCGTCACTGATGTCAAGGTTTCAGAATTGGACAAGTATAGTTTTGATGAATGCTATAGAGGTTTGGATGGGTACTGTTCGAGTCCAGATGGTATGGTTCATGGTCAGCTCAAGCAGAGGAATTCTGATGATAATTCTGGTGATTCTGTCGTGATAAATGACTTAGCTATGAACTCTGCTATCTCGAGCCCTGATAGATCAATAACTCATAGCTTATCAAGCATTTGTAACTTGTCCGAGTTGTCTCTGATGGAAAAACATGCATATGATGGGCTAAAAGTGGAGCTGGATTCAATTGATTTGCAGTTTCATCAACATTTTCTTGAGCTCATGAGGATGAAGGAAGAGGCAATACAAAATGCAAAGAAGAAGTGGATAGCAAAGTAGAAAGTAGCTTGTCGTTTTTTTTTTGGACAAGAGTAGCTTGTCGCTAATGTAGTGCATGTTCTTTGCTAGGATTACTTTTCTGTTTTTCCAATTTTTTCATTCTTTTGATCGAAATTTCTCTTTTAATATTTGGGAGCCGTTTTGTGAAAACATTTTCGCAACCTTCTCTGTTACATTTTCACATTCTTCTCTGTTAGAAATGAGTATTAACTATTAAGTATCAGATACGAGCTGGATGTGATGATAGCCTATTCCATCTTATTCACTTAGGCCAAGTGATATAAATTCGCTGTTTTTTTTTGGGTGGGGGTGTTCTTTTACACGATAGGACTTGCAAATCGGTACTGCAAGAATTTCTGAAAGCAAGTTGTGATTACGGTAAATTGTTCGTTCATACACATTTAGGCGAAGTGATAGTTTTTGTTGCTTCTTTATATTGCAACCGGTGCCATTTGAGACTCGGAGTTGACATTGCAACTTGTTAGAGATTAGCCATGACTGCTACGGCACTATACGTGACCGTTTCTTCTATAAATACCTTAGCTCTTACGTATTTTGTAATCTTAACTCGGTCATTATATCATTTTCCTTTTATTTATTTTTTAGAAAATCATAGCTACTATAACCAAGGCCTACATACATCATGAATTGTATTGTCCTATGACATCAAGTAATGATCTAAAATCACCTGGTACAATGCAATCTACGACAAGTAACTCTCATAGAATGAGCACAAAATAAACCTACAACTACCCAAAGATAATATAATCATTCCAATTAACCCCTATTACAGATATTACACATCGCCTAGAGACCTCAATTAGTGTACGACACATAATACCCAGAGTAAATAAAAGGATCTACCAGTCGGAATAGTTTAGGTGACATGCAAAGGAAGAAGCACTCATTTAACAAATAAGCGACATCTACCTAGGTGCAAATATCGGCACAAGACCTATTCTTTCCTACTGAAAAAATGATAGAGTATTATTCGCGACATAAAGTCGCATCTTAGCAAAAGTAAATAAACTTTAACTGAAATAAAATAAAGTAAATTTATGGCCAGAGCCCAAACCAAGCACAAGCCCATGCCCAGGCCCAAGCCTTATTTCCAGCAAGCCTAAACCCACCTAGCAGACCGCAGAGATGACGACACACCTCCCCAGTCGTCTCCTTTGGACAAGTTCCAACACCAGCAGCAGCGTCACCACCACCTAACACCAGCCCTCCTACCGATGCGCTCTCCCTCAGTCCTGCACCAAACCTCCCAGGCCAACCCCGGCAGACCCAAGATCTGGATCGTAGAGATCTCGGCTTTGGCACCGCACCGCCGTCACCCTTCGCCAATCTTCGACTCTGCGCCACCACTCGCTTGCAAAGCCGACCCAAGCCTCTATTATCACCTGCTACCCGACGCCAAGAACCTCCGCAAGAACCCTGAAAAATAGCGCAGTCACCCTACCGCCTGCATCACAGCTGGACCCACCATCACTGGCCCGTCCGACGTCGCCGCCGCAAGGGCGGGTCGCCGGACCGGGCATTCACTCACCAAAGAGCATCGCCCAGGGTTTAGAGAGAGGAGTTAGAGTTATATCATTTTCCTATATATTATTTAATAGATATTGTTTAATACTAAAATTGAATTTCAACATTTGGTCCTTAGTCTTAACTCACAAGCAAGTAATCAAAGCTTGCAAGGGTAATACTGAGAAGGAAAGCAAGGCCTTCTACTTAAAGGAATGAAAGCCATTACACCATCGGAAAAAAAATGTAAGCTAATCAATCATGCCAGAGAAGCTGATAGGAAAACATCTGTTTAATCTGCTTCTTGATTATGTTAAAGAAGCAATAGGCAGTAGCAGAAAGTTCACGTCCAAGCTTGAAGATCTCAGACTCACGCTGGTCTCTCTACAACCACGAATAGCCCAGCATGATCCGAAAATGTATCTCCTGCCGAATTTGGAGCTACAGATGGATGAGAGCGTGAAGCTAGTTGGCCGAATTGAACCTGTCTCTTAGAAGAGTGTTGTACATACTAAAGCAGCAGGAACAAAGAGATACGAATGAGCTCTTGGTTGTAGCAAAGAATATACGCGACAGACAAAATGATTTGCAAACAAGATACGGTGGATACGGTGGAGAGGCTTAGCATGTGGAACATCCGCATATGGGGCAATTGCTTTAATTGTATAGGGCCTGATTGGGCTAAACAACTGATTCAGTTAAATGCGTCTTTTATAGCACTGCTTAAGCAACTAGACTTGGAGGCACTTATCAATGTCGCAGCCCTCGTAAGTTTGGCAACAGACGTCAAGGACAAACTAGGTAAATTGGATGAGGTCCGTGAGGACGTGCAACGAATGCGTATTATGATGGAGCAGAACACTGAATCACGGAGCACTGTGTGGAATAATAGTGTAGGAGGAGGACGGTCTTCTAGTGGGGGAGGAGGAGGAGGGGCTGCTCCTGCTCCAGCTCTAGGGCTAGTATATCAGAAGCTGTTTGACGTTGCCATGCAATTAAACGAGAAAAGTACGATGTTCATCTTCCCCCTAGAAAGATTCAAGTCCGCGCTGCAATGCTCTCAACCAGTGATAGAAGAGATAACAAAAGACAACAGGGTACTGCATCTCACAGAAGAAGAAGAGGAAAAACTTACGAAACAATTAGAAAGTGGTGTACAACTCGTTCAAAAATACTCCAAGGTGCGCCAGTGGCGCAAATACAAAAAGAAAGAATACACCACCAAAATTATGAGCTTGAACAACACTCTTCAAAGACTCTTCATTCGATTTAAAGTGCAGTTGGAAAGGAAAATCAAGGAGACTTTGGATTCAACTATTAGTGCGTGTTAGTGCAGCATGATTAACTCCATTAACTCCATAAATCACGGGAGTGATTCATGGAGGAAATCAAGGAAGCACTTGTAGTTAGCTTATATATAAGTTAGTTTGATGTTGTATACATTCATATTGTGATTAAGGAAAATACTTACCCTTGTTTCTAGTTGGTATCAGAGCATTGCTCTGTTCCTTTCTGGGTTTTTTGTTTTTCCATTCCTTGCGTGTTTGTGCAAGCTTGCCATCTTCTCTTTCAACATACTGCTGCACAGTTGGAATTTCTCCAAGAATTGCAGCTAGAAGGCTTGACTTGCTTGAGCCAACTTATCCACATATAGCAACCTTTTCACCTGGTCTAACCTCCACATTTATATTTCTCAGTGTGGACTTCAGCAAATGCTCTTCCCATGAAAAATTAGCTGATTTTATACTCACCTGTCTAACCTCCACATTTATCTCTTTGCCTTGAACATAAAGTCTCCTTACTGATGGGCCCATTCCCTTCGGGCAAACAACAATTACACTGATATTCTTAGGAAAGTCAAGTCCTACTGACTGCAAATGCCCCAGAAGGAAACCGTGGGAAAGACCTAGTATGCTGTTTGGTTTCATGTGTGAGAATATTTTCTCATAATTATCTGCCTGTGCAGAATCAGAAATCAGTAGCAACACAAGATCACTGCCTGAAACGGTTTCCCATATATCACCCAAAGTCCCACTCTCCTCAGTGAAACCAGCTGCGCGAGCTTCATCAAAAGAACGGGACCCCTTCCTAGCCCAATCTTGACCACAATATCAGACTTTGCTTCAGCTAGAGAATCTCTCAAGTTCTGAGCTTGAGCAGGTCCCTGAGAACCCCAACCGAAAACATCGATCTGCTTAATACCCTTGAAGGGATCCGGCACCGCTGCAAAGCTCCACCGCCGCATCAAGCACGCTGCTCCCCTCCACCAGCACCGATGCATCCTCTCTGAAGTTTGTTGGATCAGATCTTATTCAACCCAACCAGAGAAGGTATAAAGGAGAAGCTATTGATAATATTTCATCCAGAGATTTGTTGGATCCGAAAATTTTCACCCGACCCGGATTCGACCCGACCCGGTCCAAGATCCGACCCGGCCCGATCCGGTTTAAGTTGGTGATCTTTGTTGTCAGTGTAGGTTCACCGACAGTGCACGTACACCCTCGACAGTTTTTTTCTTCTTCGTTTTCTAATTTTCAATGGGTTCTGGAGACGAAGTTGATGTTTCGAAATTTGAAGTATCTGTCAAGAGTTCCGACAATGGGTCATTTGGAGGAACTAAGCTCAATGGGACCAATTTCCGAAAATGGAAGCGAATTATGGCAGCTCATCTTCGAGGCATGCACAAAATGGGGCATGTCACCGGAGTTACTAAGGCGCCTAGTGCAGATGATATTGTTGTCTACACTAAATGGGACGACGATGACGGCCTTGTGATGTCCGTCTTGTGGAAAGCTATGAATGAAGAAATAGTTGATCTGGTGGAGGCATGTGATATTGCGCAGGCTATATGGCAAACACTTGAAGATTTATACACTAATGACTCTGATTTCATCCAAGTTCATGAGTTAATGTGCACCGCTTTGGCAATACAACAAGATGGGCAACCGGTTGCCCAATATTTCACTAAACTAAAGAATGTCTGGGCTGAAATTGATATGAAACGTCCTTGCATGATCAAGAATTAGGAGGACATTATTTGTTACCAACGTGAGAAGGAGCTTGAGCGAGTTCACCATTTCCTGAAAGGATTTGATGCCAAACATGACAATGCAAAAGGAGAATTACTCCGACAAACCGAACCCCCTAGCCTCATTGCAGCTTTCACATATATCTGGAAGGATGAATCTCATCAAGAGAGTCTTCATCAGACATAAGTTGAAGTTTCCAGCCTTACTGTTCGTGCTCGCTTTCCTGCCTCACCCTTTCAGCGGGTCCCTCCAGCTCCACTTCATCAGCAAGGACCACCACCAGGCTTCGGGAATCAGCCCCGCTCTCCTTGCTCTTATTGTCATAGTACTACCCATGCTCGTGCGACCTGTTGGAAGCTGTATCCACACCTTCGGCCTAAGAAACCGAGTTATCGTCCTCCAGCAAAAGCAGCTATTCAAATCGTCCAGGATCCCGATCTCTATGGTGTGGTTGGACATGATCATCATACCGCAGGAGGGCAGTACCTACCGCATCCATAGCTGGTCGTGGCAAAATTGGTATGGCTTTAAATATTTCTACCTTTGTTGGTTTTGATACTTGGATTATTGATTCGGGTGCATCTGATCATATGACTTATGACAAATCTTATTTTACCGTATTGTCTCCTCCACCAGTACCCTATGTTACTAATGCTAATGGTGAGGCATTCCCTGTATTAGGAAAAGGGTCAGTTCGTATTACTCCCACCATATAACTTCACAATGTGCTATATGTACCTGCTTTATCTCATCATTTGATATATGTTCCACAATTGAACGCTGATGCTAAGTGTTATGTGACATTTTTTCCTATGTATCTGATATTTCAGGATCTTCTCACCGGGGAGTTCATTGGTCGGGGGTATCTGAGGGGCAGGTTGTTTCATCTGGATCAGACATATGCGGGGGAGAAACCAGGGGCACAGTCTCGGACCGCTTTAATCTCCACTTCTGACAAGCTAAGTGAAGTTTGGTTATGGCATCGTCGCTTAGGGCATCCATCTTTTAGTATTATGAAAAAATCCATGCCTACTTTGTTTTTTAGTGTGGATGAGTCTTCCTTACGTTGTGAGACATGTGTTTTGGGAAAGAGTCATCGGTCTACTTATTCTCCTAGTACTTCTAATAAAAGTACTTTTCATTTTGAATTAATTCATTCTGATGTTTGGGGTCCTTCCAAAGAGTCTACTGTGTCCGGGATGCGGTATTATGTCTCATTTATTGATGATTGCACCCGTCTTTCATGGATTGTTCTCCTCAAAACTAAAAATGAGGTTTTTCCAGCTTTTCAGGCCTTCTATAACAATGTCCAAACACAATATAATACCACGGTTAAAATTCTTCGTTCTGATAATGGGGGGGGGAATATGTGAATCATGTCTTTCAGGAGTTCTTTACCACACATGGAATTGTTCATCAAACCACGTGTCCTTACACACATGAGCAAAATGGAGTTTCTGAAAGAAAAAACCGTCATTTACTTGATATGGCTCGGTGTCTTCTTTTTAGTGCCCATATGCCTCCGTCCCTTTGGGGTGATGCTGTCATAACTTCTGCCCACCTCATTAATCGTCTTCCCTCTCGTGTCCTTCAGGGAAAGGTTCCATATGAGGTGTTTGCATCTCATGTCTCCTTACCCTCTTTTCATAATCTTCCTGCTCGTGTTTTCAGTTGTGTTGCTTTTGTCCATCTTCCAAAACACCAGCGGTCTAAGTTGGATGTCCAGGCTGTTAAATGTGTCTTTGTTGGGTATGAAGGACATCAGAAAGGATACCGGTGCTACCATCCACCTACTAGGAAGTACTATATCTCTATGGATGTTACTTTCTTTGAGGACATGAGCTATTTTTCCTCTTCCGATACTGCTCTTCAGGGGGAGAATTCATATTTTGAAGAGCTGTATCATGGGAAGGGGGAGACAAATACACCAGTAGGTATGGTGACAGGTTCAGGCTCAATTGAGATTATCAAAATATCAGCTACACAAGCACCATCCGATAATTCTGGTGTCATTACTCCAGAGATTCAGGAACCAGAAGATGATAACATAACTGCCCCTCATGTCTCTGATACTACTATTACACCTGACCAATGCTCTCTTGGTACGGAAGATCACTCATATGAGGTTAGTCATTCTACTAAGACTAATACTAGTGAGGCTAATAGTCGAGAATATGTCTTACCAAATAGGTCTACTCGGGGTCAGCCAACAAAAAAATATGAACCTACCCTTCAGACTAAAGCTAAGTATCTTGTGGCAAATTTTATGTCTACCAAAAGATTGTCTAAGTCATATGAATCATTTGTGAATCAAATATCTACTGTATCAGTACTTAACAAAGTACAAGATGCATTGGGAGATCCAAAATGGAGGAAAGCAATGGAGGAAGAAATGGAAGCATTACAAAAGAACAATACTTGGGAGCTTGTATCTCCACCACATGGCAAGAAGACTGTAGGATGTCGTTGGGTGTTTACAGTGAAGCATAATCCAGATAGGTCAGTGAGCCGGTATAAAGCACGCCTAGTAGCAAAGGGGTTCACCCAGACATATGGCATAGACTATGATGAGACATTTGCACCTGTTGCAAAGATAAACACTATTCGGGTATTACTTTCTTGTGCTGCTAACTTAAACTGGCCACTTAGACAGTTTGATGTTAAGAATGCATTCCTCCATGGAGAACTTACAGAAGAAGTGTACATGGATCTTCCACCTGGATATGCGTCCGCTTCTCCAAGTAAATTTGTATGCAGATTGAGAAAGTCTTTGTATGGTCTTAAACAGTCACCTCGTGCTTGGTTTGGAAGATTCTCACAATTCATGAGGAAAATTGGCTACAGACAGAGTAACTCAGACCACACATTATTTCTCAGACATCAATAAGGAAAGGTAACAGCCCTAATTATATATGTTGATGATATGGTAGTTACTGGGAATGATACTGTTGAGGTGGATAGATTACAGAAACAGCTAGCCACAGAATTTGAGATAAAAGACCTAGGTACACTCAAGTACTTCTTAGGCATTGAGGTTGCCAGAGGAAGTGATGGTATCTATCTGTGTCAGAGAAAGTACATCTTTGATCTACTAACGGAGACCGGTATGCTGGATTGCACTCCCATTGATACTCTTATTGAGTAGAACCATCGGTTAGCAGAATATACATATCAAGTGCCTACTGAAAAACCTCGTTATCAGAGGCTAGTTGAACGCTTGATTTATTTATCACATACGAGACCAGATGTTGCATATGCAGTAAGTGTAGTGAGTCAGTTCATGCATAATCCCAGTGTAGACCACATGGATGCTGTTGTGAGGATTTTGAGGTACTTGAAGTCAGCACCTGGAAGAGGAGTAATGTTCTCCAATCACAGTAATATCCTTGAGGTTTGTGGCTTCACAGATGCAGACTGGGCTGGAAATATTACAGATCGGAGATCCACATCAGGGTACTTTACCTTTGTTTGGGGTAATCTTGTTACATGGAAGAGTAAAAAATAAAAAGTGGTAGCTCAATCTAGTGCTGAAGCAGAATACAGAGGTATGGCTCAGGGAGTGTGTGAATTATTATGGCTTAAAAATTTGCTACAAGATTTGGGTATTAAGCATGAGTATGCTATGCAGCTATACTGTGATAACAAGGCAGCCATTGATATTTCACAGAATCCGGTGCAACATGATCGTACAAAACATGTGGAGGTTGATCGTCACTTTATAAAGGAGAAGCTAGACGCGAAGATTATTAGTTTTCCTTTTGTTCCTACAGAAGAGCAACTTGCCGATATGCTCACAAAAAGAGTGTCTAAAAAGGCTTTTTATGACGCACTTAGCAAGTTGGGCATGGTTGATGTATATGTACCAACTTGAGGGGGAGTGTTAGTGCGTGTTAGTGAGTGCGTGTTAGTGCGTGTTAGTGCAGCATGATTAACTCCATTAACTCCATAAATCACGGGAGTGATTCATGGAGGAAATCAAGGAAGCATTTATAGTTAACTTATATATAAGTTAGTTTGATGTTGTATATATTCATATTGTGATTAAGAAAAATACTTACCTTGTTTCTAGTTCAACAAACAAAATAGAGGCGATGATCAAGATCATTGAGGCTTGCTGTGCAGTACAAATTGATGATCTGGAAAGGAAAGGTCGCGGTCCATCTGAATTTGTACGGGTTCAGCAATTCAACAAGCTAGTGGATTCGACAAGGAATCGCATAGATCAGAAAGGGGTCAAGTCTAATGATGGGCCCGCGAGTAATTTGGTACAAGAACAAATGGAAACTGCAGTTGGATTGGATGTACTGAGTTTGCAGGGATCGATGGATGTGGAGCCATTGAATTCAACAGAAACAAATATATATAGAGCTGCCTGAAGCATTGGAGTTTCCAAGAGATATAGACAAAATGGAAGTCGACAAGATTGAAGGAAGTGGTGAAAGTCCAGCTGAACCTTCTTCCCCTACAGTTCGGAATGTTTCAGAGGCGGAAGTTCTCAAGCTCAACCAACCTTACTCCTCAACACATGCAGGAGTGTCAGAGCCAGTGGCGAATTTAGTGTCCAAAAGTTAGGTGACCGAAAAAAGAGAGTAACAAAGTATAGTAATGTTGTTACAATGAAATGAAATTAAAGATATAAATATCTTATATTTTTATTATTTATTATGGTATCACCCGATCTAGCTAGTTTTATACAACACACTAGTCCAGGAAATCAATAATATGTTGTCTATCATATCGTAATAAGGTGTTATATCATGCATGATAGTGTTGAAAACCTTATTTCTACCCAGCATAAAATATTTTAGCCTGATCTGATTAAAACTTGCTGGGCACACCATCTCTAAGATCTGCATCTGGTCAGAGCATCTTCATTCGAGTGTGAATGCTCGAATGACACTTTTTAAGCAAGCAAGTCTAGCATGTTACAACTTAAATTAGATGCATCGCACAATTCACCAAATAATGAATAAAATGCTTCAACCAGCATGAGTACATGACTAGAATTTTCTTCATGAGCTGGCTTTTTAACTCTTGTTTTCCTAATTAACCAGTAGATGTATGCAGTGGTTTCGCAGGAACTATAGCTATTGGGAAAGGAAGAGGAAACTTTTATCGGGAAAACGAAAGAAGGTAAATGTCGTTCTCTGGATAATACCTTCCTATTGTAACAAGGAAAGCAAGATGTCGACATTTTGTTTAGGTATCAAACAATTTCAGGTGTAAGTTGTTTAGGTCTTTTCTTTATGGCTTAGAACGTCTTAGATATCTATATAGCTTAGTACTTTGCAATCCACTTTGAGAGTGTACTCTCTCTCCCTCTCCCTCTCCCTAAACTCTGACAGTACTCTATATATATATATATATATATATAATTTCTTAGCTGTGGACGTCCACACCGCCCGTATGGTGCGGATTCGGCGATTTCGACCACCGGCGATGCGCAACAACGGCGCCGACCAGTACAGCCGCACTTCTCTCCTCCCGGCGCTCCTGTATGTGCCTGCCGGAGCTGCAACGCCATCCGGCGGCGGCGGAATATCGAAATCTCCGCACAGTGTCCAAAAATTTGAAATTTCGAGATTCCGGCCGGCCAACACCGGTGTTGTAGCTCCAGCCGGCACAGAAATGAGCGCCGGGAGGAGAGGAGTGCGGCTGTGACAAATGGAGTGGGAAAAAATGTTACATGGTAGGTGCAAGGGAACTTTGTCTTATTTGGGCAGAAGATAAATATAGGTACTGGTCATGGATCTCTCTTCCGGAGTCCAAGCTTGAGAAAGTGGCTTCTCTAAACAGAGTTTGTTGGCTTGAAATACGTGGGGAAATTGATATGAGTATTCTTTCTCCATGGACTCTCTACAAAGAATATCTTGTGTACAACCTCACTGAAAACGCAAATGGATTCGAAGTGCCTGTGGAGGTCGCTGTTGTTGCAAGGCATTATGGATTTGAGTACGGACCACTGGATGCCGCACTTGGTGCAGATAAAAGTAAGCGGACAGCGTATCTAGATCCGAAGATGGAAATTGATGGAGCTCGACTGCCAAAGAATAGAGCTGATGGCTGGTTAGAGATGGAGCTGGGTGAGTTTCAATGCCGAGCTGAAGAAGATGGGGAGTTGGAAATGATCTGCGCCGAGTTTAAAGATCTTTGGTGAAAAAGTGGTCTTATTGTGCAAGGAATTGAGGTCAGGCCAGCTATAAAGGAAAATTTCAAGGGCGAGGCAAGGGCAAGACAATAAGATCAATTTTCAGCAATGTTTTAAAAGGCTAAGGTGTACCCGAGGTGTTTTCGGAAGAGGCTTACCAAGGCGTAAATTTTATGTATGAATTTATATACTTGTGCATTCATTAGTCTTATATGTAGTTTTATATATAACATGATTTGTAATCAAAATATACATGATAAATGGTTATTTCTTCATAATAAATACATATCAAAACCATGAAATTAATCGAATCACATTGCATAACATAAATCCATATTTTTAAGTACTAACTAGTCTTGAAATATTAAAAAAAAAATAAGAACAATGTATGAACTAACTTTAAGCTTCAAAATCGTCATCATCATCAATTAGAATATCACTATTTAAATCATCATCCAAATGTCATCATCACCATCATCTCCAACACCAACATAGGTTTGGTAGAAGTGGTATTTCTAAAGTCTCAATCTCAAAACTTAAAAGACCCCGTCCAAAAAATAGTTTTTTTAAATAAAAAAATTTGTCTATTAAAACAAAATCTTAAACTAATTTTTTTTTTTAGGCATTCGCCTTTCGCGCCTCAAACCACGCTTTGGTGTGCGCCTTTCCCGCCTCGGCGCCTAGGCAACTAAGGCTAAGGCCTTTTAGCGTACACCTTGCGTCTTTTACGCCTTAAGGCGCGCCTCAGGCGCATTTTTTAAAACATTAATTTTCAGAGACGAAGGCAAAAAAGCAATGAGCCAATGACCAATTCTGAGTTATGACAAACAATGAGTAATTAGTTACTCAATAAAGGATTCACAAGGAGTTGAGATTTGCTAGTGTAACAGTCTAGTATTCATGTATGTGTGTCTGTGGTTTGGGCATTAGAGGGAAATATTTGTGTAATAAAGATCCCTAACTCCATACAACATTATAAAGATTCACTAAGAGCTGTTACATATCTCCAACATATTCAGACAAAAAATATATATATATATACATAAATTCTTATATGCGGACGTCCGTACGGTGCAAATTCGGCGATTCTAGCCATCGGCGACGCGCCGACCAGCACAGCCGCATTCCCCTTCTCCCGGCGCTCATGTATATGCCGGCCTTAGCTGCAGTGCCAGCCTACGACGGCTGGAATCTCGAAATCTCTGCACGGTGCCCATAAATTTGAAATTTCGAGATTCCGGCCGTCACAGATAGGAGTGCCGGGAGAAGGGGAGTGCGGCTGTTCTAGTCGGCGCCATCGTTGCGCGTCGCCGGTGGCCGGAATTGCCGAATTCGCACCATGCGAACGGTGCGGACGTCCGCAGCCGAGAAACTCTATATATATATATATATATCTCTAACATATACATGGTATGTCATGTACATGTTTTCTCCTAATCCCCTTGGTGCAGGGTATACAGCCTGCTTCAAACTCACACTAAAGTGAGTAATAATCAAAGTCAAGCAGTCAGCATGTATGAGACTGCCCGCAGTGCAACTCCTGAAAGGTCCATTCCTTGCCATTGACGATTTGAAGGAGCTTATGCTCATCGGTCAGGGAGTCCGATGAGAATCCTTCTTGCGGAAACCCCGTGATCCAGCGCTACCATACTAACTTGTAGTGGGCACAAGATCAGTGACCTAATGTTCGAGGATGCTATAATCTGAGGGCTACAATGATGTTAGGCTTCGAAATGTTAGTTGAATAATGTTCAATACTTGGATGACAGGTTGGCCATTTGTATCAATTCTGGCTGCCGTTTTACGTTTAACTGTTGGGTTCGAAAAACTCGAGTCTTTGTTTCTGCTCTTTTCATTTCCCGTTTTCTTCCTACTTGACAGTTGATTCATGACGTGGTTTTATTGGTAAGTTTTTTAAAGCAGTATGGTAACTATTTGGCAGTTATAGCGCACCAGACTGATTCCTAATTTTCTATTTTAGGCTTGGTTCGTATCTCATGACCTGCTGGGAACCAAAATATGAGAATGCACTGGGAACTGACACCAAAACTTCTGTCCATTGCTCTTAGAATATTATATTCCTTTTTTTTTCACTCAAATGGACGAAGTTTAGTTAAAAGAAATCCTTGAACCTTTTTTTTTTGGGAAGAAAATCCTTGCACCTTCTAGAACCGTAGAACGTATTGAATTCATAATTGCTACTGGAAATATTTCACTAAGTCCAGATTACGGCGAGCTGGATTTTTGTGGAATCTAGAGATACGACTATAAATTCACTCTGGAACAGAAACACCAGAGATATTGCAATACAGTTACTATATAGTAATCATCAAGTGCTGTTGAAAATCAAAGCAATGCACAATCCTACTAATTATTTAAAAATATTCAAGTTGAAAAAAATGGCACTCAAGAAAATTATGTGAATCACATATAAAGATGTATATTAATCATGGTATACACTGATTTCTCCCACACACCTTTGCCCAGTTTATTGAATGATTCACAAACTTTATTATAGAAATTTATTCACAATGTAGTATCAATAATTCTCAATACAATATTCACAGAAAAAATAAGGGATGGGTGCACAGTGAAAAACAATAATTGAATATTTTCAATTGATATAAAGTTTTGAAACAATATGAAAAGAGGCACCCTTAAACTTACAGTTGCAGGCAGACAGCGAGACAGATAACTAGATACTTGCACAGACTACCAGTTTTCCATTACTATTTTTGATTTCTCTAGTATGAACTTCCCTTCCTTGTATTTTTGTGTTTCCTCAAAGGCTCGTTCATATTTCCAGCCCAGCACTTCATGGCAGTCCCAGCAGTAGACGTCCACGACAGTGTGCAGACCAGTTATGAGGGGCCGGTCTTCCTTAGGACCGACTGTAATATTCATTGCATGTGAGAAGAGAAAGGCTCGACCATTTCTTCCCTAATGAATTAAGCAAAGAAGAAACATTCAAACCCTGATTCTTACAATACTCTCATTTGATCACAGCCAGAACAAGATTATCTTATCATATCAAACACATTAACCAAATACTAGTGCAGAACACAAAAAAGTGAAGAAAAAAAAAACCTCCACCAAGCAATAATCAACTAGTAGGCTGAGTTTGATTTCAGTCATTTTTCCAAGATCTCAACATACAGAACAGTTAGGATTTTGGTACTCTTTTCCTCCAAATGTAACGATACATATAATAAATCAACAGAAAGGCAACACAATATCACAAATCCATGAACATAATGACAAGCAATCCAAAACCAAAAACAACTTTATGAATGCAAAAGAATGTTCTTCACCTGAAAGGCTTTGGAAACGATATCATCATGAAGAGCAACATGGTTTCGGCAATTGCAGCAGCTGTATAACCTCGGACCAACCAATTCCGCCATCAAAGATCAGAAATTGCAACAAGCAAACAAAGAATGGCTTGGCCACTATACATATACAAAACCTTCTCCTGAATAACATCCAAACATTTACAGATATTAGCATCACATTCTGTTGGACAAAACAGGGCAGTGCTAAAGTAAAGGTAGTAAAGATGCCACATTTAAACATTAATCACACAGAAGAAGGAAAAAAATGGCAATTGAAAAAAAAAAAAAGAATTGCGATTATAAAACAAAACAAAGAAGCCAAAAAAAAAAATAGCAAGTTCAGAAATCAATACAAGATCAGGTACAGATGATAAGTAAAACCCAGTAACTGACAGTGAACAAAGTAAAACCAAATCAAAGGAGGAAATTTTATGTTTAATTCTTAATTGGGTAGTGGAGTGATCAAGAGTGAATGACAGAGGTGTTGACGATATGAGAATCACAAGCATAGATTGAAATACCTGCGCAGATTGGCATGGTGGGTTGATATAGATGAGGTGTGAACAGAGAGCTATAGATTTATATGGGTTCTCTGAGAGACTGGAGACTCTGAGCTGATAGAGATACTGTATGTCGGAGTTCGGTGAGTTCTGTAAGTGTCTAAAGATGACGTAATAATTAAGAATTTACCTTTATTCACAAAAATCACAGGTCAAGCTGGAAAGGATATAAAAATAAAAAAACTGTTTGAGAGGTTCTACCGAGATTTGAACTCGGGTTACTGGATTCAGAGTCCAATGTCCTGACCACTAGACCATAGAACCAACTTGTAGACGATGCAATTATAATAATATTTCTATGTGTTCTGTTCTTAAAGGTTGCAGCATTTTTCAGTCCTAAAATGTTAGAAATGTTTTAAACATTATTTGAGGGTGAAAAATAGTCGGTGCGTAAATGAAATTATGAAGATTTGGTAAAATTTCACATGTTAGTCCACCAAATTTGAAGAATGTATGTCTCGTCTTTTTTCTTAGATACATAATGTTGGCCGAGTGAGCTACTATTATGAGGTTGTTGAGTAATATAGGTATGAGTCGTATGACCCCTGTACAAGGAATGTTTTTCACAAAATGGGGTTCGAACCATTGACCTTCAATTACCAAGAGTATCCATGCAACGTCCGCCCCATGTGTCTCGTCTTTGCAACAACATCAACAAGAATATTGTTCCGGAAAGACATGTCTAAAGGTGATTGAACCAAATGAATTCTCAAGATTAGAGTCTCCTTCAACTTCGGTCATTTCCGTAGAGTTGCCTCAACTCTAGTTATAGTTAGTAAGGTTTCAGTTTCTTTTTCTTCACATTGTAAATTTTGCGGAGCATCAATACATTCAAGCTATAGCTTTCCTATAATGATACAACACCATAACATTTTTCAGTTTCTAATTTAAACGGACGATTTGTTTGTGGCCAAATGGTGATTCCCATGGTTTTCAGATCATTAATGACGGGCAGTATAAATTGCTCCCACTACTTGCATTATGGAACAGATTATTCGTAGGCAAAGATTGCTCCACATAAATGAAATGTACAGGTAACAGGATTGGACCAATTATCTGTTTCATTCTAGCACCAATATGACGGGGTCAAATAACAATTTCGAATCGGACCAGCATGTATCGGTCATCTCTTCTATCAGTTCTATGATGTCCTATAATTATAGTTCTCCTCCTGTGAGAGTTTCTACTATTGTCTGCTACGCTCTATACTAATATCAATAATATCGAACTTCAAATATACGCAAGTCTTTCAGGTTATACTGTTCAAAAGAACGCATACATGCATTTGTAAACAAGTATGACGGGAACAATCCAATTTCAGGTTTTAAGGTAATATTCAAATTTTAGATGTATGCTGTAGTCAAGTGTTAATACAAACGATCAATATATCTTATAAACAAGCATCAGGAGATGGATAAAGATTGTGGTTCAGCAACTTGAATCTTGAGCCAGAGCATAAGCCTACTTTGTACAACATCTGACTCCCTCATCTGTGTTTGAATTCAGCAGACAGCTACAACAAGAATATGACACATGAACCAAATGCAGGTGCTCCATTTTCCTTCTATTAAGCCCTGTTGAATGAACCAAAACAAAAATATGTTTAGTTACAAATGCAGCGACATGCGCAATCAAGTCACAATCCTTCTCTAGTCAGTAAATGGTTATGGGACTTCTCTCTCTTTGTTCTATGTTTCCTTTTAAACACAGAAACTATATATTCAAGTCCGTTTCAAAAATACAGTGACAATATCTAGTCCTACAGTTGGGTGGCCCATTATAACCCTCCAACGCTTGAAAGCTCATCAGATCTAGTTATATATTTGACATGCCCCAAGATTACTGCTTTAGGGAGAGTAAAGGTGATAGATACATGTTTCGGAGAAAGGGATAAAGGTGTTAAGAATGTTGGACTCGCTGGAGAGGCATAAAAAAAATTCCCCTAAAAAAAGTGCCTGCTTGCTTGCACCATTCGAACAAGCTGAGACATTACAATCTCAAGAACCAAAATTAGACATTGGACAGACATGGTGTGCATTAGTCTAATAGTTATTGCAAGTTTGCAACTACTTAAATAACCTAATTTATATTCTTCAACGCATATCAATAGAAGTAAACCTTTTACCAACCTTTTAGTTAGCATTGTGAGACTGGTCTTGATCAATAAAGTTCAATGCTTCTTCCTTCGAGATAACGTTGACTCGGCTCACCCTGTTTGAATGTGTTACACCATATATTTTGTCAGAAACTTTCACAAGCTCTTGTCGAAATGTTGTGGTTATAAATTGAGTAGTTTCTGTATCTGCCAGGCGTCGGATCATATCTACAACAGCTTATTAAGGAACTTCCATGGCTGAAAACTTCCAACATAGACATGTCTAAAAAGAAATGCAGACAAAACTCCCATTACAAGCATAGACATGAGAACACCTTTGAATGATCAAAATAACAAATATCACTCTGCAAATGAATCAATACCCAAAGAAGTTGATTAGAAAGCTGTCCAAAGTCATCATTAACTGTATTAGTCGGCAAGTCCTCCTCACAAAGACAAAGTGACTTGTCTTACTTATATGCTTCTTTGGGTTGATGTCTTAGCTAGAGGCCTATCAACGAAGTCTTCTTTCAAAATATATGTTATTTCCTAAATTTCACTGATAAAATGTGCAATTTTGCAGGCATAGTACAAGAATATTTAGCCTTCATTAGTATAAGCATAGCAAGAGTCGAGCGGTATCCAGTCTCAAAACTTAACAGTTGGATGTTATCTGTTTTAGGTAACTTTCAATTATTTATGACTAGAAAGGCATGCCAGTACATAATAAACTCCCTAATGAGGCTTTAACCAGTTGCATAGATTATTCTTTAGAAAGGAGGTTGAAAGAATTAATGAAACTTATGGTGGGTTGCATACATTTGCCTATAAATCTATGAAGGTGACAGCTAGAGTTGAGTGACGTAAATTTCTTACCATAGGTTCCTAATGGACTAGATATGAAGGATTTTAAGGTGCATATTATAGTCCAATGAAAGTAAAATTTAAATCAATGTCAGAAGAGATTTAGAATTCTATAGTGTACGACATAAAGGATACTTCCAACAGCAGTTCTGTACTGAGGATCCAGTGCTGCATCTATTTCATCAAAAAGATAGAAAGGAGCAGGATCACATTGCTGGATTGCAAAGATAAGCGTCAATGCAACAACAGTTTTCTGACCACCAGACAATTGTTTCATGGACTGGGTCTCTCCTTGCCCAGTGAAAGAAACCTGTTATAAAAGAGGCAAACCAGAAAGATTATGTTGGACTGATATTATTCAACAAATTTTGGAATGAAATTGTCATCAAGCATATCAGTAAAATATATCAGGTGTGCCAAAGCTTGGGTTCCTATCTAAATAAATTATCAATCAGTTAAACCATATCACTAAACTAAGGTAGATGTGCCAAAGCCTGGATCCTACAGCTAGACGAGAATATCATCTTTCTAAAGAGATTATCATAAAATCTACTTTCCAGCTTGCATACTACTAACTAGATATCACAAATAAAGTCGAGATGTCTTATTAAACTAACAAAATACATGCCTTTACTTTCACACCAATATATTTTTCTGATCTATCTGTTTCCGCTGGTCCATCGTCCTCATCCATATCATCATCAGCATGGATACCATCCTGTCAACAATACAGCCATGGCCATTTAAATCACATGAAACAGAGCCAAGTTTCTAGAATCAAGACAATGTTATACCTTCAGCTCTTTAATAGAAACAATCAAAGATTAGAAGCGGAAAACACAAATGTTAAGTCGAAGCCTTGACCAACAGATAATAAAATCCAAATGATAAGATCTCTTAACAAACATTAAGTTTAGAATAATGGAAAATATCCGTCAAAGTTTATATTTCTCGCACAAAACAATGCTAATAAACTTTCTAGAGGAGAGTGGTGAAAAAATTTCCAAGCCCTCTCCAAGACCCAGTCAAAGAGGATGACGCTAACAAGAACTGTCCTAAAACTTCTCAAATATAGAAAGGTTGCCTAAAGAATTCTATTTTGGCACCAAATCGGTAGAATAGTTTTGGAACAAAACTTGGATCAGCCTCAGTGTCAGTGATAGCAGTGCAACGGAATTAACAGACTGCCTATGAAGAGCAAAAACTGAAGAGCTTGGATTTAAAACAAAACCTTTCTTTTCACCATGAGGAGATGGCCGTGGCCACCTTGCACAAGTTCCGAGAAAACTTCACGAAAATTCCTAGCAACACCTTTAAAGGTGCGTTCTATTGATTCATCCTTCCTTTGATCTAAGACAGATATAAGTTCTGCAATTTTCTGCACAAGTGAAGAGATCGCAGGTCAATTCCTAACCTTACCCAACCATTATACTGATTATAGAAAACAAAGAAAAAAAGAATATGTATTTAAGAAATCTGACAGAGATTTCACTGAATTGATACCTCATCACCTGCATCCAGTTCAGCTTGCCTTCTTTGGAGTTCTTCACGTTGTTCTGTAAAATTCACATACTGGTCAAGTGCTTTCTTATTGACATGACTGAACTGTTGCAGTTGCTCATTGCATCTGTGCAGCATTTTATGCAGGTCCTTGATGTTCCTTCGCTTATACCTAGCATTCAGTACAAGAAACTATGAAGAACCATGCCAAGTGTGATATGTTTGAACATTAAAGGTACCATAAATTTTTTGAGAATCTACAGGTTATATATGAAAGTGTAAGAACAACCATCATATATGTCAGAATGGATGGTACAAGCTAACAACCCTACAGGATCCAGCCCACAGGAGCTTGGGGCTGAAGTAAACATGGCATTGGAAAGGAAAGGTGTAAAAATCATTAAAGCAAACAAATAATCTCAACAAATGGATAATCTAGCACATAACCAAATATATAGTGGAAGTTTTAAGACCTCAAAAGAACACTCCAAAAACTAAGTGATATGCATAATCACTTAAGAAAAGATGATTCGAAGTATGAACAGAAGTAGTACGTTTCAAAAGCATCTGATGACAACGCACCCAATTCCCTGATTTTCTTTGAGTACTCTTCTTGTTTAGCAAGATACATATTTCTTTCACTCAGTAGCTGCTCTAGCTCTTTCGCCTCATCCTGGAGTGTACTCTCATAGGTGTCTTCCAAGGTCTGCATTCAGAAGTGGTCATCTTAGCATATATTGTAAAGCAATCATTTACATTCTAGCATGGTAAAAAGACTACCTTCAACTTAGTCTTTTCATCCTTAGTTTTCCTCAATTGCCTCGACTGACCATCAATACTTTCAGAAACTCCTGATGGCAAACTCATATGTTAACAAACAGGTGCATAAAAACAATTAAAAAAAAGTAGCAACAAATCAGTGGCCTCACGTCTGAGCTGCTCTGTTGCATCCTCAACCAATGATCTAGCATCATTCAGTTCCTGAATTTTTATTTCATCTTCACCATGCATATTATCAGTTTCCACGGAAGAAATTATTGCCTCTAATTCTTGCTTCCGCCTCTTAAGGTTCGTAGTTAAATTAGTCTCGAGCTCTGCCTTTCTTGCTTCAGTCTGTCAGTATGAAGAAAAAAATTCACCTGATGAGACATTAAATTGAAGTTGCACTTAGAAACACATGATAGTGAATGCTGCATACGGCTTACCTCAGATCGGTCTGCCTTGCATGTAATAAGCTTCTCTTTAAGATCTGCTATTTCAGGGTTCAATCTTGAGAGAAGATCCTTCTCCTCTGGATTCAAATGATCAATTAGATCAGTGCCCATTTCAGCCCACTTCATGGCCATACTAGCTTTAACCTGATCAATTTGAGTCCGCACATCGGCAAGTGATTTTTCCTACAAAGAGCAAATAAAATGAGCAAGTAAAACAGAGAAATGATAAAACAGATGGCTACATTAACTCATCTCAAACCCTAAATATACCTTATTCCCAAGTGCTTTAGAAATCAAACTTTCCTGCTTATGAGCATTTGCAATGTCCTGCTTTAGCTGTTCCATTTCTGATTTGTCATGAGCTCGCTTAGCATCAATTTTCTGCTGCTCAGTTACAAGTTCTGTAATTTTCGTGTCTATCTGTAAGCTGAATTTAGGATAAACAAGAGTAGGGACTTGAAAAGCTCGTGCGATCATGATGACAAACATGCAACATTTACTAGAGGAACTATGGTAGCTAGGAAAGATATACTTGACAGTATATATGTTATTACAAAATACATATTCAAACGGGGCAGACAATTATCTATGAGCTTATGAGCAGTAACCTTAAGAGAATTCTAATATAGCTGTTGCAGAAGTAAACTAGTTCTCAAATCTCTCCCAGTTGAACTCAGAACTCACTTTCATAAGATTTGATCTTCTTTAAAAAAAAAACACCTTCCTTAAACCAGTAGTAGAGACATTTTCATATGTAAAAGAGGAATTTGAGGGCAAAGCAAATTAAAAATTTGGGCATCCAAGGTCTATTGATGTGAAATGGCAAACAAATTTCAGCTCCAACACCCAATCTAAGCAAGGCTATTCAGACTGAGTTAAGAGTTGGGGTGTCCAGAACTTTCTGTATGAAAGCACTGAACAACACCAATCAACTTGTGTTGGTGTCATGCATTTTTGATCAAAGAAATTAGAGGGCAAAGACAGAGAAACTATATGAAAAATTTCAATAAGAGGATATCTTGAAGCATTGCCCTGATTTTCTCGAGTTCTTCCCTTTTCAAGTTGATAGATTTTGTATTCTGTCGGATCAGATTCATAAACTTCAATTTTGAGCGTCTATGATCATAAAATCCTCCTGTCATTCCACCTTTCTTGCTGACTTGATCTCCTGTTAAATAATTAAATGACGTTTGTCAGGCCAGTTAAAAAGTACACCGCACAAAATATGCAGAAACAGTCCAGCATTCTTACAAACCTTCTAAAGTGATGCAGTCTAGACCATCGGTACGAGCAACTTTTGTGGCTACATCCAAGTCTCGACAAACAACCGTCCTTGCAAATACCTATCAACGATAAGAACATTTAATCATTAATATCCGCTCTTCAAATTGCATGATGCTTCAGTTCAACACTGCCTAATATGCATACACAAACTGGAAGAAGAAAAAAAAGGTAACCCTTAATACTTGGGAAAGAGAATACATGAACTCAGGAACCCAATTAAAAGGTTATGAATTTTAAACTCTTATATCCATATCCAGCACGACACTGTTTCACAAGAATTAAGGCAATACCACGTACAAGGGTCAATCGAAAATGTAGGTAAACATAAGAACAAATGCAGTTGCATACCACCACGGGGACAGTGTCAAACAGATATCAGTTTTCCCCTTTTTCCCCCTTTTCGTGGCAATTCAAAAGCAAGACCTCTAGTTCTTTGAATTTAGTCCAAACTCATCTATATAGGACTGAAGAACACGTGTTACTTCTAATTGAATAACAGTTGGTTTCTCTGGAAATTGACAGAATTAGTATAGTCGAGGCTTTATTAAAGCTTCTTTTTGTGGAACTGAAGCCCATTATATGTAACATAGCAGGCACAAGCTTACTGGTGTGCTGTCCAAGACTATAAGCTCTCATCTTCTCTCTAATAATTGAGGTATTAGAAAATGAAAATGAAATCTTGAAAATTAAAATTACAAAATTAGATGTTCTGCAGCCAAAGATGATTAGTAATTCAACTGCTAAATTAAAATAAAAACTTAGATATGAACCCAACAGCGAATAATGATTTCACAACATTATTTAGGTACAAGCTAACCTGAGCAAACGCAGCAGTGTACTCAGGAAGAAATTTTAACCTCCTTAGTAAAGGAACCACATCTGAATTTTGTGGATAATTTACCCTTGGAGCCCTAACCCTATTTAAGGGGATAAATGTAACACGTCCACCCTTCAGTGAATTGAGGTGCCTTATTATCTGAGTTGATATTTCATCATTTTCAACCACAACGTGGAATAAGCTGTCCAGGAATGAACAAAATTAAATGATTGAATTTCAACTGCAAACCAATGAGATGGCACAAAATAATGGGTAGAAGGTTATGCTTCAGATACCTGTTCCCAGCTGTGACTTCCACTGCAGTGAAGAACTTCTCCTCACAATCAAGCAACTCAATAATAGGACCAAATACCCCAGGAATATTGTACTCTCTGCATATCTTACGAACAGAATTTAGCCCTCTCCTCAAGTCCTGAAAGTATTGCACAGGGGAGAGTGAGATGTTGCAAGTAATTATGTGTGGGATAGTATGTTTGCACTTCGACTGCACAATTGGCATTACTGAGGAGCATATATCAATTTGATATCTATCCATTTTTTCTTAACCTTCTGTAGCTTCAGCATATCAGAAGCTACAGAAGGTTAAGAAACTAATTACTCACACCAGCAGTTGCATGATCAAGGCTCTTCTCTGCCTTCTCAACTTCTGTTGTCAGTTTTTCAATTTCAGCAGAAAGTTCAGTTTCTTTCTTCCATAGCGTCCTGCCACCAAAAGAACAATTAGTAAAGCCATATCAAAAAAGCTAATAAAAGTTCATTAAAGTGATAATTACAAAGACTCATACTTTCGCTCATCCTGCATCTTGTCCCTCTCTGCTTTATGATGACTGAATCCTTCACGTGACTGAGAGATGAGAGACTCCAAGTGAGTGATTTCATTTCTTCGAGATTCAATGTAAACGCCCCGCTCATTCAACTCAGCATTAAGACGTTTAATTTCATCTTGAAGCTTTTTCTCCTGGAATAAACAAGAATGAAATATAAGCTTTTTACACATGTCATTTCCTGCCATCAAGAGAGCATAAAGAGTATATCAATGTTTTTGAATGCTTCTTCGTTTTTCCTAGCAGAAATTTTATCTTAAAAAGATATATCTGAAGGATTTGGTCTATCTGGAAAAGGATGGCGTTGATGTGCTATTACAGAGTTGGACGGAACCTGCTTGACTAATTATTTCTCTCATCACATGTAGTACAATTGTCGGGGATATTCTAAATAAATCTGTAGTACAAGAAAAACTACTTCACCTCTACCCACTCATCATTCACCAATTGAACTTCATATCAGTAAACACAACTGTAAACCAAGGATGCAAATTCCTTTTAAAGTTATGTATAACTGTGGCCATGGGTACAGTTTAGATCAGTCAATAGATCACTGTTTTGTCATACGAATTTATTAGTTCAATAATCAGGTTTATGATATGAATCCCATAATTGGTCAGAGTCGACTCCCATAACAGCCAGCATGCTTGAAGAAACTATTGAGAAAACAATTAGCTAAAATAAAAACAAAAAACACACTATACTTGGAAAAGAAAAATATCATGAGGAACTACTCAGATGGATAAGACTATCATAAGGTTCTATGTCGACTAGTTGAAACTACGCAATTATAATTTATAAAGCACCATATAGTCAGACGATATGAGCAACACCCATATACGACATATATGATTCACAAAATACTAACAAAAGAGGTCATACCTGTGCAAAATTTGCAGAAAGAACTCTCTCAAGATCATCAAATTCCTTTTGAAGCCATTTATCACGAGCAGCTTTACTTGAAAACTGCGTGGCACGACCTTGTTTTTGATAAAGTATGCTAAGCTGCTTCTCCCGCTCCATTATTCTATATTCAAGGGAACCAATTGTGAGAAGAGATTCCAGCACCTTGCACCACTTTAGCAAATCCCAGAATAAAATACGTTATTTGGAAGGGACTAATGGAGCATGTAAAGATAACACATAACAATTTCAAAGCCATGGTTAAGTCAGAATAAAACAGGTCCACAAAGTACTTCAAGCTGAATAAACAATCTGTTCATGTCATGAGGAGAGGCTGCATCAGTTGACGAAAATAAGATAAACATAGTTAGCATACCCCTTTGTTATCTCCTTTTCCCTCATGACTTGATTCTCATACAGAGGACTTATCTTCTGAAGCTCATCCATTGAATCCTGAATCTCTTTCTCCAGACTTCCTAGTTGTTTCCCAGCATCTTCCTGGAAAGCAGGAGAGTAACGACATATGCCATTTGAGTACCTCCCATCACTATCAGCAAAACATGAATAGAAACAAAATAAGAATCACTGCCAGAGGCATAATTGAAATATTACTTTGGCTCGAATATTTCCAGATATCTTCTCCTGTAGATCTTTGACATCAAGCTCAAGCTCAGTGTGTTTCTTTATTGCTTCTGTTCTTCGTTTTTCTACTGCTTCTTTCTCCTTATGTAGAGTCTGAAGCTCTTTTGTCAGATCTTTCAAAGTCTTATCCAAGTCCTTGGACCTTTCATGGGCATCCAGCACGCTATTATACATCTTTGTTGATTTCTCAGAAACCTTATTTCGAGAACTTTCTACCTAGTTCCAGATGAAAAGCAGACATGTTGAGATATAAAAGTTAGAGAAACATAGCTGCTCTTTCTATCTAGATACGAATCAGAGAAATATAAAACCTGACTTCTATAGAAACAGAAGGCCAGAGAGAGTAGTTCTGGTCTACCATAACTCATACAGACTCGACTATAAACTTTTAACCTTTTTTTCCATCAAAACAACCAAAAATTAAATTTGCTAACCCCGTAAATAATTAATACTGACCTCTGCCAGCTTTTGGCGAGCATCCTGAAGTTCCTTGTCATATATAGTGTATTCCAGAGCTTTTCGCTGCTTGTCAAGCTGCTGATACTTCCTAAGTTCCTCTTTCTCTTCGTCCAGTTCCTTTAATCTCTCATCCAAGTACTGAACAACTTGAATTATCTGCTTTCTTTTGTTACCTGATTAGCAAAGAGTAAACAATGTGAGAAAGCATGTCCAATAACCATAAAACAATAATGTATTGATGACTAACCAGTGTCCTGCATGATTTTCAAACTTTCTTGACGTCTTTCCTCATAAACTCGAGTGCCACCGATTTCCTTAAGTAGATCAAGTCGCTCAGAGTCTTTCATCAGTGTCAAGGATGATATCTATGAAGAAGTCACCGATTAAAAACACTTAAGTATTCTTCTATTCATAACTATAACTCAAGTTTAAACAAGTTGCACGGCTGTACCTTTCCTTGCTGCACAACATAATATGGGTTGGATCGAGAGAACCCAGCACTTTCCAGTAAATTCATAACCTCAGTTTTCCTGAAATGAAGATATCTTCCATTATTCAATAGACATCATCGAAATATCCAGTGATCATACACATGATGCAGCCCTAAAAAGCTTTTTGCGGGAATGTTTATATACTCATGTGATGTGCTTTCCATCCAAGAAATATTCATCCTTCTTCAAACCAATTGTCCTTCGCAACCGCACTTCCTCCTTATCGACCTATGAGAAGTGATGCAAAAGTGGAACAAAGAACCATATAAGAAAGCATCCCAATCGCCTCAATTTTTGGTTAATAAGATAGAAATTGAACAGTACTAGAAAGGACTCTAATTACAAGGAAAAATATACAGTAAATATAAAAATAAGGGGCTGAGAAGATGCAACATATTACCGGTATTCGATTGTCAGAGTTATCGAAGACAATCTCCACAAACGCAGATAAGACTTGGTGCCCTGCACCTTCCTGTTCAATATATATTGCCATAAAAGCTGTTTACTAAGTAAATGGTTCAACATTATTAATGAAAGATACAAGGATTTAGTATGACATACATGGAGTAGAGCATGCCGATCATCACTCCGAAGGTTTTGGTAAAGGTCACTTAGTACAAACCTGATTGCTATAAGAAAGTACAAGATTAAAAGACAACACATTACATAATATGTCCAGAATTGGAAAAGTTCCTCCAGAAGAAAAAATTAAAAAGTAAATTCCACAGGATAAGTACTGCACGAATCATGTTTGACTAGTTACTTACCATGGAAGAAGTTTGTCTTTCCAGACCCATTAGCACCCACTGCATTCAAAAGTGTTAAATTGATAAGAATAGATAATAGAGCATTACGTTATTGAACAAGCAAAGGTGCTACAAGCAGATACAGGGACATGTTACTTTTATTTTAAAATTTGCAACGGCAGATTGGGAATATTAACCCACGTAATAAAGCATATTCTTACACCACATTCAAATTTGATATATTATGCACCCATACAGAATTCATCTTCAACAAAACGCACAAGCAAAAGAAGACAAGTCTTACCAACACAGTTGATTTTTGGACTGAATGGCTCAGTAGCAACTTGTTCTCTGTAGCTCTTAAATCCTTCAATTATAATCTAATTTGAGAACCATAAACACCAACAAATTAATAGAAAAATGGTACAAAAACAAAGTGTACACAGAAGAAATCAGCTGAGAAAACAAGGTAATTGAACTACACCTGTGATTCTAAGAACAAAACTCACCTGCTTTATATGCATTTTGAAATCACGCGACCGTCAACCTCTGAGAAATGACAACGAAAATGAACAATGTAAGCCACCATATCAATGTCCCGAAAGCGAAAACTCTTCGAAACCTTACGTAGTGATACTGCAATTAGTATAATGTTTGTACTCTCGAAGCGAATCTACAGAAGTGATTTGCTACTATCCTACATATCTTTGATTCAATCGAAAGCAACCGCACCACCGGATAACCACAGTAACCGAAACACTCAATACGCCATTGATTAGGATTTTTTAAACCTAATTGTGTGCATATGACCAATTCAAGACACGGATTCGTCACTGAAGTAACTAATGCCAACACCACAAAACCTAACCACAGTACTTCGGAGCCGTAATCGGAAACCGAAGCTCTCTCATGGCTCAAATCTCAAACCAAACCAACACCGCCACGGTGGAGGTAGCGAACCCGAACTCAAACCCTAGCTATTACCCAGGGGAGTATACAACAGTCAACAAACTCGAATCAACATCAACGAAGCAGAAAAGGCACATAAGAAACTAAGGGATTCGAACTATTTAGAGAAAGCGGAGAATTGAAATATAGAAATTGGCTCGGAATTGAAGATATAAAGGTGTGTGTGTGTGTGTGTGTGAGAGAGAGAGAGAGAGAGAGGCTTACTTACAGGTGGCAGTTGACGACTGAGTTCATGAAACGAAGAAGAGGACGGAGACGGAGAGGAGTTGGTGGTGGGGAAGCTAAGCAGTGTGGAGTCGGCAGCGGAGTATAGAGCAGAGAGCAGATCGGAGGGAAGTACAAGGCGGCAAAAATGAAAAATTGGGGGAGGTCTTTATTGTGTCTTCCTTTAAAACCAGGAACATTTGGCCATTTGGGAAGTCAATGTGAAATACCAAACTTACTGCCTTGCAGACTATACTACTTGGGCCGGCGCGGGTGAATTCCCACATTTTTACATTATCATATTTTTTTGTTTTACCCAACATTTTGTGAAGAATGTTCGCTACGAACTTTGTTCAGAAAATATTTTTAGATAAATTCCTCCTATGGCCTATGGTTTCACTTTTCCTTCGACTCTTAATATTTTCAATTTTTATTTTTTGTGTTTTGAGAAATATATTAACAAACACATTTTCACCTTATTTTCAGAGTTTAAAAATGAAATTAATTTTCTTAACCAATTACTAAATATCACTTAAGCAGTTAAACTCAACGCGAAGATTATAGCATATCGGAGGGAAGTAAAAGGCGGTAAAAATGAACAATTAGGGAGGTCTTTTGTGTTTTTTCCCTTCAAAACCAGAAAAATTGAAAAGTGAAATGCAAATGTACTACATGCTCCAAATGTGCATACTCCACTAAGACGCATATGTCTTCAACATTAAACTTAAGATTCATATAATCGATCATATTGTATGCAAAAATGTACAACAACACACGGTGCGTGTACATGGGAATAAATAAATGTACAGTGAAAGAATTAAACTCTGAACAATAGTTTTATGACTCAAAGTTTCAAACACGTACTACGAAGACTGAATCATCCATTTGAGGCTTTGAGCAAATGGAAAGATGATCGGCCATAACCTCCGTCCAGTCAGGCCTCTCCGATAATAGCTTGACATCAGAGATAGGGACCTTAATTTGTCTCTGAGTGACAAGTCTCTCTTCATACTTGGAAGACGCTGGATGATCATTAATTGTGCGGCGTCCGGTTGCCATGAATAGCCTCAATATGATCATCAACATGTCCTTGGGGCTTATGATTTCTCTGTTGGAACATTGTGGGCGTTGCTATACAGAGGTACAGAAACAATGCCACTTGGAAGACATGCTTGATTTGATTGTAACCGTATAGGTGCAGATCTTATATACTCGATGAGGAAGTGAAGAGACCTAATTTTGCAAAGGATTAGTAATCATCCACAATCAACGCGGATGAGAAGCCTTCTCCTCCAAGGATCCTGAATCCCTACTCCGACTGGAAAAGGAACATAAACTCATCAAATCATGAGCAAAAACTAATGCAAGCGTATTATCATTCAAACCATACACTTGCAAATTGCCACAGTGAAATTCGTTGGTTGTGAGTGAATTCAAAGGGTGAGTACTATCGGACAACGTACTCGCTAGGAGTGAAGAGAATAAATTAAGAAAAACTAGGCTTCATGCACCCGTGTACGCGCGTGCGAAAGAACCGTGCTCATGTGAATGAAATGATGGCTCTCAGGCATGCGATTGGCTTCAAATTCACAACCGTTACGTGTTAGTCTATCACTTTCATTACAATTGAAAACTCGTATTGTATATGTTGTTTATTTACTCGTTCAACTTTGCGGCTCTAGCCATCTACCGCATCCGAATTGTATTGTTTTCAAGTAGCACTTTGTGATTACTCCCACGTACACTCACGTACAGATTCAACATGCGTGAGAATTAAGATGTCATAAATTGAGAAGCATGCAGCTTTTCAATCATAGGTTAAATAAAACATACAATTACCTACATGATCATAGCTTTTCGATCATTTTTAAGTTCTTAGTTTTACCCTCACAAAATCAGAGCAAATCATCTTATAAAACATCTCGCTCTGTAGTTGGTAATAAAAGTTTGTTTTGAATCGTATAAAGAAAGGAGAGAGATAACTACTATATTGAAGAAACACTTGCAGCAATATATACATGATTACATGTTTTGGTAAACGTAACAAAACCCTGAAAAATTAGTAAATGTAGAAAACCTTTGTAAGAACACAAAAATCAACCTGATATGAGGCTCTGTGATTCTCCCAAAGTTGACATCAACACCAACCTTTCCACTAAAGTAAAATCTGAACTGCAATTTAATGACCACTTAGTTGAAGCCTTATGTACTCATCCCCTCTATTGAGAGATTGGATACAAAGCAAAAAAAAAAAATCATAAAAACGAAGAAAATTGGGACGGTTAAAAACATGAATTCATGCTTGCACAATATCCATGAAAGAGAAATAAAAAATCGAACATCAATAGATTACCCCAATCAATAGAAAAATTGTATTACTTAATATAATTAGCTAGTCCTACCTTGGTGAATCTGCAACCACCGATTAATTTTTCCTCTTTCTGGCTTTATTTTGCTATAGATGCTTCTGTTTCAGCGTGCCTTGCTCCTCCTAATGAACTGTAAAGTGAGAGAAGGGTGTGTGTGTATATATATATACCCTTCTTTAGTTCCATAACATTTTGGATCATCTTCTTCCTCAGTTGGCAACGAGTACGTATGTACTTCTTTAGTTCCGTAACATTTTGGATACGAAAATTTTGTAGAGAATGGTAGTTACATACTTACATTTGCAAGTTGCAGCGATGAAACGCTATTAATTGTGAGTGAAGGGTGGGCACTGGGAAGGTTAGGTACTACCCTACAACTTTTGTCAACAACTATAACCTGGTGCAAATAGACGAACCAGTCGTTGTTCTATAAAACCCTCAAACTGCTTTCATTAATTTGCCATCATTTTTGGTCATTAAGCATATGAGTACAAGAGCTTTAACAAGATAGTATAGGGAGTCTATTTCACATTAAAGCTCTTCGATTGGATGGCCAAACATTATATATCTTTTTCATGTATAATTTTTGTGTACACGACAATATTTACTATCAATTTCTACAATTATATATATATATATATAGTCTTTATCCAGAGTGAAGCTTCACTCTAAAATTACAGAGTGAAGTTCCAATTTTGGCATATTTTTCGGTCAATTTTTTTCAACATAAACGATTCAATATTTAGGCAAGCTATTCAAGATCATCTCTACAAAATTTAATCTAATTCGGACATCGTTAATGTATTGAAATTAGATTAAATCAATGAATGAATTAAAACTGTTCAACGTGAACCGTTCGTGTAAATCTCAATTTTAAAAGCTCAAACCATTCTCAAATTGGATGAAATTTTGTAGAGATGATCTTGAATAGCATACCTAAATATTGAATCATTTATGGTGAAAAAATTTGACCGAAAAGTGTGCTAAAATCGGAACTTCACTCTGTAATTTCATAGTGAAGCTTCACTCTAGATAGAGACTATATATATATATATATTCTACATTTTCTTTTTTCAACTTGTAATATGTTTGAAGAATAATTCTTCAAATTTTTCTATTTCATGCATGGTTTTTAATTCGAGTAGTATCACTTCAATCATTATTAATTACTGTTCATCGATTTTTATTTCAATTCAAGTGTTCTCACGTTGGCGTTAAGGGGGTTTAAAAAATTCTTATTGTTTATCAAAGTTTATAGAAAAAATATCTCAAAAGAGTGGAAATAACAAATTTGAGTTTTCTATATCGCTTTATTAGGGTTTGCTCTAGCAATGGCGACCAAATCTTCAAAACATATGGCAATGGCCACAAATCCTCCTTCCCTTGCGTCATTTGGATGGTTGGGTTATTTTCTCTTCTTTTGCTTTTCGGTGGTGTCTTTAAATTCTTAGATCTGGTTCAATTCTGATTTTGGCCGGTTGACGACGGTGACGGTGCTTGTAGCGAGCAAGGTTATAAAAAATGTTAGACGTTAATTGGACGGACAGCTGAAAATCAGCGCCTAGAGGATTAATCGGGGATTAATCGGATTTGTATTTTTGTATATATTTTAAATTTTTAATAACAAATAATTATATAAATACAATTAAAATAAGAATATAATGCATGAAATTAATGTAAAAATATATATAATGTCTAGAATACTAAAAATACATATGTTCTTAATCCTTAGAAATGTTCAACAATATTAATTTAATGATCTTAGCCTCTTAGGAAAAAAGAAATACAATTCAACAACAATGAACTTAGAAAAATCAATAATAAGAAACACAATTCACCAACTCTTTGGAAAATAAGAAAAACAATTCAAACAACGGGAATGCATTCTTACAAGCCTAATCCCTCGGAGCTCATCAAATTCTTCTTATCCGTATCATTCAAGTACTTCTCATGTATCCGAATCAAACTCAAAATCCAGAACTTAAAAAAAAATAAAAAACCTAACTGCCCAGGATCCACCCAGCAGCCGTCCAGCCGCCTAACACCGCCGTTTAGCACAAAATCGCGGCGGCCATGGGTCTCCGGACGCTTAGACGGCGATTTTTAGAACCTTGGTAGCGAGTGGTGGCTCGTGGTTGTGCTCTATAACGGCAACATGGACTTGGTGATGGCGGTTGCGTCGGGTGGAGAAGATGATGGTTGTCTCTCACTATTTCTCTGGGCAGTTGTCCCCTCTAGATATGAGGATTAGTGGTGGTCGTCGGCTAGTTCTCTAGGTGGTGGAAGTATGGGTGTTGGACTCTGGTGATTCCTTGTTGTCAACAAAGTCAATGCTAAAAGCTTGACCATCCGACGAACGTTGAATGATGTTGGTGCGGTGGTAATTCACTTGCTTGGTGTTCTCATATCAGGAATTTCGATGGTGAAGGTGATGGTGCAATGCAGTGTGTGGCTTCCCGGCGTGGTTGACGACGACGCGTGTCTGTCTACTAGGGTTTATGCCGGGTTCAAGTTGTAAGCTCTTGGATTGGGCTTGTGTGTTGGTACTTGTTGAAATAGCTAGTGGGCATATGCTTCAACTGTGGTGGACTCCTTCTGTTGTTGTGTGGGTTTGGATGGATTGGGTCTTTATGACCCATTCTCATAAAATAGTTATTTTGAATCTAAAGGCAAGTTTAGATTGATGTGGTTGACTTTTATTTATTTCCTTATACATTGGTTTATGCTTGTTATATACAGTGCTATAAATGGTTATGAAAAAGCAGGTGTGTCGTGGTCGTATGGGCTAGGTTGTATAGAAAAGATAGCAATTTATATCATCTTTTAACTAAGGGTGTGTTATATTGATTCTGCTTACTGAATAATATTTCTTGACCTTTCAATTAAAAAAAAATCTTATTGTTTCTCAACTCTATCCCTCGTTGGGGATAGTTGCTTTGGTTCATGGTATTCATATCTTGATAGTTAATCTCTATTTCTTTCAAGCATGTTTGAAAAGAAGGCTAATTTCATTGCAGATTTGTAGTTTTACAACGGACAACAAATTGGAATAGGCTAGGTTTAATTTTGCGCCCCATGATGCTTTATTCCATTAACTCCTTATCTTGTGGTTGGAATCGTAGTTTTCATTTGTAATATTGTTATCTCTCCATCGAAAAAAAACTATATGAGTACGTCTTTTTTTCGATAATTATGTGAATATGATTTAAAAAAAAAACCCAAAATGTTTACAGTTAAACATCCAACTTTTCTAATCTTGATTCGGTGTGGAAATCCGTACATTAGTTTAAGGTACGGATTTCATTTTTTGTCAACTTTTCGCTCGAGTTTTCACATGCATCTCCACCGTCTACTCTTTAGGTGATGATATATAGGTCATCTTTATAAATTTTCAACAAATTTGGTAATCGTTAATGTATCTAACTAGATTAAACCAATCAATGGATTAGATCTGTCAAACTTGAACCGTTCATGTTTATAATATAAAAACGCAGTTTTGAGTGACTTAACGATTATTAAATTGGCTGACAATTAGCAGAGATTCATGATCCTCACCGGAAACGGAATATATATATATATATATATATATAAACAACTAATATTCTCCGACCCTTAGTTCTAAAATTTGTGAATGAAAATATCACGTTGGTCAGCAGCCAGCTGCAACAACTCATATGTCACGTGCTCTGTGTACCTAGCTAATTATTCTTTGCTCGACATGCAGACCAAAGTCACCAAACTTGTTAGCAATCTCCTATATATAGTTACCACCCAAAAAAGTTTCACCTCTTTCGAATTCTTGTTTTGACTCCTCAAGATCCAGGGCTTCCTAGATTCCTGGTCAGAAATTCAACCAGCTAGATTCTATCCCAAACACTATACCAACCACAACCAATTCCCTACAAAAACATATGAACAAATATCCCAGTGCTCTTTGGATCTGAAATTTACAGAAAAAATGACAGAAGGCAGCAGAGAAGAAATCAACCAAGACGAAATCACAGCCCCTCTCAGTAAGAACATATCTTTTCTCCTTTCTCTCACAGATGATGTATGTACTGTTCATGCTTAACTGTATTTGTATGTTCATTTTGCAGTTTCTAGAGATGAAGGTCAAACCTCATCTCCATCGGAAGAAGAAGAAAACTCACCGGTGAAGCAAGTCGCCCTGACGGTGCCAATCGGAGACGACCCTTCCCTCCCCGTCCTAACCTTCCGAATGTGGGTCCTAGGAACCCTCTCCTGCGTCCTCCTCTCTTTCCTCAACCAGTTCTTCTGGTACCGGACGGAGCCGCTGTCCATAACAGCCATCTCGGCTCAGATAGCCGTCGTGCCCCTCGGCCAGTTCATGGCGTCTAGCATCACGACGCGCGTCTTCTTCAAGGGGACCAGATGGGAGTTCACCCTCAACCCTGGTCCCTTTAACGTAAAAGAACACGTCCTCATCACCATCTTCGCCAACTCCGGCGCCGGAACAGTCTACGCCATTCATATTGTGACGGTGGTTAAGGTTTTCTACAAGAAACACATCACGTTCTTCGTCTCCTTGCTTGTCATCTTAACAACTCAGGTAAACTAACGTCTGTTGGTCAATTTGATGTACGTCGTTGAAGGTTCTATCTTGTATCGTGAAAGTCTGATATAGGTATGGTATATAGTTTGCTGAGTAGGTGATTTGAATGGTTGGTAGGTGTTGGGGTTTGGCTGGGCTGGGATTTTCAGGAGGTACTTGGTCGAACCGGCAGCTATGTGGTGGCCAGCAAATTTGGTTCAAGTTTCATTGTTTAGGTACGAACATGCATATTCAAATGTTAATTTATTTCCCTTAATTTAGATTAGAATGTTCGTTCTGTCATTATTCTATGGCCGGACATCCACGGATTCCGGTATCTTTGGGTGGTTTAGGATATGATTCTCTTGACCGGTTGAGAGTACGATGGAACTCAATAGAATGGTAAGAAGGGTAGGTACGGTGTTGCGTTTAAGCAGTGTCTTTTTCAAACCTTCATGCATCCGACAAGAAAACAATATCAATATATGCGCAAAACAACAAGGTATTTCAGCTGTAAATATACGTAATATTTTGCTGTAAATTTGATGTACGTATATAGGAGTTTTACACATTAGACGCATACATTGATTATAAATTTCGAGATCAATCAATCAATCATACATGCATTATAAAAACAAATCTAAAATAAAAGTGATAAAAAGGTGAATAAAGTAAGTTAAAAACTTATGTGGTAAGAAGATAATATAGGGTGAAGAAATTGTTATTGAAAAAATGCTACTTTAGGTACTCTAATGCCCAAAAAAGCAATGAGCCAATGACCAATTCTGAGTTATGACAAACAATGAGTAATTAGTTACTCAATAAAGGATTCACAAGGAGTTGAGATTTGCTAGTGTAACAGTCTAGTATTCATGTATGTGTGTCTGTGGTTTGGGCATTAGAGGGAAATATTTGTGTAATAAAGATCCCTAACTCCATACAACATTATAAAGATTCACTAAGAGCTGTTACATATCTCCAACATATTCAGACAAAAAATATATATATATATACATAAATTCTTATATGCGGACGTCCGTACGGTGCAAATTCGGCGATTCTAGCCATCGGCGACGCGCCGACCAGCACAGCCGCATTCCCCTTCTCCCGGCGCTCATGTATATGCCGGCCTTAGCTGCAGTGCCAGCCTACGACGGCTGGAATCTCGAAATCTCTGCACGGTGCCCATAAATTTGAAATTTCGAGATTCCGGCCGTCACAGATAGGAGTGCCGGGAGAAGGGGAGTGCGGCTGTTCTAGTCGGCGCCATCGTTGCGCGTCGCCGGTGGCCGGAATTGCCGAATTCGCACCATGCGAACGGTGCGGACGTCCGCAGCCGAGAAACTCTATATATATATATATATATCTCTAACATATACATGGTATGTCATGTACATGTTTTCTCCTAATCCCCTTGGTGCAGGGTATACAGCCTGCTTCAAACTCACACTAAAGTGAGTAATAATCAAAGTCAAGCAGTCAGCATGTATGAGACTGCCCGCAGTGCAACTCCTGAAAGGTCCATTCCTTGCCATTGACGATTTGAAGGAGCTTATGCTCATCGGTCAGGGAGTCCGATGAGAATCCTTCTTGCGGAAACCCCGTGATCCAGCGCTACCATACTAACTTGTAGTGGGCACAAGATCAGTGACCTAATGTTCGAGGATGCTATAATCTGAGGGCTACAATGATGTTAGGCTTCGAAATGTTAGTTGAATAATGTTCAATACTTGGATGACAGGTTGGCCATTTGTATCAATTCTGGCTGCCGTTTTACGTTTAACTGTTGGGTTCGAAAAACTCGAGTCTTTGTTTCTGCTCTTTTCATTTCCCGTTTTCTTCCTACTTGACAGTTGATTCATGACGTGGTTTTATTGGTAAGTTTTTTAAAGCAGTATGGTAACTATTTGGCAGTTATAGCGCACCAGACTGATTCCTAATTTTCTATTTTAGGCTTGGTTCGTATCTCATGACCTGCTGGGAACCAAAATATGAGAATGCACTGGGAACTGACACCAAAACTTCTGTCCATTGCTCTTAGAATATTATATTCCTTTTTTTTTCACTCAAATGGACGAAGTTTAGTTAAAAGAAATCCTTGAACCTTTTTTTTTTGGGAAGAAAATCCTTGCACCTTCTAGAACCGTAGAACGTATTGAATTCATAATTGCTACTGGAAATATTTCACTAAGTCCAGATTACGGCGAGCTGGATTTTTGTGGAATCTAGAGATACGACTATAAATTCACTCTGGAACAGAAACACCAGAGATATTGCAATACAGTTACTATATAGTAATCATCAAGTGCTGTTGAAAATCAAAGCAATGCACAATCCTACTAATTATTTAAAAATATTCAAGTTGAAAAAAATGGCACTCAAGAAAATTATGTGAATCACATATAAAGATGTATATTAATCATGGTATACACTGATTTCTCCCACACACCTTTGCCCAGTTTATTGAATGATTCACAAACTTTATTATAGAAATTTATTCACAATGTAGTATCAATAATTCTCAATACAATATTCACAGAAAAAATAAGGGATGGGTGCACAGTGAAAAACAATAATTGAATATTTTCAATTGATATAAAGTTTTGAAACAATATGAAAAGAGGCACCCTTAAACTTACAGTTGCAGGCAGACAGCGAGACAGATAACTAGATACTTGCACAGACTACCAGTTTTCCATTACTATTTTTGATTTCTCTAGTATGAACTTCCCTTCCTTGTATTTTTGTGTTTCCTCAAAGGCTCGTTCATATTTCCAGCCCAGCACTTCATGGCAGTCCCAGCAGTAGACGTCCACGACAGTGTGCAGACCAGTTATGAGGGGCCGGTCTTCCTTAGGACCGACTGTAATATTCATTGCATGTGAGAAGAGAAAGGCTCGACCATTTCTTCCCTAATGAATTAAGCAAAGAAGAAACATTCAAACCCTGATTCTTACAATACTCTCATTTGATCACAGCCAGAACAAGATTATCTTATCATATCAAACACATTAACCAAATACTAGTGCAGAACACAAAAAAGTGAAGAAAAAAAAAACCTCCACCAAGCAATAATCAACTAGTAGGCTGAGTTTGATTTCAGTCATTTTTCCAAGATCTCAACATACAGAACAGTTAGGATTTTGGTACTCTTTTCCTCCAAATGTAACGATACATATAATAAATCAACAGAAAGGCAACACAATATCACAAATCCATGAACATAATGACAAGCAATCCAAAACCAAAAACAACTTTATGAATGCAAAAGAATGTTCTTCACCTGAAAGGCTTTGGAAACGATATCATCATGAAGAGCAACATGGTTTCGGCAATTGCAGCAGCTGTATAACCTCGGACCAACCAATTCCGCCATCAAAGATCAGAAATTGCAACAAGCAAACAAAGAATGGCTTGGCCACTATACATATACAAAACCTTCTCCTGAATAACATCCAAACATTTACAGATATTAGCATCACATTCTGTTGGACAAAACAGGGCAGTGCTAAAGTAAAGGTAGTAAAGATGCCACATTTAAACATTAATCACACAGAAGAAGGAAAAAAATGGCAATTGAAAAAAAAAAAAAGAATTGCGATTATAAAACAAAACAAAGAAGCCAAAAAAAAAAATAGCAAGTTCAGAAATCAATACAAGATCAGGTACAGATGATAAGTAAAACCCAGTAACTGACAGTGAACAAAGTAAAACCAAATCAAAGGAGGAAATTTTATGTTTAATTCTTAATTGGGTAGTGGAGTGATCAAGAGTGAATGACAGAGGTGTTGACGATATGAGAATCACAAGCATAGATTGAAATACCTGCGCAGATTGGCATGGTGGGTTGATATAGATGAGGTGTGAACAGAGAGCTATAGATTTATATGGGTTCTCTGAGAGACTGGAGACTCTGAGCTGATAGAGATACTGTATGTCGGAGTTCGGTGAGTTCTGTAAGTGTCTAAAGATGACGTAATAATTAAGAATTTACCTTTATTCACAAAAATCACAGGTCAAGCTGGAAAGGATATAAAAATAAAAAAACTGTTTGAGAGGTTCTACCGAGATTTGAACTCGGGTTACTGGATTCAGAGTCCAATGTCCTGACCACTAGACCATAGAACCAACTTGTAGACGATGCAATTATAATAATATTTCTATGTGTTCTGTTCTTAAAGGTTGCAGCATTTTTCAGTCCTAAAATGTTAGAAATGTTTTAAACATTATTTGAGGGTGAAAAATAGTCGGTGCGTAAATGAAATTATGAAGATTTGGTAAAATTTCACATGTTAGTCCACCAAATTTGAAGAATGTATGTCTCGTCTTTTTTCTTAGATACATAATGTTGGCCGAGTGAGCTACTATTATGAGGTTGTTGAGTAATATAGGTATGAGTCGTATGACCCCTGTACAAGGAATGTTTTTCACAAAATGGGGTTCGAACCATTGACCTTCAATTACCAAGAGTATCCATGCAACGTCCGCCCCATGTGTCTCGTCTTTGCAACAACATCAACAAGAATATTGTTCCGGAAAGACATGTCTAAAGGTGATTGAACCAAATGAATTCTCAAGATTAGAGTCTCCTTCAACTTCGGTCATTTCCGTAGAGTTGCCTCAACTCTAGTTATAGTTAGTAAGGTTTCAGTTTCTTTTTCTTCACATTGTAAATTTTGCGGAGCATCAATACATTCAAGCTATAGCTTTCCTATAATGATACAACACCATAACATTTTTCAGTTTCTAATTTAAACGGACGATTTGTTTGTGGCCAAATGGTGATTCCCATGGTTTTCAGATCATTAATGACGGGCAGTATAAATTGCTCCCACTACTTGCATTATGGAACAGATTATTCGTAGGCAAAGATTGCTCCACATAAATGAAATGTACAGGTAACAGGATTGGACCAATTATCTGTTTCATTCTAGCACCAATATGACGGGGTCAAATAACAATTTCGAATCGGACCAGCATGTATCGGTCATCTCTTCTATCAGTTCTATGATGTCCTATAATTATAGTTCTCCTCCTGTGAGAGTTTCTACTATTGTCTGCTACGCTCTATACTAATATCAATAATATCGAACTTCAAATATACGCAAGTCTTTCAGGTTATACTGTTCAAAAGAACGCATACATGCATTTGTAAACAAGTATGACGGGAACAATCCAATTTCAGGTTTTAAGGTAATATTCAAATTTTAGATGTATGCTGTAGTCAAGTGTTAATACAAACGATCAATATATCTTATAAACAAGCATCAGGAGATGGATAAAGATTGTGGTTCAGCAACTTGAATCTTGAGCCAGAGCATAAGCCTACTTTGTACAACATCTGACTCCCTCATCTGTGTTTGAATTCAGCAGACAGCTACAACAAGAATATGACACATGAACCAAATGCAGGTGCTCCATTTTCCTTCTATTAAGCCCTGTTGAATGAACCAAAACAAAAATATGTTTAGTTACAAATGCAGCGACATGCGCAATCAAGTCACAATCCTTCTCTAGTCAGTAAATGGTTATGGGACTTCTCTCTCTTTGTTCTATGTTTCCTTTTAAACACAGAAACTATATATTCAAGTCCGTTTCAAAAATACAGTGACAATATCTAGTCCTACAGTTGGGTGGCCCATTATAACCCTCCAACGCTTGAAAGCTCATCAGATCTAGTTATATATTTGACATGCCCCAAGATTACTGCTTTAGGGAGAGTAAAGGTGATAGATACATGTTTCGGAGAAAGGGATAAAGGTGTTAAGAATGTTGGACTCGCTGGAGAGGCATAAAAAAAATTCCCCTAAAAAAAGTGCCTGCTTGCTTGCACCATTCGAACAAGCTGAGACATTACAATCTCAAGAACCAAAATTAGACATTGGACAGACATGGTGTGCATTAGTCTAATAGTTATTGCAAGTTTGCAACTACTTAAATAACCTAATTTATATTCTTCAACGCATATCAATAGAAGTAAACCTTTTACCAACCTTTTAGTTAGCATTGTGAGACTGGTCTTGATCAATAAAGTTCAATGCTTCTTCCTTCGAGATAACGTTGACTCGGCTCACCCTGTTTGAATGTGTTACACCATATATTTTGTCAGAAACTTTCACAAGCTCTTGTCGAAATGTTGTGGTTATAAATTGAGTAGTTTCTGTATCTGCCAGGCGTCGGATCATATCTACAACAGCTTATTAAGGAACTTCCATGGCTGAAAACTTCCAACATAGACATGTCTAAAAAGAAATGCAGACAAAACTCCCATTACAAGCATAGACATGAGAACACCTTTGAATGATCAAAATAACAAATATCACTCTGCAAATGAATCAATACCCAAAGAAGTTGATTAGAAAGCTGTCCAAAGTCATCATTAACTGTATTAGTCGGCAAGTCCTCCTCACAAAGACAAAGTGACTTGTCTTACTTATATGCTTCTTTGGGTTGATGTCTTAGCTAGAGGCCTATCAACGAAGTCTTCTTTCAAAATATATGTTATTTCCTAAATTTCACTGATAAAATGTGCAATTTTGCAGGCATAGTACAAGAATATTTAGCCTTCATTAGTATAAGCATAGCAAGAGTCGAGCGGTATCCAGTCTCAAAACTTAACAGTTGGATGTTATCTGTTTTAGGTAACTTTCAATTATTTATGACTAGAAAGGCATGCCAGTACATAATAAACTCCCTAATGAGGCTTTAACCAGTTGCATAGATTATTCTTTAGAAAGGAGGTTGAAAGAATTAATGAAACTTATGGTGGGTTGCATACATTTGCCTATAAATCTATGAAGGTGACAGCTAGAGTTGAGTGACGTAAATTTCTTACCATAGGTTCCTAATGGACTAGATATGAAGGATTTTAAGGTGCATATTATAGTCCAATGAAAGTAAAATTTAAATCAATGTCAGAAGAGATTTAGAATTCTATAGTGTACGACATAAAGGATACTTCCAACAGCAGTTCTGTACTGAGGATCCAGTGCTGCATCTATTTCATCAAAAAGATAGAAAGGAGCAGGATCACATTGCTGGATTGCAAAGATAAGCGTCAATGCAACAACAGTTTTCTGACCACCAGACAATTGTTTCATGGACTGGGTCTCTCCTTGCCCAGTGAAAGAAACCTGTTATAAAAGAGGCAAACCAGAAAGATTATGTTGGACTGATATTATTCAACAAATTTTGGAATGAAATTGTCATCAAGCATATCAGTAAAATATATCAGGTGTGCCAAAGCTTGGGTTCCTATCTAAATAAATTATCAATCAGTTAAACCATATCACTAAACTAAGGTAGATGTGCCAAAGCCTGGATCCTACAGCTAGACGAGAATATCATCTTTCTAAAGAGATTATCATAAAATCTACTTTCCAGCTTGCATACTACTAACTAGATATCACAAATAAAGTCGAGATGTCTTATTAAACTAACAAAATACATGCCTTTACTTTCACACCAATATATTTTTCTGATCTATCTGTTTCCGCTGGTCCATCGTCCTCATCCATATCATCATCAGCATGGATACCATCCTGTCAACAATACAGCCATGGCCATTTAAATCACATGAAACAGAGCCAAGTTTCTAGAATCAAGACAATGTTATACCTTCAGCTCTTTAATAGAAACAATCAAAGATTAGAAGCGGAAAACACAAATGTTAAGTCGAAGCCTTGACCAACAGATAATAAAATCCAAATGATAAGATCTCTTAACAAACATTAAGTTTAGAATAATGGAAAATATCCGTCAAAGTTTATATTTCTCGCACAAAACAATGCTAATAAACTTTCTAGAGGAGAGTGGTGAAAAAATTTCCAAGCCCTCTCCAAGACCCAGTCAAAGAGGATGACGCTAACAAGAACTGTCCTAAAACTTCTCAAATATAGAAAGGTTGCCTAAAGAATTCTATTTTGGCACCAAATCGGTAGAATAGTTTTGGAACAAAACTTGGATCAGCCTCAGTGTCAGTGATAGCAGTGCAACGGAATTAACAGACTGCCTATGAAGAGCAAAAACTGAAGAGCTTGGATTTAAAACAAAACCTTTCTTTTCACCATGAGGAGATGGCCGTGGCCACCTTGCACAAGTTCCGAGAAAACTTCACGAAAATTCCTAGCAACACCTTTAAAGGTGCGTTCTATTGATTCATCCTTCCTTTGATCTAAGACAGATATAAGTTCTGCAATTTTCTGCACAAGTGAAGAGATCGCAGGTCAATTCCTAACCTTACCCAACCATTATACTGATTATAGAAAACAAAGAAAAAAAGAATATGTATTTAAGAAATCTGACAGAGATTTCACTGAATTGATACCTCATCACCTGCATCCAGTTCAGCTTGCCTTCTTTGGAGTTCTTCACGTTGTTCTGTAAAATTCACATACTGGTCAAGTGCTTTCTTATTGACATGACTGAACTGTTGCAGTTGCTCATTGCATCTGTGCAGCATTTTATGCAGGTCCTTGATGTTCCTTCGCTTATACCTAGCATTCAGTACAAGAAACTATGAAGAACCATGCCAAGTGTGATATGTTTGAACATTAAAGGTACCATAAATTTTTTGAGAATCTACAGGTTATATATGAAAGTGTAAGAACAACCATCATATATGTCAGAATGGATGGTACAAGCTAACAACCCTACAGGATCCAGCCCACAGGAGCTTGGGGCTGAAGTAAACATGGCATTGGAAAGGAAAGGTGTAAAAATCATTAAAGCAAACAAATAATCTCAACAAATGGATAATCTAGCACATAACCAAATATATAGTGGAAGTTTTAAGACCTCAAAAGAACACTCCAAAAACTAAGTGATATGCATAATCACTTAAGAAAAGATGATTCGAAGTATGAACAGAAGTAGTACGTTTCAAAAGCATCTGATGACAACGCACCCAATTCCCTGATTTTCTTTGAGTACTCTTCTTGTTTAGCAAGATACATATTTCTTTCACTCAGTAGCTGCTCTAGCTCTTTCGCCTCATCCTGGAGTGTACTCTCATAGGTGTCTTCCAAGGTCTGCATTCAGAAGTGGTCATCTTAGCATATATTGTAAAGCAATCATTTACATTCTAGCATGGTAAAAAGACTACCTTCAACTTAGTCTTTTCATCCTTAGTTTTCCTCAATTGCCTCGACTGACCATCAATACTTTCAGAAACTCCTGATGGCAAACTCATATGTTAACAAACAGGTGCATAAAAACAATTAAAAAAAAGTAGCAACAAATCAGTGGCCTCACGTCTGAGCTGCTCTGTTGCATCCTCAACCAATGATCTAGCATCATTCAGTTCCTGAATTTTTATTTCATCTTCACCATGCATATTATCAGTTTCCACGGAAGAAATTATTGCCTCTAATTCTTGCTTCCGCCTCTTAAGGTTCGTAGTTAAATTAGTCTCGAGCTCTGCCTTTCTTGCTTCAGTCTGTCAGTATGAAGAAAAAAATTCACCTGATGAGACATTAAATTGAAGTTGCACTTAGAAACACATGATAGTGAATGCTGCATACGGCTTACCTCAGATCGGTCTGCCTTGCATGTAATAAGCTTCTCTTTAAGATCTGCTATTTCAGGGTTCAATCTTGAGAGAAGATCCTTCTCCTCTGGATTCAAATGATCAATTAGATCAGTGCCCATTTCAGCCCACTTCATGGCCATACTAGCTTTAACCTGATCAATTTGAGTCCGCACATCGGCAAGTGATTTTTCCTACAAAGAGCAAATAAAATGAGCAAGTAAAACAGAGAAATGATAAAACAGATGGCTACATTAACTCATCTCAAACCCTAAATATACCTTATTCCCAAGTGCTTTAGAAATCAAACTTTCCTGCTTATGAGCATTTGCAATGTCCTGCTTTAGCTGTTCCATTTCTGATTTGTCATGAGCTCGCTTAGCATCAATTTTCTGCTGCTCAGTTACAAGTTCTGTAATTTTCGTGTCTATCTGTAAGCTGAATTTAGGATAAACAAGAGTAGGGACTTGAAAAGCTCGTGCGATCATGATGACAAACATGCAACATTTACTAGAGGAACTATGGTAGCTAGGAAAGATATACTTGACAGTATATATGTTATTACAAAATACATATTCAAACGGGGCAGACAATTATCTATGAGCTTATGAGCAGTAACCTTAAGAGAATTCTAATATAGCTGTTGCAGAAGTAAACTAGTTCTCAAATCTCTCCCAGTTGAACTCAGAACTCACTTTCATAAGATTTGATCTTCTTTAAAAAAAAAACACCTTCCTTAAACCAGTAGTAGAGACATTTTCATATGTAAAAGAGGAATTTGAGGGCAAAGCAAATTAAAAATTTGGGCATCCAAGGTCTATTGATGTGAAATGGCAAACAAATTTCAGCTCCAACACCCAATCTAAGCAAGGCTATTCAGACTGAGTTAAGAGTTGGGGTGTCCAGAACTTTCTGTATGAAAGCACTGAACAACACCAATCAACTTGTGTTGGTGTCATGCATTTTTGATCAAAGAAATTAGAGGGCAAAGACAGAGAAACTATATGAAAAATTTCAATAAGAGGATATCTTGAAGCATTGCCCTGATTTTCTCGAGTTCTTCCCTTTTCAAGTTGATAGATTTTGTATTCTGTCGGATCAGATTCATAAACTTCAATTTTGAGCGTCTATGATCATAAAATCCTCCTGTCATTCCACCTTTCTTGCTGACTTGATCTCCTGTTAAATAATTAAATGACGTTTGTCAGGCCAGTTAAAAAGTACACCGCACAAAATATGCAGAAACAGTCCAGCATTCTTACAAACCTTCTAAAGTGATGCAGTCTAGACCATCGGTACGAGCAACTTTTGTGGCTACATCCAAGTCTCGACAAACAACCGTCCTTGCAAATACCTATCAACGATAAGAACATTTAATCATTAATATCCGCTCTTCAAATTGCATGATGCTTCAGTTCAACACTGCCTAATATGCATACACAAACTGGAAGAAGAAAAAAAAGGTAACCCTTAATACTTGGGAAAGAGAATACATGAACTCAGGAACCCAATTAAAAGGTTATGAATTTTAAACTCTTATATCCATATCCAGCACGACACTGTTTCACAAGAATTAAGGCAATACCACGTACAAGGGTCAATCGAAAATGTAGGTAAACATAAGAACAAATGCAGTTGCATACCACCACGGGGACAGTGTCAAACAGATATCAGTTTTCCCCTTTTTCCCCCTTTTCGTGGCAATTCAAAAGCAAGACCTCTAGTTCTTTGAATTTAGTCCAAACTCATCTATATAGGACTGAAGAACACGTGTTACTTCTAATTGAATAACAGTTGGTTTCTCTGGAAATTGACAGAATTAGTATAGTCGAGGCTTTATTAAAGCTTCTTTTTGTGGAACTGAAGCCCATTATATGTAACATAGCAGGCACAAGCTTACTGGTGTGCTGTCCAAGACTATAAGCTCTCATCTTCTCTCTAATAATTGAGGTATTAGAAAATGAAAATGAAATCTTGAAAATTAAAATTACAAAATTAGATGTTCTGCAGCCAAAGATGATTAGTAATTCAACTGCTAAATTAAAATAAAAACTTAGATATGAACCCAACAGCGAATAATGATTTCACAACATTATTTAGGTACAAGCTAACCTGAGCAAACGCAGCAGTGTACTCAGGAAGAAATTTTAACCTCCTTAGTAAAGGAACCACATCTGAATTTTGTGGATAATTTACCCTTGGAGCCCTAACCCTATTTAAGGGGATAAATGTAACACGTCCACCCTTCAGTGAATTGAGGTGCCTTATTATCTGAGTTGATATTTCATCATTTTCAACCACAACGTGGAATAAGCTGTCCAGGAATGAACAAAATTAAATGATTGAATTTCAACTGCAAACCAATGAGATGGCACAAAATAATGGGTAGAAGGTTATGCTTCAGATACCTGTTCCCAGCTGTGACTTCCACTGCAGTGAAGAACTTCTCCTCACAATCAAGCAACTCAATAATAGGACCAAATACCCCAGGAATATTGTACTCTCTGCATATCTTACGAACAGAATTTAGCCCTCTCCTCAAGTCCTGAAAGTATTGCACAGGGGAGAGTGAGATGTTGCAAGTAATTATGTGTGGGATAGTATGTTTGCACTTCGACTGCACAATTGGCATTACTGAGGAGCATATATCAATTTGATATCTATCCATTTTTTCTTAACCTTCTGTAGCTTCAGCATATCAGAAGCTACAGAAGGTTAAGAAACTAATTACTCACACCAGCAGTTGCATGATCAAGGCTCTTCTCTGCCTTCTCAACTTCTGTTGTCAGTTTTTCAATTTCAGCAGAAAGTTCAGTTTCTTTCTTCCATAGCGTCCTGCCACCAAAAGAACAATTAGTAAAGCCATATCAAAAAAGCTAATAAAAGTTCATTAAAGTGATAATTACAAAGACTCATACTTTCGCTCATCCTGCATCTTGTCCCTCTCTGCTTTATGATGACTGAATCCTTCACGTGACTGAGAGATGAGAGACTCCAAGTGAGTGATTTCATTTCTTCGAGATTCAATGTAAACGCCCCGCTCATTCAACTCAGCATTAAGACGTTTAATTTCATCTTGAAGCTTTTTCTCCTGGAATAAACAAGAATGAAATATAAGCTTTTTACACATGTCATTTCCTGCCATCAAGAGAGCATAAAGAGTATATCAATGTTTTTGAATGCTTCTTCGTTTTTCCTAGCAGAAATTTTATCTTAAAAAGATATATCTGAAGGATTTGGTCTATCTGGAAAAGGATGGCGTTGATGTGCTATTACAGAGTTGGACGGAACCTGCTTGACTAATTATTTCTCTCATCACATGTAGTACAATTGTCGGGGATATTCTAAATAAATCTGTAGTACAAGAAAAACTACTTCACCTCTACCCACTCATCATTCACCAATTGAACTTCATATCAGTAAACACAACTGTAAACCAAGGATGCAAATTCCTTTTAAAGTTATGTATAACTGTGGCCATGGGTACAGTTTAGATCAGTCAATAGATCACTGTTTTGTCATACGAATTTATTAGTTCAATAATCAGGTTTATGATATGAATCCCATAATTGGTCAGAGTCGACTCCCATAACAGCCAGCATGCTTGAAGAAACTATTGAGAAAACAATTAGCTAAAATAAAAACAAAAAACACACTATACTTGGAAAAGAAAAATATCATGAGGAACTACTCAGATGGATAAGACTATCATAAGGTTCTATGTCGACTAGTTGAAACTACGCAATTATAATTTATAAAGCACCATATAGTCAGACGATATGAGCAACACCCATATACGACATATATGATTCACAAAATACTAACAAAAGAGGTCATACCTGTGCAAAATTTGCAGAAAGAACTCTCTCAAGATCATCAAATTCCTTTTGAAGCCATTTATCACGAGCAGCTTTACTTGAAAACTGCGTGGCACGACCTTGTTTTTGATAAAGTATGCTAAGCTGCTTCTCCCGCTCCATTATTCTATATTCAAGGGAACCAATTGTGAGAAGAGATTCCAGCACCTTGCACCACTTTAGCAAATCCCAGAATAAAATACGTTATTTGGAAGGGACTAATGGAGCATGTAAAGATAACACATAACAATTTCAAAGCCATGGTTAAGTCAGAATAAAACAGGTCCACAAAGTACTTCAAGCTGAATAAACAATCTGTTCATGTCATGAGGAGAGGCTGCATCAGTTGACGAAAATAAGATAAACATAGTTAGCATACCCCTTTGTTATCTCCTTTTCCCTCATGACTTGATTCTCATACAGAGGACTTATCTTCTGAAGCTCATCCATTGAATCCTGAATCTCTTTCTCCAGACTTCCTAGTTGTTTCCCAGCATCTTCCTGGAAAGCAGGAGAGTAACGACATATGCCATTTGAGTACCTCCCATCACTATCAGCAAAACATGAATAGAAACAAAATAAGAATCACTGCCAGAGGCATAATTGAAATATTACTTTGGCTCGAATATTTCCAGATATCTTCTCCTGTAGATCTTTGACATCAAGCTCAAGCTCAGTGTGTTTCTTTATTGCTTCTGTTCTTCGTTTTTCTACTGCTTCTTTCTCCTTATGTAGAGTCTGAAGCTCTTTTGTCAGATCTTTCAAAGTCTTATCCAAGTCCTTGGACCTTTCATGGGCATCCAGCACGCTATTATACATCTTTGTTGATTTCTCAGAAACCTTATTTCGAGAACTTTCTACCTAGTTCCAGATGAAAAGCAGACATGTTGAGATATAAAAGTTAGAGAAACATAGCTGCTCTTTCTATCTAGATACGAATCAGAGAAATATAAAACCTGACTTCTATAGAAACAGAAGGCCAGAGAGAGTAGTTCTGGTCTACCATAACTCATACAGACTCGACTATAAACTTTTAACCTTTTTTTCCATCAAAACAACCAAAAATTAAATTTGCTAACCCCGTAAATAATTAATACTGACCTCTGCCAGCTTTTGGCGAGCATCCTGAAGTTCCTTGTCATATATAGTGTATTCCAGAGCTTTTCGCTGCTTGTCAAGCTGCTGATACTTCCTAAGTTCCTCTTTCTCTTCGTCCAGTTCCTTTAATCTCTCATCCAAGTACTGAACAACTTGAATTATCTGCTTTCTTTTGTTACCTGATTAGCAAAGAGTAAACAATGTGAGAAAGCATGTCCAATAACCATAAAACAATAATGTATTGATGACTAACCAGTGTCCTGCATGATTTTCAAACTTTCTTGACGTCTTTCCTCATAAACTCGAGTGCCACCGATTTCCTTAAGTAGATCAAGTCGCTCAGAGTCTTTCATCAGTGTCAAGGATGATATCTATGAAGAAGTCACCGATTAAAAACACTTAAGTATTCTTCTATTCATAACTATAACTCAAGTTTAAACAAGTTGCACGGCTGTACCTTTCCTTGCTGCACAACATAATATGGGTTGGATCGAGAGAACCCAGCACTTTCCAGTAAATTCATAACCTCAGTTTTCCTGAAATGAAGATATCTTCCATTATTCAATAGACATCATCGAAATATCCAGTGATCATACACATGATGCAGCCCTAAAAAGCTTTTTGCGGGAATGTTTATATACTCACGTGATGTGCTTTCCATCCAAGAAATATTCATCCTTCTTCAAACCAATTGTCCTTCGCAACCGCACTTCCTCCTTATCGACCTATGAGAAGTGATGCAAAAGTGGAACAAAGAACCATATAAGAAAGCATCCCAATCGCCTCAATTTTTGGTTAATAAGATAGAAATTGAACAGTACTAGAAAGGACTCTAATTACAAGGAAAAATATACAGTAAATATAAAAATAAGGGGCTGAGAAGATGCAACATATTACCGGTATTCGATTGTCAGAGTTATCGAAGACAATCTCCACAAACGCAGATAAGACTTGGTGCCCTGCACCTTCCTGTTCAATATATATTGCCATAAAAGCTGTTTACTAAGTAAATGGTTCAACATTATTAATGAAAGATACAAGGATTTAGTATGACATACATGGAGTAGAGCATGCCGATCATCACTCCGAAGGTTTTGGTAAAGGTCACTTAGTACAAACCTGATTGCTATAAGAAAGTACAAGATTAAAAGACAACACATTACATAATATGTCCAGAATTGGAAAAGTTCCTCCAGAAGAAAAAATTAAAAAGTAAATTCCACAGGATAAGTACTGCACGAATCATGTTTGACTAGTTACTTACCATGGAAGAAGTTTGTCTTTCCAGACCCATTAGCACCCACTGCATTCAAAAGTGTTAAATTGATAAGAATAGATAATAGAGCATTACGTTATTGAACAAGCAAAGGTGCTACAAGCAGATACAGGGACATGTTACTTTTATTTTAAAATTTGCAACGGCAGATTGGGAATATTAACCCACGTAATAAAGCATATTCTTACACCACATTCAAATTTGATATATTATGCACCCATACAGAATTCATCTTCAACAAAACGCACAAGCAAAAGAAGACAAGTCTTACCAACACAGTTGATTTTTGGACTGAATGGCTCAGTAGCAACTTGTTCTCTGTAGCTCTTAAATCCTTCAATTATAATCTAATTTGAGAACCATAAACACCAACAAATTAATAGAAAAATGGTACAAAAACAAAGTGTACACAGAAGAAATCAGCTGAGAAAACAAGGTAATTGAACTACACCTGTGATTCTAAGAACAAAACTCACCTGCTTTATATGCATTTTGAAATCACGCGACCGTCAACCTCTGAGAAATGACAACGAAAATGAACAATGTAAGCCACCATATCAATGTCCCGAAAGCGAAAACTCTTCGAAACCTTACGTAGTGATACTGCAATTAGTATAATGTTTGTACTCTCGAAGCGAATCTACAGAAGTGATTTGCTACTATCCTACATATCTTTGATTCAATCGAAAGCAACCGCACCACCGGATAACCACAGTAACCGAAACACTCAATACGCCATTGATTAGGATTTTTTAAACCTAATTGTGTGCATATGACCAATTCAAGACACGGATTCGTCACTGAAGTAACTAATGCCAACACCACAAAACCTAACCACAGTACTTCGGAGCCGTAATCGGAAACCGAAGCTCTCTCATGGCTCAAATCTCAAACCAAACCAACACCGCCACGGTGGAGGTAGCGAACCCGAACTCAAACCCTAGCTATTACCCAGGGGAGTATACAACAGTCAACAAACTCGAATCAACATCAACGAAGCAGAAAAGGCACATAAGAAACTAAGGGATTCGAACTATTTAGAGAAAGCGGAGAATTGAAATATAGAAATTGGCTCGGAATTGAAGATATAAAGGTGTGTGTGTGTGTGTGTGTGAGAGAGAGAGAGAGAGAGAGGCTTACTTACAGGTGGCAGTTGACGACTGAGTTCATGAAACGAAGAAGAGGACGGAGACGGAGAGGAGTTGGTGGTGGGGAAGCTAAGCAGTGTGGAGTCGGCAGCGGAGTATAGAGCAGAGAGCAGATCGGAGGGAAGTACAAGGCGGCAAAAATGAAAAATTGGGGGAGGTCTTTATTGTGTCTTCCTTTAAAACCAGGAACATTTGGCCATTTGGGAAGTCAATGTGAAATACCAAACTTACTGCCTTGCAGACTATACTACTTGGGCCGGCGCGGGTGAATTCCCACATTTTTACATTATCATATTTTTTTGTTTTACCCAACATTTTGTGAAGAATGTTCGCTACGAACTTTGTTCAGAAAATATTTTTAGATAAATTCCTCCTATGGCCTATGGTTTCACTTTTCCTTCGACTCTTAATATTTTCAATTTTTATTTTTTGTGTTTTGAGAAATATATTAACAAACACATTTTCACCTTATTTTCAGAGTTTAAAAATGAAATTAATTTTCTTAACCAATTACTAAATATCACTTAAGCAGTTAAACTCAACGCGAAGATTATAGCATATCGGAGGGAAGTAAAAGGCGGTAAAAATGAACAATTAGGGAGGTCTTTTGTGTTTTTTCCCTTCAAAACCAGAAAAATTGAAAAGTGAAATGCAAATGTACTACATGCTCCAAATGTGCATACTCCACTAAGACGCATATGTCTTCAACATTAAACTTAAGATTCATATAATCGATCATATTGTATGCAAAAATGTACAACAACACACGGTGCGTGTACATGGGAATAAATAAATGTACAGTGAAAGAATTAAACTCTGAACAATAGTTTTATGACTCAAAGTTTCAAACACGTACTACGAAGACTGAATCATCCATTTGAGGCTTTGAGCAAATGGAAAGATGATCGGCCATAACCTCCGTCCAGTCAGGCCTCTCCGATAATAGCTTGACATCAGAGATAGGGACCTTAATTTGTCTCTGAGTGACAAGTCTCTCTTCATACTTGGAAGACGCTGGATGATCATTAATTGTGCGGCGTCCGGTTGCCATGAATAGCCTCAATATGATCATCAACATGTCCTTGGGGCTTATGATTTCTCTGTTGGAACATTGTGGGCGTTGCTATACAGAGGTACAGAAACAATGCCACTTGGAAGACATGCTTGATTTGATTGTAACCGTATAGGTGCAGATCTTATATACTCGATGAGGAAGTGAAGAGACCTAATTTTGCAAAGGATTAGTAATCATCCACAATCAACGCGGATGAGAAGCCTTCTCCTCCAAGGATCCTGAATCCCTACTCCGACTGGAAAAGGAACATAAACTCATCAAATCATGAGCAAAAACTAATGCAAGCGTATTATCATTCAAACCATACACTTGCAAATTGCCACAGTGAAATTCGTTGGTTGTGAGTGAATTCAAAGGGTGAGTACTATCGGACAACGTACTCGCTAGGAGTGAAGAGAATAAATTAAGAAAAACTAGGCTTCATGCACCCGTGTACGCGCGTGCGAAAGAACCGTGCTCATGTGAATGAAATGATGGCTCTCAGGCATGCGATTGGCTTCAAATTCACAACCGTTACGTGTTAGTCTATCACTTTCATTACAATTGAAAACTCGTATTGTATATGTTGTTTATTTACTCGTTCAACTTTGCGGCTCTAGCCATCTACCGCATCCGAATTGTATTGTTTTCAAGTAGCACTTTGTGATTACTCCCACGTACACTCACGTACAGATTCAACATGCGTGAGAATTAAGATGTCATAAATTGAGAAGCATGCAGCTTTTCAATCATAGGTTAAATAAAACATACAATTACCTACATGATCATAGCTTTTCGATCATTTTTAAGTTCTTAGTTTTACCCTCACAAAATCAGAGCAAATCATCTTATAAAACATCTCGCTCTGTAGTTGGTAATAAAAGTTTGTTTTGAATCGTATAAAGAAAGGAGAGAGATAACTACTATATTGAAGAAACACTTGCAGCAATATATACATGATTACATGTTTTGGTAAACGTAACAAAACCCTGAAAAATTAGTAAATGTAGAAAACCTTTGTAAGAACACAAAAATCAACCTGATATGAGGCTCTGTGATTCTCCCAAAGTTGACATCAACACCAACCTTTCCACTAAAGTAAAATCTGAACTGCAATTTAATGACCACTTAGTTGAAGCCTTATGTACTCATCCCCTCTATTGAGAGATTGGATACAAAGCAAAAAAAAAAAATCATAAAAACGAAGAAAATTGGGACGGTTAAAAACATGAATTCATGCTTGCACAATATCCATGAAAGAGAAATAAAAAATCGAACATCAATAGATTACCCCAATCAATAGAAAAATTGTATTACTTAATATAATTAGCTAGTCCTACCTTGGTGAATCTGCAACCACCGATTAATTTTTCCTCTTTCTGGCTTTATTTTGCTATAGATGCTTCTGTTTCAGCGTGCCTTGCTCCTCCTAATGAACTGTAAAGTGAGAGAAGGGTGTGTGTGTATATATATATACCCTTCTTTAGTTCCATAACATTTTGGATCATCTTCTTCCTCAGTTGGCAACGAGTACGTATGTACTTCTTTAGTTCCGTAACATTTTGGATACGAAAATTTTGTAGAGAATGGTAGTTACATACTTACATTTGCAAGTTGCAGCGATGAAACGCTATTAATTGTGAGTGAAGGGTGGGCACTGGGAAGGTTAGGTACTACCCTACAACTTTTGTCAACAACTATAACCTGGTGCAAATAGACGAACCAGTCGTTGTTCTATAAAACCCTCAAACTGCTTTCATTAATTTGCCATCATTTTTGGTCATTAAGCATATGAGTACAAGAGCTTTAACAAGATAGTATAGGGAGTCTATTTCACATTAAAGCTCTTCGATTGGATGGCCAAACATTATATATCTTTTTCATGTATAATTTTTGTGTACACGACAATATTTACTATCAATTTCTACAATTATATATATATATATATAGTCTTTATCCAGAGTGAAGCTTCACTCTAAAATTACAGAGTGAAGTTCCAATTTTGGCATATTTTTCGGTCAATTTTTTTCAACATAAACGATTCAATATTTAGGCAAGCTATTCAAGATCATCTCTACAAAATTTAATCTAATTCGGACATCGTTAATGTATTGAAATTAGATTAAATCAATGAATGAATTAAAACTGTTCAACGTGAACCGTTCGTGTAAATCTCAATTTTAAAAGCTCAAACCATTCTCAAATTGGATGAAATTTTGTAGAGATGATCTTGAATAGCATACCTAAATATTGAATCATTTATGGTGAAAAAATTTGACCGAAAAGTGTGCTAAAATCGGAACTTCACTCTGTAATTTCATAGTGAAGCTTCACTCTAGATAGAGACTATATATATATATATATTCTACATTTTCTTTTTTCAACTTGTAATATGTTTGAAGAATAATTCTTCAAATTTTTCTATTTCATGCATGGTTTTTAATTCGAGTAGTATCACTTCAATCATTATTAATTACTGTTCATCGATTTTTATTTCAATTCAAGTGTTCTCACGTTGGCGTTAAGGGGGTTTAAAAAATTCTTATTGTTTATCAAAGTTTATAGAAAAAATATCTCAAAAGAGTGGAAATAACAAATTTGAGTTTTCTATATCGCTTTATTAGGGTTTGCTCTAGCAATGGCGACCAAATCTTCAAAACATATGGCAATGGCCACAAATCCTCCTTCCCTTGCGTCATTTGGATGGTTGGGTTATTTTCTCTTCTTTTGCTTTTCGGTGGTGTCTTTAAATTCTTAGATCTGGTTCAATTCTGATTTTGGCCGGTTGACGACGGTGACGGTGCTTGTAGCGAGCAAGGTTATAAAAAATGTTAGACGTTAATTGGACGGACAGCTGAAAATCAGCGCCTAGAGGATTAATCGGGGATTAATCGGATTTGTATTTTTGTATATATTTTAAATTTTTAATAACAAATAATTATATAAATACAATTAAAATAAGAATATAATGCATGAAATTAATGTAAAAATATATATAATGTCTAGAATACTAAAAATACATATGTTCTTAATCCTTAGAAATGTTCAACAATATTAATTTAATGATCTTAGCCTCTTAGGAAAAAAGAAATACAATTCAACAACAATGAACTTAGAAAAATCAATAATAAGAAACACAATTCACCAACTCTTTGGAAAATAAGAAAAACAATTCAAACAACGGGAATGCATTCTTACAAGCCTAATCCCTCGGAGCTCATCAAATTCTTCTTATCCGTATCATTCAAGTACTTCTCATGTATCCGAATCAAACTCAAAATCCAGAACTTAAAAAAAAATAAAAAACCTAACTGCCCAGGATCCACCCAGCAGCCGTCCAGCCGCCTAACACCGCCGTTTAGCACAAAATCGCGGCGGCCATGGGTCTCCGGACGCTTAGACGGCGATTTTTAGAACCTTGGTAGCGAGTGGTGGCTCGTGGTTGTGCTCTATAACGGCAACATGGACTTGGTGATGGCGGTTGCGTCGGGTGGAGAAGATGATGGTTGTCTCTCACTATTTCTCTGGGCAGTTGTCCCCTCTAGATATGAGGATTAGTGGTGGTCGTCGGCTAGTTCTCTAGGTGGTGGAAGTATGGGTGTTGGACTCTGGTGATTCCTTGTTGTCAACAAAGTCAATGCTAAAAGCTTGACCATCCGACGAACGTTGAATGATGTTGGTGCGGTGGTAATTCACTTGCTTGGTGTTCTCATATCAGGAATTTCGATGGTGAAGGTGATGGTGCAATGCAGTGTGTGGCTTCCCGGCGTGGTTGACGACGACGCGTGTCTGTCTACTAGGGTTTATGCCGGGTTCAAGTTGTAAGCTCTTGGATTGGGCTTGTGTGTTGGTACTTGTTGAAATAGCTAGTGGGCATATGCTTCAACTGTGGTGGACTCCTTCTGTTGTTGTGTGGGTTTGGATGGATTGGGTCTTTATGACCCATTCTCATAAAATAGTTATTTTGAATCTAAAGGCAAGTTTAGATTGATGTGGTTGACTTTTATTTATTTCCTTATACATTGGTTTATGCTTGTTATATACAGTGCTATAAATGGTTATGAAAAAGCAGGTGTGTCGTGGTCGTATGGGCTAGGTTGTATAGAAAAGATAGCAATTTATATCATCTTTTAACTAAGGGTGTGTTATATTGATTCTGCTTACTGAATAATATTTCTTGACCTTTCAATTAAAAAAAAATCTTATTGTTTCTCAACTCTATCCCTCGTTGGGGATAGTTGCTTTGGTTCATGGTATTCATATCTTGATAGTTAATCTCTATTTCTTTCAAGCATGTTTGAAAAGAAGGCTAATTTCATTGCAGATTTGTAGTTTTACAACGGACAACAAATTGGAATAGGCTAGGTTTAATTTTGCGCCCCATGATGCTTTATTCCATTAACTCCTTATCTTGTGGTTGGAATCGTAGTTTTCATTTGTAATATTGTTATCTCTCCATCGAAAAAAAACTATATGAGTACGTCTTTTTTTCGATAATTATGTGAATATGATTTAAAAAAAAAAACCCAAAATGTTTACAGTTAAACATCCAACTTTTCTAATCTTGATTCGGTGTGGAAATCCGTACATTAGTTTAAGGTACGGATTTCATTTTTTGTCAACTTTTCGCTCGAGTTTTCACATGCATCTCCACCGTCTACTCTTTAGGTGATGATATATAGGTCATCTTTATAAATTTTCAACAAATTTGGTAATCGTTAATGTATCTAACTAGATTAAACCAATCAATGGATTAGATCTGTCAAACTTGAACCGTTCATGTTTATAATATAAAAACGCAGTTTTGAGTGACTTAACGATTATTAAATTGGCTGACAATTAGCAGAGATTCATGATCCTCACCGGAAACGGAATATATATATATATATATATATATATATATATATATATATATATATATATATATATAAACAACTAATATTCTCCGACCCTTAGTTCTAAAATTTGTGAATGAAAATATCACGTTGGTCAGCAGCCAGCTGCAACAACTCATATGTCACGTGCTCTGTGTACCTAGCTAATTATTCTTTGCTCGACATGCAGACCAAAGTCACCAAACTTGTTAGCAATCTCCTATATATAGTTACCACCCAAAAAAGTTTCACCTCTTTCGAATTCTTGTTTTGACTCCTCAAGATCCAGGGCTTCCTAGATTCCTGGTCAGAAATTCAACCAGCTAGATTCTATCCCAAACACTATACCAACCACAACCAATTCCCTACAAAAACATATGAACAAATATCCCAGTGCTCTTTGGATCTGAAATTTACAGAAAAAATGACAGAAGGCAGCAGAGAAGAAATCAACCAAGACGAAATCACAGCCCCTCTCAGTAAGAACATATCTTTTCTCCTTTCTCTCACAGATGATGTATGTACTGTTCATGCTTAACTGTATTTGTATGTTCATTTTGCAGTTTCTAGAGATGAAGGTCAAACCTCATCTCCATCGGAAGAAGAAGAAAACTCACCGGTGAAGCAAGTCGCCCTGACGGTGCCAATCGGAGACGACCCTTCCCTCCCCGTCCTAACCTTCCGAATGTGGGTCCTAGGAACCCTCTCCTGCGTCCTCCTCTCTTTCCTCAACCAGTTCTTCTGGTACCGGACGGAGCCGCTGTCCATAACAGCCATCTCGGCTCAGATAGCCGTCGTGCCCCTCGGCCAGTTCATGGCGTCTAGGATCACGACGCGCGTCTTCTTCAAGGGGACCAGATGGGAGTTCACCCTCAACCCTGGTCCCTTTAACGTAAAAGAACACGTCCTCATCACCATCTTCGCCAACTCCGGCGCCGGAACAGTCTACGCCATTCATATTGTGACGGTGGTTAAGGTTTTCTACAAGAAACACATCACGTTCTTCGTCTCCTTGCTTGTCATCTTAACAACTCAGGTAAACTAACGTCTGTTGGTCAATTTGATGTACGTCGTTGAAGGTTCTATCTTGTATCGTGAAAGTCTGATATAGGTATGGTATATAGTTTGCTGAGTAGGTGATTTGAATGGTTGGTAGGTGTTGGGGTTTGGCTGGGCTGGGATTTTCAGGAGGTACTTGGTCGAACCGGCAGCTATGTGGTGGCCAGCAAATTTGGTTCAAGTTTCATTGTTTAGGTACGAACATGCATATTCAAATGTTAATTTATTTCCCTTAATTTAGATTAGAATGTTCGTTCTGTCATTATTCTATGGCCGGACATCCACGGATTCCGGTATCTTTGGGTGGTTTAGGATATGATTCTCTTGACCGGTTGAGAGTACGATGGAACTCAATAGAATGGTAAGAAGGGTAGGTACGGTGTTGCGTTTAAGCAGTGTCTTTTTCAAACCTTCATGCATCCGACAAGAAAACAATATCAATATATGCGCAAAACAACAAGGTATTTCAGCTGTAAATATACGTAATATTTTGCTGTAAATTTGATGTACGTATATAGGAGTTTTACACATTAGACGCATACATTGATTATAAATTTCGAGATCAATCAATCAATCATACATGCATTATAAAAACAAATCTAAAATAAAAGTGATAAAAAGGTGAATAAAGTAAGTTAAAAACTTATGTGGTAAGAAGATAATATAGGGTGAAGAAATTGTTATTGAAAAAATGCTACTTTAGGTACTGTAATTGGGTGAATAAAGAAAATTTGAATATAAGTAGGGTGTAAAGAGATTGTAGGGTGAACAAATAAGATGTTACGGTGGAAATAGGTGCACCCTATTTAGTGTGCACGTTTATGTAAAAGTCTCAAACAAATTATCTCCGTCACTACATCAATTAGGCGATATATATACTGCTTATTATTGCATAATTTCATTGGTACCATGTACCGCTCACGCTCACAAAATGGATGACATAATATGATCACAATTATGTGGATACTTACATGGACTCGAGTCGATCATGGTTTGATAAAGTTTTTGAAATAACGACTATTTTTCATGACCAATAGACATATAATTGTATATAGATCGTACATACCAAATATACTAGGTCCGTACCTCGTGCGATGCATGTGTTAATTATTGTATTTGTCATTTTGTAAAACGAACTTTATTTGTCATTACATATTCTATTTTGTTTTTAAAAAATTTATTTGTTTTGATTTTTTAAAAACAATCCTTTTGTGATGTGTTTAATAAAAATAGTATTTTTGGTAAAACATAATTTTGTGATTTTTAAAAGTGCTGACTTATAATAATCAAACAATAATAATTTCATTTTACAGGGCCCTCCACGAGAGAGAAGAACGGCCTAAGGGTGGCGTGACAAGGATACAGTTCTTTCTCATTGCCTTCATGTGTAGTTTTGCTTACTATGTCTTTCCCGGCTACCTCTTCACAATGCTTACTTCCCTCTCATGGATCTGCTGGATATTTCCCTCATCTGTCCTCGCCCAGCAGATCGGGTCGGGTCTTTACGGTCTTGGACTTGGAGCTTTTGGGCTCGACTGGTCCACTATCTCCTCTTACCTTGGAAGCCCACTTGCAAGCCCATGGTTTGCTACTGCCAATGTTGCTGCTGGTTTTGTGTTTGTCATGTATGTGTTGACTCCCATATGTTACTGGCTTAACGTCTACAAAGCCAAAACCTTCCCAATATATTCAGACGAACTCTTCACAGAAGACGGTCAAGAATACAACATCTCAGCAATCATCGACTCCAATTTTCATCTGAATATTACGGCCTATGAGGAAGAAGGTCCACTTTACATCAGCACATTTTTTGCAATGACTTATGGTGTTGGCTTTGCTGCTCTCACTGCTACAATTGTTCATGTTGCACTCTTCCATGGAAGGTACACAATGCACCTCACAAATGATGTGTTCGTATAACTTTCAGCATACACACACTCGATTGAAATAGATCGAGTCAATCACTGCAGGCTTGTATTGTTTGTGTTAGCTTTGTGTTTATGTCCAAAACTATGTCTTTTTTATCTTGAAAATAGAAAGTAGATAAATATCTCAATGACGCAGTTTTGCACATAAACACAATATTGTACTGAAAATATAATCAGAGGGTTTAGCTTTGTAATCGGATTTGGAAGTTGTGTTTGGGATTGTTGGAAATAACTCATTAGTTCTTAGCTCATCTGTATATGGTACGGCAGGGAAATATGGGAGCAAAGCAAATCAAGTTTCAAGGAGAAGAAGATGGACATACACACAAGACTTATGCAGAGGTACAACCAAGTGCCTGAGTGGTGGTTTGTGGCCATTCTTCTGAGTAACATTGCACTCACCATTTTTACGTGCGAGTACTACAATGAACAGCTTCAATTGCCTTGGTGGGGTGTCCTTCTAGCCTGCGCTATTGCCATTTTGTTCACCCTCCCAATTGGTATCATCACTGCCATCACAAATCAGGTATCTGATCTCTCGTCACGTTTGATTATACTTCTAGCTTTCGTCCCAATTTTAGCGCAGTTATTCAAGTTTGCTGTTTCGAATACAGACACCAGGCTTGAATATCATCACTGAGTACATAATAGGGTACATCTACCCCGGATATCCAGTTGCCAATATGTGCTTCAAAGTGTATGGCTACATTAGTATGACACAAGCCATCACATTTTTGCAAGACTTCAAGCTTGGTCACTACATGAAAATCCCTCCTAAAACTATGTTCATGGCTCAGGTCAGCTCCAACTCTTTGATCCTTGATCTTCTCAATATTTTCCTTCATACGATTTCATTCCTAATACTCTCAGGTTTCACTGCTTAGGTTGTTGGAACCCTTATAGCCGCACTTGTCTACTTGTGTACGGCATGGTGGCTAATGGAAACCATTCCCGGCATATGTACTGATACAACATCAGTGTGGACTTGCCCCATGGACACTGTGTTTTATGACGCATCTGTCCTGTGGGGTCTGATCGGTCCACGAAGAATTTTCGGGGACTTGGGCACATATGCAGCAGTGAACTGGTTCTTCCTGGCTGGTGCAATTGCTCCAGTCCTAGTTTGGTTAGCTGCCAAGGCATTTCCACAACAGGAGTGGATTCGGCTCATCAACATGCCGGTTTTGATTGGCGCAACGGGAAGCATGCCGCCGGCAACTGCGGTTAACTATACTTCTTGGATCCTTTTGGGTTTTCTCTCTGGTTTTGTTGTGTATAGGTATAGGCCAGATTGGTGGAGGAGACACAACTATGTTCTTTCTGGGGCACTTGATGCTGGTCTTGCTTTTATGGGGGTACTATTATATTTTTGCGTTGGATTGGAGGAAATTAGTGTCGACTGGTGGGGAAATGACCTTGATGGGTGTCCGCTAGCTCAATGCCCTACGGCCGTAGGGGTGGTCGTTGATGGCTGCCCTGTTTACACATGAACAAAAATTGTACATTAAACTCTTTTAGCTCCTCCCCAAATGAATTGCCCTCTCTGTATAAATGATTTAGTTCCAGAGGGGAGGTTAAAAGTTAAAAACATCCATAATTTTGTGATGGAAATTACTTTCATGACGTGCATGTTACTTTATCACAATGCAACTCTTACTTGTTTGACTCAACTGATCGATCCGAAGGTTAAAAGTAAAAGTAAAAACATTGGGGGACTTGTGGTAGATTTTTAAAAACCCTGGGCCTGGGAATTCGTACATATCATCCTTTGGTCTTAAATCTCAGCGACTTGTGAGAAAGAGAGAGAGTGCAACGATGGAGACCCAATCTGGCGGCAAAGAAGAGACGGCCATTTCCGCCGTGAAAACAATGCGTGAAGACCTCGAAACCCGAATGGAGACCCAACGCGCCACCCAGCTCCAACTCCTCTCTTTCCTCCAATCCGAACTCTCCCCCGCCATCGTCCCCACCATCGATCTCTCCCTCAAGGTCCTCTCCTCCTTCAACCACCGCCCCTTCTCCCCCACCCCTCCTCTACCCGACCCGAAACCCAACCCGAGAAGAAAGAAGCCCATCCCACCACCACCCATCCTCCCTCCGCCCCAACCCGAACCCGCCTCCCCCGAACTCCCCAAACCCGACCCGACCCCGGATTTCGACGAGAGCGCGAGCCCGCTCGCGGTGATCCGGGCCATGATCGCGGTCCGGTTCCTGGAGAGAGTGCCGTTCATGCTGGTGGAGTCGTCGGAGCTTCTGAAGCAGCTGGAGACCGACGCGAAGGCCTCGCCGGAGGAGAAGGCGGCGCTGCGGGAGGCGGGAGGCGAGGCCGGGGGGATTCTGGCGGTGGAGATGGCGCTGCGGTCGATGGCGGAGGAGAACGGCGGCGTTATACTGGAGGAGTACGCGGTCAACGGGAAGTCTAGGGTTACGGTGAGGGACATTGACCGGACGAGGCTGATGAAGGAGCTGCCGGAGAGCAAGCAAGACTCGATTTTGGATGGGAATGGGAGCTTCAGTCAGATGGTGAGTGGCGGCAGCAATGTGGGCCGAGGTGGTGGGCCGTGGGTGGTGGGGCCGGAGCCGTATATGGGCGGGTTGCCGCCGCTGTTTCCGGGGATGGGTCCCAGAGGAGGGGTGATGGGAATGCCGAGAGGGATGATGGGGTCACCAATGCATAGGCCCAATAATAATATGGGGCAGAGTAATGGGGCAATGGTGGTGAGTCCCAACGGAATGCCGCCGCCGAATAAGAACATGAAGAGTGAGGACGATGAGATGAAGGATCTCGAGGCGTTGCTGAGTAAGAAGACTTATAAGGAGCTGCAGAAGTCGAAAACTGGGGAGGAGCTTTTGGACCTCATTCACAGGCCTACTGCTAAGGAGACTGCTGTGGCAAACAAGGTTTGTCAGTTGTTGTGGCTTTTTCGAGACATTGTCTCTGTTCATTTGCATTGCTGCCTGTATTGGTAAACTGTTTTGATATAGTGCATGTGTTCAGTTTCATTGTTAGCTTAGATGGTAAAGCCGCTGTATGTGAAACGTGAAAACTATTTGTCTGACTGTCAGCTAAATTATTATCATCTTCGTATTTACTGAGTTAACTTAACCTGTCCTTTTTTAATAGTGTAACAAAGAGATTCAGTTGTGTAGGGGGTGCTTAAGCTCCAGTTTGTTGTCTGTCAAATATTATCCTGGCTCCTCAAGAATCTCTGAAGTTAAATTCATGCCTATTGTTTTCCCCCCTCAACGTGCTGTTCACTGAACTTCTTTAATTGACGTTATTCTCTCTGTTGTTTTATGATTCAGTTCAAAAGCAAAGGTGGTTCGCAAGTGAAGGAATACTGCACCTCCCTAACAAAAGAGGACTGTCGACGTCAATCTAATTCATTGCTCGCTTGTGAGAAGGTCAGTGTAACATACGGTCTGTTAATGAAGGAAGTTCACACATATGATCATAGGTTCCTGATTTCTCTTTCTGAATTATATAATGATCGAAATTCTGCATGCTTTGCCTATCATATCATATATTCAGTTCTAGATCCAGGAACTTAACTGTTGCGTTGTTTCTACATTTATTTTTGGGTGACTGCATTTCTTGTTTAGTCTAAAATCCTGCTTGGTTAACTTTGACATTGGCGTTTGCTATTACTGTAACTCTATTTCTCTCTCCTTTCAGGTTCACTTTAGGCGCATAATTGCTCTACATACTGATGTCAATTTAGGAGACTGTTCTTTTCTAGATACTTGCCGTCACATGAAGGTAGAGTTAGCATTTGTTATTGTAATCATACACTACTTATATGTTAATTGGTTATTCTTTACATAAGAATGATATGATATCTTTATCTCCATTATTAGACATGCAAGTATGTACATTATGAGCTCGATTCAACGCCAGATGTGTCAAACATGATGGCTCCCCCTAAACCATTAAAGCAGCGTGCTGAATATTGTTCTGAGGTGGAACTTGGTCAGCCACAATGGATAAACTGTGATATCCGCAATTTTAGAATGGATATTTTGGGACAGTTTGGAGTCATAATGGCTGATCCACCGTGGGACATTCATATGGAGTTGCCTTACGGGACTATGGCTGATGATGAAATGCGCACTCTTAATGTTCCTGCATTGCAGACTGATGGTCTGATTTTCCTTTGGGTCACTGGCCGTGCGATGGAGCTTGGACGTGAATGGTATTTGTTTAATTCAGCCGTCCATTAACTATATGGTTGATATATGTTTCAACAAAGAGGCTTACTTTACATTGTGTTATTGTCTTACCAGTTTAGAACTTTGGGGATACAAGCGTATTGAGGAGATGATTTGGGTGAAAACTAATCAACTTCAACGAATTATTAGAACTGGGCGCACTGGCCACTGGCTAAATCATAGTAAGGAGCATTGCCTAGTTGGGATAAAAGGGGATCCATTAGTAAATAGAAATATTGATACTGATGTCATTGTTGCCGAGGTCAGAGAGACAAGTCGCAAGCCAGATGAGGTTAGTTGAATATGTTACTTATGTTTAGTCAGTTTTATTCATGATACGTTTCTGGAGGAAGTAGATGTAAGTCCAGGTTTCACATGATGCACATTTGACCTAATATACATGCATTCATGTAGATGTACCCTTTGCTGGAGAGGATTAGTCCAAGGACGAGGAAACTGGAGCTGTTTGCCCGTATGCACAACACTCATGCAGGGTATGCTTTCTTGCCCCGTTTGGTTGTTAATTGACACATGAATTCCTTCATTATCGTTGATCACCACGATAGTAAGTTATGCACGGGTCAAAATGAGGTAAGAGGTGTGGTTGTGGACCAGTAAGTTGTGAATGTAGTATGGTCTTGTGTAAACCATAGGTTAAAGTGACGTGAATTGTTAAGCAAGCAAAGTTAGGAATTAACTGACTGGTGATTTCATAATTTTTTCTTAAAAATCTTGTGTTGTTAGGTGGATGTCACTCGGTAATCAACTGAGTGGTGTACGACTAGTTGATGAAGGCTTGCGTGCACGGTTCAAGGCTGCCTACCCAGAGGTGGAGGTGCAGCCAGCTTCCCCACCCAGAGCTTCTGCCATGGAAGTTGATTTGAATGCTGCCCAAACAAGAAGTCCATTTTCTGAAGCAAAGCCCACAGCAGCACAACTAGCAGAAGCTGCCGCTTCCCAACAAGCAGAGCCTGCAGGTCCAGATGTGCCTGCTTCTGATGTGAAGCCAGTGGTTACAACCGATGTTGACATGGCTGGATGAGTAAACTGTCAAATCCATATGAATTACTCCTATTTTGACAGGAAGACCTACTGCAACCATGTCTAGTTTAGAACTGTAGTTTAATGACCTAGTAAAGGATTTGGTCCTTGTCAATTTTGTTGAGGCCTTGATATGCAGTGTATCTCTGTATGGATACAGCTTGTAATATCTTAATCATATCAATGATAGATCTATTTCCCAGTTCTCTTCTCTTAGTTTCCACTGCTGTAGACTTTTGGGCCATTCCGTTCTCTTAAAATCTGTCGTATGCTACATTTCATAGGTGACCGACACCGAACGTGGATTTCCAGCTGGCCACTTGATTAGAGTCGTTAGTCACTGCCATAATTCCCGGCGGTGTTCTGTCTGACCTATCAGGTATGGAAATCCATGCATCTTTTCTTGGTAACAAAGAAAGGAGGCAACTATTTTTACTTTCACTTCATGGTTCAAATATCTTTGTCTGCCCAAAATGGTAAAGAACACAAAAGAGAAGATAAACGCTATAAAATCTCACATCACATGCTTTTATACTCTTAAGTTGCAAAAAGAATTACAAAATCACGAGTGTGATAAAAGAATAGGTAAATCCAAAGAAACGACAGCAATGCTTAAGCTCTTCACAGATTGCCACTGAGTAATGCAGAGACCACTAGTCCAGTAATGGCCATTATAAGACTTGGAAAACTTAACGATTGTGAAAAAGAAGGTGGTGCTGGAATTGTGCCGAAAACGGTGGGGTAAGACGGAGCAGAATCCGGCAATCCACTTGGACCATACGCAGGAGAGTAAGCAGTGCCATTCCCAGTAGCAATGTAGAGCTTCTGGCCCTTTTCACAGTGGCCAGGCTCTCCACTTGTGAAGTAAAACACCCCTTCTGTAGTAAAATTAAAGAGAGAGTTTCCATTGTTCATGTACAAGATTGGATCTTTGAGATTGCAGTCCCACACTTGTGGGACTGCTCAGTTACTTGAATCACCGAGTCTTGGCTTGGTGGGTACAAGAACACTGCACAAATAGGAATAGCAAAGCTTGAGCATATTGTGTAGGTGTTGATTTCGAATGAGGAATTAGATTTAGAGTTACTTACAGAGAGAATCTCCAGTCCTGAAAGAATGGTATTTTGACCATTTGGTGTAGACTTCTGGATTTGCTGAAGTGGGCAATCCCCAAGCATTTAGATCTCCAACTTTGTACTGATAGCACCAGACTCTGGATAACAGAAGGAACTGCAGAGCCAACAAGAACTGGTATCTTGGCCTACTACCAATATTGGCCATTTCAGGAGTTGAGAACTTCTCTGATCTCTCACTTAGAGACTTCTCTTTCTCAAATGTAGAAGTGTTTCTTCAAATCAATGGAATTGCAAAACTTATTGGCTCCAGTGTATAGAAAACCTGGATGGGGAATGTTCCACAATGCCCCTCATTTTGAGTGATGGTTCATCTTTTCAGAGGGTCAAAAGATTTAGAGGTCAAATCATGAAAGGGTGAAAACCTCAAAAATAAAGACACAGTGGAAATCTATGTAGACCGGTAAACATCATAAATAAAGACACAGTTTACAACAGAGTGGAGTTTGCTAGTTGGGTTGATTGGGGTTTTGGAGAAGTCAATCATACGGCCAATAATGGCAGGTGGAGGGATCATGATCATGCATGAGAACGGTGAGATGAATGTGCCCTCAGTTGGTCAATAGAAGAGTGATGTTGGCCAAGATGGGTTTGTTTCCATGTAAAGTATGATTACTGGTTTGGCAGAAGATGATGGATTCAGTGTGTTATTGCATCATTGTCATGCGGAGAAGACAAGAAAGAACATGCAAAGGCTGTCCGCACATGGTCAGTCTCTGGTTTTAATGGATGAATGATCATTGTGGGAGCTTCTCAATTTCTCATGGTTTACCTTTTAACTTTCAAGTTAAAGTTCCATATCTGTTTCTCTCATTTTGAAAAGCTGATGATGAATGTTGCAAGAATTGTAACACTATATGAGAAATGATAAATATGAGTATAGTCTGCATCTTGAGGCATCTACGACTTCTGTAGTTCTGCATGGTAAAGTTCGTGTTGGTGTTGGGTGGTAGTCTTAAAAATTCACTTGCTCCATTGAATTCCATTGCATCTATGGCAAGATATGCTCACATCTTTCTATTATCGACTGTGTGATGCCTCACAAAACGAAATAATAGAGAATTTCCAGCATCAGAGTTGGAAGAAATTAGAAAGAAAGGAATCGGTATGAAGTTTTGAACTTTAATTAACGAATTACATTTGGTGAAGTTTGCTTAAAAGGTAGAGATTTATATGGGCAGAATAACGAATTAGACGCTGCATCCTTACACTGTTGACATGAGATTTTAACACACAACAACTCTATGCTGATGCCAGACACCAGTCCAAAAGTGATTGGGGAAGTACATGAACTATATACTACACAGCAACTACACTCTTTAGTTAATCAATTCTGTGTTATAGCAACCAGCTGATTGCCCCCTGAATATCCTCTATACTCGGTTTTGAAGTAGCGGCACCAAACCGTATCTTCCTCATCAATCCAACAGCAAGGAGAAAATCATGATGCAGCTCCCAAATTCAACTTAGAATAAGTCGGCTTGTTTCAAGCATCAAAAAATACCAAAGTTTTTTATTGTTCTTTTTTCCCTTTTTTGTACGCAACTATCATCAATTAGTCATCTAAGGGCTCCGCTTCTGTGTCCCTCTCCATTGGTATCCATTCTTGTGATTCTGTGAAGAATCAAGGTAAATATTATTAATCATCACGATATGTAAACCGCCAATAAAACTATGTAATATATCAATTATACAGCAAGAACAAAATTGCAATTGCAGAACTTACTTGACTTATGGCCATCAGTTATCACAAAGAGCCGCCTCTGCAACACAGCAGCTGTACCAAGGAAAATCGAGCACATACCAAACATGATAGTAATGGGAAATGCATTTACCTGGAAAGGAAACAACACAGGTCAAATCTTATATACAGGACAAAGAACAAACATTTGTGATGTATGGAACCAAGAACAAACATTTGTGATTCTATACGAAGTAACCATTCAAGAATACTTATTTTTTCTTTTTCTGGATTTTAAATTTATAGAAAGGCAAGGATTTATGAATTTATCACTCACATTGTACAGCACTACACACACAAAGATGTTGAGAGGAATACGAAAGAAGTTCATGATGGTGCTTCGTGCCTCCTCTGGGATGTATTGTGATCTCATTTTCATGATAGATGGCCAGAATATCCCCACACAGGCCTCAAATGTGCAGAAGCCGAAAATCTGAAAATACCCAGCAAACGAGATGCCCCCACCACTCACATTGGAAGGTGCAATCAAGAACTGTCAGGCATAAACAAAATATTATAAAGCAGTATTGCTATGTAACCACGAGTTCAAAGAGATTCAGGATTATATATTGAAGAAAATAGACGAGTAAAGTAGGGTTCCTTGACATACACTTGTCACAATGGGACACAGAAGGGATGCTGCAGAAACTCCAAATACAATCTGCATGTAGCTCTCGACTCTGGGGGTTGAGCTGGCCATCAATCTAGATGCAATAGAGCTCCCCAACATTGACGCTAGCATGAATGTTGCGAAGATGAAACCATGTGGAATCTCCTCATCATTTGGGCTCAAAGCAGGAGTCCAAAGAAACACAAAGGTATACATTGAGCCTTCAAATAAGGACTGTATGGCACCCAGCAAAGCAATTTTCTCATCTGTTCAAAGTTGGAATATAGTAGCAAAATAAGTGCTGATGGATGCAGAAGATCAAGATAGAGTGGATAGGTAACAGATTTATATTGATGGTCATACTCAAATAAGATCTATATATATCTAATATTATCTTTTAATCCAAAATGAAAAAGAAAAAAAAAAGGAAGAATTATTTGATAAACTTTATCCTCTATGAAAACTGAGACTTTATCAATAATAAGGTTAGACGCCTACCAGAAGCAATGGCTATAGCAGCGCCCCTGAACTGGGTCATCAAGTTCTTGTTCTCTGATGAGTCTCCATAGTTTTCACCCCATGTTGCCAATATGATCGCCATGCCAATTGCCAAAATGCAGGCGGCAGCATCAAATGGGGCAACCGGACCTAATGCCATTGTATCTACCAAAAGATTCCCCAACAACCCGGATACAATGGCAATTAAACCGTTACCAAGAAAAATAGCCTTGGAGAATGTGAGTGAAAGCCATTGTTGCTCGAAGCCCCTCTGCAAACATTTGGGGACACAGTAAGTTACAAACAACTGATCTGTAGGTGTAATACTAAGGAAAGATAAAACTGCAGCCCGGGGAATCAGTAAAATGGCAGGTTTCCCCTCTTAGGAGGTGCAGAACACAAACAAAGCACATGAGCGGGATCCTTAATATCGATTAAAGAATTATTGAGCCACAATTTAGTTAAATTAACAATAAATTAGAAGCTACCACAACTATGACTTCCAAAACTACACATGTTATCAGAGCAACAATTCACCTTATTGTGTTCTGCAACGAGCCAAGACTCGAAAGCTGAAAAAAGTAGAGAAGTGGCAATGCCTCCCAGTACGCGTCCCAACATCAAAACTTTGTAGTCAGGAAAATGCTTGGTGAAGCAACTTAGGATGTAAGTTATGCAGTATGTAACACATGCCCTCTTCCGACCCCTGAATTTGAGACATCACTCTTGAGAACTAAAATCATAATTAAATTAAGTCCAAGAAAAATCAATCCCATGAACATTAAACTTACTGTTTGTCAGCTAGAGACCCTACAATTGTCCCGAACAACATAGACGACCCAAACCCAGCAATAAAGAGTTGGCCAATATCCCCCTTTGTAAACCCATAAGTGCTGTACAGGTAGTAGACATATGGACCCTGCAACCAATCCCCGGCTGTAGCCACAACCAGCTTGGTCAGATCCAGACATGATAAAAATATTCCAAAACCAAAACGCATTGTCGAATCCAATTCCAAGCAATTGTCAAAGATTATATAAAACTTGTGCCTTTCGAACATAAATGTAAAAAGTCTATACAACTACAAGCAAAGCATACGATCCAGAAAACATGGTTACAAACCAGCACATGAGTTACGTAGATCAACTTAAATAACAAGTCAGAATAAACATAGTACGAAATAAAACAACCAGATCAAGACACATTACAGCAAGTTCATCTAGTCTCAGTTTAGCTGAATATTGACATCAATTCTTGGAATTTGGAAATAAACCAACAGTTCAATGACAACAATAACAGTTGGAACATAATACGCAAAACCCAGATGGGAAAAGACACTAGTGTAGAGATATAACAAAAGAGAGAAAACCCAGATGGGAAAAGAGAGAAAGAAAGGGCAGATCTAAGGGGGGGGGGGGGAGAGAGTACCCATCATGAGAGAGTAAATGAGGAGATAATTGTTCTTGAAGGTGGCGAAAGTAGAGGAGGTGCTAATGCGATCCTTGTTGCGCTTGCTGAGCTCCAGAGCTGCCACCACCGCCGAGAGAGCACCAAACAGAAGAAAGTAGAACAACTCCATATCGGCTCGCACACAATCACAGAGAATGAGTTGGGTGAAAGCTAAATGGAGGGGGGGGGGGGGTGGAGGTTCAGGTGGCCTCAATTGAAAAAGGGAGATGTCCCTGTTTCAAGATTTCCCCGGGGCTTCTGATTTCGCTTAACCCACACCGCAATCCACACTCTGGTTCTCTCTGGTTGACTCTGCTCTCTTCCCCTTTTTCCATACTAGCATGGTAAAATGTAAACCAGATGGGATTCTTTATCCATTCTCCTTTTGAGAAAGAAAGAAATAAAATTACTTTATACGCAATTTAAATGATTACATATAAGTTACAAGTATCCGGATGGGTATTGTGATACATAGAAACACGAAAAGCAGGTATGTACTTATAAGTTATAACTGAAGTGAACATATGAAACATACTCTTCACGTATTCTACGTACTAATCTAACTCCTATTTGACAAAGTAACCACACCCAAACTCAAAGAAAACTGTTCCAATAAATTCTTGTCATAACAACAGCCAAATATTATTACATTCACTCGCACGCTAACTTGCTTAACGGTGTGATAGTTTGCCTTTTGAACCTCCACTTCTTTGATGGAATTGTTAGATATTACCTAAAACTATGAGCAAAATTCAACTTGGATTTTACATTCCTCTAGCACTTAACACTATCGTTAATAATGGATTGGACTGTGGCCCATTTCAAGTGAATAATACTACACACCCAATAGTTCACAAACCTTAGTGCAAATAAGCCAAACGATTGAAGACAAAGTCCTATAGTACCTAACCATGATAAATATTGTGGTATAACTAAGATGGCCCAAAATTCTAAATCTTCTCAAAGTCCTGATTACATAGCACAAGCCGGCAAATTAACCTTTTATTATGAAAAAACACCACAAAAACCACTGCTTCAATTTACCCATCATTCGCTCCAGTACTTCTCCTCCGCAACATTACCGTGCTCCTCCTCATCATCCGAGCCCTTCATCAAGCTCGCCCGAAACCTCCTCACGTCCTCCACCACCGCGCTCCTAAACAGCCCGACGTCGACGGAGCCCGACACCACATGGTAGCCACGTGTCCTCAGCTCCTGGGGCCCATCGTGGGGCATAGCGAACCCGCCTAAGTAGGCCCCACCCACGAGAGGGTCGCTGCCCAGCACGGCCTTCTCGGCAGCCTTCAACGCCTTGCGGACCTTCTTGTTCCCCGGGTCCCACAGGTACCCCATGCTGGCGCTCAGATCCAACGGCCCCATCTGCACGCAGTCCACCCCTTCAACGGCCGCGATCTCCTCCGCCCTCTTCACGCCCTCCTCGCTCTCCACCTGGCACATGATGAGCAACTGGTCCTCGTAATTACTTAAATACCCCTCGTCGATGCCGTACCTGGAGGCGCGCACGACGGTGTGGGCGGAGCCGCGGATGCCGGCGGGAGGAAAGCGGCAGTAGGAGACGGCCTTCTCGGCCTCCTTGGAGCTCTCGATCATCGGGAACATGATCCCCTGAGGGCCGAGATCGAGGGCCTTCTTGGCCCACGCCGGAGAGGTTTCCGGCAGCCGGATAATCGCCGGAGTCTGGGTGGCGGCGAGGGCGCGGAGGCAGGAGAGGGCTTCGGAGATGCCGCCGGGGCCGTGCTCCATGTCGACGACGACGAAGTCGTAGCCGGAGAGGCCGGCGATCTCGGCGAGGGTGGGGGAGAAGCTGAGGAGGAAGAGGCCGTAGAGAGTGTCGCCATTTTGGAGGCGGGACTTGAGGGTTTGGGGGGAGGTGGAGATGGAGGTGGTGGTGGTGAGACTGGTGACGGTGGTGGTGGACAGATCGGAAGATGCGGCGGCGGATTTGATTGAGGTGGTTTTGGCGGTTAGGGTTAGGGCTTTGGATGGGGAGAGAGGGAAAGAGATATGAGATAGGGGTTTGGTTGCGGTGGTGGAAATGAGAGAGGTGGGCTTTCCGAGAGCTGAGGCGGCGGCGTTGTTAGTCAGTGTGGCCATGGCTGGTACTTTGAGGATTAGTATAGAGGAAGAATGTACAACAGTGCAGGCATCACTGACCTAAATGAACACAGTGAGTAGTGACAGTGTCCCAGTGAAAGTAAACCACAGTAATTTTGTTTCTTCTGAAGTTACATTTTTACCATTTCCTGGAAGGGTATTGACTAAAATGGACTGTGAGGGTCTCTGTAAATTGAAACACAGTAACTTTACCATTTTTACCAGTTTCAGTATATGTCTAAATCAACTTCAATGCCAAATGAACAACCAGATACATATAGCTAGATAAATTGCGAATTCCAAGTCATTAGTAAAACAATAGCCTCAAGGCTCAAGTCATGGGCATATTGCAATACAATTTGTAGAAACTCAAGGGAAAAATGGTTCCTTAGGGAGATGAGAATGCGAAGGTCTGAGTTTAGTAATCCATCTGAATCGGTAAATGCTAATGCAGGTCAAAATCTTGTTCATGAAAGCTTCAGACTGGCCTTGGCCATGGCAAGAGCACCCTCCGTATGTTTGATTGCCGCCAATGAACCCACTCATGTGGGCAAAGACGCATCCGGGAATTCCGGTTGCTGTTGAGAGCTCATCGTCCCTCAGACCCCGCCATTGAGATGCAAGAGGCTTTCGGCTCTCAAATCTATCAGGGGCTACTGCCACCGCTTGAACACGCCAGCTTTTACTCCTGTCATCCTGCACATTATTGTGATGAATAATATCAGCAACTCATAAATGAATATGCAAACATATTTTCAACAAATTTAAGAAGACTGGACCATTCCTTTTTTGCTTTAGATAAGATAGGACTATAGGAGGTGTATCAGAGAGTAATGAGGCCAGGAAATCACAAGTATGCAAATAGTGAAAGGACATTGACTAAAGAAGAGAATCGGAATTCTAAGTAAAGACCAACAACAGAAAAGCTGACCTCACAAGCTAACTGAATATCTTCAGAAATACCCACCATCTCACCAGCCAAAGAAGAAAACCAATTATAAACCAAACTACCAATTCCAGAGCATACCCTCAATAAGTCCTATAAAGCGTTGTCTAAAAGATTACAACAATACTGAAATTCTGAAAAGCACCAACCAATATTTCCAATTGCATGCAAATCACTGCTATATATATATAAGCAGAAAAATACTTCAACAACCATGAGCAGAAACTGACTGCTTTTGACAATTTAAAGATTAAAAACCAGTCACTTTGTATGGATCATTGAAATGAGAAATAAACAACAAAAGAGAAGAAGCAAGAAAATGAAAGAGATGAAGTACCTGATAGAGAACATATTTGATGGGAGGGTCGATCTTCATCTCCTCTTCAAGTTCAAATAAATGAAGCTTCCACTGTGCAGGACAGATACATGCAAATGTCTCAATTAAGCCCAGTGAGGGATGAAATCAATTTAATAAAAGATCAAGATATATGGAAGAAATTGAACACCTAATATCATCTGCTTCAGGCTAAAAACACATGAAATAAGCAAAGTGACTACAGCAATGACACTTACAGGACAAAACCGATTCAAAACCATAATTTCTCCACTGGAATCGATACTCCATCTTGCTAAGAGACATTCCATCACAATAGACCGTGCCGGTAACCACGATTTGGCATGAAAACGGAGGCTCTGAAATTTGGAAAGAGAACATTAAGGGGATAGAAATAAACAACTGCAATAAAACACAACCTCAATAAAGCAAAGATAAGGACTAACAGAAACTTTCGATTATATTCGTTGATCAAAGAAACACTTTTTCATATTGCATAACTCTTTAACCAAAGAAAAGAAAGACGCACATTTAAAAATTCACTGCCAGCTAGAGCCATTGCTTGTTGAAAGGCTTCATTCTCCTTCTCAGACGACTGATCAGGATCTATCCAGTCCAAATTAAACCTCCCCACCCTCGAAGACAAGTGTGTATTATTCACATATCTTGGAGGCTGGTCCGTATCATACTGATTGATCCCATTGTCAACTGCATCAATTGCCTGTCACAAGTAGAACCAATCAAAATACTTCCAAACTAAAAACAATACCCAAAACAACAATAACTTAGTACTACCTCCACAAAGCTTTTGTATACAGCCAAGAACAGCCTCTGCACATCGATATGCCCTTCATCAACCTGAAGCTCCTTGGCTATTATCTCCTTCCCAAAATGCTGCAGCCAATTTCAAACACAAATAACCTCAAACACTCACAAAAACCCAACAAAAAGATAGCACCTTTCAAAATTACCTTGTAAACCAATCCAGCACTACTGAGCTTGGTATTGATCCCATGCCCAAAAACCTCCTCAAAACCCTTCTGGTGATGATCGTACCGATCCGTACTCGGCTCGTAAACACCCCCAACATCAAGCACAGCGTCCAAACCCTCCAAAACCTAAACCCCCCAAAAAAAAAACACAAACTTTACACCAATTACTAAAAACTCCAACTTTTAAGTTTCCAATTTCGAATCAAGTAAATTAGGTCGAATGAGAGAAGGGAGTTTACGAACCTTGGGGTCGCGGGTGCGGACGATTTCTGCGTTGGAGAACTTGTGGGTGAGACGAATCATGAAGCAGCCGAGGGCTTCGTCGCAGTGGAAGCTTCCGTTGTGGGTGCCGACGCGCTTGGGAGGTGGAGCTACGGAGGCCATGAAGCGTCGTCGGAAGAGTAAGGGTAGAGTAGTAGTCGACAGCTTAAACCTTCTGGTTACTGAGAGAAGCATTCCTCGCGGGATTTTCAATTACTTGATACTTTACCACTAAACCCCTCCCTTTTATTATTCAACCATCAGCAAATGAGATTTTTTAGATTTTATTTTCTCAGACATTTTACCAAATTATCGGTTTATAAATAATAATTAAGAATACAGACGAAAAAAACTAGTTGTAAACATTTGAGTTGTTTATCTAATTAAAAGAAAGAGAATGTCCCGGACTTCATAATATCAGTGAACACGTATAAAGGCGTAAAATTATTGAGTCCTAACATTTTAGACTTGTGTAAAGACACAATAGTCAAATAATGCATCAGTCTCATGAGTCATGATCTATCGAATTGCCATTACTCTCCTTACAGAGTCATCTGCGTTTCATCTGAACAAATTTTGCTCACTACCACTATCCGAAAAATGTAATTATTTCTCCATTTCAATTCCTACATTCATTTTCGGATACCAAACAAGCCCTTGGTCTATGAAAGAGTGAAGTGGGAAGTCATATACCACAAGAAGAGTAAATGAGCATATTACTGTCACAGCAATATATAGCCATCACTCGTTGTCTCGTTCCTCGAGCTAAGTAACAAAGTAACAAAGCAAAGTAATAAAAACCATTTCATAGGATAACAAAAATCAAATCCTCCAAACTAAACGACCACGATGCCCTTAACCATCAATCTTGTTCCCTCCACAAACCCCATATCTCTCTTCCCACGAAACCTCCTCAACACCTCCACAATCTTCCACACACCTCCTCCTCCTTCTCCTTCAACACTTCGTCCCCTTGTCGTGAAATGCAGCGCCTCTGAAAACGGCGGTGGCTTCAAGGACTCACTGGGCGGCATTGTGGGCGACCAAGTAGAGGAGCTACTGAACAAACAAGAGAACAGGGTTCTGCTTGATGGGTTGGTCAAAGCTTCCGAGAGGGTCGAGAATGCCAAAAGAGAGCTCGCTGAGATTGAAAGACAAGAACATGCGGCCAAGCTTGCCAGGGAGTATATTAACGAACTCGAAACCAGGGCTTCTGAGGTTAACCACTCTCATCAAAATCTCATTTTCATTTGCTTTTCTCGGTTTTTTGTTTCTAAAAATTGGGTCTTTCTTTTCTGATTTGTTGAAGTGATAAAGCTGTAAACTTTGTTTTTCTCTATAGATTCATTAGGCCCCATTAAGTGTGTTTGTGTTTCATTCTTGTTGTGTTTTTGGGACATAGTTAATATGCTTGTTAAGTTGTTATTGCTTACACATTGCTCTGTTTATGATAAAGATTGAAGAATGTCAAAAGGAGATATCAGGGGCAAAAGCCAAGGTGGAAGAAGCTGAACGCGCCCTCTCACAAACTGGGGACGAATTTGGAAATGGATATGCTTCTGCAGAGTCCGAGAATGGGGAAATCGACAAGGACCAAGAGAAATTGGAATCTATAAAAGCAGCTTCAGTTGCAGCCATTGTTGGCGCTGTTGCTGGACTGCCCTTCTCCTTCACTCAAGTGAGCAACAGTTCGGAGCTGATACTCCCTCTGGGAATCACCTCTATTAGCTGTGCACTGTTCGGAGTTACATTCCGATATGCGATAAGAAGAGACTTGGAGAATAGTCACCTTAAGACTGGAGCACCTGCAGCTTTTGGGGTTGTCAAAGGTACTAATACAGTACTACTCTGATAGCATTCTTCAAGCTTATTTAAGTTTTGTGACTCCTGCATTGTATGGTTATAAATTGAAACCAATATTGTTTTGGCTTGCAGGTCTTGCTATGCTGGATGGTGGGAAACCTCTGGAACTAAACACTGATAGCTTAATATCCCATGCTTTTGATGGTGCAGTGTATGTATCTGAAAATCTTTTTGTTTTTCTCTCTGCTGCTGTTGCTCTAGATTATTTGTTTAAGATGAGGCTCTTGAGTCCATTTCCTATCAAGAAATCTGTTTCAAGATCCAACACTAGATGATGTTCACCTTATAAGCAAGTTGTTCATAACTTCAGAGCAATACAATTACTCTGTATATACAGTTTTTCAGTACGTTTTCCTAAAATACATTGAGTTGTCGTTCGATTTTCACGCAATCTCTTAAGGTTAGACCATTACAGTAGCAACATGATCGATTGTTTATCCACTTAGTAAGAAAATAGTTGGGTTTTGGTCACATTTCACAATGCCACCCAAAACTTGGCTATATACAGTGAGCCATGCTCAAAGAAACTTTAGATAATGACTTATACTGTAAAATTGGTACATATAAAATTGTAAATGAATCAGGAGTGTGCTAAAATCAAAACAGTATGAACCTAAACAATCAGAATACATATGCTGCATCGGATACCTTCATATCCCTACTGCTACTCACATTAGTACATTCTACTGTTTGCTTCTGCCATTGTCATCCTTATCTTCCTGTGCGTCACGGTCTTGTAAGGTCCTTTTGTGAACTCCCCAACCAGCAATTTCGTTTCTTGATTGCTCTTGGCCAAAGGGCAGGTTCTTATTTTCTCTTTCCCTTCCCTGCAGACAGCATTAGAACCTTTCTTAAACAAGGACATATATTATATCTAGCATATATTAAAACTTCTTGGCAGGCAAAGTAGTTACCTTCTCTGAGGCTCCTTGATGCCCATCTCTTTTTTTGGTCATGGAGGGCATATGCTTTGCAGCTTCATTAAAGAATTGAAATCCCCGAAGATCTCCATTTTTAATACTTGCTTCCAGCTGCGAGGGGAAAGATTTGGAATCTCAAGAATGTTGCATCACTTGCATGAAAATGAAAAATTAACTAAAACACAGCCAAAATGCCTGAAAACCATTGGTCTAACTACTCCCCCAAACGGCCAAACCACTTGCCAGCCTTACGAAGGCTTATACTTGCTTGATGTAGCTTAGAAGTGTATAACTTTCATTTTAGGTACAAAGTTTCATTATCATATTGCATTTTCCCCAAATCCATTTGAAGGTACTTTCTGCTAGACTAGTAAACTATACTGCACAATGATAAAGTATGCAGGTTGAAGTGTTGAACTGGGTAAAAAGAACAATGGAAGGTCTTATCATACCTGGATATGAATAATGCAGAAAACAATGCTAGCAATGGGCAGCCAGCTCTCCTCCGGAGACAAATTCAAATTCGACCTAATACACCAATGGGAAAGTTGAGCAGTTGCATCAGTGCCAATATACTTCAACCAATTAAAAGCATTTTACACAGTACTAGACAGTATCATTAACCACTTATACAAGCTCTTGGTCATCCGTAGGACAAGTACTCTACAATGTTCACAAAATCGGCAAGCATATGTTTTAGTATTCAATTTCTCAGCACTAGAAACACAGCAAGTACAAACTAAACATGTGCAAAATGAATGAGGTGGGCAAATCATAGCATTCAAGATCATTCAGTATAGGGATGTGAGAATTACAAACCTGATGTAGGGGGTCAAATACGCAAGTGCATAAACTGCATAACGTCTCTTCCCAGTATCCAACCAAGCAAAAACCCAACTCTACCATAAAACCATGTCAACCCAACAAAAGCCACAAAACACCCAATCAATAAAAACACGACAACTTCCCAAACAAAATAAGCAAAAGAGTGTTTTTTTCTTTGTACCAGCCAATTGAAGTAGGGAATGAAGCTAACAACCCCCATGACAGCGAACCTGGCATCAGTGGAATCAATACCGGAGCCAGCGTCAGGATCATCGGCCGGAGCAGTGACTGGCGGAAGCACCAGGGACGATAGCACGCACGCGCCGATAGCGGCGGCGAAGGGCGCGTCGTGCGAGAACTCGGCTCTAAAGGTAGTGTATTTGGTGAGCTTGGTTTGGCTTGGAAAGTTAAAAGAAGAGGGTTTGAGGGCGGAGAGGTGAGGAGGACGATGAGGAGGTTTAAGAGCGTTGAGAGAGTTGGAGAAGTGGATTGACACCATGGTTTTGTCTTTGGTTTTAGCTGTGTTTACATGAGGCCACTCTCCCAATCTTAAAGCTCTTCCACCCTCCTCGACTCTCGCGCGTTTTGGGAACAGAGGCCAAACTACAACAGTTTTTTTTTTCGGCAGATACTAATACTATTACTAATTGTTAAAATTATATTACGTCTTCTCAAAAAAAAAAAGTATATTACGTATGTATCAATACTACAGCATCCAGTAGATTTCTTTCCATTAGCATCTGATATACTTGCATCCGAATCGAGTATCTTCGGTGTTTCCCTTTAGATCCTTTAGATTTCTTGGATTAGATGCTAATGGAGTTATTCTTACGTCCGCATAGAGTAAAAATCGAACTCACGACATCCTAATTTAATGATTTTCATATTGAGAGTAAACAACTCACGAATCAAACTCTCATGTTTTCTCTCGACAACTCACAGATTGAACTCATAACATCCCAAATAAGGAGCCTATGACAGTTTATAATGATAATTAAAAGTTGATTCAATGTATGATTTAAGATCATACATTTGCATTAACAAAAACATGCAAACAAAGAATTTCGGACGTCCACATACATACCGGTACAGATACATGAATGACTTTTGGGTACGAGAAATTTTCACAGAACGTTCGGGTAGCATTTAAGGAGCTTATTCAGTAGCAAAGGAAGTATGAAACTGTTAGTGCTATTCTATATTGTAGAGTTGAGACACGCGGCTTGTTCTCTAGCACATAGTTAGTATCATCTATTTTCAGTATTGTATAAATGGTTCCTTCTCTCTGTATTATGTTAACAATCGTGTTCTCTGGTAATAGCAATATCACAATTCTATCTCTGTATCTTCTTCTTCTTCACCTCAAAACCCTAGCTTGCTCTCTGTTGCCATGGCTATCAGAAACAAAGTAATGAACAAACAATCTGTTCTGTTCTACCGACATCATATACAAGCTCACTGATCCAGTTTGGGGAAAAATAATGACACAATACTTAAAGGTTTCAAATAACAATGGTATACAAATCACAACCCTATTGTATAAATATAGCTTCTTTCTTTTGAGTCTGGCTATATGCTTATGTCTACTGAAACAAATATGACCGCCAGCCTGAGTTGGATCACTGCAGAGGCCCTATTTTTTTCAATTCAAATAAAGCATGATCCATGTGAATTCCCATTCGCCATACACAATTCCCATTCGCCATGATCGAAAAAATGGTGGAGAACAGATTCTGTGTGATTTACAGTTCTTGCTCGGATGTACATAGTGGATCCACTTTACACTAATCACAAGTACGGGTTTTCAGGCACCCTGCACCTATTATCTTTTGTCCCCATTTTCTTCTTGCTCAGATACAGCATTTAGCTGCTGTTCCAACTGGCGCAGAAAACGTAACCATTAATAAGGCATAAATGGGAAAATAATATTAATAAGCAACGGGCATGCCAACTATTATTGCCGTAGTTTCTTGAATATCTGTACAAGAATCTTAGACTCGACCAGAATGTTATATGTGATTCTCGCATAAGATTGAGGCAAGAACATTTTGGTTATAATGTATAAACCATTGAGCAACTCACTTGAATGTGTCTCATCTGTTCAGCACCCAGCTCCTCATTCAAGTTGTTCATCCTGTAGGGAAAAGGAGATAATCGGATTAACAAGCAGAAAGGTGTAATCAGGATTTCACAAGTATTCTGTTTGGGATTAAGATGACTAACCTTGATTGAAGCTCCGATATCTTAAGGAGCAGTAACTGCTCCATTTCAGAACCTGCAGGTTCCACCTGTTGATAATGCAAAGTAGTAAACATATAAAGTCCGTAAAGGTAATGTTTAATCACTAACTATCAATCCAGTGGAGCTCGAAATGAATGATCAAAGCAAATCGGTTTTCCAGTCAAAGCCGAGAATACTTCTTTCTTTTCATTTTTTATCAATCATTCATAGTAGCCTGAATTCTTCCAAATGACCGCCATCCACCATTATTTGGGGGAAAAAGCCAATGGAAGCAGTTAAACAATCAAATCAATTTATATCCCTCTGCAGATCATAATTATATTTCGTATAAGAACAACTGCGACAAAAATAAAATAAGCTTACATTTCCATTGTTCTCAGAACTGCGGGGCAGGGGAGGCAACTTTCCATTTTGGGTAGCTGAAACAAAATAGAATATGTTAATACTCGGTACTGTGAAGTTGCTGGTAAAACTAATATCAAGTATATATAATAAATATATTTTCCGCTCACCCTCTACTGCCTCAGCTGGTTGTAATATACTCAGCAAATTCCCAATAATATCCTGTAATTAATAGAAATAAAAACGTATAACTTTTAGCTTTAGAAATCAACTCACTGTATCTATGTTGGAATTTTTTTTTTTTTTTAAATCTACCTGCTGAATTGACAACTGCTGAAAAAGATTATGAAGGTGAGGTAGAAGTGACGCAGGAACGTTGCAGCTGTTGTTCAACTCCTTGGGAGAAGAAATGACGGGCTGAAAAATAAAAAATGACATAATTGAAAGGACAGCTGAAATTAGCAGTTGTTGGCTTTTGATCCAGCAAGAATTTGAATGAGAGAGAGAGAGAGAGAGAGAGAGAGAGAGTAGAAAACCAACCATTTGCCTAGATTCAAATACCCAATCACCAACGCTTGCAGACTTTCTAAGAGGCGATCCCTAAAATTACAGAAGGAGATCATAAGTTAAATTAAACAAATTTATATTGAAGACTTGAGCACATGTTTGCCACCCACCTGTGAAGAGCGACGTACTACAGTACTTGATGGAATATCCTATGGAAATTTTTTGTTTATAAGTTAGTGACTGAATAATGGAATAACATACCATAAGAACAAAGCCTCACTACAGTACTTGATGGAATATCCTATGGCAATTTTTTGTTTATAAGTTAGTGACTGTGAATAATGGAATAACATACCATAAGAACAAAGCCTCACCTTAACAAGATCTAAATTTTCTGATGTCACTGAGAACCGTCCTTTTATTTGCACGAGATTAGCCTTTGACTTGTCATCGAAAGAATCTCTATATCCTATGATAGATAAGCCATTTAGTCCCAAAGAATCCCAAGTGAATTATACTCATAAAAGTACATGAGTAATTTTAGTGATCCTTGAAGCATAATGGTCATTACCTCCTGAAGATTTTATAGGAGCTGATAAACTATTTGCTGAAGCTCGATTTGGAAGCATCAATGGACCACTAAAGCTTGGTGTTCGTCGTACTTCACTTTTAGCTTTCTCGACAGCTGATTGATTTTCGTTATTATTCCTAAGAAAAATAGAATATCAGTCACCATTCATGAACGATATATTAAACACAGAGAGAGAGAGAGAGAGGACGAACTTTTCAAAAATATATCTGGCCTCTGATAAGGAATGATTAAGCACAGCACCAGGTGTGAGTGGGCCACTACGCGTCTGACGACTTTTAACAGCTACCGTTTTAGACTTGGGCTGTACCATGTCTGTTTCTGATGTAGAAGCTGTTGCTTCAGAGCTTGGTCCAGTTTTCGTCCAATCTGTCACTTGTTGACCGCCAGATTCCAATAGATCGCTTTCAAGAAGCTTGCCCTTTCTGTTTGCACATTCAGCCTGTTGTGACTCATCACCATTTATTTTACTTTTGCAATCAGTCCAAGGTGGTTCATTATTTTCCTTCAACTTTCCTAAACTGGATTTCCAATCAGTTGCAACCTGCAGGCAATCAACAAGAAATCATTTTTCCGCGACAGAATGTAATACAAAGGGAGAAAAACTCAGCATGAACAGAAACTAATATACTTGAACTGCGCTTTAAACAACATCCCAAATGTCTCAAGTTTAAAACAAATGGTCACCTTATAACTAAAGGCTTTTGACTTTCCGTCTTCGTCAATCATTTCTGAAAAATCATCGTCGTTGTCATCATCATCATCATCCCGCACCTAGCAACAAAGACAAAGATATAAACTCCGCTTCACTCATTCATAATCATATAGCGGGTGACTACGACAAATAAATACTATCTTTCCAAAGACATGTCAATATTTCCTACATAACAAATGTAGCATACCATGGACGCTTGAGCTTTTAAATCCTCAACGTCAAAGTTCCAAGCACTAACCCCTCGTTGGTACTCACTCTGATCAAACAAACGCCAAGATGTTACTAAAAATTTTTGCACAAGAAGAATTCATCACGTGATTTTTCTATGAAGTTCACAAAACGAGGCTCAGACCTGTGACATTGCCTCTTGCTCTGCTGAAGGCATTTTCTTCAAAGCCAATTGTGCTGCATCTTTAAGCTGCAAATTTGCAGCAATTTATCAGCACATATGAAAGCAAAGAAATGGTAGAGAGAAAGTTGGAGAGCTAACCTGGAGAGCTTTTACACGATTCCAAAGTGGTGGCAGATCTGTAAACAATTTCTTAAGAGAAATCTCCGGAGGTTTTGCAGTCTTGAAAAAGGAGTGTTTCAACAATTTTTCTGCTGTTGGTCTCTTTGTTTGATCTTTTACGAGGCACATTGCAACCATTTCTTTAAAAGACTGAGCGCAACTGGAAATCCTCTAATTAGAATATTATTCAGGAAGAGAAATATAACAAAGGGAAGCAACAATGGTGACCATTGCATATCAACACACAATCAACTGATATAGGCATTACCTACTTTAAACACGTATATCAATATCACTCTCTATCTAAAAAGAAAAACCTTACCTTGGAGAATTTTTTATCGCGATCATAATCAAGTCCGGGAGGGGCATTCTGTATGGTCATAAGGAGAACCTATGAGAGCAAACACAGAGTTAGGCATGCGAAAATTTCAAAGAAGAACTGCCTTATATTAAACACATTCTAGTGAGCCTTTTGTTGAAGTACCTTCATGGGAGGATATTTTGAAAATGGTGCATGACCATGTGCCAACTCCAATGCCGTTATACCAAATGACCAAATGTCGGCCCTGTAAACAAAAAATAAAACATTAAACTCCTGCTTCTTTGTTCCACATGGTAATGAAGATAACAAAAACTGATGAGACTGAATTTGCCAAAAAAAAAAGTAAGTAATAAAACCCTCTGATGCAATAATCTACACGTGTATACACTATGAAATGAAACTCACTTGGAATTGTATCCACTTCCTGGTTGCAGTACCTCTGGTGCCATCCTGGAAATTGAGAACAATTTAAAATTTCAGATGCATAGATAAGAGAAATATTTGCATAATATGTGGCAACAAAGAGTGATTACTAAAAACTTTGGCGATTTTACACTTACCAGCAAGGTGTTCCTACAAAAGTATTTCTCGACCTTTGCCTATCACCTGCATCAAACATGCATGCCGAAACACCAAAGTCTGCAAGCTTCACCATCCCATTAGTATCAAGTAATATGTTTCCAGCCTGTATCAAACAAGTTCAAAACAATTGCAAGTGAGATAGCATCGATATGCAAAAAGGTTCAGAAGGGTAGTCTGGAAAAAGTTACAAGTATATTCCCACTAGCAAAACAATATTGAAAAATAAGAGTTTATTACGAACCTTCACATCTCGATGAATATGACCTTGTTTATGAAGGTAAACCAAAGCCTTAAGTGTTTCCTTCAAAACGGAACCAATTGCAGCCTCCTCGAACCCATCCGGATACGCAATTTGCATGAGATGTAGACAAGAACCCTCGGCCATGAATGGCATGATCACCCAAAGGTTCCGTTCCACGACAAATGAACAATAGGACCTTACAACATTAGGATGATCAATCAAGTGCATTGTTTGCGTCTCCCTGCGTATTTCATCCTACGAAAGATACATAATAGCGTATCAAATAATGGGTTCTCAACTGAGACAGTGTTGAAACACTAGAACATTAGTTCCGCAGACAAATCTTAACAGTTGCAAGTCAATAGCATCTGCAAATATTATCATTCATGAAATATGAGGATCTGAGATGCGGACCTATCCCAAAATAAACCCCTAACAAATCCAACATAGAACGCATTTAGAAATCTAAGCCTACCAATCCAGACCACCTCCTAACATATCTTCGAAATTCGCAAATCCGATCACAAATCTGTACACCAATCCATCAAAATGATTCCGGGGAAAAAGAAGAAACTCACAAAATTGTTATTGCAACGATCAAGATCCAAGCATTTAACGGCGACGACTTCATTGAAAGGGAGATAGATCGCACGATAAACAGTAGCGCTGGCGCCGTATCCGACCTCTTCCAAAAGCTTATAATCGCTGGAATTAGCAGAGTAAGTTCTGGAATTACCTCCCATCCTCCCCATACCACACACCACGCAGCTTCTTCTTGTTTGGCTCTGTCTGACACTGTGTGTGTGTGTGTCTCTCTCTCTCTCTGTTTCAAGCTTTGTGGCTCTTCGATGATAATTATACGGACTCGTTGACCGCCATGAGAAGCGCTTTGGAAAAAAGAGAAACTCAAAAAAAGGCAAACAGGAACTGGCTGGGTTTCACTGCATTGTGTTGGGATGAGAGAGAGAGACACGAGAGACACGGGTGCTGACGTGTTGGGGTGTTGAGAGGTGATCATGATCTCGCCACGTGGATGGGTCGTTTTAACGGACGGCTGGGTGTTTCCCCTTCGGTAAATCTTTGAGCTCGCCTGAGTTGTCAAGTTGGGGTAATAGTACTATTACTGCAGGTAGGTAGAAACCCCTACATTTAGTTTTTTCTTTTCTTTTCTTGAGCAGAAACCCCAATTTCTATGACTTGAATTTTTGAATGAGTTCAAAACGATGATATATATCAACATTTTCGTGGTACACCCTTGGTTTGATTATAAAGATGGTTGAAGGGTGATTATTTTATGTAATCAATAATTGTAACTGAAAGTATGATAATAGTACACAATTTTATAATTCGTCGTGAAATTGAATATGTGTTACTTATTAGTTGCTTTAAAATTGACGCTACGTTAAATTTTGATTGTAATTAGTGAATTTACAAATTGTCGTACTATATACAAACTGTGAAAAGAATAAGTACGTTTGAAAGTAGAAAGCTTAAATAATAATAAAAGTATGATAATTTCTTGTGTACATTTTACCTTAGTAGTTACACACTTACACTAGTACTTTGTATAGTTATATTGGTAACATGAACTCTTACAATGAAAAATTGAGTTTCACTCATATGTTAGTACCACATAGTTGAGAGAAAAATAGTGGAGGCACCGTCGATGGTCGCGTGTAGGCAGCCTTGTGATGGAGCTCCAAGTCTCTTGAAGGTAGGGTTCCATGTCTTCTTAAAGGTGGTTAGAGGGGTCAGCATCGAATGGATCTGGGCTTGAGGATGTCGGTCTTTCTTGTTGGCATGGCGCAAGTGATTGATGGAGCCAATTTTGGGAGCGGCACATGGCTCTATGGTCAAGCGGGCGGTTTTGGGCTTGACGACATGGAGGTGCTCTATGAGGTTTTATGTGTCGTGCTCGATAGATTGGTAACAGGGGCAAGGTTAGGTCGGTGTGAATGGAGACGTGCTGCAAATTGGCGACGCTGCCTGGCTGAAGCAAATTTGAGAGTTGTCAGTCAGTCAGTTTGTCAGCTTCATTCCTTGTTTTAGGTTTGAGATTGACATTTTCTTTTTCCTTATATTGGGTTTCATTTTTTAGTATTTGCACTATGACTCTTTGTCTATCCTGAAAAAGTGATAGCGGGTGGATGTGTATTAGTCCGTCTTACTGTGCGCTTATGAATCAATAATTCATTTCAAAAGAAAAGAAAATAATTCAACTATCACATGAGTTTTAAAATGACCACCAAAACACGACCATTTCTCGATTAAAAAGTAGTTGATTAGCCGACTTTTTACCATAGTATTACCTTGCTTCAAAAGGTTTTCACCAAGGTATTTTAGTTCTAGTAGTCCATGGGTGGTTTGCATTAACATAACAAAGCTTTGTTATTAGGAGCTGCGAAAGAACTACAAGTTCTGCAAAACGCAACAGAAAGCCAAAGTCGCAAGCTATAACCCAGAAGAACAAAGATGCCCAATGGTGACACCAATCACCAATGCCTTTGATGCTTGGCTCCAACCCAGACACGCTTTTAGGCTAAAAGTTTGCAAGTGCCCTTTCTCTTTTTTCTGTTATATTGATACAAATGACACATCTCCACAGTTATCTTTGATTCGATCTTTTCATATCATAGAATTTATAGCTGTGCTTTTGCAACTGTACAACTTGGTCTCAAAATTTCAAGAAAAAAAAATCAAAAAAATCTCCGGCGTCTCAAGCTTTTGGACGAGGCCTTAGAAACCAAGTAGCCCACACCCAAACACATGACCCAAAGGCCCACATCCACAGCCCATCTCACTCCCTCCACATCCATTTCCAACTCCTCCTCCACCGCTTCTTCCTCCTCATCCACATCACCAACCTCCACCCAATCCCCACCGTCCATTTCCCCACATATACAACAACGCCCCCCGTCCGATTCGTCGCCCACCTCCGGAATCTCCTCCAGCGGGTGGAACCCACACTTTCCCCGCCTTTTCACCACCATCGCCACCCTCTCAATCATCGTCACGTGTCCCTCCACCGCCACGCACACCTCCGCCTCCGTAACCCCCGCGGCGGTCTCCAGGACGCACTTGCACTCCAATTTCCAATCCTGCCCCTCGTCTTTCCTGAATACCCCCTTCAGCACCTTCTCCTCCCTCAAGTACGCCTCGAACTGGACCCCATCGCCAGCCCGAACCGCCTCCCGCGACCCGAATATCGCCTCCCCCTTCCTCACCTTCGCATTCACGGCGCGGTGGAGCGTCACGAAAGCCGGCGAGTCGGGTCGGATCTTCGACCCGGCAACCTCGAGCGTGGTGCCGTTGATCCTCGGAAGATAAGAAAGAGTGAGCGACTCCGGCAAGGGCTTGTTGGGATCCAAACCCTTGAAGCGGAGGAAGAAAGCTTGAATCCTTAGGGCTTCTCTCTTGGCCTGAAAGCCCGGGTAGTCCGTCGACCTACACATATGGAGCTCCGAATTATGACCCGAATAGCTAGGTTTTTTGGGGTCTCTGTGTGTTGGGTTTCCTTTTATACTTGGGTTTTCCGGGGCAGGGAGCACACGGTTTGTGATGCTGACGTGGACAGAAGGTGTGAATAAGCCGCCAGCTTGCCACAGGTTTCTGAGCAATTCTACGTGCCGCGTTTTGGGTCTAGGGTGTACGGTAGTGGGTGGAGTACGGTGTGATCACGTGGTTCTCGGAGCTTGAGTCGTCGATTGAGGAAGGATGGGTGATTGGACGGCAGAGATGCTGGGGTATTGGCGGTGCCACTGGGGTGGCAGGTGCGTGATCACAATGGGGACAACTGGAACTGGTGGTTTTGTCTTGGAGCTTTGGTTGTAGAGTTGCAAGTCAATTTGCATTCAACAAGGTACTGGCTTTTGTGATATTTTTGTTGGCACTTCTTTCAAGTGGGAATAAGTTGAATAACAATGATGATGATGAAGATATCTCAACCAAAACAATATGATATATCTTTGTAACAAAAACAAAAATCTGCAGATATAATTCTATAATTCTTATATTGTTCCGGGAGAATGATTATTCTATCCTTATGTGTGTCTTAGTCTAAATAGGTTTCCTGTTAGGAGATATATTAACATCTCTGTAATAGATTAGGACTCCGAATCCTACATGATTGTGGTTTTGTAATGCCTATATATAGGCCCTTATATCATTCAATAATACAGAATTATTTCATCCTGAAACACGTTATCACGCACTTTGCCCTAAAACCCTGAACTTTTAGAACCCTAGCAATTTTTTCTCTTCTCCACCGCCAGCTGCCGTCGTCTCCGGCCTCCGGCATCTTCCCGTCGGCGTTCCTCGTTGGCGCAGCCCCTGCCCGCCGCTCCTGCTCGCCGCCGCCGCTGCCCCCGCGACCTCCTGCTTACAGCGCCCGCATCCAGCCCCTGCACACAGCCCTGCCCGCACATCTGCACGCAGGCACGTAGCCCCGCTGCCCCTGCGACACCCCTGCAGCCAGCCCTGCACGCAGATCCTGCCCTGCAGCCCTTGCGACCCCCCTGCTGCCCCTGCACACAGCCCCCGCAGCCCCGCAGGGTCTCTTCCGCATTCGCTCCGCAAAAACATCTTTTTGCCCCGCAGGACCCCGCATCATAGGATTCAAAATTGCTCATCCCGCATATCTACGCAAGAAACGCGAACTGCACAAGCAAACTCTTCGCTCAAGAGAAGCTACTCTCGTCTTCTCTACCCTTTTAGGCCTATGGCCTGCCGAGAACAATAGCCATTTGGGCTTCATACTATATTTTCTTTTCCTTTTTCCTATTTCATTATTTAAATGTTCATTGGCACGTTTTTATTTCTAACGATATTTCACGTGCTCGTATAGGTAAAATCATTACTCGTCGTACTATGGTGATGACATTCATGTCGAGATGGACGATACTTTTGTCATCTACATACGATTTCGATCGTATCCTCTCAAGATTTTTATGTCATCGGACGAAGATCGAAAATGAATTCATCAAGCAACTTCATGCATTACGATCGATTTGCAGAGCAATTTAATTATATGCGGTCTATTTGGCAGACCAACAAGTATGTTTTTCTTAAATTTACTGCTTTTGAACATATATATATATATATATATATAAATTATCGGGCGCTATTAGCCTTTTCATGTCTTCTTTTTCCGGCATTTCTTATAACGCCGATGAGACCAAAGAGGGATATAATTCTCCTCTTGGTCGACGTTTTTCGTGTGACGGTCCTGGGGGAGTCACGTTATTATTTAAAGGGAAGAAATCGATTTCGTGTGGTTGTCTGAGTACACTGCTGTGCGATCATGAGAATCGCCGATATGCATCGATTATTTTGTGACCATATACATCACAACCCTTCTAATTCTGGTTACATACTTGAATAGTTTTGATTATTCAAAACCTATACAACCCTCTTTCTTATGGATGCGTCGTCATCACGACTGTTATTTTAATGTTTGAGTTTTCTTAAACTCATGTCTATAAACGATAATCCCAAGGTCTATGTACTAGGGGTGGGCACGGGACGGGATGGGACGGGACGAGGCTCATCCCACGTCCCGTCCCACTTTTTTGAATCGGGACGGGACGATGGATTTTAAGAATGCATCCCACTCGGGATTAATCTCGGTTCGGACGGGACGGGATCGGGACGGGACGAAACAAATCCCACCTTCTTATCAAGTTAAATAAAAACCTATATTTTTTTTTCATAACAAAGTAACATTCAATAATGAAATTTTAATTAAAAATGCATATTATGTTCAAAATATTATAATTTACCATTATTATTTGAGTTTATATAATTTTAGAGTTATTAAGAACATAAATTAGTTTCATTTTGATACAAATATATAAGAATTTTTAAGTTTTCATTAAAGGTGGGATGGGACGGGACGGGACAGGACGAAGCGGGATAGAAATTATTAGTCCCACGTCTCATCTCACTATTATGAAGTGGGACGGGATCGGGACGGGACGAACATTTTTAGACCTCCGTCCCGTCCCGTCCCTATGAATTTCGGGACGGGATCGGGATTTCCGTTTTTTATGCCCACCCATACTACGTACTCATTTATTTGAGTTGATTCATTACTCTGATGCAGCACTATTTGCTGACAAAAGATCCCAAAAATAACGAATTCTATGGGACACACTTAAAGTGATTTAATGAACGTCTATGACGTTGTATTATCAGAGTTGACCTTGATGCATACTCCACATCCAAGAAACGCATGTCATTTTTGGCACCTGTATCTATTTCTTGAGGGAATTTCGGAGATGGAAAAGTAACATTCTTCCATTCTCAAGTAAGCAAATATTTTGAGCCTCAGGCTAAGGCTCCGCCCGATCCGATATGCAAAATTTTGTTGCTACGGACTTTTGATTAGTCAATCTATTTTGACTATGTTTTCTGCTTACTATTTTTCAAGTATGACGTTGGCATTGCCATGTTTCTTGCTCGACTTTAGCTTAAGTCGTCTATTGGAATTGGAAGTTTGGTTGTGTTGTATTAAATATTGGCATATTCTATAAAATTTCTCGTATTTCTTGTTTACAAGATGGACTCGTGAGAATTTTGTTTGCTTTGGCTTAGCATGCATGGTCAACATTTGCAACTCACGTGGTTTTTAAATTGGCCGCTTTTGGGTTACATGGGACCCCAATAGTACTATATTGTGAATTTGGACATTAAAATTTGGAAAACGGACCTCGGAACGTCAAAATTAACGTCGTTTTCCCCGGTTACTGTTCCGGCGTTTCCGGAACATTTTTCGGCGTTTTGCCTGCGTATTCGCCGCCTTCCGGCCATTTGCCGGCGTTTCCGGCACCGCCATCCGGTTCCTGACGGCGTTCCCTGTCGGACCTGAAGTTACGGCCTCGATACCGGCCGCCGCCGGCCGGATTTCCGACAATCGGTGCTGCTGACTTCCGGCGTGTTTTTCCGACTATTTTTTTGTTGTTTCTCGTCATTTTCCGGCATATGTCAGCAGTCCTTGCTGCCACGTTTTCCTAGTCTAAATTTCACCCGTTTTTGAGTTATTTTGATATGGTTTTCCGGTTAATTTTCCGGTTTTCTCCAAGTCGTTTCATAGCTCAAATGATTTTATTATTATTGGTGACCACCCGCACCAATTGGATGGTTTTTACCACCCAAATTGTTTGGTATTCAACTGCTAAAATACCATTTTTTTCCAACTCTTACGTTGAAGAATGTAGTTCTATTACCATGTGATACACTCTATGGGATTACACATTTTTTTCAATCCCCCCTCTTACAATATCCTACGGCGTATTGTCTAGAGAAGTTCACTGCATCGTTGACTTTCTTAATCTTCATTCTGAGAATGTCCCACCGTGAAATCGAGTGTCTTGCTAATTGCGTAACCACCCACATTGTCTTACGGCGCAGGTAGTTGTTTTACGGATCTCGTGCGAAGATTGTGTTTTATATCTTCGTGCCTTGCTAAGTTTTAAAAGGCCATATATGCCAATGATACATTTTCATCTTGATATTTGTGTTAAGAATGGAGAGGAATAAATCTGTCAGATTTCATTGACAGTAGCTTTGTCAAGCTTAAACAGTAGCTTTGTTAGCCTGCGGACATAACTTTGCTTGCCTGCAACAGTAGTTTTATGTAACTCAAGAGTCTTTGAATCATGGGTTCGGTTTTACTGTCTCCTCGGTTTTGACATGATCATTTTTTGGTCATTTTGAACGAGATATGATAATTTGAGTTCTTTGAAATTCACATGATCATCTATTTTTCATGTTCACGAAGCGATTGGAGGACCACTCACCCATGCTCCACACGGTGAGGCCAAGCCTATCCGTGCCATGCACGGTGAGGCCGAGCCTGCCTATTTCGGCGGCTCCATGGCATTAAGGCCGTCGGTGGCGGCATCCCCTCCTTCACATGAGATTGTGATGCCTCCCGTGTTTTCTAATGCCTATATGGTAATCTCTGATTCCCATCGCTCATTTTGCAAAGCTTGTTCTTTTGCTAGATTTCAAGGAAGCCCTTATTTGCTAAGGCTCCAACCGAGAACATTCCATTCTTACGAAGTATTCAAGGTGACATTAGTGGACCCTATCCAACCGAATGCGGACATTTTTCGGTATTTTTATGGTATTGGTTAAGAGCATCGACACGTTGGTCACACGTCGCTTTGCTTTCCACATTGAACGCTGTATTTGCTAAGTTTTTAGCTATGATCATCATACTAAGGGCTCACCACCATTCCCATCCTCTCAAATCTATTTGATTGGATATCGTTGGAGAGTTCACCTCCACGATTTTGATGATTTCGTTTTGCATATCTACTGGGATCATCGTTAAACATATTATTCCTCATGTTCATTCACTGTACGATCTAGCAAAGCTCGGACTTGGTTATGGGTACTAAACTGCCGATTTTTGCATGGAGATATGTAATGATGTTGCATGCAGCGACACTTATTCGTTTTAGACCTACAACTTTCCAAGCGTTTAGTGCGTACTAGATGGTTACTGGATACGATCCCAACGTTCTTTTCATTAAACGACTATTTGGTTAAAGTTGTTTATGTGCCTCTATTGTAGTTATCTCAATGGGTCTACTTAAAACGATTAAGTATTCTTGTTGGTTATGATTTATGAATCACCAACACTTGTCCGCTATTTCCAATCTACAACCGTTGATCTCTATCTTGCGATATTAGCAGACGGTTATTTTGATGAGACATATTTCCCGTCGTTAGGGGGAGATATGGAATGCTCCCATTCCGGTTTTAACGCCAGGAATTGACGTGGTGTGACACTATGTTTAATTAAGATCTCGCACTACTCAAAGTGAGCAAATGTGCAACGCATTATTGACCTCCAGAAAGTCAAAGATTCGATGCTCAATGACTTGACCGATATTGCGAAAGTGACGAGATCGCACATAAATGCTGTGATGTGCCGGTAAGGTTGGAACTCTCAGAAGATGGGAGAATTTCATATGACTTGGTCCTAGCACCGTTGCCACCATCCCTGAAAGTGGGAAGAAAGCCGGCGATGGCACCATCGTACAATGTGGTGTTGTCGGCGCCCGTGGTATTGCAACAAAAAACAAGGGCAGTTAAGGGTCATAGCTTCAGTCTTGGCTCCTACCTAGATGAGGAGGAGACCATTATTCTCTGGAATCAAAACCAGAAAGAAGCGAAGTGCATAGGCACAAGTATTTCGCCCATCATCAAGAGATATTCTCTTAACATGTGCATCAACTAAGTTTATGTGGGACGCTACAGACTCCTTTTGTTGATGTTAGAGAAGAATAGAAATCTCACAAATTGATCGTATACAGCACGCGCGCGTGTTTAATAGATTGATCTCCCATGATTGATGATGTATTCGTTTATGCTCTTATTTCGTTGTAAAAGCATCAACGATGAGCAACTTGACCGAAGTGGAAAGAATCAATACAGGCTGAACTAGACTTGTTATGTTGATCGTTGTTCGTAAGTGTAATGAGAAAGATGAAGTCATGCAATATATGCAGGACTTATGGCGCAAAGATTGTCTCATTATCCTAGTATTGACTACGATGAGTTATATTCTCTCGTTATAGACATAATTGTTTTCCGCTACTTGATCAGTAGTAGTGTCCATGAAAACTGATTTGCAGCATATGATAGTGGTCATAGAATATCTGTAAAAGGATCTTGACGCAGATATAAGAGTGCCCGAAGGACTTTAAATGCCTCCAGACCACGGAGAGCTTATGTAATTAGATTGCGACGTTCGAGAGAACGTAGTACAATCGGTTGCAAGAACTCATACCCATATGTGTTCATATGAAAGCTAATTCTTGCTTCTCTATTCCGTCTAAGTATAGATGATGAAGAGATTCAATGAGCAATAGATTCATATATGTAAGTGTTGTTGGGACACTATTGCTTTCATTATGACGTGATTACCTATGCGCCTATGCATCGTCATTGGACTTGCATTGCTTCTTTGACATGGGTTTAGTTCTACACTTAGTGAACCAACAAAAATCCTATCCACACCAACGCCGCTAGCAGCTCCAGCAACATCAACGTACACCTTGGTGTAGTAGTCGACACTGGTAGTGTAGAGGATGTGTACGGTTCCGCTTCGGACCAAAATCAGTCTTTCATCGGTCCATTCCCCCATTCTTTTTGCGAAAGACACATTGAATGTGACAAATCAGAATCTGTCTAGTTTCGTATGTCAACTTCAACGAGACCTACAAGACAGCTCGCTCGATGAAATATGGTGAAATTAGTACCGTTGGAAAGGTCTATGTGTCTACTTTCCAGGGAAACCAACCATTTGTTCATAGCTATCATATTGAGTGAGTTATGGCCGTTTTAGCAAAGTAGGGCAGTTCTGTCAGGAAATTTGCAAGTTAGTCAACTTCGACAGAGCATTGTGAACTGCTCTGATCGGATTAGGTTGTGAACTTTATGTAATTGGAAAGCCACGGGTGTCTACTTTACAGAACATTTTATGGTTCACTGATACCTATTTTGACGAAGAAGTTATGGCCGTTTAAGTGAGTGAAGGTCATTCTATCCGAGAATCTGATTTTCATTGCAAACTCTTGTTTTGAGTTGTTATGCAATCTTGTTTCCTAAGATCTAAGTTTGGCTAAGTATAGCATGTATGATCTAAAGATGTGTGGTTAGATTAATGGTTAATCATTAGCCCTAAACTACGTTTGAGAAGTATGTAATGAACGTTGTATACGTTGTTCTTTGTACTCTATGATTATGGCACTAATCAGGGAGAGTTGTTTCGTAGACTTCAGGGGGAGTCTACCTCACATGATGCTATCAAATGTAGACGGTGCGTTGTGCTCTTTTTCCCTTCTATCAAGCTTTTGTTTTTACCCAAGAGGTTTTTATTTTGCTTGACAAGGTTTTTACCGAGGCAACGATATGTGCACCATGCAACCTAGGCATGCGACACAATGGGAAATGTTCCGGGAGAATGACTATTCTACCCTTATGTGTGTCTTAGCCTAAATAGGTTTCCTGTTAGGAGATAGATTAGCATCTCCGTAATAGATTAGGACTCTGAATCTTACAAGATTGTGGTTTTGTAATGCCTATATATAGGCCCCCATATCATTCAATAATACAGAATTATTTGACCCTGAAACATATATATCTTTTTTTAGGGGATAATTCTTATATTTTTTTGGTTAGAAATAATTCTTATATTTTAGATGCAGGATTGGGTGCATTTGTAGGCAAAGTTGTTGATGAAGACTATGATCATGAGAGTGTATATTTAGCTTTTGACATATACAGTGATTACCAACTGAAATTAATCTACTAGACTTACGTTGTACGCGACGCTAATAAGGTCATGTTATTTTATGTTTGTTAGATAAGACTCAACTCGCGCATGACATAATGTTAGATGAGATATGTGTTATTTTTATTAGATAAAGATTTATAATTTACAACAAACATTAGAAAATATATTAGACTTTTACAACAAACTTTAGAGTTTATATTACATAATCTTCTTGATGATGATATTAAAAAAAAATCTGATGATCGACCACCTACCATAAGTTGTCATGTAAGAAGATTGAGCTGAATACGTGCAAGTCCAAGAAAGTTGTCTCTAAATTCCAGTTGATGGTTGTAGGTTTGGAGCTTTATCATGAAGAACATGACACATTCTTGTCATTGTGGTTTTCATGGATTGAAAGCCCCACTCAGTCACTTGTTTTGCTTTCTGAAATTGGAACATGAAGAATACCATAGCCTACCAAGAAGAGTGGTGCAGAATGCAGCTCCATCATATCCATGGATAGCAAGCCAACCCATATAGCCTGCAAAAGCAGATGAAAGGGGACCATTTTGCCATATATTATGTACCAATCTACTCGAATACCAGAAAGAAGTCTAGCTCAAAGTAAAAATTAAGGAAGATGATTGACTTTGCAACCCCATGTCTATTCATAAAGATCATCAATGATTGCTTAATCCTCCACTAAGTTTTGTGATCTCTTTCATTCTATCTTGTCATTTAAAATCGACTTCAGCATGTGGTGAAAGTGAAGCCAAACTTTGGCACAATGGGTGAGTTTGCTGGTTTTTTCAATACCTAAAACTAAAGTTCTCAGGCTAGGAGGGCCGGCCAGCAGCAACCTGCCTTGACTTAAACAAAGATTAGATCAATGTTGTTGCTTGAATGAAATTGCAGAAAGTTAATTTTTATCTATATATCAGTTTCGCGTAAATGGTATATCATTTTTTTGTTGGTTACAAGTTATGATTTAAGCTTCTAATTCATTCTTTTTTATACAACTCCTCTCATACAAATGCGTGTCGTAGAGATTACATTGTCAAACTACAGACATTTTCTTCTGAATTCTCAGTTCTTACCAACATCTTGAAACACATCTGTTTCTTGCATTTTCAAGCTCTCAAATGGTAATCAATATCTCATTTTCAAATACAGTTGGACCCCCAGATCCTAAATGGGAAATTTGAGACGACCTTAGAGGTCAGAATGTAGTTTGAATGTGTGATTAAGAAACAGATGGGTTTGCCTAGTCCAGAAAACAGGCTAACATGTTTGATTGTTAAAGGAAATGAGAAAGGAATCCACAAATGTATGTGCTTGTTGGCATCATGCCTCTGTTAGTGAGTTTACATCATTATTTTTCATTATTGGAGGGGAGAATCCATGGCAATGTTATATTGGAAACTTTTAAATGACGTCAACAGCTGACTTCAACCTAGCTATCCCTACATTCAACAGGACCAACCACTGTAAAATATTCCAACGATGATCTTTTGGAGCAAAAGAGCCAAACATATCTGCATGATGTGATCAAGATGCTTTCAAGGCTAGAATAAATAGAACCTACTGAAGAGAATTAAGCTGAGATTAATCATATACCACACACAGTATTGAAGGTTAATCTGAGCTTGTCTGGCTATATAGGTTGGTCCTGATCGAGGTTTCAATCAGTAATATTCCAGTGCCATTTTTTCCGGTGTCAACTTCACGAGCAGAAATCTGCAGAAGGTTCCAAAAGCACAGATGAGGTGAGTGAAAGGCGTGTGCAGGCCTCATGGCCATTGCTTTTTACAAAGAGGACAAGCACAGCCAGCCGCTCACTCTCATTGACTTATCATCCCCATAATCTTCTTCTTGCTAACCATTATATTTCGACTATGATTGATTGCTAAGAAACAGCTCTCCCTGTTTTACAGATTTGGAAAGTTTGTGTGGTTGATATATTGCAGGTGGTATTCATGTCTCGTTAAGTCTTGTGATAGTTGGTCGAAGGATCAAAGTCGAGGTTTTAATGTTTTACAACGTTAGAAACTTAATATTATGATGCATCACGTAACGTGATTGGTTGAGTAGCATTGCTTGTTTGTCTTTCCTGGTTTTCATATTTGTATTTTTTTATAGGTGGTATAATGTCTTGTTAGGATTTGTGATGGTTAGCCAGCCTAAGGATCAAAGTCGAGGTTTTAACATTGATCACGCTTCACAACGTGACTGAATAATCCTCTCTAATGTCATGTTAGGAATTCAGAAATCCAACACAGATATCACTACAAAGAGGTTGAAAGATGCAAGATCGATCTTGTCTCTAAACATGGAATTCGACATGGCATTCGACATTCTTCATCAGACTTTAGTAATCAAACAAACAAGACTGGAAACTAGATAGAATACGAAATTATCTGGTGATACCCTACATGGTTATCAAATACAGTAGAGAATCTAATCACTCATTATACTCAAGAAGCAAAGCTCAGTGTTCTTTGTTTTTTTTTTCTTCAGCTATCATTTTCTACTCAATGGGATTGATAAGTCCACAATCGCTTCCTGGATGGTTCAATTTAACCACTTCAAGTGAACTAGTTTGTGTAGAAATCATCATCAAAGAGAAGAAGGGTCAATGATAAGGTCAGCTAGTAAAGCAAGTGCCTCTGATTTACTCAATCATGAACAAATAGTATAAATTGTATGTGATCAGTAATCCATTGCCATATCCTTATTTAGAGCATCTTCTGCTCGCCATGTTACTCTGTCCTCCTAGACCTTCAGAAAATATGAATAAACAGGTTATTGCTTATACAAGTGGTTGATATATGTATTTATGCTATGTGAACTTGTAGGCTGGTGACAAGACATAGAAGAGGATAACATGTCTATCATTATTTGCTGAGCTGTGGGCGATATATACAGGAAGCTATAATAAGAAGACAGGGCACTAGGTTTTGTCATCTTTTCGATATTACAGATTGAAGAGAAGGATAAAAATAGATCAAATTCAAAAGGTGAGTTCTGTAAAGGATTCCATGCTGATATTCTTAATTTTCCACTGTTGATTATAAGTTTCCCTGTTGCTTAGCACATAAGCTACCCAAAATACTTCAAATAAAGTGCACATAGTAACAGAAGTGATAGCTAGCCATGAACATGGATTTGGAGGCAAGGGAAAAGAAGGAGATTGAGAGAGAGGACATGGAAGATGAGACAACCGAATCCGAAGGGTCATTGGGAAGAATCGATGCATGGACCGAGCAGCTAACCATAAGGGGAGTTATTGCTAGCATAGTGATTGGAAGTGTCTACAGTGTGATAGCCATGAAGCTAAACCTGACAACTGGGATTACTCCTAACCTCAATGTTTCTGCTGCTCTTCTCGCTTTCGTGTTCATCAGAACCTGGACAAATCTGCTGGCAAAAGCTGGATATGTATCGAGACCCTTTACTAGGCAAGAGAACACTATGATACAGACATCTGCAGTTGCATGTTATAGTATTGCTATTTCAGGTATTTGTTATCTTCTTTTAGTTCACTCACTTCTCTTTTCTTCCCTATATTTTTTTGTTTAAATCTCTTGAATATGCAGGTGGATTTGGATCTTATCTCTTGGGATTGAACAAGACGACATATGAGTTATCAGGTACTCACACTGAGGGAAACTCTGCAAGTTCTGTAAAGGAACCTGCGCTTGGATGGATGACTGGCTTTCTTTTCCTAGTTTGCTTTGTTGGACTATTTGTTTTGATTCCTCTTAGGAAGGTACATTCATATAGTATTTAGTTCAACTTCTTTCGGAAAACAGATTAGATAGCTTTGGTTTGTATATAAAACCTACATTTCTTCATATGCAGGTAATGATAGTGGACTTGAAATTGACTTATCCAAGTGGTTTGGCGACTGCTGTTCTCATTAATGGTTTCCATACTCAAGGAGATAAGATGGCAAAGTAAAGACAGCTTCTTTCGATCTCTTAGTTCTTAGAAATTAAATGTAAGAACTGGAACATCAATTGGTATTAATGATCATTTGCAGGAAGCAAGTAAAAGGGTTCATGAAGTACTTTTCAATCAGCTTCTTGTGGGGTTTTTTCAAGTGGTTCTACGAGGCCTCCGAAAACTGTGGATTCTCGCAGTTCCCCACATTCGGATTGCAAGCTTGGAAAAACACGTAAGCATCTTCGACTAATGTTCTGTTTTGTACTAGGCATTAATATTCTCACTGACCTTCTGTAGTTTGTTTTCTCAATTGCAGATTCTACTTTGATTTTAGCATGACTTTTGTTGGAGCAGGCATGATATGCTCCCATCTAGTGAACCTGTCTTTGCTTCTTGGAGCTGTTCTCTCTTTTGGAGTAATGTGGCCACTAATTGGTCAGCTTAAAGGAAATTGGTTCCCTGAGAGTTTAGAGGAATATGATATGAAGAGTTTATATGGTTACAAGGTCTTGTCTAATTCCTTTATGTACTTTATTTAATTTTATCTTTTTACCTCATATAGTCACCTCCTAAGTACAGTACTCAGTATTTTCCATGATCCCTTTCTCAGGTATTTCTATCTGTTTCTTTAATCCTTGGTGATGGTCTTTACAATTTCATCAAGATAATGCTGTCAACCATTGTTAGTATTCATGACAGAATGAAAAGCAAGAACCTTCCAGGTATTATGAATCGTTTTGATTTCCTTTACTTGTACTGATTTGGTAACTCTTCACAGTTCACCGCAAGGATTGAGTCAAATCTTTGTTACTGTCATCGAGACAAAGTAAAATAGTGAAACTAATGGAGTAATGGAACATATTCTTCTCACTGCAGATAAAAATGACAAATTGAAGCCCATTGAAGAGAGGCAAAATGAGATCTTTATCAGAGAAAACATTCCAATGTGGGTTGGAGTTGCTGGATATGTTGTCTTCTCCATCGTGTCTGTTATAGCGATCCCCATGATGTTCCCGGAACTCAAATGGTACTACGTAGTTGTAGCCTACATGCTTGCTCCATCCCTTGCCTTCTGCAATGCTTATGGAGCTGGTCTTACAGACATAAACATGGCCTACAACTATGGAAAAGTTGCTCTTTTTTTGCTAGCAGCATTGACAGGGAAAGAACACGGGGTGGTGGCAGGGCTTGCCGGATGTGGTGTCGTAAAATCGGTTTGTTCTGTGGCTTGTAATCTGATGCAAGATCTCAAGACAGCGCATCTAACTTTCACCTCTCCTAGAGCAATGTTTGTGAGTCAAGCCATTGGCACCCTAATAGGCTGTCTAACAGCTCCTCTCAGTTTCCTCTTGTTCTACAAGGCATTTGATGTGGGAAACCCACACGGAGAATTCAAAGCTCCATATGCCTTGATCTACAGAAACATGGCGATTTTGGGTGTTGAAGGCTTCTCGGCTCTGCCTCAGCATTGCGTGCAGCTCTGTTATGGATTCTTTGCTTTCGCAGTGATGGTTAACCTGATCAGAGATTTCTCGCCCCCAAAGATCGGAAAATGGATGCCGCTTCCTATGGTCATGGGTGTGCCGTTTCTAGTCGGGGCTTACTTCGCCATAGATATGTTCACCGGGAGTGTTATCGTATTTGCATGGCACAGGCTTGACAGCAAGAATGCTGGCATGATGGTTCCTGTGGTTGCTTCTGGTTTAATTTGTGGAGAAGGATTGTGGTCTCTTCCAGCTTCAATTCTTGCTCTGGCCAAAGTAAAACCCCCCATCTGCATGAAATTTTTGGGTTCCTAGAGTACAACAGCACTAAAGCGATATACATTAAGAATACAATCGTATCGAGTTTTTATCTCATCCTAGATAGTATCATAGTAATAAGAATCCACTTTGGGGGGTGATTGACCACCACTTAGCAAAGGAATAGCGGAATGAATAAAGAAATTGATTCCAGGGATGCAGGAAGAAAGAAATTTGTTTGAGATTTTGGTATATCCACCACCAAAGTTTATAAGCTATTTTGAGTATTTTCACTTGGCCACTCAAACCAAAGAAATAACAAACTTAGCTCTATGAGCTGGGACACAAAGCAAACCCAAAAATGCAAGTATTTCAGGGAACTTGTGACATCGGAAATCATAGAAAGAAGCAAGTGCTTTGAACCTTATCCTCAAAAACTTTCTATGATTTTGTAGATGAAAATTCTAATTAACACATCCAGCGTTTACAATATACTTAGTTTATTTGAACAAGCCGTTGTTACAAAAATTATACATCACTCCGAAGTTAAGGGCTTGGTTGTATTAAATTAAAGGAAAAGAAGAAAAGAAAATCACCCTGTTATAATACCTGCCAGAACATCACCCTTACTTCGTGCATAAATTGTGTAAACTAGACGGATTGCATCAAGCCACCCATCAAGGAAGTCCCATGAATCAGCAACCTAGAGGTTGATGAAAATTCACGTTAGAAGGCACACTTCTTCTATACAAAAAGCACTGCTTTTGGTTCTCTTTTATGCACCTCATGTTACTAGTCTTACTACGGTAGGATGCTATTGATATGCTGACACTTGACATCATCAGAAAACAACAAAAAGTGTCATGTCTGAGACTAGGGCAATTTTTTTATTCTAGAGCTGATATTGCAAAACAGAAGATACACGAGCAAAAATAATGAATGCATGAAAGGCGTGTAGATAATGGAAAGCATGCATGTTAATTATACAATAATTAGTTAATTGTTGCTCAAGCGAGCGCCTATCTACTTAAAATCAGTACTTTTTTTTATCAAAAGTATTCTGGATTATACATGAACAGATCGAGTTATTAATAGACAGGCCTAGAAATGAAATAAAGATCAACCCTATTTGTAGGAACCATAAACACCAGCCGAATTCAAAGTGATAATGACAAGCAAAAGTTTATGACTTTTGTATCCAAGAAAGGATTTAAATTTTCAAGTAAGAAAAGGTAAACTCTTACCAGATAGAGAGGTCCCTGAATTGTATCAATGCAGAGCCCTGCACCAGGTGGTAAAGTCAGATCACCACATGCTGAAACAGAAACAATATCTGGAATATTAATTTTTATAGCTGTATCTCCTGATCTTCCAGAGCCGCTAGGGGGTACTAGCTTTTGGTCACCTTTGCTGACCTGCTGAAGTGATAGATATGGACATAGGGTTTAGGCCTGGAAATTTTCTTAATACACACTATAAATATATGTAGAATTATGAATTGATATAAATAATTACCTGTTGAAGCCCTTCGTGGTTCAAAATAAATTGTGATCGTTTCCAATCACTATGAGGTGCAATTGGTTTCCCTACTGGTGGTGCAGTAAGATATCCGACTTTAAGATATGGCAGAGGAAGCTGTAACACAAGGTTACCATCATTTCAGTTATAATGAAAAACTATAAAGGGTAAGCATTTAAAAAGATTCAAAAAGAATAGGTCCAAGTATCTGTATAATCAAATAAGAACCAGTTGTTACAAATAATAATTGATTAGAAAAAAGAGCATAAAGTTTTGTTGATAGAAGGTATCAATGCTTACCATGGATCTCACCAGCCGCAGAGCACTAGTGTAAACCTGAAAGTAAATCGCATCATAATAAATCTTAGCTTAAAATTAATGAATAACATATTCTTAAATATCAAAAACAGAACAGACACAGACACACAGAGATTGAAATGAATTCGTGACATTAACTATGATGAACTATTGAATTATAGTTGCATGAAAGTCTGAAACTATGAAGCAGGGTGCTCATGTCAACATCAGCTTAGCTATAGTTAATTGAAGAAAAGCATGAGAATATTACATTGTAATTTGGTTTCAGAGCATGAGCAGCTGCAATGTAGATAGCTGATTGACTGTATAACTCATTAGGTGAAACTTCTTTGGGATTTCCAGATCCCCCAGTTCTTAGTGTATCCTCTGCCAATCCATACTGAAAGAAAGAGCAATACCAATTTAGTAAATCAAGTGACCACTCAAATGAGATTAATAGATAAGGGAAATACTGTCTTGTTATCCTCTGTAGTATAGTGCAAACTAAGAAGCTAAGGGCATTATCATAATCTATAAAGGATAACTTAAACTTACCAATACAGTTCCAAGGTTGTAAATTGCTCGATGGAAATCAAATTGCAACTGAATAGCTGCCCGGAACTGCAAGAGGAGAAAGCAACATTATTCAGTATAAAAACTATGGAACTTACCTGAGAAATTAATTTGTTAGCTTCCTCCACATTCCACAATAATCCAACCATTCTGATGTTTTGAACAACATTTACCTTACTGATTGCACTTTTTACAATCGATTGCTTTTCTCGTGCAGGAACAATTGCACTAAGTTCCTAAAATGCATAACCACATATAAGAAATCAGAATGGAGTGAATATCACAAAACATAATTACATAAAGAGGAAGACAAAACTAAGGTAACTCGATTAAGAATTTTAGAACACATCTAATAAACTTAAGATACCTGCAGAGCAAGTCCCCAGTTGTTAAGAGCCTGAAATATAAATTGCATGGTGTTAGTACTGAGGAATTATGATTTAAAATAATAATTTCTCTTGTATTAAATCAGACAGGTTGTATAACAATTTATCTTTGATCATCAGAGAATGGAAAAGTATAAATCCTTGAGTCATACCTGGGGACTGTTCCAGTTCAGCAAGACAGCTTTCTCATAATTTTTCGTAGCCTGCAAATCAAATTGGAAAGGTAAATTTTACTTATTTGACACTTCTTTTATAGAATAATTTCAAGCTAAGATGTAAAGAATAAATAAGCCTATTTGATAGTTGATAGTTGATACAAGCACCATCAGTCCATCATATATGATATTTAAGCTCACAAAGGTCACCCTATTCCTCACCCCAGCATCATAGTAAACGAAAACATATTAGAAAAGAGTAAAGTTTACATATACAGTACAGTGAATTTAATAATGTATTTCAATCAGTATACTTGAAGAGTTGTCAAAATTGGTATTAAAATATTAGCTAGGGCAGTTATAATTCTAGTTAAGACATGCAATATATGTAATGTAAGTCTTACAATCTTTGAAGGCTCAAGTACTGAAATGTCATTCTTACCAGCTTCCATAGTTCTTCAGCTTCCTTTGTACGACCACGCATTTTCGCTCGATCAGAGATTGCTATGGCCCAATTATAGAAGGCCTGGATGGTAAAGATCACATTATTGCCATATGCCAAATGGATAAGACAATAAATAAGATCATCTCCCGATATATAGATGGCATGATATCTACTAGGTGTTAGCTTTCTGAGGTTCTCTATCATATCGCTTTACAATCGCTAATCAAGTAATCTATATAAATAAGGACATGCAAACATACGTCATGAAGTGTAGGGCACAGATGGGTAGCCTCATCATATTTTTTGCAAGCCTCCTCAAGCAAAGCATCTTTAGAAGGAGACGTAGAATCAGGACTAACGTTGTCCGCACTTTCCTGCGAGGCAAATGATGACAATTAAAGTCTTAAACATAGTAAAGTGCTTTAACGCCTAGAGAGTAAAACAACCATTCTTAAATTCAGAACTTCTGGTTAAAGTGAAAGAACAACTAGATACTGTTTCTGTTACAAAAGTATACAGAAGTCACAAGACAATAATTCATACCTGAAGAACCAGCGCCCAATTGTATAGTGCATCATAATCATCTGGATTCCTCTCTATAGCACTAGCATACCTACAGAATTTAAAATGCAAGTCACAACATCGGAAGACCAAAGACTTCAAATTAAAGAAAAATGTACTTGAGCTTGTAAACATCGCACAGTTGCATACTCAACACTAAAGAGTGTGATCGTGTACTTCTTAACACATGAGCTTGATTTTTTCAGAAGTAAACTACAACATTACACTGTTACGAGAAGCAGTTAAAGGACGGCACCTCTTGGCAGCAAAAGTAAGAACGCGCTGGCGAGATCTTCCATCATCATCGGTGCCAGTGACACTATTGATCAACTCCATTGCAGCATTGTTCTGCTCTTGTTGCTGTTGCTGACGCGGCGTTCCTTCACTGATACATTCAAAGAGCCACAGATTGGCAAACAATAACGTGAGCAAATAGCATAACAAAGCAAAACCAAATCATCCACTACAAAAAGTGAGACCTTGAAAACGCATAGGAAGCTACATTGTGAATTCCAAACATAAAGATTGATAATATGAACCAAATTTCAAGCTCAAAAAACACAATTACATCACCAAATAATTCAAATTACGCAAATAAATACAAGGAAATATGAGTTGCGACGTGAACCTGTGACTGTACGGAGAGCTAGACTCGTTAGCAGCGTCGTCATTCTTCAAGCCGTTAAGCAGCTCTCTCATTGTGAATGTACGGCTCCCTTCGTCTTTCTTCAGCTCAGGTTTTGCAGTCCCTTGCGAACTGGACTCGATCGGCACCGCCGTGGTTTCTTTGGCTTCCTCCACCGCCGGATCTGCAGAGTCGATCACCACCGGTTCGGGTGGAGCTCGTGATTCCGGTTTAGTTTCAGGCTCCGGCTGAGCCTCGGGCTCTGGAACTGGCTCCGGTCGAGCTCGAGGCTGTTGCGACGGTTCTGGCGCGGATTCGGACCGGACGACTGTCTGTGGTTCGGGTTGGGGGTCGGGATTTGTAGTCGGGTCGGGTTGGAGTCCGTTTTGGGAGGGAGGCTCTTCGGCGGGTGCGGACATTGTGGGAGATCGGAGAAGCGCTCAGATTTCAAAGACTGATCTGACTGAGAGAGAAGAGAGGAAAAGGAAGAAGAATCAAAGAACGAAGCAGCTGAAGGAGTTAACAGAGAGCGAGTTCCATGAACGGGAGATGCTTCTTCCATTTCATTAACGCCGTTAAAAAAAAATTAATTGGTAGCTATTTCCTATTTCCTTCTTGCATTTTGTTGAAAAAATACTTTACGAAACTAATCCAAAATTACAAAACATGGGATATCACTGGCGATTACAGCCTGAAAATATAAGTGTAACCTAATCATTCTTACTGTTAATCTCAAGAAGAACCAACCTTTTCAAACACAACACCCTAAAAATACCAACATATATGAACACGTATCAAATAATATCGTAATATTGTAAAAAAAAAAATAGTAATATCATCAAATTGCTTTGCATATAGCTAACATTAAGCAATATAGATAGGGGTCGGTAATGGGCAGGGCCGGGCTTTTATGATTTTTTTTCAATTATTCGGGTCGGGTCGGGTCGGGTCGGGCTTATTAATAAAATTGAGGCCCACATGACTACCTACAGGTCCGGGTCTTACGGGTTTTTTCGGACTGGGCTTTTTGAACCGGCCGGGCCCATTATTTTATGTGTAATGTATATTTTTATTAAAAAATAAGATATGCTAATTATTTAACTAAATATAGTACAAAATATAAGAAATATAACAAAATAATTTAACTAATTAACATATACAACAAATAAATACATATAAAATTATTAATTTTAAAAATAAATGGACTTTGGACGGGCTTTTAATCGGGCTTGAACGGGCCGGGCCTTGGGCCGGACCGACGCTTTGAACCTTCGGCCTCTACTCGGTCTTATACCCATATGGTCGGGCTTTGAATGGGCTTTGACCGGGTTGGGCCAGACTACTCACGGGCCAAATGATGACCCTTAAATATAGAGCACATAAAATGCACGTTTGGTACCTATGATTATCGTGAGTCACTCTAATTTTAGTACTTAAGCTACTCAACTGAGAGTAGCCTTATTAAAGACTAGTTTGCACTATGTTTGATGAGGCAGTACTATCTAGGTGAGATTGATTCTTTTGAACTGCATCACTAACCTTTAATATGTATTTTCTTCTCTTTCTTACATAGATATTGAGATACACATGCTTGAACTCAAAATCTAATCCAATACAAAACCCATATCATATGTGCGTAAGCAACCCAGTTCCTATACTGTTAGAAGAACAATTCAATTAAACAATATACATGATTCAATTGAACAATTCAAGCGGCATTGTCCTCTTCTGATAGAATAACAATACAATTAAATAACCAACCCAGAAACCCATAACCTCATCACCAAGACATGATCTAAAATACAACACCAAAAACCCATAATTAGATTAGTCATTCTTTACCTCCCAACTGATTCTGCAATACCCAATGATATAAAATTGTTTTCACTCATCAGTTGCACAGTACCCAAATTTGCATCAACCAAAGTTTTATAATTCACTCGAACCAATTCAAACTTTGCCTAAGCTCATTTAAGTTTGTACCTTTCAGCACCAAACACATTATTAGCCATGTAGCACTCCTTATGTAACACTGTCCAGGCTAGTCCTTGCAAACAAACATGCACAAAAAGCTTTACAAAATCTTTAAGTTTTAGTGTTGGTAAGAATTTTATAACGAAACCATAGTAGATATTTCTCAAGTTCGAACCTTTATCCACCATGTAATTCACACTGTAGAGAAAAAATATATATGATAAGGTCTTAAGTTTGATGCTATATATCGTAATTTTATTTTCTAAAAGAAAAGGTCTTCAGTTTCGGTGTTTTATTTTAACCGAAAGATGTTTGATGAGGTCTCAAGTTTGAAGCTCTCTTGTTATTTCACTTCTTTGGACGATAAGAAAGCTATTCATTCGATCTAGTCACTAGTCAGGTGTATGTGAGAACCCGAGTCTTATCACTCATTTTCCTAAGATCAAAAGAAAAGATGAAGAGCTTTAGAAGTGAACTACGAAATGCATAACAATCTGAAATGACTGACAATCTTGGGAGCATATAAAATTATATATAGGCTTGGGAGATGGGAGCAACTTATAAGCAATGAACACAAAATCGTGAAAACATTAAGCACTTAAAATCGTGAACACAACTTATAAGCACTTCAAATCTCAACCAGAGTTCCATACAAAACATATCCAAACTCGAAAGGCACAGTTATTGTGTTCACTGATTGTCAAGTGTTAACACCACTCGGAAGAGCCCCCCAGTCAGAATGCTCAGAGTTACTAAATCTGCCTTTGCTGCCACAATCACTCTGATGAGCATCAGAGCGCGGGCAACACATTATAAATCCCATAATTTAGTTCCATACAAGAAATTGCTTTTTAAGCAGTGTGAAAGTGGCCTTGAGGTCCCTTAAGTTTGAAAGGATAACCTCAACTGGTGCGGCAACAACTAAAAAGAAAAAGGAACGAGGAATCAGGGAACGATTAAGTAAAGACCATATCCCCTCGCAGTCTCTAAATCTTGTCATGAAGGGTTACCACCAAATCATGAGCATCATCTAAGAGCTTCCAAACATCCAGACAGCCAGCCATGCTATTGCACTCCCTCATGATCTCTTCCATGCTGCTGTACTTCTCTACGATCAGCTTCCTTCGCTGCAGCACACAGGCTGCTATTGCATACAGCAAGAGATCATCAGTGGGAGGGGCTCTCAACCTCATCCTCCCCCAAGCAGACTTGGCAATTCCTGCCCTAATTGCTGCCTGATCTGCCCACATTACCTCCCAGAGACAAAGTGTCTGCTCAAAGCTCAACTCCCGCCTGAAGAGAACCACTACCATTCTGTACACAAAAAAGCAATCCTCTGCTTGAAGCTTCTCCAGGTGTCTATAGAGAGTAACATCTTTGCCCTTAATAATCTTCGAAATAATGCCAAGCTGCCTCCGAATCCCAGCCTCATCCAGTCGGAAGTTATGCCTAGCCTTTTTCATAAAACCCACAAAGCACCAGAAGGCTTCATCGTCCTCTTCCATAACTGAGATGATAGGAGTAAGTAGATCACTCATCCCTTGGCAGTAACCAATTTCAGGATCGTACAAAGCATAGGCTTCCAGGATTGCAACCAGGCGAGCAGCATGAAAGATCCTGCATGGCTCCAAGTGTTCAAAATCCTTCATTCTGACACTCTCGGCTAATCGATGTGCCTTGATCTCTGAGACATCAGCCTGAGAGGGTGAATATATTATCCATTCATCATTTGCACGCACAGCATCGAGGCGGATGATTCTCTGCCATGTGGCATAATCTTCTGCTGTGTGGGATTTGCGTTTGTTTTCTGTATTGGAGACGGAGGAGTTTTCCGTCGTAACCTTGTCATCAACATTATTCTCTCCAGTTCCTTCAGTAGTAAGTAAAGGTCGAGTGATATCAACATCGTCAGAGGAATCAGAATCAGTTGATTCTGAGTCACCGGCAGAGGCATCTTCACAGGTGACTCCACTCTTCTCAACATCTCCTTTGCATGATTCAGACGCCTGTACAGTTTGATGGCTGGCAGCATATTTTGTATCCTCAGGTAATTTGCTTCCTGCCTCAATTGAAAATGATCTCCTGGAACTTGTAGCATCCCCTGGACCAGTGGAATCAATAATTTGACTAAACTCTCCACTGCCCTCATTGCCGCTGTTTTCAGAAGTTTCCCTTAACTTAAAGCTCTTTTCACTTTCTGTTAAAAGTTTTCGGCATTGTCTCCGCAAGTCCTCATATTCTCTTCTGCATAAATCGAAACAACAATGTGAGGAAGGGAAACACACAGAATAAAAGAAAAGAATAAAGCAACAAGAGGGGAGCTAACTGAGAACATGCCATAGAAGAATGCATACACAGCAAAGGGACAAACAACTGAATGACAATACCTTTTCTGAATTTTTGCCGAATCTCTTTCTTCCCTGGAACTGTTCACGTCATAGCTGTTCATTGAGAGAGGATCAATGTCAACCAGGGGCAAAAAAAGGGACACCCAAAAATTTTGAGCTCACAAGAGAGAGATACAGTATACCAAACTAGACTTAAGAGTCCCAACTATTGGTACCCTCCCAGCAAGAGAATTAAGCTGGACAAATAGTGAAACTAATTTGAAATTACCCATTCTTACCTAATAATAATCACTTAGAATCTTAGATATAGATTTGTATGACCAAATGCATCAGCATTGATAAACTAAAAAGTAAATTAAACAATCAGGCATCATTTTATTGTCCAATGCTCCCCAAGTACACCAAATCTTTGGTACTTGAGAATCCACATGAACCAAGTGAAAACCAAAATGGTGATGATAAATCCATATTCATCTATTCCAAAGGACTCCGAGAATTTAAATGGTTGATGAATGAAAGGCCAAACATTATTTGAGACCAAAACAAGCAAAGATCCATAAATCAAGCATCGTAGATAACTAAAAAGAGTACTGATAACCAGTTCTTGAAATATCAGTAACTCTTTCTCAACTAATATGTCCAAAATACAAACAACTAAAAAAAATTAAACTAATCAAGTAGACATGAACTTACACTCCAAGCAGGAAAGGCCACACTTCTGCTCGTAAACTTGGATCAACACCCTGCATTGGAAGAACTTTACCTCTTAAGCAACTTAGACACTAGAAAGAGAGATAAGCAAGTAAAAAGTCAATAACATACTCCACTGCGAACTTTTTTTAAGAACTTGACACCACCATCAGTAAGTTTCCCTTCCGGTGTAAAGAAACTTTTCCATTGTTTAGGTAGAAGTGCATGTTTTTTCCTCCTTCGCGACCACGGTGATTTAAGACTACCCCTGAGAACACATCAAAACAAAACATATTACTCTTCTTTCCACTAGGTTATCAAGACACACACAACCTACAGTCCAAATTGGTATTCGCAGAAATTACAAATTGAAGGACGGTGCAATATATCTATAGAAACAAGGGCCACTAAAAAAGCACCAAGACCAGCATTGTTACCAAAGAAAGAACAAATTCAGAAGATCAATTTTCATGATTGAATAGAACATATATGAACGAAATGGAATACGGATTTTGTAAAACATTAGAACATGGAATTGAGCTCGTATGGTGCCAATAAGACACAGTTCAAGCTCATTCATGGAAAAGCAAAAGGCAGTAATGAGAACATGAAGCCCACACAAAACAGAGTTTCGGATGAACTCTATCGAAAACTAGCTGAGGAAGACATTTTTTGACACAATTGGAGGACTTCCAGATCCGGATCTGCGAGGCAATATCAAAAAAGAAAAATGATTTGTGTTGGCTGCTAACAACATTTGAAAAAAAAAAACATGAAACAAAAAATCCGAGCTTTCCTTTCAAATCATCACAGATTCTAAATAAGGAATGCAAAATGTTTGGGGGAAAAAGAAGAAACAAAAAAAAAACATTTGAAACTCACCGATCAGTGTTAACTGGTGAGGAGGAGGAGGAAGACGAAGAAGCAGCGACTAACAAAACCGATCGCAAATGAACCCACGACGACGAAGACGGTGACGGCGAAGATGAATTTGACGACGTTGGAGACGAAGAAGAAGTGTGGCTTCTTCTTAGGGCTCTCATTAACGGTTTCTGTTCCGTAAGCATATCTCTATATGTGTGTGTCTAATCTTTCTCTCTCTAATCTATAGCAATCTCTCTCTCTCAATATCTTAATTCTTAAGCTTAATTGATAATTAAGATTCGTTTTTACCTAGAGTAGACAACAGTGGCGGCCAAGGCGATTCCGGCCATGGCCGTGACGGCGACGGCTAATCCGACATTGGAGGGAGCAGTCCAAGCCCAGAAGCCGGTTCCGCCACCGACGCCGCCGCCGATGAGAGAGCCGCTCCTACCGCCGCCGGTGCTGCTACCCTCCTTGAACACGATCCACTGCCGACGATCATCACCGGCGAAGGGCATCAATCGGAAAATGAGGGGGAATCCCGAATCCGATCAGTTATATATGTATCAGCGGTGAATGGTTCTTCTTCTTCTTCTTCAATATGTGAGGGGGGTTGTCTCTCTCTCTCTCTCTCTCTCTCTCTCTCTCTCTCTCTCTCTCTCTCTCTCTCTCTCTATATCTCACAGTGTATTAACAGAAACTGAAACCCTATTGCTTCCAACTGCTTTTCTTTTCTTTTTATTTTCTTTCTCTCCTTTTCAGAGCTTTCGCTCTCTTTCCATGAAAGCCAGAAATTATTTAAAAACAAAAGAAAAAGTGGATATTATTTTCGTGAGTACGGAGGAGACTGTAAAATGTACTGTAAAATCGAGAGGATCCTAAATTTACCACCTGGGGCATAGAACATAATTGGAGGCTATACGATGATGATTTACAACATAAACTACATATATACGTACATAATTTTTAATTACGCAAGCATATACTATTTCATAGGTGGATCATAGAGGGAGTAAATCAAGCTTCGGCTTGGCAAAATTTTATTGAATTGAGCAAATCAGGGTAAAATCTCATCCCACATGTCAAATCAATAGCTCATTTGATTCTTGATATTACCGTCATTCGTCATGTTTGGTGTTAAAAGTCACATAAATGTTCAATTCAAGTGAAAATTGTTCAGGTTGTTAGTTAAAATGCATGCTGCTACACTACACTCTCTTTGTCAGTTGGTATGCGAATGCTAGAAAGATTCTTAATTTTTTTTCACAAGATACTTATATTATGCAGCCAATATTCGTGAATTGATTTAGACAATTGGAGTTATGATTAATTGAAGTAGAAATATAAATAAACTTAATAAATAATGTTTCATAAGCCAAAACGTTCACTTAGAAATGAGATTTCGATCACAAATGATTAATCTCGAGTTTAATCTAATAAAATCAAGTTACGTAGATTGCATTTATGGCTTCCGTGAGTATACTCATGTTTCTTTTATCTCTTACTACTTCGCAGCATCATGCACAACGGCTGCTCTGCATAAATTGCTCACGCATCATTGAGGCGTGCCTCATCAACTCTCATTTACTCCCATAAAAGCACAAGTGAAAAGAGCCAAAAGGAAAGGCGTAATTACAAAAGTCAAAAGCCAAATTAGGTGATTATCCTGATTATCATTCTCAGCGAGTCAGTGGGGGAATTAAGATTAAGATGGGAATTACTCACATGCTATGAGACTAATGGGGAGACAATTCGTGCCGGACCACATGCCATTACTTTGTCCTAATGCCATTACAATACCACATGAAGCATGAGATAGTAGAGAATCTTCATTTTCGACCAAAACAGATAAAGAATCCTAAACTAATCTCACTTTAATTAGCAAAATTTAAAAATAGCATCGGAATATATTTTTTTTGTAACCCAGTCAAGCTGAGATTTAGTTCAATTTATCAATAATTATGAAGGGTATTTGATATGCCTAAACAGACAAGGTAGGCCGGCCGGTTTAGGGGATTCTTTGTTTGTTAATCAATAAGATTAGTCTTGACTCTTGAGGATTAATGTATCTGCCAAGTGTGAGGGTTTGATCCACAGAGAGTGCGGCTTGCGCTTACATTTGCTTGGGTTGTGTCCTCTTCAAATGACTGGAGGGTCCAGATTGCATGATGATTGTGATCATGGTGAACCCATTTGCTCCCACACTGAATCATCAAATAACTTGGTGGATCAGTTGGCATTTTGGCAATGATGTGATTTTGAGACAATGACCTAGGACGATAGGACATTTGGCTATGACAATATTCATTGTTATGGAACGAAGTAGTTGGTTCTCAACTATGGGACTCCCCATTTATGCTCGCTAGTTTTCTGCTTCTTTTTTTTTGGTTGAGAAAAGATTGAGAGATAAACTTTTATAATTAGGGTCATCGAGCCATATTTAACCGTAAAAAATACTTTAGCACAAAAACATATATGAATATATGATAGTGTATTTTCATTTAGCGTGAATGGTGTAGCCTGAGTGAAGAATTACTAATGCCATATCGGCTGTTGTGCTCGTAGTTGGGTTTGTGAAGTCAACTAGCAACATATATGTATACATTTTGTGTTTTGTATTGCATTTGCTTATATGATTTATGTCACCAATTTTGACCAAGAGATGCTATGAATTATCTTACATTTAATATATAATACTATGATGCTGACAAGCAATTTGACCAAGAATTTGTATGAGATATGAGATATCAGTCTTCTGATCAATCATCTTAGAAGCGAAAGTACCGTCTTCTAGGATATCTTGTGGGACAAGAAAGCACCCAAAATTGGTGCGTCCATTATGGTGGGAAATTTGGACATACATGACTAATCATTATAATCTTAAACCAAAACCATCAAATTTCGAATCATCAATTTCCGTCCAATTTCTTTTTGGGTAGATCTTACATGTTTGATCTCCATTCAAGTTACCACACATTCCTTCTTATCACCACCAAGCAGGCAAGCATAGGGATGACAATAAGAATGGTAGGGTGAGGGGATTGAAAAAAATCATACTCATACTCAAGTTCATTTGCATCCACGTATCCGCCATGATCCCCGTAATAGGATGCTGGGTATTCTCCGTACACATACCCTTAGGGCATCAAGTTTTCATACTCACCTCAATACTCGTTAATAATGATTTATTTTAATATAAAAAAATTTGAGTAAAATACACAAAATATAAAAAATTAAAATTAAATCAAATATTATGATAAAATTATTATTTTTTACGTCAAAAATTATTGTACGTGCAAATAATCACAAAATATATTTTAATATTTTTCTATTTATTTAATTTTTCTATTAATTTACTTGAATGAATATACATTAATTAATAATATTAAATATATAATACATTATTGGGTGGGTATGGGAATGTGGATCAAAATACCATCCCCGCGCCTTACCCGTTTTCGCTATCCGAATTGCGGGGATCCCTGTACCCGTTACCCAATTATACCCGAAACACTTCCTCATTGAGGTCGAATACTTGTAGGTACTCTGCCTGCTGAGTATTTTTGTCATCCCTAAGCAAGCACATACGAACCAGTTAGTTTATCTATTAGTGCGAACGAACTAGAGTTGATTATCATCGTTTATTCAAACTAAACACGAGCAAAACAGTTCCTTAAGTTTATTCCATAATGTTTCTTCGAAGATCTTCGGCTTGCCCTATTGATAATCGAAAATTCGAAATGTTTGATTGGATTGATTTTATCACCCAATGATCCCTCAATCCAAGCAAGTTTCTCACCACAAGCAAACTGAGCAACTAATTTAGTCATTTAGACGAGACATTTCCTCTCTCTCTCTCTCTCTCTCTCTCTCTCTTGTTGTTGTTGTTGTTGTTGGGAGAATTTAACAAGCCATTAATCATCAGTTCATCACAATATCCCAAATGCAAAAGCAGATCCAAATAAAAAGGCCCAGCCCAACTGACTGTATCCGATAACCCATTTCGCCAAGGGTTCATCTTTACCCGATGCACAACCCAGACACCTGATTTTCTTTCTCTGGAAGCACTACTCTTCTACCGCCACTCTCCTCTCTCAGCTACTCAACAAGCCCCGGCTCTCTGATTCTCACTCAAAATTTCTCATCAGGTAGTTTCTCCATTTCTACTAGCTTTCAATTTCAGCTATCGATTTTGACTTGAACTAATTCTACTCTCGATTCGTAGTCTTCTTATCATTTCAATGATGCCAATTGCTTCGGATTAGGATTTTTCTCTGTTCCCAATCTCTAGACTGACGTAGTGATTGAGACGATGTTTAGGTTGATTTAACGGGTAGATCATAACTAGATGTCAACCTGCTTGAGATTTGCCTTCGCGATTTTTTTGTTGTGCGATGAAATTAATCTGAGTAAGAGCTGTGGCTTGTTATTATCATTTTCTTGAGTAGTGAGTAAAAATTATGGAGTGTGAAAAATTACTGCAGCTAGTTGCTTACAGTGTTTTGGTAGTTTTGGTTTTCTATGATTGCTAGGTGTTTGTGTGCATCATCTTGTGGTATCTGTTCTCACTATGAATCAGCATCAGCTCTTTGTTTGTATCTGCATGAAGACTAGAGTTTCGATGTTAGTTTTCATTGAATATTAGAGGTTATGAGAGAAAAATCAGTAGTGATGGTTTGCGCGATATTTAGTCCTGGTTTTTAATATTTGAATAGGTGTGTGCAGAGGCCGGGGAGGCATTAGCAGTGTCGTGGAATAGATAAAGGCTGCTGCATACTTGGTAGAGTAGGATTTTACACCCTTTTTCTGGATTTCAATGTGTTTGTTGGAAAGAGACATGAGCTCTTACTAGGCATTAGCTGGGTTTTGATTGGCTTCCAGTTGCGTGAAGTCTCTTCAGCACGCTTGTGGAGTGAGTTGTTTTGTTACTGCTCGATAGGAGTGCTGTTTAATTTTGTTACAGTTATTTTAGTTATATCTCAGTGATGAATTTCCATCTTCATACTAGTCAATCCAGAATATTTTGCGAAGATGTATATTATTTTCATCATGTCCTGTCAACTCTGCTTAGCATCTGTGTAAACAACTCACTGAAGCAATATTTGTCTTCTTCGCTAGGTTTGGGAGAAGCACACGAGGACATGGCTCTGACAAATTTCATACTGACAGTGGCTGGTGTAAGTGCTGTAGTGCTTTTATTGAGGAGTGATGTAAAACAGTCAGCTACCATCTTCAGGCGGAATGTCAAACATATCCGCAAGTGGCTTGAGGAAGAATCCAAGTATGCCCTTCAATTTTTGTTTGTTGAATTATTTTCTCTCAAGTATAAGTTGATGTATTTGCAAACTAAATTCAGTTTTATTTCACTCCTTATGGTTCAGCTTTATGTGGTATTGACCTTCTTATAAATTAGTATGTTTGTGATTTTCGGTACCTGGATGATTAGATATTTATAAATTCAGATTGGATGAAGTTTCTGATGTTATTATCAAAGCGTAATAGTAATTTAATGGCTCCTATTGTTTGAAAGTGACGTGGTTAGCAGAACACTTTCGAAACTCGTTTCCCTTGTTATAGATATAGTTAATGGATTTTGAAGTGTTTAATTTCCAGGTCCTAGGTCATCACAGTATCTTGATGATGATCTAGTTCACATTTCAAATGCTTTTGCTTTTCTCTTTCTCCTTGGCATTAGGGTGGTCTCATATTTTCGTGGTTAGCATAAGCGACTGTAGTCAGTCTGAACTAAGATGCAAGAGGAGATTATACCGTTTGCAGTTTCATCTTCGTGTCCATGAAGTTTCGATAAGAGTTTTGTGCTATTTCATTCTTTTAGTTACAAATTTACGATATGGCCAGATTGATATTCCATGATTATGTCAGTTCAGATACCTGTCAGTGAAACCTGGGTTCTCAACATTTATCACTCAAGTTTATCTTACAACTAGACGAATTGCTTTTTGATGTTTGCTTTGCCTTTTGTCATATATATTTAGAGGTCTCCTGCATCTAAAGAGGCACATTGTAATGCGAGTGAATCTTCTCTTTCAGGGCGGTCCCGAAGGAACTGGAAACTAAGGTTCCACCAAAAGATATTCCCAAGGAGGACAAGCACTAGTATCGACATGGGCACCTTGAGTGTTTCATAGGAGTTTAGTTGGTTTGGGATCAGTCTTTGGACTTTATGTTCATAAATTGCATATCATGGTTTCTTTAGTATTCTTGGGGTTTTAGATATACTTATTGTAACTAGTAACTACTGCGGAAGCTTTAGTTTCCCAATCTGAGGTACCTTCTCTAATCAGTTCATCTTTGGAAGAGTCATATCATGGGTTTGTCACCAGTGCACACTGACTTTCCTTTTTTTAAGGTTTGCCTGGTTCGTCACTAAACTCTCCCCAATTCTAGCTGCATGTGTCAGGTCCTTGCTATTGGCAATACAACTATTGAGGATAAACGTGATACACTGCCATGTTTGCTGTGGTTATCCAATCTCCTATTATTTTCTGTTAACAGAAGTGCTCTGAATATCATGCTCTCAATTGCTTGCAACAAACTTGTTGGAACTCTACTTACAGGGAAATCAAATCGTCCAATTTTGAAATTTCCAGTTCATTCTTTCAGTCTGCAATTTCAGTCTGATTTTGAAATCTGTTCAAGTTTGTGTACCAATCTCCTTACCATTTGGCTTTGATGATTAGGTTATCTATCCAACTCCATCAGTCAAGAAATTATCAGTTTTCCTGTGTTTTTAATGTGAGTTTACTTAGCTATTAATCTATTTTATGGCTCTGGAGTCTGGAGTTTGGACCAAACTAACTGAAAGTGGTTTAGTGTCATATAAGAACTGTCCCTGTGGGTTGGTTCGGTATTTGATTTTTCTTAGCTCAATCCGGAAGTGTCTGAAACCAACACGCCAAGACCATGTGAAAATTGTAAGCACGCAAAACAAATGGCATGCACCAACGACAATAATAATGTCCATTCGGTGAACTACCCTTATAAGAGAAACCAATTGTCTCAACCCCCCAGCCAACCACTTTAACACCCCTTCATTGAATCCCTTGGCCCTTATAAGCTCTTTACCATTATATTTAGTCTCCTCCATCCTCTCAATCTGGAAATCAAGACCCAATTTGCTTAGACCTGACAACAGAAATGGCTCTAGTTGTGGAAGACAGGCGTGCAGGTGCTGAGATTGTGCATGGAGCTGAAGAGTGTTACCAACAGTCCATTGATCTCTTGGAAGAGCTGGGATTTCCTAAAGGGGTTCTTCCCCTGCAAGACCTGGTGGAGTGTGGTAGGGTGAAGGAGACTGGGTTTGTGTGGATGAAGCAGAAGGCGCCATACGAGCACTTCTTTACTGGGTCCAACACGCGTGTGAGCTACGCGACGGAGGTGACTGCGTATGTGGAGAAAGGCAGGATGAAGAAGATGACTGGGATCAAGAGCAAGCAGGTATTTCTTTGGGTGCCGATCACTGAGATGATCATGGAAGAGCCATCAACCAAGAAGATCACTTTCAAGACTCCGATGGGGATCGGGAAGACTTTTCCGGTCACTGCTTTCATGACTGAGGAGGAGAAGCAGAAGTTTCTGGAGAATGGTAACGAGTGAAGTAAACTTGGAATATCTAGTATGTAAACGGTGGTTAATTTCGACTATGATAACCTCCGGACATGATTGGTGATTCTGTCTGGACAAATCAAAATCGGCAGTCTTTGCAGACATAATGTGCTGGTGATTCATACTTGTAATTTCATTTTCTGATTCTATGAATGTTATTTTCGAGTTAATGATATGAAATGATTGTAGAATTCTACTACCAATCCAAACCAAAACTTGACTGTTCTTGATCGATACTTATGTTTTCTCATTTCACAAAGATGAACAAAATTAACATTGTAATCTGGTATACACAAAACTCAAATTCAAAAGCCCAAATACGGAGTGATCAACAACCAAAGACCAATTCTGTTAAAAAAAAAAACCAAGGACCAATGCATAGTGCATTTTCATACACCTTAATACTTTTCAAATTATACCCCATGAGGAGTTTCTATTTATACATCACAAACAGTACTTAGAGACTTTTTCTTTAAGTTAGTTTGACTTTGTCAACATGTGCAAAATTATCAATATATATAAGTATAAGACTAAACAAAAAAACAAATATTTCAATACAATACATCTGATTTCTCAATATTTTTTCTTACGATGATATGTATTGTTATGAATTGTAGATAAATTTTATTATACTGTGATTCTATTCATGCTTGAGACTCGATATAGTTACAATATGTTTGAATCAATAAAATGAATTTTTAAAATAAAAAATAGAGTTTTATTGATTTATTGGACTATAAACATTTTGGAAAAATTAGGAAGGTAATATTTTAGTTGTTTGTCAAAATAAATTAAATATCTAATTACCAATGATGTATAAATATTATTTTTAAAAGTATGAATAGAAGGTCTTATAGTTCAATAGAGTGGGATTGTTTCAACATTAATGCACCTGATTTGACTGGAATTCTAAAATTATAATAGTAATAATACATTAGATCTGATCAAAATTTCAAAAATTAATAATATTACAGCCGATCAAATTCATACCTTAAAATCACCATCAACAATAATATATTCGATCTCATCAAAACTCCGAAGTTAAACTTAGTTACGATTTACATTATTGGTGCAAGGCATGGGTGTAGAGGGTAGGAGGACGACGAGTGTAAATATAACCTTCAACAATCCAAGCACAACAACCACTCAAGGAGGCTTCCTAGTAATCTAACACGGAACAGTCCAACCTGAATCAAACGGAAATAAATTTGCCGACCACCGTATATTTTCCCACATTGTGTCCACCATTCTAAACTCATGTCATGTGTCTAATTACTCAATTATTGTCTAACTTTAAGTTGAGAAAAGACATATGGTGTGAGTTTAGAAGGATTGACACAAAGTGAGCAAATAAAAGGTGGTCGGCAAATAAAAGATTTGACAGTAGAAGTTTTTCTGGGTGCTAGAGAGCAAGATCCAAATGAAGATGCTAATTTTTTTTTCACGTTATTAGGAGAGGCGGAGACACCATTGTATGAGGGTTGCCGAAAGTATTCTAACTTGTCATTTATTGTCAAGTTGATGCACATAAAGTGCAGTAATACTTGGAGCAACAAATCATTTAACATCTTGCTAGAACTGTTGAAAGATGCATTTCCTATGTGCGAAAAACTTCCCACTTCCAATTATGGTGAAAAGAAGATTGTAGAAGAGCTTGGTCTTCATTATGAGAAAATTGATCCATGCAAAAATGATTGCATAATATATTACAAGAACAATAAAGATGCAATTATATGCCATATATGTAAGACATCGAGATGGAAGACACAAAGTTGCAAGGGGGACGATAAGAAGCGAAAGAAGATTCCATGGAAGGTATTGTGATATTTTCCTCTCACATCAATACTTCAAAGGCTGTTTATGTCATCCAAGACACCATCAAGTATGAGGTGGCGTTCTGAAGAATGTGTGAAAGATGGTCAGTTAAGACATCCGGCGGACTCATAAACTATATTTTCTTATATTTTGTACTATGTATCTTATCAATTACACTGTTATAGTTCTCACTTTTTTGTAGTCTAACTTCTTTGTTTCATTGTTTTATTTTTTTCTTTCTCTTTTATAGGACAATATTGCAACAGATGCAACTGCACACCATGATGAATATGGTAGGGGTGAATATGATGCTAATGGAGGTGATGATGAATATGAATATAATAATGCAGATGGTGATGACTATGGTGATGGTGATGAATATGATGATGCAGATAGTGATGAAGTTGGTGATGAAGATGGTGACGAAGGTGATGAAGATACAAATTTTAATGAGGCATTTTACCATTATAATTAAAATGTAGTTACTTAGTTACCTAAGATCAACAATGACTTATTTACCTTCATTTCTTAAGTTTGACTCTAGTTTTAAAATTTGTCTTGGACCTATATCAACTTTGTATCTTTTTCATACAATTTAATTGCTACCCAGGTTTCTTTAATATAACGAATAATTTTCATTATTCTATTTCTTACACTTTAAGTTAATAGGTATGATTATATATGAGAAAAAATATTTGCTGATAAATTTTGAATGAATAAAGCACATTAGAAAAACTGTTCCGACTAACTTTTTCCTATTACTCCTATTACTTGGCCCTCGGAAATGTTTGATTTTTTTTTCCGAGAGAAAATTATTAATTTCCAATGAAACTTGACCCTCAAAAATATGTTTTTTTTTTCTGACTCCAAACATTAGTCGGTTTTGCTTAATCTTGTAGAAATATTTTTTCCAACCACTAATGTTCGTTAGAAATATATTCTTAGGAAAAAGTTTTTTCGACGAGTATCAAATTATTTCCAACGACTACTTTCTATCGGTAAAACATTTTATCTTCGCGAATTGACATTAATTTCCGACCACCGAAAATATATTTGCGACCAATTTTTGTTGTCGAAAATAAGTCTTTTTTAGAGCTGGTCGAAAAATGACTATGTCTAACAAACCTTTTTCCGACAACCACCGAGGGGATCTACCTTTCGAAAAAAGGCTTTTCCGAGGGGAAATTGTCTTTTTCAACCAAATGTCTCCCTTAGAAATGAGAGTTTTTGTTGTAGTGATAGAGGCCTCTATTTATAGAGGATTACATAAACATAACCGTAACATTATAGGAAACCTATCACTGGTAATCACTACATGGAATACTAATTCCTTATTCTATATGAAATAAGCCAAGACACATTAGAAGTGAATATCCTTAACATTTAGAACCATCAACCAAACTCGCACCCTAGGTGGCATATATGCTACCTCAAACTTAAGCCGTCATTAATTAAAGTTCACAGGCCTTTTTGTAAATAAGTACATGACAAAAATTTCCGATCGACGGTAATATTGTGAGATTGTTTTTGTGCTTACTCCTTTTACTATTAATTTATGCCGACATGTAATATTGTAAAGTAATGACCAGATTCTTTGTACATCCATTGACAGAAGATGAAAGCCAGGTAAACATGGAACGGTAAACATATCAACGAATAAAATCATATCGAGTAAGAAATCAATTACTTTGTAACAGCAGCTACAAACAATCCAATCTCCACTGTCACCTGCCCCAATTAGCAGTACAACCTCCTTCTACGGCTCTATTTACTTACACATACGCCTCATAACAGCTTGCCTTAGTTTAATTAGGGACCTCCACCCTCCTTCCCTCAGTTTGTCCTTGCCAGCCTAATTTTTTGCAATGGCCGAGACCAAACCCCAAGCCTTTGTTCTTCCCACCACCAACAACACCAAGAAGAGAACCGAGCATGACGTCATGGACGGCCCAGATTATGCCGCTTCCGCCGCCAAGAAGTCCATGTTCCTTCCTACTGCGGCGTCTGCGGCGTGGGAGGACCCTGCCATGGCATTAGCCAGTGCTCGCCACGAGTTTGGCGAGCACGGTGGGGTTAACATGTCCATCGAGGCCTCGGCCACGTTCACCGTCATGGAGCCGGAGACCCTCCAAAAGATGTTTTCCGGAGAGCTCGGCGCTGATCGTGACTTCTTCATCTACAGCCGTCACTTTAATCCCACCGTCCTTAACCTCAGCCGTCAGATGGCAGCGCTCGAGGGCACCGAGGCCGCCTACTGCACCTCTAGCGGTATGTCCGCCATCTCCTCCGTCCTGCTGCAACTCGTCAGCAGCGGCGACCACATCGCCGCTTCTAGAACCCTATACGGCGGGACCCACGCCCTCCTCACCCACTTCTTCCCCAGAGCCTGCAACATAACCACAACGTTCGTGGACATAAACGACCTCGACATGGTTAGGAATGCGATCGAGGTAGGAAAGACTAAGGTCCTCTATTTCGAGGCAATGTCTAACCCTACTCTCACCGTGGCTAACATACCGGAGCTCAGCCGAATTGGTCACGAGAAAGGCGTCACCGTCGTCGTGGACAACACCTTCTCTCCCATGGTTCTCTCCCCCGTTAAGCTCGGCGCCGACGTTGTTGTCCACAGCATATCCAAGTTCATCAGCGGTGGTGCTGACATCATTGCAGGTACTTCCCCAAAACCTTTGAATTTTTTTCCTTAAATCACTCGCTAATGGATTGTGACCAAGCCATAAAATACGATAAATATTTTGCTGATTTTGTGGTTCGACGCTCAAATCCAGAACATATAGAGAATCCGAATTGTTATTACACAAAATCGAATCTACTACTACAAGTAGATTCCCAGATGAGTAGTGACTATGATTAAAATAATTTTAGTGAAAATGGAATCTATTACTATAAGTAGATTCCCATATGAGTACGTACGTAGCTATGATTTAAATAATTTTAGTGATACGCTTCAAATGAAAGGATTTATTTGTGACGGAATCTAGGAACATATAGATGGATGATATTTCCGGGATGGATTAGCTAAGAATGATTAATCATGTGAGTATGTGACAGGGTTGATCGAGGGCTACATACTTTTAAGTTCTTTTCCCTCGTGAATCTTGTTCTGATCTGGGACGTACAGCTGCTCTGCCTGTGTTTGTTTGCTTGTGATTTTATAGGGAATGGGGTTTTGTATGTATACACTGTGTTTGCTGTTATTAAGCTCAGTTTGCTGTATATCGCTGCCCATCCCCTCCACACTCCACAGTACTCGGTGTTAACATGGGTGACTCCAGTTAGAGTTGTATTCTTCTCCCGCGCGAGAATCTCTTCCGTGAACCGTGTACCACAGCACGGCTTCATGCGAAGCATGTGCTCTCTGGTTCAACCTATATTTAATTCTAAGAGAGATAAGTTTGCTACAAACTTTTAACCTGATCTCTAAACAAAAACAATGTGAATGCAATAAGCTAAATATTGACTTGCAGAATTCGTTATCGGATTCTGCCGATTCTGCTTGAATATTATCTTATTTGGCAAGTATAATCCTCAATCAGAGTTGGAACACATCCCACTTAATTAGTATTCTCAGTGAAAGTAGGTTTTGTGATTTGACAACAGTCTTTAGTTTTGATGGCAATGTATACTAATCAAACTGATGCAGGTGTTGTGTGTGGACCTGCAAGCTTGGTGAACAAAATGATGGACCTTCACCAAGGTTCTCTAATGCTTCTGGGACCGACCATGAATGCCAAGATTGCATTTGAGCTCTCTGAGAGGGTCCCTCACTTGGGTCTCAGAATGAAAGAGCACTGCAACAGGGCATTGGTGTATGCCACAAGGATGAAGAAGATGCGACTAAAGGTCATATACCCGGGCCTCGAAGAGCATCCCCAGCACGAGCTTCTCAAGTCTATGATCAACAAGGATTATGGCTATGGAGGACTTCTCTGCGTCGACATGGGGACTGAGGAGAGAGCCAATAGGTTTATGAACCTGTTGCAGAACTACACTCAGTTTGGTTTCATGGCTGTGAGCTTGGGGTACTATGAAACTCTGATGTCCTGCTCTGGAAGCAGCACAAGCAGTGAATTGAACAATGAGGAGAAGGAGTTGGCTGGTATTTCACCTGGGCTGGTTAGAATGTCAATTGGCTACATTGGAACTTTGGAGCAGAAGTGGAGCCAATTAGAGAAGGCACTCAACAGAATGCATGATTCTGGTTTGTTTGGCAAGAAATGAGTGTTTTTTTTTTTTGTGTTTTCGGATTCAGGAATAAGGGCCAAGTTGGTTTGATCTTGTAAAAACAGGCTGACCCTTTTCTTTTCTTATTTAAGAATTTTCCTAATTTTATGCTTTTTAAACTGTAGAGTTGCTAACCAGAATGTTTTGGACCTTTATCTGCTCGATCTTCTTCGCATTGAGAGAAGTATCGAGCCACACGCCCCACACCCAAGTAGAAAGAGGCCAGGAGGGAATTTCACTGCTTTCTGATTCACATTATATTACGACTCACTGCGTTAGGCCCTATCGCAATACGTGAACCCCTTGGGCAGAAAAATAAACTAATCTGGCTTAAGGCAAAACCCCCGAACATCTTCCCAAAGAGAACTCAAACCAGCCCAAGTACTTGTCGACAATTATAAGGCGACCAGAAATATCAGTGATAGTTATAATCCAAGCCCAATAGACAAACATTCTTTTCAACTTCCCAAGCCAACCCACATTGAAATCAAATTTCTAGTTCCGTACGGTACTCGCTTGAATATATAACAGTATGGTCATCGGAATTGACAAGATCTCATCTGATCTGATCGACTCTGGGGTCTGTGTGTCCCATCATACACAAGGGGCATGTTTATTTGTAAAATAGGATGCAAAAGAGAAATCTAACCAAATCTTGCAGATATATCATAAGCTTGAATGCAATTAGGGGTTGAAATCACCCTACAAATCAACATCACTAGGCTGGTTTCAATCGCCCGAGTTGCCCACGAGAGCACAGGCACCAAACAACATAATAATATTAAACTGGACACTACAATAAATTGAGATAAGGACCTTACCGGCCTGAAACTAATGGCATCACAATAGAGATTTGATGAGGACATGACCAAACAACTCTAAAAGATGCAGACAATAAGATTACTGTGTATTTATTTGTTTGATTGTAAATTTGTAATTAGTTGTACTTTTCAGTTTTCACGGTGTTTCTCATCGTTCATCGGCTTTGTGTCTTTCAATCCATGCCACCTTTTTGGCTTTTTCACAACTTGCTGTATATGACTAGTGATTATCGTACTTCATTACTGATATGGCTCGGAGTGCGCACCCCGATCGGAAAGGGATTTTTTTTTTTGAGTAGTGTTTAATTCATCACATGGGTGGATCTAAGCCTAAAGTAGAGCCCAACCAAGAATTTTAGGTTTGTGCATAGCCCCTAGACAGATGCATGCATTCAAATACTAAATTACTGATCCATGACTAAAAATTTATTAAATGATAGGGTTACATTTAGTTAATTTATATATTCGTATTGCATTTGAGGGATCAAATTAACGATATCGTCTCTCTGCCCTCATTGGGTGTATCTTTTGTCTCAATTAATATATGTTTCTCGCACCGCCGATATTTTTATTTTAATAGAGAACTCAAGCACATTTGGACTCGGATTTCTTGATCCTCCATGATCATCAAAACAAAGACTAGAATTTCAACAAAAACGGAAATTTTGAGGGTCTAAAAATTGAAAATTTCAACGGAAATTTAGGGAAAATATCGATTTAAAAAAAATAATTGAGTAAATTGATATAAATTTATATAAAAACATGTAAATTTTGAATGAAAATTTAAGAGTTGTTTTTTTTATCAATTATATACTATATTTCATAAGAACTTAGTATATAACTATTAGTCTATAATGAGTTGTAGTAATTTGAGTTGAAAAATCGTTAATAATTATTAAATATCTACTTTAAATATATATATATATATATATATATATATATCGATGGCTAGGGACCCAAAAGGAGGCTCGGTCATCACGCCTTATATACATATGATACATTAAATATGAAATTACATAAGTGATTTATAACCCTATAGATGATCTATAAAGTACAAAATTTTCACTATTTTTAACATCTCCTTGAGTAAAGCCATGAGTATATTGTGAATAATAGTCATTATATGATACATCTCCTTTGTAGTTTTGCATGTATTGACTTACACGTCAACCATAGGGTCATGGACTGAATAAAAAGTTTGATTCCCCTAACATACAAATTTTGATTTCATTTGAAGTTGAATTGTTGGAGAATCTGAGAGCCTGACACGTGGTGATATTATGAAAATATTGAAAAGTTTTAAAAGTTTTCGAGATATATCGGGAATTTCGATAATTTCCACTAAGAAATGCTTAATATATAATAGATATATACATAGGCCGAAAAATGTAAACTATCGTGAAATTATCGAGAAAAGTTTCAATATTTTCAGTCCTTACATCATACAGACACACGTACATGATGGTCACATTCACTCATGAACATGAGCGCACAATTAACATGATCTCATTCATGCATTATACAAACATATCTTAATAAAGTTCAATTAGATAAGACTCATACCATTATTTTATTTTTAAAACAATATAATGAATTTGAGAGAATAAGTGAATAATTGTAATTTTATTTATAGATGTGGAGCCTTATATATAAATATTATATCAAAAATCCCGATGAATCTGAGATAATATATTATTATTAATTAAATATGGTATACTAAATAGGACAATATACACATCAAGATATATAGGAGATGACTATTCTTCAACAATTTTATACTTATTATTTGGCGATGCATTGTTCATCAACTTATGAACAAGTGCCGGTTCACGTGACTCCACTAGGATTATGCCATATTTGTTCTATTTATTTACTTGACTGCCACTAGGCATAATCTCTCTCTCTCTCTCTCTCTCTCTCTCTCTCTCTCTCTCTCTCTCTCTCTCTCTCTCTCTCTCTCTCTCTCTCTCTCTCTCTCTCTCTCTCCACGTAAACTAAATCAAGCTCTAAACTAATAGATAGACTATTGCCAATGAATAATACAACATGAGGCAATGCGCGAGTAATTGTAAACAAGTTTTAAAAACTCTAATTTACTTAAAATTAGGCTCTAAACTAATATAGTAATGACAAAAAAGTACAGCATATCTCGATTTTTTTCACTTAAATCAATTTTAAAAATCCTAATTCACCGACGGCACGGTATCTTAACCTTGTTTTGGATATACTCTACAATTGCTAGTAGCTTGATATGGATCGCTATATATGACTAGATACTCTACTCTCTTAAGAAGAGCGAATGACGTTGTCCTAATTTACATTATCCACCGAACAAGTGGATTTTTTTTTTTGGAAATTGTTTTCTTAAAACAAGTGGGAAATTTGCATTTAGAATACTGTGTACCTGTAGCTTCAAAGTTCGATAATTTGTCATCTTATTGCAACAAGCACACACAAAACAAGAAACATATGCAAATCGTCTTAAAAGTTGGTTGCGACTCGATCCAACGTAACTTCGATTCAAGTGCCTTGATGGTCATCGAGACTGCAAGAGTATAATCTTGACGTCCTCATGTTACTTACTAAGTTACTATCCACAATTCTGCGCCGTTTATTGAATCTACTAGGGTTGTGATTGATTAGATTATGTATAAACTCATCGCAAAAGAAGTTATCCCAAAATATTGCCCGTGCGACCGCCAACAGTACTTCAAAAGAATTTGACAGTTAGAAATCGAATGGCACCCAGTAACACATAATAAGTATTCATTTCTGTCACAAAGCCTCATATTACGACACTTTTTGGTCACAACTCACAACATACATATATGTTCCATGTTGCCTAAACCAAGGCATAATTATCATAATACACGCAGATGCTTAAACCGATGAGATCATACATGATCAAAGCTTACATATATATGAAGATGCTTGACAAGATATCAAATATCAGCAAAAACTTACTACAAACCACATAATACTCTTCTGCAACGTGTCTCTTTTCTTTGGTGCGAGTAGAGAAAAAAACCTAGTGCGATAGCTTATCTTCGCCTCGGATGCACCTGAACAGTGAGAGGGTTTGCCATCTCACATGAAAGCTTCAGCACGTCAGAGAGGTCGACGGGCTCAGCCTGTTTCCACTCAAACTCATGCAAAAGCGTCCCAACCCAGAAGCTCACTGTGGCCAACCCTAACGACTTTCCAGGACAGCTCCTCCGGCCAGACCCAAATGGCGCAAGCCTTAGGTCAGAACCCAACACAGAAAAATTCACGTCAGCATCCTTGGACGACACAAACCTTCCCGGCGAGAACTCGAGCGGGTCCGACCACACACGTGGACACCTCGTGATGGCCCACATGTTCACCATGGCCGTGGTTCCTGCGGGCACGTGGTAGCCATCAACTACAGTGTCTGTGATTGCCAAGCGGGCCCAGGACAGAAGAGGGCCGGGTGGGTGCAGCCTTAGCACTTCTTTGATCACTGCCGTTAGGTAGACTATTGAGTGAATGTCCGTCTCCATCAACGGCCTTGATTTTCCGACTACCTTGTCCAGATCGGCATGAACCTTTGATTGGATTTCTGGATGGAGGACCATTCTCGCAAGAACCCACTCTATCAGAACAGCCACAGTATCCGTTCCTCTGAATATCATCTCCTATAATTTGGACAACACCAAATATACAAAATTAGTAAAGCCAAAAATAATAGAAACCGACTAGGTATATGTGTAGCTGGCTTATATCTTGCTTATACTACATTGTTTTAAAGGTAAGTACATCGTCGGTATGTGTAGCTAGCTTATATGATCAAGGGGTCGTATATAGTACGGAGATGTATATCATATAAACATTTATAATTGATTGAATAAAATTACTATATTGATAATAATTTAATTGAATTAAATTATGACATTAACAACAAAATTATCATATTTATTTTACATATTTATATTTAATTAAATAAAACTATCATCATTACAACAATTTGTTTAAAAACTTGTAAAATGTTATAAGTGAAGTAATTACCTATAGTATAACTATAATTACTTAAATAATTGTTTATTTTACCATAATGATTACAAATTTATAGTCATATTTATAAATATGGGTACATTACTAGTACGTGTATACCTAAGAAAATTCCATATGATCAACACGAAAACAATCAAATATATCGGAAAAAAAAAAACACGAAAACAAATAGTACATATGTTACGATCGCAAAAATTGAAAGGTAAATTACAAGATATGCTTACCCAAAGTACTGCTATCATGTCGTGGTCGGACAACTTATCGGGTCCTTGAAGAGAGAGAAGAACGTCAGCAAAATCACTAAGGTTTTTCTGGCAAGTTTGGGCTCGATGTTCTTTGATAATACGGCCAACAAACACGTTGACTCTCTGAGCGAGTTTGGAGCATCTGTACCGGATGCTCTGGAGGTCAAAACCGGCCAGCCAGGGAAGGTGATCAGACCAGTTGAGTTTTCCCAACAAATCATAACCTTCTTCAACAAGCTGACTAAGTTCCTCGGTTTCTTTATTCAACTCACCTAGTTTATACTTACGTCCAAAGACTGAGCACATCATGTTGTTCAAAGAAGCTCTCCTCAGTACATCGCGGACGCAGAACTTGCGAGCGTTACAGCCACGTTCCGCCACGATGGACAGCATTTGGGCGGCGAGTTGGAACCGTTGGGGCTCAGAAGCGCAGACTTGTTTAGGGCAGAAGAGATGAGTAGCTGCGATTCGCCGAAGGGTAGTCCAGTACATCCCATAAGGAGCGAATCCAATTGCTCTATTAAACATCAGACTGTAAGCCGACTCTTTGATAGGTCGGTCGGCGAAAACGGAGCTGTGGAGGATTTCCTTGGCGACGTCAGGGTTGCATGTGATGATGACACGGGTGTCACCGAGGCTAAAAGCCATGAGCCGCCGGGCTCCTAAACGATCAGCCGCATTAGTGAGGTTTCGGTGAGCTAGTTTAGTCATGAGGTTCATGCTGCCGAGGATCGGAAACCCTCTTGGTCCGGGAATGGGGTTGGTGTTTTGATGATCTCTTTTCTTGCAATGATGTTTTCCCCATGGAGGGCCTCCAGGAAAAGCCCAGAAGGGAACGGACATGATTAGCCAAGCCATCCACATGAAGAGGAGGGCTAAAATGGTGTTTAGGGAAGACAGGGATTTATATTTGAAGAAGATGGCGAAAATCCAGAAGCTCTCTAGATGTGTTTCCATGGCGTTTAGGCCTGAAAGCAAACAAAACTTGTGTGGATGGGGTGCAAGAGTGAGATAATGGAGTGTTGTTTCCTTTCCTTTTTTGGGTTGAACTCAGAAGTCGGAAGTTTGTTTATATAGGCGGAGGATCATAATACCGTTATTTTGCAGCCTCAAAACGGAAAATGTATAACACTTCTATACTTTCAATTTTGCACCGCCACGATTATTATTACGCACAAATAAAGGACCATTCATAAATCATCGTTTAATCATCATTTTATTGCATTCTCAAACAAAAAAAATCATCATTTTATTGTATTTCACGGAGATTAAGGTAATTCGAACCGTTACGAAACCCTCGACCGTTGAAACGATTGTTCGCAATCTAGCCTGGCCAATAATACGACGACCACACATGATCACTAAGTTTACAGAAAATTAAGGACCTGTTATTTTCATTTGCACAATATCTTAAGATAATGATCACTAATCCTTTTCGGATTGATACATGTTTTTACGAATCATTTTTAAAATAATGTTAACTTATTCTATATGCTACTTTGGGATTTTAAATTCAATGAATTTATGTGGTTTGTAATAGCGTACTTTATTACTTGTTGAATGAGAAGTCTGCGATTAGCTGAGACTGAAGCCAAAATATAACGATGTTAATTCGATCAAGACAAAACGATAACGATGTCAGCGCCAATCCGATATTTTTGAAATTAAAAGAAATTTCAACTCCAGGAATTACTGTATTTCCCGTTCTAAACAACTTCTGTTATGAATCTGCAGCTTCAACAATTTTGCACCATTTGACTGCATGTCTAACCATTTTTTTATGTAATTGTTTGGCTAAGATTGTTCCACCGGTCCTTGTCTGCCTCAGGTAAAAAAAATTTAGGCGCTGAACTCAGATCACCGTGTTTATATATATATATATATATATAGTCTCTATCTAGAATTTCATAGTGAAGTTTCACTCTGGAATTTCAGAGTGAAGTTCTAATTTTGACACACTTTTCGGTCAAATTTTTTCACCATAAACGATTCAATATTTAGGTATGCTATTCAAGATCATCTCTATAAAGTTTCATCTAATTCGGACATCGTTAAAATATTGAAATTAGATTAAATCAATGAATGAATTAAAACTGTTCAACATGAACCGTTCGTGTAAATATCAATTTTGAAAGCTCAAACCATTATCAAATTGGATGAAACTTTGTAGAGATGATCTTGAATAGCATACCTAAATATTGAATTGCTTATGGTGAAGCTTCACTCTGGAATTTCAGAGTGAAGTTCAAATTTTGACACATTTTTCGGTCAAATTTTTTCACTATAAGCGATTCAATATTTAGGTATGCTATTCAAGATCATCTCTACAAAATTTCATCCAATTTAACAGTGGTTTGAGCTTTCAAAATCGAGATTTATACGAACGGTTCACGTTGAACAACTTTAGTTCGTTCATTGATTTAATCTAATTTCAATACCTTAGCAATATCCGAATTGAATGAAATTTTGTAGAGATGATCTTGAATAGCATACCTAAATATTGAATAACTTATGGTGAAAAAAATTGACCAAAAAGTGTGTCAAAATTAGAACTTCACTCTGTAATTTTAGAGTGAAGGTTCACTCTGGATATGGACTGTATATATATATATATAAGTTGTTTCAGGTGCGGAGGTCTGTATCTACGTGCGGTACGGATTCGCCGATTTTTGGCGATAGCAGGCCACCACAAGCGCAGTACCCACCTCCCGGTGATCCCGTTTATGTCGGCGGAGCTTCATCGATTACCCACAGCAGTTGGAATCTGTAAATTTTAATTTATGAGCAAATCCGGCGATTTCGCGACTTTGGTTGTCGTGAGTCGCCGATAGAGTTTCGACCGGCATAGACGAGATCGGTGAGAAGTGGGTAGTACGGCTGTGCCGATGCGGCCCGCCGTCGCCAAAATCGCCGAATCCGTACTTTCCGTAAGGTACGTCGCTCCGTAACTAAGCACCAATATATATATATATATATATATATATATATCCCAAAAAATGGGAAAAGTACAGGTAAAATCTCAGGAAGCTGGATTCGGCTGTCTGATTTACACAGGCATCCGACAAATGGCCTGAAGCTGATGAGATCGTGCCTATCTATCATATCATGCACGTCGGGGGAACTCCCAGAACTCGCATGAAAGTTTTGGCACCATCTCTGACTGAAAGGGAAAGAACATGCGGTAGACGAAGGCCCCCATATTTGCATAATGGAGTGTCTCTGAGAGGCCCTATGGATCTCTGTTACTATTAGCAAGTGCCTTGCTCACCACGTGTGACATGCAGTGTCCGTGTAACTAAAAACTGACGGATGTTGTTTTCCCGCGCACCAAGGCTAAGCTGAAATCTCCACGCGTCGGGGGGCTTGATAGTGGCAACGAATGTAACTAGTGACGGATTCAAGAATAGATTTCCGTCTAAACTAATAAGAGTTACAAAGGTTATATGTTTTCGTCGATTTTTTTTTTGCAATCAAATAATAGGGACTTACAATTTCCTTCAAAAACATGATAAATCTACAATTAAGTGCTTCATAATATCCTCATTAAAATCAATTTCTTATGATAGAGAAAAAAAAAGGAAAGTAAGAAATATTGTAGAAAATATGAACATATGGTAAGAAAACAAATAAATTTCAGAATAAGAAAAAGAAAGCATAGGAGATGATAAAAAAAGATGGCTAGCATTCGAACCCAATACCACATGTATGTTATACAAATGCTCAACCAATTCAACTAACTAAGATTATTAAACTTCAATCACATAAGAGTAAATATATATATATATATATATATATATCTCACTTTTCGTTTGGACTTAAGTCTAAATAGCCTACTGAGTGAATCCGCCCCTGAATGCGACGTATCATAAACCCTACCAGATCGAGTCTGTTTTCCATTACACGGGGCAAATTGGTCATATTGGGATCATGGTTTAGTCTAATCAAGGTGGACCGTCGGTCTAGGTGGTCAAGTCTTGGTGATCTGGTAATCTAATAATACTATTAGCAAGAGGTGGTCAAGTTGACCATACTGCTCTATTTTCTGTTCACAAAGATTTGACCTAAATTAGTAAATACTAGAAATGTTACCCGCGCATTGCTGCGGATTTGATAATATTTTTAGGAGGAATGTATTATAATGTGGCCTCAAAATTTGTTACCCAAATATCAGAAAGAGACTAAAGAGGGTAAAAAGTCCTAAAATAATCATGAATCATTCCTCTTCGTGGCATACTTGAAACAGATATAGACTTTAGTTCCATCACAATCTAGTTCAATTTTCTAAGTTTCTTATAAGACAATTTTAATGACATACCGTCATACAGATCAAGAACATGAACTTATCTTTACATCAGAAAAAGAATCCATCTTAAAATTTTGGTAATTGAGTGAACCTAATCACCTATTATCCCTCCAAATTCCTAGAAAAAATTAGAAGAATTACACATCAACATTCTGACAATTTCTAGGAACAACTAAAATAACCCGGTATGAATCTTTTTCAATAAATTTGAAGTCACAAATCAATAGTCAAATGATACACAAACAGATAAAATCTAGTTGGAGCTACAACTCCACAAATCAATTACTCATTATCCAAAGCCAAAATAGGTATTTAAAGATCAAAAAGTTTAAGCATAAGGATTCAATTCATATCAAAGTGATGATTGGTCTTAATTAAGATCATACTTGCAAAAAGGCAGAAGAAAATACTCCAAAATTTTGGTCACAAAAAATCTCAAGATTACAGATATGTCGAAATATCTCTAAGAAAGAGTCGAGATGAAGGAGCCATGAAAGCGATCAGACAACTCTGAAACAAAGCAGCGATCGAGGGTTCTCCAAACAGATAGAGAAACAAAAGAGCTAGAGAGCAAGAAAAAACAGCACAGTGATGTGTACTGAGCATGTGAGGGTGGACGCGGGATTGCATGTTCCCTGTCATTAGTGAATAGTAATGCGTCATTAGTGAACAGTAATGTGCAATTCCCAAAACTCAACAAATATTAGGTAGCAAATATCACGGACGCGAATCTAGCTAGCTTGTCCCCCAAGGTGTTCTGAACTTCTGATCCATGCGCATGCGTTTAACTATTTCACATGAAATCTAGCAAAAGTTATCTCCTACTCCTCATAGTAGTGAAGAACTCAAGACTAGAATGCTCGAGCTAATCAAGGGGGTTCGGCTGGTGGTAATTTAGTGACTAATTAACTTACCTGGCCCAACTTTTACACATATATGGCTACACATTTCTGGGACTAATGCGGCAATTTTTTGTCGGCTAAGAGGACCATTAGACATGTTAAGGTAGTTCTCTCCGTCACACTGAAAATTTTCTCTATTCGAGTCCATGACCATGATATAATGCACAACTTGTTAGTGTAATAGTGTACTTCAATATCATCATTAAGGAATTAATAATATATTAAAATGTGTTTAGGCCATCTTCAATATTAAAAATATTATGCACTATTTCACTGTGTTGCCCTTTTTGACGATTCATGAACTCCAACAACAAATGTTGGGCCCTTTTTTTTGTTCTCCTAAAATAACAACAAATGTATACAGAGCAATAGGGCCCAAGGGTGTAGAGGTCTAAATCTGACCTTTTTCTTTGACTCTTGGCCCTTCTGGGACCTGCATTGAACAACTTGATTACAAGTAGTATTCGGAATGTAGGAGAGCTGCACGTGATGGGCAATAATCGAACGGTCCATACGTTGTTTATGTTGAAGATCAATGGTTGATAATTAAACACTATAATTTAGGTTATACAAGTAGCCTTTGTGAATTGTGAAGAAGATTTTTTTTGAGAGAATTTTCTTCTTTATCAGAACATACTTTTAAAAGATTTGATAAAAAAAAAAGAATTCTCTAAATTTCTTTTCCATCCTTTAATTATATTAAAGTATCACTAGCATCAGCTCACACATAAACGTTTGTGAAAAAACTGTTTTCTTTTTAAAATTAATTGTAGGGTGCATTTATTATAAAGAGAAGTTAGATCTACAAAATAATTTATTTATCTATTTTTTTTTCAAAATTATTTATTATTTATTAATTTGACTTTTATAACTATATCATTCATATATTAAAAATAAATTTAATTAACCTATAATTTTAGAGTTATTAACGTATTTTCACATGAATTTTGGTTGATAACATGTGTTTGGGTTACAAGAATATAAATTATAAGAAAGTAAGATATTAGAAATATAAAAAAACATAATGTAAATCAATAAAATATTATGAGGGCTAAAATTTAGCTCTGCCACGTTGGAACTTATTCACTATTTCATTGCATTGAAAATATTCAAAGGGGGTCAAATTATACACTCTTTTACTGAAGATGATTTTATCTGTAGGTAGTTAACTACTAGGCAACCTTCCTCACCAACCTTGAAAAGCTCTGCCAATACATTCTCAAAATTTATTTCATCATAATTTCATAACAGAAGTATACGTAGAAGGTCGTCTATTATTCTTAAAAATGGGATTATGCATGTGTTGATGATTTGAGGATATATTCCCATGAGAATATCATCGTGGCTTTTCAGACTTTCATTTCTTGCTTCCAATCTTCGTTTGAACTTTAGACGTGATGTGGGTCTGTGTAGTGCGTAGTATGTTTGTTTAAACTTTAAAATGTTAACAACAATAAAGTTCAACCGAAGGTGCTAATTAATTCGAGGAGAGTTATCAAAACAAAGTACCTCGGAATGTAGCACAAACCATGGGCGGAAGCAAGTGGCAGGCTGATAGGCCCGTTGGGTTAACAGGAAACCATGCTATGAAAAATGAATTTATTTCAATTTTTTATCTCCAGGTGTTGTTTGATTGTCATTTGATATTAGAATGAAAATAAAAAAAGTGATTTGACTGAAAATTGACTCCCTCTTAAAGCCCGAAATTAATTACCTAACTATAGGTGTTATTCTATTTCCATTCTTATTGATAAAAAGTAATTTCCTTATAAATGAGTTGTAATGAAAAAATTATTAAATATTATATTCTAATGACTTACCAAAATAATTCTAAATTTTAGATTCTAATATCTACCAAACACCCATATGGAATTAACAAAATCTTTTCCATTTCCATATCAGCCTGGAAATGAAATGAAATCTTTTTCCTTTTCTTATATTCCATTTAAATAAATGGGGCCATATGGTTATAGTCCGACCAAAATTTGGGCTAAAATATTCCAAGTATATATATATATATATATATCTTTTATACGTGGTCCAAATAAATAAATAATGGTAATAGTTAAACTGTATTAGCTATCATTCTCACTCTGACTCACTCTTCAGTTCTTCGACTTCCTCACTTCCTCACTTCTTCACTTCTTCCGGACCTGCCGAGATCCCGAGATCGGCGAGTAGTCAAGATTGGCACTTGGCCAACCTGAAGGAGCTCCTCAGTCTTCACATCCTTTGGTCCTCAACTCCTCACCAGATTTAGCTCGTTGAATGCTGATTCATATCTCCAACTCCAAATTTTAGGATTAGGTATGGTTAATTCAAATTTCATCGATTGTTGTTGAGATTTATAAGTTTAGCTTGCAATTAATCATGAGTTTTTTGTGATTACATCCTTAAATTAAGCTATTAGATGACTTGTTTTGCATTTTGTGTTTTTTGTTTTTTGATATGTTGCATACGATACTTGCGGTAGAGGACTCTGATATTAAATTAAACCAGACAAGCATAAATGAAATGGAGATGGTGAACAGATAAGTGAAGTCTATTTTGCCCAAGGACTAAAATATTGACGAGAACGGAAATATCGAGAATCCAAAAATTGGAAATATCGACGGAAATTTCGGGGAAATATCGATTTTAAAAAATAATTGAATAAATTGATGGAAATTTAAATAAAAACATGGAAATTTTGAATTAAATTTTGAGAGATGTTTATTTGATCAATTATCTACTATATTTCATAAGAAATTATTGTATAGTTATTAATCTATGATGAGTTATAGTAATTTAAGGTAAAACAATCGTCGAAAATTATTAAAAATTTACTTTAATTAATTTTTTTAATGGCTGGGGACCCAAATGGAGGCTATGTCATCACGCCTTATATACATATGATAACATTAAATATGAAATTACATGACTGATTTAGAACCACATAAACGATCTATGAGGTACAAAATTTTTACCGTCTTCATTATCTCCTTGAGTAGAGCCCTGAAGAATAGTCATTAAATGATACTCCACATTTATAGTTTTGCACGTATTGACTTATATGGCAACCATATGGGTCATTGGTGATTGACTGTGGGTTTTGGTATTGGTAATTCCCATTAGTAATTTTTTAATCTCCTATATGATGTAAGATTATATTTGACATGAACGTAAAAAAATAATTACTATTATAATTGACTAAAAAAATATAAATTAGAACTTAATAATATTAATATACCTACCAACAAGGAAGAAAAGAGAATATCAACAAAGCCTCGCTCACTACTATATTTGAAATTTGATGCTAATATATTTAGACTTGAAACAGAATAGAGTTGAGTAGTGGTGCAAGTGTGCAACCAAGGACTAACATCCTAATGTATTTATAGTGTTTTAAAGTTTTAATTTGAAAAGTAGTTAAAAATTGAATTGTAGTTAAATAATGTGATAAAGTTAGTTGGGATTGGACATATAACCAATTTTCATTATTTATCAAATTTATTACACATACAATATATTTATAAAGTGTCAAAAATATAACACAAATTGACTTAGTAGAGTTGACTAAGTGATTCATTTTCTAATGAGGTGAACATGGTTCAATTCCCTTCAACAACAAGTTAGGTTTTATTTGAATTATATTTGAAACATAGAATGAAATATATATTAAAAATAGCCATATAGAATAATAACTTTGCTTGGTAGAGTTGGCTACACATCTTTGCTTGCAAAAGAATGACCACGGTTCGATTTCCCTCAAATGCATATTTGAGTTTTAATTCCTGGTGGCGACAGATGGCGGAATGATTGATTATATCGCGGATATATTCAAAATATCGATAATATCGCGATATATCGTGAAAATTTCTAAAATATCGACTGAAATTACTATGGTATGTGAAAGATATATCTCTACCCGAAAAAACGAAATTATCGCCGAAATATCGACGATAATTTTGATTTTTTAGTCCTTGATTTCGCCTTTGCTATTGGCTGCATCTACTGAAAATGTTTGACTGGCATTTTCCATTTTCCAGTGTTCCAAATTTACTACCCTCTTCTTCTACAATTGTTTGTAACTTGTCAGCTGCTTGAGTTCAGCTTTGGGCTGAGCTTGTGCTTGATTTGTAATAGAATAGGACCTTTAACAGTAACATTTACTTAAAAATGTTTGATAGTTAGGAGTCTAGTCCCGTTACCATATATATGGTAATCTGTGTGGAAGTTATCCAATAAAATCACAGGGAGCTTGTCAATGTCTGGTGAAGTGAATGTTTGTATTTTAATGAATTTAAATGCTTATGTTTCAATCTGATTATTTCATAATGCTTCCAGCTCTTTGCATATCCAAATTTCATAGCTGGATGAGCTTATAAGATATTGTTGGCTTGAAATTTTACATTATTCTTATATTGGAGATATGAATATATCAATAGAAGAGGCATCAACAGTGCTCTTAATTTGCATGACTGTCTTGTTTTAGTTTTGTGTTCAGTTGACTCTCTTGCACTCTTGTGTATGATAGGTAGTTTTAGAGCTGCACAATGATGGAAAAGTGACTACATCAGATGATCCTCCGGTTGTGTTTAGTTACATGAATTTGGATTTCATACAAGTGATACAATATGTATTGTTTTCTGTTTATAAAAGTTTGTTTTTATAGTTTGATAACAATAATTTTTAATTTACAAGATTTTGGTTTTATGTCCACATGTTATATTTTTAAATTTTAATAGTAAATGTGTGAAGTGAGCCTCCTATTGGGTTCCAAACCTCAAACAAAACTTTTTATGCATGTGAAAAGTAGCCTTACCCATCTTAAATTCATGGTTCCGCCACTAGCACAAACGTTGATTACTTTGCAAAGTTGGATGACTTCATTGGATTGATATGGAAGAGGTATATACATATATATGATTATATATTTAGGGTACTGATTTTGACGCACCCAATTTTACAATCTGCACACCCTTGTGCTGATTTTACTAAATTACCTTTAGACTTAGTTGACTCATCTTTTGGTTCCCACAAATCCAAAACTGAAAGGGCTGAAACTAAAACCGTTACCCAGCAGATTGCATACCTTGACATGAAGAAATGTCATAGATGGAAAACTAATTTTCAATGTAGTTAAATAAATTCGATTATGAGGTTTATAAATTTAATTTCCATTTTACACCGAAATCCAATCTCAGATTATTTAACCCTAAATTAGATAGTGTATAGGTTGTTGATCGTGATTTTAGCCATGAGTTGCATATTTGCGCAAGGTGATGATCAAGAACTATGTTCATCATTAGATTCATAGCAAAATTGGGTTGGTGTGGGATTCCGGTTCATTGCAAAATGGGAAAATGAAATGGGTTTTGTGAGTAGAAGTGGCTTGTTTGTTTTGATTGGGTTGTGGATTTTGGTTTTCTGACGGTGGAGAGGTTTGGTGTTTGGCATTAGGGAAAGTTGTGTTCCTAGACTTGTCATGGATTTCTAAAAAGGTAAAATTGTCAAAATACACCTCAAATTTAGTTGAAATTGTCAATTTGCACATTCAAACTTGCATTTTAGTTAATTTATCTTCTAAATTTGGTAAAAATTGCCAATTTGCAACATATCCGTTAACTTTAACTGTTTCTATCTAATTTTACGTCACATGTCATGCACATAAGGGGTAATGTTGTAATTTTCTATTTATATTTTTCTTAAAAAAATAAAAATATTCTTTAAAATGAAGATTATTTTTTAATCAAATTATTTATGTACATCTTTTTTTCTACATACTTAACTATATTTCGAATTATATATTCAACATACCCACACATTCAAATATAGTGGGTTGTGTGTGTATATATATATATATATATTATATACACATTTATTTTCAATTTTCTATGTATTTATTTATATTTTCAAATATATTTTAACATACAATATCACGTAAAATAATAAATATATAAATCAATAATATGTTTTAAAAAATAAAAATAAAACATAGTAGCAAATGTTTCTCTTAAGTAATTTTATTAATTTATTTCATTATTAAATATGAATAAATATATAAATTTAAGAGGTCAATTGACTCAAATGCAAATCCGGGTTGTAAACTGACAATAATGACCAAATTTAGGGTATAAATTAACATTTTTGTCTTCTAAAAAAGATTAAGAAGAACATGACTCGTCTAATGAGGATTTTGAATCTGTGTAAAGAGGTTTTTGGTTGCAGAGAAGAATTGCAAAGACTAGGGAGGTGGAGAGAAAGTTGGAGAGAGAGAGAGAGGAGGAGGAGGAAGGGATTGAGGGGTAATTTTGAAGGAGAAATAATGTGAATGTTTGAACAATTATTTTAAAAAATAAAAGATGTGCAGTTTGTAGAAGTTAGTGTGTCAAAATGAGTACCCTATATTTATTATGATCGGTGTGTTTTTTGTATCGCCTTCGAAGGAAGAACGACCTCAAACAGGGGGCAACTATATATGCCAAAATAAAAATTTACGGAGCTCCGAGAGCTAGTAGAGAAGTGTTCGTCGAGGGATTGGAACTTGATGGAAGAGCTTGAGAACCGGGAAGTCATTATGGAAGCAGTGGAATCTGCAGCTGAATCAGAATCTGAATGAAGATGCTGACTGCGTACTATTCTATTGATCGACAAGGACAATACTAAAGATCATACCGGCCAGGAGGTTTGAGGAATATCGCGGAATAATTCGATCAATCTAATTGTATTGGTATTGTAGGGTTCTTTTGATTCATTGTCCACTTGAATTGTTGAGGTTATTAGTTCTATCTGACGGCTCTATTTTGTGTATATGTACATTATTAGGTGATGGAAGAACCACCTCAGGCGAGTTTTTCACACCGTCGTGTAGTCTTCGTGTGTATGTTCAATCTAAACCATTAGACATTTACACGAAGACCTTGTATGGATCAATGGCCGCTTCTTTATGGGCTTAGTAGGCTTGCATTTTAATACAAATAAAAGGATATTAGAACAGTTTTGCTTATTAATGATCTTTCATCATAAAACATATCACTGCCATATCCCTGACATCCGCACAATCAGTTGAAAAATATAGCAATGAGTACTGATCGAAAGACATTTGATTTACCCATTTGCGGTTACTATTAGGTTTTTACAGTTACACCAAATGAATTTGATATATATATGCCTTGGAAATTTTCCGGAATGCAAGGCTCATTGAGTTGCAAACCTCATTCCAAGTGCTGGGAGTAGTTAGAATGGCGACAGTTGGCAATACAAAATTCCGAACGAGGTCTACTGAGATAATTAGTCCTCGTTCACCAGTAATTGGTGATAAACTTCAATGGGGCCGAGGCCGCTGAGGATAATTCTTGGGCTTTTATTCGGCCTTTTTGAGCTTGGGTAACGGTTCCAGACTTCCAGTATAATAGAGAACCGAAACATATAATTCTTTATCCGGAGATCATCACAGTAATTAACATAGACCGAGGGGTTTATTTATCTCTCTCATAGTACATGACTACATGGTAATAGGTACGTAACTAACTAACTATTATTGTACACAACATATGGTTATGGCTTATGATTAACTCATTAAAGAGATAAGGACTTGGTTGTACACACCGTGGTGCAATTTTTTTTTTTGAGAAAAGAAACACCATGCTGCATTGAATGTGTTCAATGGCATACAATTTATGGATGATTCATTCTGATTCATTATCTTTTTCAATACATGTTCGCTTACTGCTATATGATAAAATGAATAGAAACTTGATTGTGCATAACCGATGAGGTCGTTTGATGGAAGAGCTAAAGGTGTACTTGACCTGATGTAAAAAGATCAAATAACACTGTCCTTCTAATCAGGTATCGTAAGACCAACAGGTGCGTTGGCACCCTCGGCCTATATATGCATTTCATCCTTCTGGTATAGTTCAACTAAATCAAACTTGCACATAGTGGCACCCCTTAATTCTTGTCTTTTGGCCCCTCCACTGTTCTAATATGGTCTTGACTTAATTGGTTGCTATACACTTGGCCAATAATTGGAGAAATTTTTCAGTGTTACCGTAACAACACGTGACAATTCTTAATGGTCTACAATTTCAATCATAATTTGATGAAAGATTTAATTAGAAAAAATATATTTAAGCTATTTTGTTAAATACTATTTTGAGTTTCTTTCTAAAACTCTAAACCCTACACTCTAAACCCTAAATTCTAAACTCTAACCACGAAATCATAATTGAAAATTATCAATACTCATGAATGTCATTTCACAGATAATAAAAATATGTCGAATTATAAATTTGGTGTAATAAATCCAAATGTCAAAATATAACAGTTAAGGAAGACCGACATGCATTGTTATGTGGTACTACAGTAGCATATAACAAAATCTCTAAAAATTGGTTGTACATCATTATGTATGCTTGTTTCTCTAAAATTATTTAATTTTGTATATTCTCAAATGTCAACGAGATTTTACGTCTCATAATAACACTTACCGTAAAAAAAAATTATTGTTTCAAATTGGGGAATGTTGAGAATTATATAGGGTCTCAGATGAAGATGCTGCAACCCACATAATATAAATATGGGAATATATCTCATTCGAGTGGTTAAGTTCATTTAGAACGTTTTGCACACTTTGAAGTTTGAACATCACAAAGTTGCTGAGAAAAAAAAAATAAACACAGATGCAAAATGATATCAGGCCAGAAATATTTTAAATTAAATAAAGAAAATGGCCCAAAAGCTGCCATCTTGGTACCGGTTGCTTTGATTATTATACGTTGTTGCATTTACCAGTAACTGACTCATGCACCTGCACTCTCTCAGGGTGTTCCATTGGACCAATACACAAAAACTAGAGCGAAATTTAATACGTCGTGGTATGTATGTAACTATGTTTGTGTTTCAAACTTTTGAATCATATAAATAAGAGGAAGAACACCTACCAAAACCAAAGTCTTGTTTTTATATTATGCGTTGCGTAGTTTGTGAAAGAATCTTCTGTGCTCAATCAAAGGCCTACTTGGGTTCGGTGGGAAGAAAGGTTTTTCAGTCCAAAAAAGGGCCGTCACCCTTTTCCCTTTTCACAACTACTCTCCCACAATTCATTTTCTTAATGTTTAATTGTATGAGAACGAGGCCAAAGAGTCATATTTAAAGGCAACAAGATTGTTTAATTAGCACAATGCAAGATACTAAATCCGAATTAGCTAATAAATCCATTTGAGGGGATATCTGCTGCAACAATATGCAGGGTTTTAAAAAATCGGCTTCAAATCAAAAGAGTTCTGGCATATACATGGACGATCTAATCATCCAAATATATGTAACAACTCATTCAAGTAAAAACACTAAAATTGAGCAAAAATGATCCCCATGCCACAACATGCAAAAAAAAAAAAAGACACAAAGTTATGTTAATCTTCTACGTAGTCAATCAAGTTCAAATCTATATCTCCACACGGTAAGACTGTCAGAGGTCGAAATACAGCTTCTACCTTTATTAATAACAGTTCCTGATGAGTAAATGTCAAAGCACTAGTCCTTGAAAACATGCGTCTATATATACTAATTCGAAATGTAAACAATTACATATACACATGTACGTTGTCTATATATGTAAAGAATACTAGATTGTAAGATGTCAAATGTACCATTTCGAACAATTTTATATAACTTTGTAAAGATTGGTTATCGTAGAGCCTTCTTAATGTAGTTTCTTTATCTATTTAGACAAAAAAAAAACCTGTTTCGAACAATTTTTTGTTTTTGTTTTTAAAGGATTATAAGATAGGGGAGAAGACCGTTACTATGTGTGGTGGGAATGAGAGAGAACAAAGTTCTAGGTGAAAATTTGCTAGTCGTCGACTAAAGATGCTTTTAGCCAAGCTATATTACCTATATAGGTCAATCACCATGAAATGAGGGCGCTCGGGAAGGGAAAAGAGAAATGCAAATCATACCAAATATCTTTGTTTACGAAATGTGGGGGTCAAAGTCTCAAAGAGGTGACTGGAGGTCAATATATAGACACCTTAATAAAATGGACCTGATTTCCAACTAAAATGTTTCAGCCTGCCAGATTCCTACAGTATTTAATGGTTCCTCCCAATTTTATGTTCTTAATTAGAATATTGCTGATTTTAATAAAAAAGAATTTCCAGTTGTAATTATGGCTTTGTATCCCAAGTTCCCAACATGGTTTACTACCTGCAGCGATTTGTAAATTAACATAGTAACATAACCATGCAGCCGATTTCAAATGAATTTCAATTCTGAATCCTTTCCCATCTGCATTGGCGAAACTTACATGTTGTGTGGTTTTTGGGGATTGTTTGACATAGCCAGTATCGATCTATCTTGCTAGGTTTTCTTGTCAATGGCTTCATGTATGATAAATTCACGTCAATTAGTGGTTGGCATGGATTTGACAACTCACGACTCAATGACGACTTCTGTCTATACGGCCTCCATCTACAACTTACTTTGGTCAAAGTCATGTGAATATAAATATCATTGTCCACAATTGATATTATCTTCATTTGAACCCTTTTGCCCTCATTTGAGAACACGACGGATTTACTAGCGCGATGAAACAATTAGACCGTGAAGTCGGTGAAGAGATTGCATTTTAAATCGGTACTTTTAACAATATTAAAATTAACTGGGGATAGTCGATCGATCATCACAAAATTCATATTAATAACGATTTACATGTTGTGTTTTAATAATAATTTTAATAATTAATCCAAAATCCGTGATTTGGGAATATCATGTCTCTGTTATATTCTTCATGCTTACTCCAAACTCATTTCATAATTAGTACATAAACTTCAAACTTGGATAGAAAAAATGGACGTCTAGTTGAAAAAATACAATCGAAGAACTAATTATTTTAGCAGATTCTACTTAATTTTAAGCAAAGAATCATAAGAGATAATTACTTGTCAAGACAAAATTACGATTATGTTTGTGGTCCGTGGATTGCTACGTGCAAAGTACTAAGACTCGATTGGTGTAGCTTTTACAATGTCAACCATTCACAATTATTGGAGCGTACATATGTTCTTATTTCTTAACAATGTTCTTACAATATGCATGCATGATAGAGTCAACTGCAGTTGATAACAAACACAAAACTGACTACAGTAGGAGTATTGCACCTCTTTGTTCTTCCATATGCATGGTTTATATGTTAACGAAAAATTGCATTGCTAAAAATGCAGATACAGATATTGGTCTAAAGTCTAAACTCTAAAGAACTTGGGTGTAGGTGACCGGAGTTTAAATGAGGATGGAGGACCATACTACGGAGGAGTGGACCAGCAAGCACCTGAAAAAATAAGTAAGGTGTTTGTATATGTGTATGTATTGCTGGGTAACTGTAACTTTCTATTTGTCAGTGAGTCTGTGTCGCCATCTTGAATCCCCCGCGACCGTAGTCTTAGTAAATACAAGTGAAATTTTTTCATTCCACGAGGAATTGATTCCCCCTTTTCCTCCTCCGCGGATTTTTCTGGGGGCTTAAAATTGTATAGAAGCTTAAAATTTTCCCAATTTAAATCTAAATTTTCATTGATTTTTTTATACACATAATTTAGTGTCTCCATACAATAAAGTGTTTCATAGTAAAATTTTCCCCTCCTCCTCCTCCTCATTAGTTTTACCGAGAAATTTTCCAGATAAACTAATTCACAATCAAACGAAACTCAACGCAAAATTTCCTATAAATGGGTGGCTGAATTAGCTCAACCAAAACCACTGTGGACTCCTTTTCTGGTGTCTCATCCCCATCACAGTCTTTCCTGGTCGTCGTCAGTCGTCACCCTTCCTCTTTCCAGGTATAGGGTTTTGGCTTTTAGGGTTTCTTGAGTTTTATGGACTTAGAGTAGCTGATGGTGTCATTAGGTCATGATGAAAAGGATTTCAATATTGATGGGTAAGGCAATGCTTGTGTTTCTGTGTTAGATTTGCATGGTAGAGCTTGAGAGTTTACCGAGTTACACTGAGTCAGAGCGATTGAGTTGGGAAGAGAGAGAGAGAGAGCGAGTCGTATTTCTGGAAGACGACCCAGTTGGTAGGGTCGATGGCGGGTCGCCCTACTTTAATTACTTTGTCCTTTTCACCTTCCCCTCTCCTCCTTTTTATCTCCATATAATCCTTCCCTTCTCTTCTCTCCTCTCCTACAGCCATTTCTCTCATTCACTCACTCACATAGAAGAGCTCTCTCTCCCTCTCTCTCCTTCTCTATGTCTCTCATGGCTTCTTCAGCCTAGGGTTGGATTTGTGGGATGGAGAAGATCAAACAAAACCAAGGAAAGCTTTTGTTTTTTTTGAGGGGAATGTTGTCTGGCTCGAGGCCCCTATAACCAGATCTATGATCTAACTCATCTCACTTGACAATACCTGATCATCTGTCTATGATATCATAGATCATGATCAAATTGAGATGCAGATCATTGAATCTACATTTAGCGACGTCGGACCAGGCTTCATTCCCCCCAATTACTTGCTTCCGATGACCCAGATCTTGCTCTATACAAATCCACCCCCGCGTTCGGTTCTGCCTTCAGTGGATTTGTGGTTTTTATTTTACTCATGAACTTTAGCCTGTTGTGATTTTGTTTTTGTGGTTGTTGGGCAGAACAGAAGCTGATTGGGGTAATGATGAAGGGTTTTGACTGTGGTTTTTTTTTTTTGGTTTACGCTTTTAACTCTGACGGATGTGGGGAAAGACCATCATTACACTTTTATTTTTATCTCAAAATTTCATAAAAATGTTTGCAGGAGTTTTTAGGCTTCTTTGTCAGTCTCAGTGCCTCCTTCACTCTCTTTCTTCAGGTCCTTCATATCATTGGGTTATGATGGTTTTCTTCCTCCTAATATTGGCTTTCAAGAATTTTTCTCTGTCAACCTCTGAAACTCTAAAGACTTTTAATTGGCTAGCGCGGTTCCTTTTATTTACGACACCCCTTGAAGCCCTATTTCTCCTTGTTCATAATAGTATAGGGTTTTTAGCTTCCACAGAGTCGTTTCAATAACCTTCAAGTTTTCATCTTGACTGAATATGTGTGTACGTACGAGTAACTAAACGTTTTCAGTTACAGGTTTAAGTGCCGAATATGAAATGTTCCTCATTTCCATTGCTTTTTTTTTTGGTTAATAATTTCCATTGCTTTTTAATTACCTTGCTTTGGTTGTTAGTGATGAAGTGGGTGGAATCAACGTGGAGGTGGCTGTGTATTCTCCGCCTCCTAGATCTGGGACAACTCAGGAGTAAAACTATTGTTCTTAATTGGCTGTTGATATCGGATTTGAGATTTCTTGTACAGATCTGCTTGCTCTGTGTATGTAATCAATTTGCTTAATCAATTTGCTCTGTATATATACGACCTCTTTGATTTTGATAGATGTGATCTAAACTTGTTCTCCTGTACTGCCCTAATCAGACTGATATGATCTTATGTTCTCATTCAATAAAACTGTAATGAGTACTTGAAAAAGGAATAATCTTTCAACTCTTTCAATTCATTCAAGACTGACAGATGCATATGACCAAGTTATATTAAAGAAGCAACCACTAACTCAGTTCCAAACAACTGTTGAGACAACCGTGGCTAAAAACTTGAGGGTTTGTTAATGTGCTTTCAAAAGTTGGGTGAATTCTTGTTTGAAATATAAGTGGAAGAGTAAAACGAAGAAGATATGATAGATAGATTACACTTCTTTGAACAGTTTGCAACTTTGCATAAGACTTCATGCTGGTAAGAAAGAACTATTGCAGTCATTGCTCTAATTCAGAACGTCTCAAAATCTGTGCAATTAGTGGGGAGCTTGGGGTTTATTCAAATTGGTGGGCATTGTATTATTTCTCGTGTGGTTCTGTGTGTTTGTGTTTGCTTTTAATCTCTGTCTGTTACTACTTTCTTAGAGAAGCTTTAGTGATGATCTCATGCATTCTGTTGTGTGTCATCAATTTCAGAAGCTAGAAGCCAAAGGTGGTGGCATAAGCAACACTAAATGCCTTTAATGGCTGCCTCTGAGTCTTGATCAGAAATCTGAATCACATTTTGCCATTATGAAAGTCGAGTCTACATCAGCAGTTACGCCATGGATTCCTAGCACTATGATAATTAATACCATGGCCATAGATAGATGGATGGAGAGCCTGATGTTTCAATTTGAGCACCAACTGTTTGTGTCTTTTGCATAACATAACCCAATGCCTATTTATTTCGGAAAATTCTACTGTAAATTAATGTATGTTATACATTTTATATTTAACCGTCGATATTGTTTTGCGAGTGAGGTCAGAAAAAAAAATATTCATTATCAACTGTTGGATGTGAGATGTATAGCATGCAGAGTAACTCATTTATTTCTATATAATTTGTTATCAGTGATGTTCGCACTGTTCCCAGTTTCCCAGTTGTACCGTACAAATGACAATATGTCAGCTTAAATGGTGCAACCCGTGTGTGTCTATATGGTCTATGTTCTAGCCCAAACCCAAATAAACCAGCAACGAATCTTCTTCATCCCTCGAAATTATGGCCTGCAGGTAATTATTTGATGAGCAGTAACAGTACTATACGTAGGCATCATCAGCTGCAGAAGCTTCAAAGGGGAAGCTGCAATTTCAGATTTGGTTTTGTTGAAATTATACATGACTTAATATGGAACTGAGTTGGGAATTGAGCTTTGTTTCTGGGTTGTAACTGACTAATTGATTTTTAATGTGGGTTTTGAAGGACACAGAGATGGAGATCATCAGGGAACAAGTTTATGGATAATAATAGTACTACTACTGCTAATTCGAGAAATCATGGGCATAGCTTTTCAATTAGTCCCACAATCATGTCCCTGAAGGCCTGAAAGTTGGCTAAAGGGTTTTGTTCATATACATTAAATAAGCATATGGTTGGTGAATCAATTAAGGACTGTAAGAACTATTATAATTTGAGAAGAAACTTGATTGAAGTGGGTTGTATCACTTCTGCGTATTTTATGATATGATAGCTCATTGCTAAACTACAAACACGTCAACTCAAAAGAAACTTGCCAATATCCTGACTTTGAGGTTTGACAGTTGTACCAGTATGCTTGCTCCTCGTGAAGTGCTCTAATGCTCACCATGTTAACTACAAAACGAGTGTTCGAGTTTAGAACTAGTGCAAAACTGCATATGGTTTAATAATTCTATCCATTGTGTATATTACTAGTTTACTGGTTATTGTTTGGTGATACACTATTTATCGGTTTATGAACAGTTCCATCTTGGTTTGGCTCGGCTCTTGTAAAATCACGTTATTGTCCTCATGTCACGCTATTAGTAGCCACATGTCAAACTTCTTTCCAGCAGCTTCTCGCCGCTTCCTTCTCGACCTTCTGCATCCAAAGACGAAGATCTCCTTCTCGCCTCTGCTTTCATTCTCCTCAACTTTAAAAAATCTTTCAGCAGCCAATTAATCAAAACTATATATTCAATTCTGTTTTATCTTGATCTCTCGGTCTTCAAAACCCATAACCAGAATCACTGTCATTTTTTTAAATTGCAACAAGTCCTGCCATCCTCTTTTCCTCTCTATTCACTCTTCTCGCGTTACAGCCAAGATCTTTGACAGAGAATGAGATGGGTATTGGTGATGGGTTTTCAATTCGATTAACTAATATCACTACTAGCAAAAAGAGTTCTCACACTGATTTTAATCAGTGAGAATTAAAGGTATTTCACACTGATGTCAGTGTCAGAAAGTTATTAGACACGGTACGCATACAGAATGTCTATCGGTGTACTTTGGAGGGGGGGCTAATAGCTATTAGACACGGATTTTACAGTCCGTGTGAGTTGTTGACGTGGGTCCCATGAATATCCACAACTATACTCAATTTGTCCAGCAACTTTTCAGTGTGTGATACTATTATCTACACTGATATCAGTGTGTGATACTTTCAATCCTCACTGATATCTGTGTGATATTATTATCCATACTGATATCAGTGTGAGTAGTTATAATAGATTTAAAAAAAAATCAATATTAGCCTGATATATATATATATATATATATATATATATATATTCAAGCTTTTAACAACAAAACAAATAAATTCATAACTCCATCCAGAATATTACATTTAACGTGGATGAATCTTGAGCACTACTCACACCATTTTTCACTTTTGATTTAGAATCACCACTCAAATGTATCAAGAAAGTAAAATGTGTACGTTTTTCATCTTCAAAATCAACACTTTCATCAATATGCCTCCCAAATTGTTGACCAGCCTTGTACCTAAATGTCCATATTAGCACCATTTATTTTACATACCAAGTTAGAGTTTGCAGTGCATGGAATGTGCAACAAAGTGCTATTATAAGTAAATAGACATCAACATTCTCTACCACAGAGCAAAAACCAATGAGTAATAATATTAACTAGCAATCATAAATCCAGCAAACGTAAATATAAACTAGCCAGTGAGAATGCTTCTTCTTGCAGGGAACTAAATTTCATAATTACTTGCTTAATATGTTGGAACCCCACATAATAAAAAGGAACCACCAATTTTTCTTCATGGTTACCATGTTACAAATCAGAGTTGAAAATACAATTCCATATCAATAAGTTCTAGTCTTCTAGACATGAATTTCGATAGAAGGAAGCACTCTAATTATAATTTCTCACCAAGAATTCGATATACAGTAGGCAGATGGTCTGAGATTGGACGAGTAAGAACTCTAAGCCCAATTTTCACCTGCACAGCTCAGTGAAAACATGAACATATCAGGAGAAAGCAAAAAAATGAATTGCAACAAAACTACCAGCAAATTCAATATGTTGCCTTCAATTTTCATATCATATATAATACAAAATCGAGGAATATGGCATATATTTTACAAGATTGAAGGATTTAACAATTATCAGAGAAGGTCCTTCAAAGTACTTTACCTGTTCTAACAACAAACATATTTCATATTCAACAATTCATGGTTACTGAGTACTCTTCTCCTTAGAGAAAAAGTAAAAGTTTCAAATTGTATGTAAATCAAATTATACATATTAGTTATATACTCTTAAGATTTCTGACTTCACACAATCGCATCTCAGAAATCTAAGACATTAGAATTGATAGCCTAATCTTATATGATTAATCGGGTGCATGTATCTAAATGTTTTTGTAACGACCCCAAAATTCTGAGCTTAAAAACTCAAAATTCTAAAGTCGTTAAACACAAAATAATCTCAATAAAATCGAAATTATTCAAATGTCACAGCGGATCAATTCTGAGTTCTCAATTCAACTCAGACAAACCAATTATTACAACCCAAATTTATAATCCATACATAAAATGGAAATGTAATAATCCTCACAAATCACTCACAAATCTCACAAATAACATCACATCAATTCACGCTAAAACCTCACCACAAGTAGGACACAAACGACTTCGATCCTCCGGAGTCGTCGCTCAACCTCCACTAATCAGCACATGCAGAGTTATCCCCTACACCATCGGATTGGTGCACCGAGATTGTAAACACAAACCCGGTAAGCTTTACAGCTCGTATGAGTAAAATGAAAATATAATTCGCATATCAAAATATACGAAAAATCACAAATCAACAAATATAAATGCCCTCATGAGTCAATGGACAGCCAATCTGGTTGTCCCAAAGACATATGAAATGAAACGCTCATGAGAAAATTAAGTAACCATTCTGGTTACCCAATGCATTTATAATACGGGTACCAAGAATGCTGGTACACATCTGTTACCCCTCTCGTAATACACCGCCGATATTGGATAGCCACCCGCTACCCAACATCCAAAACAATCTGAGTACCCATGAGCAGATAACCACCCGTTACCTCACATGCAGTACTAAGGCAGACAGACTAGAGCTCTAACTGTATCGTAACTTTCGCCCGGCCAAAGGCTAGGTTTCGACTTGCCAAACACGTACAATAATCTCACATCATATTGTACCAAAAATCAGGTCCGAAGACAATTCACATTTTAACAATCTCAATGTTAAAAATCACGTACAATATTCTCACATCATATTGTACAATTCAAATCACATGCTCAATATAATCACAATAAAATCATAACAGTATATTATATAGCAAACTATATATATTCGTACTTATTTACCATTTATACAATACATATATAGTCCACTATATCTTATACATGTCATATTTCACCACACATGTTCAATACACAAACTTCCGTCATTGAAATGACCATTTCTAATGAATTAATAACAGTATATAATATAATGAACTATATATATATGTACTTATTAGTTATTACCATTATACAGTATATATGTAATCTACTAAATTGTATACATGTTGTAATTCATTATTAAATACTCTTGCAAAATCTTGAATCACCGCGAGAGTAGATTCGTAAATATGTGAGATTTTACTCACCTTATTGACTTGAGCGTAATTCCACAATTCCCGAAGATAATTCTTTTTCTCGATTTAACGATCACCTTGAAAAGATAAGAAAAGAATTTAGAATAGTTTCGTAAACCTTTAAATGCCGAAACAGTAATAATCGGTTACTGTTCAGCAATTTTCAGTTTTACGAAGTTACTGTACAGTGTAACTGTTCACTGGTACTATTCACGGTTAATGTACAAATATACAATTAATACGTATTTATGTACGTATAAATACTATATACGTATTTATGTACGTATAAATACTACATACGTATGTCTGTACGTATAAATACTATATACGTATTTATGTACGTACACGTACTGTTTAGATGTAAATACAATCTCAGTAAATAAAATTTACTAAATTACCCTTTTACAAATTACTTTTTACATTTACTGAAAATAATTTATATTTACATTTACCGTAGGTAAAATTTAATTACATTTACCGTACGTAAATAAAATTTACATTTACATTTACCGTACTTAAGTAAATTACCAAAATACCATTCTCGGAATCACTGTTCACGCCGCCGCACGTGGCGGCGCGTGGGGTACACGCGCCACCCGCCGGCAGGCCGTGCATGGGGCACACGCGCCGACACCGGTCACGGCTCGTATCACGCCACCGCCGAGCCCATTCTCTTCTCCTTCCTCCCCTCTTCCTTCCCACGGCATCACACCGTGCCTAGGCACCACCGTGCGTTTACACGCGCCGCCCAAGGCGGCGGCATCTCCTCCAAAACCTTCCTCCTCCAATCTCTTCCAAAACGCAACCAATCAACCACAAATCGACAATCAAGCATCACAACAAACTAATCATGCTAACCCTCACCTCAATCAAGCTTGTAGACCACCGGAGTTTGGCTTTGACACGGCGGAGGAACGCAGCAACTTGGAGATGTTGGTGGAGCTCCGGCGCGGCGAGAGAGGGCGCGTTCTACTTTTGGTCGCCTGCGGGGGGGGGGGGGGGGGGGGGTGGTGCGGTGCGTCCTAGGCCGGCGGTGAAGACCACGTCTCCCTGAGATGGGAGATGGATGGCGAAGCCGAGAGGGGAGAGGGAGTCTTCGGGAGAGAGAAGGAGAAGGGAGGCGGGGGAGAAAGAGAGAGAAGAGGGTTTCTGAAAATGGAAACCCTACTTCACAAAATTTCCTTTTATACCCCCCTTAAAATAAGAAACTAACTTCCGTCATTAATAACTTTTACATACGACGTCCGATTTGAACGCGTCACATATCCACGAACTCGTATCGACGAGCTTTACAACTTTCGTGAAGAAAGTTTTCGCAAACGATCGACAGAATAAAAGTCGATATATACGTTGCGGAAATGTAACGTTTTTCTAAATAAACGTTCTGAGACCGTTTCCGTTTCTTGTTTTATAACGTCGCTATCAATCACATTCATTCTAATTAAAATTCGCAATTTCATAGAATTCAAATCAAACTAAAATTGTTTGAAATTTTAGGGTTATTACAGTTTTAAACTAAGCACAATAAAAGAATCAAGAAAGAGACCAACTTCTATTACATGAAATGAAGTGTCGGTGACTACTCTAAAATCAAAGTCACCCACAAACTAGTGAACCATTTTTTCCTTTATATAAATAAAGCCTCATCAGAAGTCACTTAAATGATTCCCTCCGCTGCTAATCCTCAATTTTTCTATTAAGCTCAGAGACAATTTTTATGTAGTTATTCTAAAGAGTCAAGTTCAAGTGAGTGACCTACATCGAGAAGATAATTTTATAAAGTACAGTTCAAATCTTAAAATCTGTGTGTTGTTGAGTAAGAATATAAAGCAAGGTTGTTTTTTTTTCAAGGAACTTATAATTGTCTTTATTCATTCATATTAGTAGAAGAGAGTTTGTTTAAATTTGAAGCTGCTGCAGAGTGAATGGATCTTTAAATTCGTGGAATCAACTTGAAATACTGAAGCAAGCATGTAGGAATTTTAACTACGGATCATGCTATACATATACCATACATAATTCAAGTCCAAGCATCACAACTTATAACAAACAAAACTGAAATAATTACACCTGCGCAAGACCACTCATTTTTATTCCAACTCAAAACATTAAAAAAAACAAACAATTATCACAACATTGCAGAACTACTAAAACCATGTACTTATCTATGTACCCTGGTTTCTGTTTTGGAACAGAAGAAAAACTCAACAATGTCATGAGTGTTAATAGGCATTTCATTTAATGATTTCAGGTAAAGAAAACCAACAAGTAAATTATCCTGCCTTACACTTTGACACCACGGAAACAACCAAAATTTGAAAGTTATACAGAGTGACAGAATTGCCCACTTACAATGCTTGGACTTGATTAATTCTTCACTCCAGATGTGTCAGGGGACACAAGGCCAACATCATCCACACCAATTGACGGTTGTGTAATAGCAAGAATATAAGTCTATTGTACTACACCTAATAACATCTACATATATGTACTATATGTACATTACACATGCACTGATGCACATATATTGAAATGATGATCACTTTCTTTACCAAGTTTTTAGATAAAGGTTACTTTGATTGATTACTCAAGAATCAGGATATTGTGCTAGTCAACCTCCACCTACTACCCTCGATGTTCATCCAAAGAAACTGAAGAATGTGAATGAAAGCAAACCATTTGGCTTCAGACCAATGTTACTCTGATTGGTTCTCAAGAATTAACAGCTTCTTTAGCAACAATGCATAGAGAAGAACAAAGTTATTTCAACAATTCATAACAACAGATTAACTATAACTTCAATTCATCTCGCAAAAAAGCCAAAAATCCCAAACCCATCAACCTAAAAGTTCCAAACACCAAATTCAACATAGAATGGGAAGGGAAGGGAAGAATAGCAAACGAAGAAGGGAAGAGGAAGATTTACCAGAAATGAAGGCTCTCCGTACGTCGCCAGCTTTCAGCTCTGTGTGACCGTCACAGTCAACAAAAGCTATGGGTCAGAGATAGTCGCCGCCGGAGTCCGAGGTGGATGTCGGGGTCGGAGGTGGATGAGACATAAACACGGAGAATTTTGAGGAGAAGGGTTTGAGGTAGAAGAAGAAGGCTTTGGTTGTGGAGGAGATGGATCTGGGAGTGTGAGGTTGAAGCTAAATTTTGAATCAGTATTACCCACTGATTTATGTATAAAATAAATTATATTGCACACAGAAAACTATGTGTAATTTTTCATTACACACGGATAAATGTATGCGTTATATCAGACACTGACAACAATGACCACAATATATACAATAAAAGAAAATAATAAATTGAAAATAAGCTAATAATCAATACTCACTGAAATATGTGTGTGGAATCGGTATTTCACACGGATGTCAGTATGTATTTTTATAGGCACTGATTTTGGTGGTTATTGTAAGGTATAAATGTCTGATGAGCTCATATGAATTTATCTCACACGGATGTCAGTGTGAATTGGTATATGCCACTGATTTACAGTGGTTAGTGTGAGTAAAATCAGTGTGAGACCAATTTTTGCTAGTAGTGTATGTGTTTTTCTTGATTTCTAGCTGATTAGAGTTTTCTTTGTGTTGCAGCTGATGATTAGTAATCGATCATTCTGATATCCATTCGTTTGTTGTTCAGGTTGGCTTACTGCTCTCATATTTATATCTCCTCTCTCTCTCTGGGGTACTAGGTTTACATATGAAAAAAAAAATTATTCATAGCTTTTATCACAAGATCATATGTGTCTTTACATACTTTGTGGAATTTGTTGGTTATTATTCATAGTTTAATGATTCGTGCTTGGAAGATAATTTTGTGGGAATGAGGGCGGGATCTAAATTATGCATTTGATGTAGTATTTGAATATTTCTTATTGTGCGATTTGGGGATAATTGTTTGTTGTTAATGTTTATTTGATTTACTTGGTGGGCTGACTATTTATGGTTGTTTTTTCTGTCTGTCTGTGTGTTGCAGATTTTTAGTTTTTCACTACTTCAGTACACTCATGTAATGTGTTTCGATATTTGAAGGTTGAACTTTACTTAGATCTATCATATAGTTCAATTAGTAAGGCGGTGCTTGAATGGCCAATCATTAACTCCTAAATCATGAGTGAAAGAGATTAAATGAGGGAAAGAGATTAAATGCATGCATGCATTTTTATTTAGGACAATATCGAGCACTTTCTAAATTGCATGCTTCTTCCTTTATTTGTTGCATTATCTCTGTCTACTGAACTCTTACACAGGAGAAGTAAAATCTTGAAAATTGGTTCTGTTGCATGCTTTGTTTTTATTACATGGTTGATACTTTTATACATAATTATCTTCTTATTATATTGTATTTTTTTCCGGCTGTACTGTTGTCAGGTAAAACTTAATAAGTGAATTACTTGAGTTGCAGAGGTGCTGTTTTGTGCAAATTGAACAGGTATTGGTTTATTTTACAATTACTCCTTTCCTTCGTCTATATTGTTTTAATATTGGAGACCAGGTCAGCTCATTCTTTTTTCCCCGATCATATTGGATTTTGATTAATTTATGAGAGTTTTTCTTCATACCTCTTAAATTGACACTTGAACCTCCATCTTTTTCCTAAACAGTTTTAACTTAGTCAATGCATATGAAATTACTATTAACATATAACAATAAAAATACAAATATAGATAATTATCCTTTATATTTATTGCTAGACAATCCAAAATGATATATCAAATTGCATTAAATGATTTAATTGATTATCTTCTTTTTTGATAAACATCATTATTCAAAAATTTAATGTAGTTGATAAACATCAAATTGAATGTGGACGATTTAATGTATAAACTATATGACTATATAGAATTTCTCATAAACTTCGATTTGAGCCAAAAATAAAACTCGTTCATTAGATGTTAGAATATTTCATATACGTTGATGAACAAAACTCGTTAATTAGAAGTTAATATATTTCATATACGTTGATGTTACTATCAATGAATGAAAAATATAGTTTACCAATTTATTATGAATTTTTAAAACAAGTGGAAGAGTGATCGACTTAATTTGAGAAGATAATTTGTGTGATTATTAGACATTTTTCGAGTTGTATATAATAAATGAATTTGAAATAGAGTAGAAAATAAATTAATATATGGTAGTATGATTGATATATCAAATTAGATAATTGACATTTTAGGAAAACTTTGGAGGTCTAAATAGTATTTTAGGTATCTATAAAAGTAAAATGAAGGTTTATTGAGTAAAAATGTCTAAATACTGTTTTTAGAAATATGAATAGAAGTTCCATTCACTTATTTGTAAAGCAACACAAATAATCTTTTAATCTATATAGAACACAACTATATGCTGATTTGTTTGGAATATAGTATGCACATGGCTCTTCCATCCTAATTTCATGTTGTTTGTGGCATTGAAAGTCAAAATTATCTATCATCTTTCCATGCCATATTAACTGGTCTTTGATATTACTTATATATATATATATATTTGTGTGGCCTCCAAACTCTATTTAGATTTGAGACAATTCATTTTACACCTAATTTAAAGAAGAGATTTTCGATTAAACCCATTTTTTTTTTCGTTTCTATTTACACCCAAAAGTCACCATGTAGGATTAATATTAAAAATTTATTCTCTCAAAATTACAAAAGTTGCCACTCAAGTCAAATTTATAACCTACCTAATTTACTAATAATTAACTTAATCTATTCCATAATCTAAACTTATTACATTAATATTAATTTTAATCACAAATTTTGTAATTCGTTGCCTTAATGTAATGATTAATTGTGCCAAAGTCATGCAATCTAAATTTGGAAACCAAAGTTAAATGAGATGTTTCTTTTATACATTTCTTTTATGTTTAAAAATATTTCTATCATATAGGTATATTATTTAATTAAACTTACTATATAGGTAAGTTATTTAATTATACGATATAAGTGTATTATTTAATTAGTCCTACTATATAGGTAAGTTATTTTTGAAAATAAGTTGTTTCAATTTCGTAAATGAAGTTGGTCATCTATGTAGGTATGTTATATTTTACTATATTAAATTGGTAAGTTTTCTATTTTTACTATATAGGTAATTTACATATTTATACTATATAGGTAAGTTATCTATTCAAAATGTAACTATAATCTTTTGGATTTTTCTCAATATCTTGTCAAAACGTTAATTAGTTTAGATACTCGCATAGTTGTGTGATTATTAGTAAATTATTCTAGAGATTTGTTTAAAAGATGACAATATATATCTAAATATTAGACAAAGTAATATAATAACAAGATAAGTACCTTATATAAGAAACACAAAGTGTAAACACTTTCGTGAAATTCATTACTTGTCTTGTATTATTCAAAACGTTTCCTCACACTACACCACAAACATTCATTAATAGCGTCCGAAAAACGTTATCGTAGGATTCGATAGTGTTTTAATAAACACTATGTCAGCTCCCGCTATAGTAGATCTCAGGTCTTTCATAGTGTTTTGCAAACGCTATCAAAAGTTTAACTTCAATAACATTTCTAAAGCGTTGTAGTATAAGTTTTTAATAGCACTTCATAAACGCTATGTAAAACAATCAATAAGAATTACTAAACGATGTCATTTAGGATGCTACCATATATGAAATACAATACTATTGATCATTCAATAGCATTTATATGGTGTTGTATATCCTATATTTGTACAGCAACAAGTATTCACATAAAAAGAACACCAATTTGATTAATAATCACATAAGTAACCAATTTACAATGTGTCTGGTATTAAAGTTACAACATCACTAACTCCTACTATACTAACTAATGATACAAATTAATGTTGCTAGAATCAAAGCACCAGCTATGGTCTTAGAATTTCTCTTCTGAATCTTCACATAAAACATAGCAATGGTCTTCTAATGTTGTGATTTTTGCATTGGCCTGCTATAGTTCTCACAACGACCAAACTTGCAAATAAAGTCGATCTTGAAATAAGTGCAACTAAAAAGGAAAGTTTTGAAAAAATAATTGCTGGATATATAATGGATACTTGAACATGGTTAGTTTCTACACTACATAATCAAAGACAAGTTATTGTCTACTACAGTACTACCTTGCAGAATAAAAACACAATTTTGTATGCAAAAATCCCAACTATAATCAATTGAGAACCGCAATACACATAACATATTTAAGTAAAGTTTCAAAGTTTCCAGGTCAAATAGAAAGTGACCGACAGACACATAATCAATACATTTGATTACCCTCCAAGAGTGGAATTGTAACTTTATAGTGTATTACTTATAAGTATAATTCCCATACAAACTCTGTAACCTTTTGCGACCACAGTATATATATTGTTTGGGAGGTGAACACATTGGGACCTTGTAGCGAGTCGATCTTTTATTTTCTTGGATTGGGGGTGTAAAAAATGTTCTCAGTTTTAGTGCTTTAAGTTCATCGAAGTAATGAACTGTACATATATCAAACATGAAAAATAAGAATGTACGTACAATTATAAAGTGATGCCACTTGGTTGTTATATAATATATAGTGGTACAATTATAAAGTGTTTTAGTGCTTTAATCATTTCTAATATAAAGTTAGTGTTTTAGTGTTTTGTTTAGCTTCTACAATCTGAACAAACACAAAAACAAAAATATATAGTTAGTTATAATATATATATATATATACATATATAAGTTGAATATATCACATATTCACATTGTTAATTTTAAATTACCCTTTCTTGATCAGTAGTACCACTTGGTCTTGCTTGTCCTTTCAACTTCAGCATAATAGCCACAAAATTTATTCACTTCCGAGTTGAATTCCAGACCAGCGATTCATGAGAGAACTTGGATTACGATCAGGCTCTACTTCAAAGTTCTTTTCAGCATGGAAATACTCCCAGATCCTTTTCCAATATGCAACACCTTTTTGATCATTTCCTATTATTGGATCAAGGGTAGTATTGAGCCAGGCAGAGACAAGAAGGTTGTCTTCTTGAATGGAAAAATTCTTGGCTCTTTTAGCTTTCCTTTTGGTTTTGGGGTCACTTGGAACACCAACTTGACTTTAAATAGGGCTGTGACTAGAGCTAATAGCATCACCAAATGCAGGAGAACCAAACATTGAATATATATTATCATTATTCCCTGAGTTTCCATTGATGATATTGGCATAATTTTGAATATCATCTCCTAGATCTATTGCCACACGAGGGACTTGAGAAGAACCCATCTACATGTATAAGAATTAACAATCAATATGGAACACGTCAATCATATAAGAAAACCATCTACATGATATTGATGGTATGTAACTAGTAGTATATTTCATATTAACAGTACTAACTACACTGATGTTTAACAACACGTCCAAGGACTTTTGAATGAGAACGGCAAGATTTATTAGTCTCTTAGAACAGTGGGAATGATGATGAACTGATAATATTGTCTCAGTGTACATGAAACATACATTTGTACATACACTTTCAACACACATATATGGTTATGAAACCAGAATCCTATATGTCATAAAAGAAAGAAACCTGAACACATATTACGCTACTGTATAGGTATGCATGCATATATTATGTCAAAATGTGATCAATCCTATCAAGTCAGTAATCTCATATCGATGCTGCGGCTACAAGCCCACCCAACAATACTTCAATTTCTATAATACTAGAAGCAATATTCATCAAATCACAAAAATAACCAAGAATCCAAGATCTGGACTTTGATGAATCTCATTCAAATCTCATACTCAATCTGATATTCCACCAACGCAGTCAAGTTTCAAGGTAGTGATTCCATATATATGATTATACATCAATTAAACAAGATTCATGCTTACCGAACAAAGTTTGAGATTCAGGATTTACGAATCCCCCACAATTTTCAATCACCCAGACCAAAACAAAATATGAAATTGAAAAGATCAAACAATAGGATGAGAAGAAAACGAATACCCAGAGGTTTGAATTTGAATGAATCTTTCCGTTGGAGGAGATAGCGAGCGTGTCGAGTTTCTCTCTCCTCTGCTAGATATAGCGAGCGTAATAGCGAAAATCATTTTGGCGAAAGATATAGCGAGTCTGCTGGAGCCTGGATTTTTCTGGTTTCCGGCGTTAACGCTCGCTAAAATAGCCTAAAATGAGATTTTGCGAGGCTGGTAAAGATGCTCTAAATACTTATCTATCCAAGTATACGGTGGATAAAACATCAATATGTAATTCATAGTTCTTTACATATTTGTAACCTCACCTTAGGGTGTTGGTTGATTCACAATTTCGTGTCCATCTAATATAATGACGACCACATTTATGTTGGGAACTTTTTCAATGAGCACCATAATTTGAGGACTTTTTTTTGACAAAGTGAAGGTACATATATTGGCCTCCATATAGTTGATGAAGATCCAAAGGTGTGGAGGACAAGTCATGTAGATTTGGTATGCAAAAGGAGAATTTAATTTGTTTCCTAATTGGACTAGGAAAAGATTATGGTTTGTTTTTCCTACCAAAGAAGTCTCCACCGATTTGATTATGGGTAGATTGATATATATTTGAGAATATATATTTAGTTAAATGGCGTTTGGGAATTGTTATAGAAAAGAGATTTATTTTAAAAGGTGTATTCCATATTTATATGGATTTTTTCCTTTTCTATCTAAAGTTGTATTAGGAAGGGATTTGAGTTTAATACCTATTTGTGCTAGGGTTTAGATGATGGCCGGCTGGTATATATAGGATATATATATGCAGTATGTTTGTGAGCCTTCAAGTACACACGGATAGAGAAGAAATAAGGTGAAACCAAATAGAAGAAATTTCACAAAAAGGAGAGCTTAGTGCTAGGAGATCTGTGTGACTTCATTGAAGACCTTAGTGGCAACATCAACGTTCTTAGTGAGGTTGATCATTCGTGTGACTACAACGATCTTAGTGAGGTTGTATCGTCACTTGAAGCAACGATCTTAGTGAGGTTGTTTCATGCTTGATTGTGACTATCAAGTAAGAAGTATTTTTACTTTTGAGAATAACAGTATTATTGATTAAGGTGTAATCATTGTAATATCGTTTATTCAATAGAAAAGTAAAATTCTTCTACATATTCCGCTGCTATTACTCGTTATTGTTCTATCTTGTATTTTCAATTGGTACCAGAGCAGGTCACTAGACGTACTTAGTGAGATCTGTGGGATTAAAGATGGAACGTCAAGGATTGAATCAACCACCCATGCTCTACAGTATGGATTTCGCTCAATGGAAGCTTCAAATGAGATCCTTTATATATGGTATTGATTTTCATGCATGGAGAAGCGTTGAACGTGGATGGAAACCTCCAATGAAAGATGTTAATTCAAAAGCTACTGAGAGGACATCCACTGGTGAATTAAAAGATGAAGATGAGTGGACTGAAAAAGAGATTAAGGCTAGTGAAGGAAATCACAAGGCTCTTAACGCTCTATATGCGTCAATGAGCAGAGAAGAAAGGAAAAGAGTTCAGAATTGCGTTACAGCCAAACAGGTTTGGGATAAACTTTGTGTTTTAAATGAAGGTAATGATACTGTAAAAGAACAAAGATTACAACAATATTATTCTGAAATCGATGCTTTAAAAATGAGAGATGATGAAACTATTGATGATTTTTATAGTCGTTTTACTGATCTCTCTAGTTTATGTGAAAGCCTTGGAAGACCGTTACAAGAATCTGATATTGTAAGAAAAATATTACGGTCTCTTCCAAAGTCTTACAGGATGAAAAAGACAACGATTCAAGAACAATATAATCTCAACACATATTCTGTGGACTTGTTGATTGGAAATCTGAAGGCTTGGGAGATGGAGCTTGAAGAGGATGAAAGACCGAAAGGTAACAATTCTAAAAATATTGCTTTAAGTGTTACAAAAAATCCTAAATCAAGCTCTGAGGAGGCTGAAAATAATGAACTGTTGATTTTAGAATTTGAGAAATTTTTGAGTCAGAGAAAGTCAATTTCAAATGAACAAAATAATCAAAATTCTAGGAGGAATTTTAATGGAAATAATAGGCGTTTTGAGAAACGTAATGATAATTACTCACAAAAGAAGTATGAGTATGGAAGTAGTAGTAATAGTAATAAGAAGTGTTATACTTGTGGTGGCATTGGCCACGTTGCTACTAACTGTGGAAATAAAAAATTTGATTCAGGTAATAAGGCTTACAAGTCCTCTTGGAGTGATGATGATGATAGTTCCCCAAAAAGGGACAAAATGTTTGCTCTTGTGTCTTCTTTCTCTTTAGATTATGCAGGTTCAAAAATTGAGGATGAAGAGGATCAAGAAGAAGATGGAGAAAACAGCTATGAGGATAATGAGATGTTTGAATATCAAGCAAAAGTTATCAAGGCTGCTGAGAAAATTTCAGAAAAGAATGTTCTATTAAAGCAACAAGTGGAGAACCTGGAAGGTGAAAAAATGGAATGGGAAGTGGAGAAACTAAACCTGAGAAAGAAAAGTGACAATGGTGATCATGTGCTTGAAAGAAAACGGCTTCTAGCAAAGATTCAAATGCTCCAGGATGAGGTAATCGAAAAGGACAATCTAATTGATTTATTAAACTCTAAACTTGGCAAGTTGCAGGTTTTGCTTGATGGAACAGATAACAAGGTTGGAAAATTTCAAAATAGTTCGAAATCGTTATCTGACATTTTAAGTTCAGGAAAGAGCTACAATGATAGAATTGGACTTGGATATACTGGTAAGTCTAGCTCAAATAGAAATTCTAATTTCTCTACTAACTTTGTTCGTGAACAAACAGGTTCAAAGGCAAGTGAAACATATGTTGGAAAACATGAAAAAACTGAGAATATTCAGACTTCCTTCAATTCAAAAGTGATCAACTCGAATGATAGATATGAGAAAGATATTAAAGATATTCGAAGTAAGTTGGAACAACATGGTCAGTTTTTACTTGATATTTCTCACTTTGTCGGTTTATCTAAATCTTATAAAGGAACCAAGCAGGATGTGAAAAAGACTCAGAAATATCCAAGTAAGAAAGTTTGGAGGAAAAAAAAAGACCAGAGTCACATAGAAGCTTATTGTAATATGTGTTGTATTGATATAGAATATGAATCTGATGATAAAGAAACTAGAACTGCAATTGACTCTATAAATGTAACTGCTGATCATTATGTGGATTTGTCTGAATTATCTGATGATGGGTTGCCAATAACTAATAATACAAATGTGCAGTCACAGGGAGAATCAAGAGAAGTTGATAAAAGTTTACAACCTGCAACAAAATTTCGTACAGTTTTTAAACAGGTTCAAAAAGATCATTCAACTAGAGATGTCATTGGAGAAGGCGTTCAGACCAAAGGAAGGACAATGGAAATTGCGTCACACAAAGGAGAAAACGCAGAAAGCTCCGACACTGAAAATGTGGAAATTAACAAAGCTCTAGTAAGTTTTATTAAAGAGAACGTTAAAGGAACTAACGCTGAAATTACAGGTTATTCTGATGCTGATTGAAGAGGTAATCTGCAAGATTGGAAAAGTACTAGTGGTGGTTGTGTATTCGTTGGTAAGAATTTAGTTGCATGACATAGTTAGAAATAAATCTGCACTCATTGTCTATAACAGAAGTTGAATATGTTGATCCATGTAGTTGTTGTACACAAATGCTTTGGTTGAAAAATATGCTTATGGATTATGGTATTCCGCAAGGAAAGCTTGTTGTATTCTGTGATAATACAAGTGCTATTAATATTTCCAAAAATCTTGTTCAACATACTAGGACTAAACACATTGATATACGTTATCATTTCATTCGGAAACTTGTTGATAAGAATATTCTTTCATTAGAATTTGTTTCTACAAATTATCAATGGGCAGATTTGTTCACCAAACCACTGGATACAGAACGTTCTCTGACCTTACGTAATGCCATTGTCATTTGCTCTCAATATTGACAAATAACCGCTTTGGTGAGTACATATGTCAAGGTAACCTTTTCTTGTCCTTGATCTTATCTTACTATAGATGAGTTACTGCATTTTACTTGTTAGTTCTTTAGGACTCTTGACATTGTTACTTTGGATCACTCATCCAGTGTTCTCAGATATTATTCATGATCATTAGCCTTTATGTTTGATTCTCACGTACACATACTTCATAGTGGTGGACAAATCTGAGTTGAGTCACCTAATCAGGAGCCGGTGTAGTTGAATACATGTTATAGATTATGATTGCATGCAAAAAAAAATGTGTAAGGAGTTTGTGCATGCAGTCTTAGGCCAGGCTAGTTCTACATCTCCAGGAGTTGACTAACTACTCGACTCCTAGAGGAATGGACTGGTTAGGATATGATATTTTTAGGCCAGGCTAGCTCTCCTCTCCAGGGATTGACTAACTACTCGATACCTGTTGGAATGGGCTGGCTTGGTCTCCACGGTGGTTGCAAAATTGTCTCAGCAATATACTGAGCATATATTATCATTATCAGGAAAAATATATATAATACAAATTATGGTGTTACAAGGTGATTTTATGGAGAGATAGGGGGAGTGTCGTTTAAGTTGGCTTGCGCATTTAATCACTCCTCATTTTCATTCCCATTATGAAGTATACTCAATGCACATCACATCTTACTATTAGCTAATGATCATGCATATTACTCGAGGATGCTTGTTTGTGTGGTTGATAAAGTGTATTGTCTTGCTCAACAAGAATGTTCAGGTCATTGTATTAACTCTTACTATGGTTGTATGATATGCTTGGACATGTTTGTGTTACTGTGTCATTGTGGTCTCTGTCCTGCCCCTACAAGTAATGTTGAGAGCTAAGTGCATGTAAGGTCTTAAAATGGTTTCTATCCTTAGAGTGGTATGCTTATTGGTACTGTGTAGTTTCAAATTCTTCATGTGCAAAAATTCTTGATCTATTCGAGTGTAGTAATAGGTGTTGGGTTCTAGCTTATCCTTGTTTTGCATACACAGGTCTATTTGAAAAATCATGTATTGTGTGCCATACTTTTTGCGTGAGTATTAATTGGCTGCATGCATGGGTTTGTGGTAATTATGATTATCATTATATATTTTCTCTAGATTATTTGTAGCCGTGCAGTAGTTTATATGAGTTTTGTATGCAATGCTATTTGTTAGAAGGATTCTCCGGGAAATATTCTCATCATTTCCTACCCCTTTTTGGACTCTCTTGCGTGTATATCTTTTAGTCAAGGAAATAAAACCTGAAGCTTATATTGCTATCTCTTTTGTTCTCCTTATAGTGTATTAAGTGTGTAGTCTTTTATCATGCGTGGAGCAAGGAGCACTCGTCATGAGATAGAAGAGGATGATGTTCAGATTACTTTCTCCTCCTTTGGCTTCATCAACTTAGGGGGAGAATCAAGTCCTTACGACATTAAATCAAGTCCCTACGACATTAGTGTTTATGTTTGAGGTTTGTTTATCGGAAAAAAAATTGTACTTACATTGTTCATGGTGGTCTTGTAGGTACTTGATGGTGAAAGTTGCATGGAAGGCCAAAGGGGGAGATTGAAGGTACATATATTGGCCTCCATATAGTTGATGAAGATCCAAAGGTGTGGAGGACAAGTCATGTAGATTTGGTATGCAAAAGGAGAATTTAATTTGTTTCCTAATTGGACTAGGAAAAGATTATGGTTTGTTTTTCCTACCAAAGAAGTCTCCACCGATTTGATTATGGGTAGATTGATATATATTTGGGAATATATATTTAGTTAAATGGCGTTTGGGAATTGTTATAGAAAAGAGATTTATTTTAAAAGGTGTATTCCATATTTATATGAATTTTTTCCTTTTCTATCTAAAGTTGTATTAGGAAGGGATTTGAGTTTAATACCTATTTGTGCTAGGGTTTAGATGATGGCCGGCTGGTATATATAGGATATATATATGCAGTATGTTTGTGAGCCTTCAAGTACACACGGATAGAGAAGAAATAAGGTGAAACCAAATAGAAGAAATTTCACAAAAAGGAGAGCTTAGTGCTAGGAGATATGTGTGACTCCATTGAAGACCTTAGTGGCAACATCAACGTTCTTAGTGAGGTTGATCATTCGTGTGACTACAACGATCTTAGTGAGGTTGTATCGACACTTGAAGCAACGATCTTAGTGAGGTTGTTTCATGCTTGATTGTGACTATCAAGTAAGAAGTATTTTTACTTTTGAGAATAACATTATTATTGATTAAGGTGTAATCATTGTAATATCGTTTATTCAATAGAAAAGTAAAATTCTTCTACATATTCCGCTGCTATTACTCGTTATTGTTCTATCTTGTATTTTCACAAAGGGCTAGTGCGGCTGCCCCTAAGACTTTTTAATGAAATTGTCGAATACAATGGGGGACGTGAAGCCTAAACCCTTAATTACAAAGATCTGATATGATATCAAAGATCTCTACAAACAAGTACTCAACAAAGCACCAACCAACAAAGAGTATTGATTACAAGGGGGACGTGAAGTCTAAACCCCTGATTACAAAGATCTGATATGATATCAAAGATCTCTACAAACAAGTACTCAACAAAGCACCAACCAACAAAGAGTACTGCACAAATGATGACTCTATTTGCTTTTGACCAGCAGTGACATTGTGGAGAGATCACTAGATACGTAACTCTATCAATGATGAAACAACAATTACATATCATAATGTCAATTAAAACAGCTCCCCAACAATGTTGCCGCCGGAATAACCTGATGACACTTACTCTCATCTTATCGCTAGGAGGAAGCGCTCATTTAACAAATAAGTGACATCTACCTAGGGAAAAAAAGGCATAGAAGGTGAAAATATCGGCACAAGACCTATTTTTCCCTACTGAAAAACGATAGGGTATTATTCGCGACATAAAGTCACATCTTAGCAAAAGTAAAAAAAGCTTTAATTGAAATAGAATACAATAAATTTATGACCAAAGTCCAAACCCAAACACAAGCCCGTGCCCAGGTCCAAGCCTTATTTCCAGCAAGCCCAAACCGACCTAACAGACCGCAGAGATGACGACACACCTCCCCAGTCGGCTCCTCCGGACAAGTTCCAACACCAACAACATCGTCACCACCATCTAACACCAACCATCTTACCGATGCGCTTTCTCTCAGTCATGCACCCAATCTCCCAGGCCAACTCCGGCAGACCCGAGATCTGGATCGTAGAGATCTCAGCGTTGGCACCACAACGCCGTCACCCTCTGCCAATATTCAACTCCGCGCCACCACTCACCTGCAAAGCTGACCACATTCCGTCCCAGGAGAAAGTGAACCCAACCCCGCCTCCATCATCACTTGTTGCCCGACGCCAAGAACCTCCACAAGAAACCGAAAAGGTAGCTCAGTCTCCCTACTGCCTGCATCACGGCTAGACCAACCATCACTGGCCCGTTGACAATGCCGCCGCAAGGGCGGGTCGCTGGACCAGGCATCCACTCACCAAAGGGCACCGCCTAGGGTTTAGAGAGAGGAGTTAGAGAGAAAAGTTTCGCTCTCTACAAGAAATATATCTAAAGGACTTTAGACATAGTTTTTTTATAACATTTTTTTATCATAATCGTTTAGATTTTAGACCAATATAATTAGATTAGTTATACAAATATTCAACAAATTAGTTATCGTTAAGATATTAAAATATATCAAATTCATGAACGAATCAAAATTGTCAAATATGAACCGTTCAAGGTAAATCGCATTTATGAATGTCTTAATAATTTTCAACTTGTAATTAGATTAGTTTTACAAATTTTTAGCAAATTAGTGATAGTTAAGATATCAAAGTAGATCAAATTCATAAACAAATTAAAATTGTCAAACACAAACCATTGAAGATAAAGCACATTTATGAATGTCTTAACAATTTTCAATTTGGATGAAAAATTATATGAATGGTCTACTAATTTGCATCTAAAAATTATATAGTCGAGATTTGAATATGTGATCGGCCCGCAAAAGCCCGCAAGGCTCGTTTTGGGTGGGCGGACATGAATATTTATATTTGTGAAAATACCCGGCCCGTTACATTTAAATTTATTAAAACCCGGCCCGAGCCCGCCACATTTAAATTTGGAGAGGTAGATCTAGGCTAAGTCGGAGAGAGCAGGACCACAATCCAGTCATGCCAAGTCATAAGGAGCTGGACCGCCCGATTCGGTTTGAGTGGATCGGTTTTAGAATAGAAGAAGAAGAAGCATTGTCCAGAGAAGGAGACAAAAGGAGGGAAGAGGAGAAGGATCAAAGGATTTTACCAGTAAAGGGAAGAACACTGTCGTCACCGCTAAGGGTTGGAGTGAGGGAGGAAGCCCGCCATCGGGGGTTGGGGCTCAGAGGTCGAAGGTCGCAGATGGAGAGAGAGTTCAGTTCAGTCGGGTTTTAATGTTTGAGTGAGAGGGAATTGGAAAATATAGAGTTTTTGGCGGAGGATGTCTAAATGTTAAATGAGGATTATATTTTGTGTTCCACCTATGATTTTTGTCTCCCGCCTACCAGGTACTTTTTTAACTTAGTCTACTCGTTTGCTTTTAAAAATTTTAGATGAAAAAAGTTAACATCGGTCAGGAAGAGAAAGTGATGTATGTGTAACACAAGACATCGGTTATAGAAATAAAACAATTTAACATCATGCGTTTTTCTGACCGATTTAAATGATGTGATCTCTATGTAATTTTTTTCTAAATTCTGTAAATATTTCATCTCTTTTTCTATTTTAAAGAATATGGTGAATATATTATTAGAGTGAAAATTGAGCATTTTTTTTCTCATATTTCTCTAAGTTACATAATTTGTTAGAGATGCTGTTCGAGACGAAACAAATGGTCACATAATTTGCTCTCGAGGTGACAGTAGTACGTACCCCCTGCAATGATGTTTAATAAACCTACCCAGCAGCCACAATCAGTGAAATATATAAGTTGCGTGGTTGAGCATGAAGAATTCTGGTAACTGCCCAGGAGGCTGAAGAGACCAAAAAAGTTGACACGTGGCCGCACGTAATTACTGGCTATGCAAGGGCCCAAATTGCAGAGAACCCCGTTAGCCACCGTTAACTCATCAGACAGGTAACAGATTTTAATTATTTGTTTAAAGAACCGGGTTATGTTTTGGGGTGGGAGGCGTTCGTTCGGGTTCTTCATAAAACGAAAATCACTTATCTTTTAGCGGACAGGTCTTTGGGTCAGGTTGAAAACAACAGCAGCCAAGCCACAGCCTCAGCCTCTTCGTTCGAGCGGGAATTTTTCCAGATCTGTAAGCTGCGGTAGCCGGAGCTTCTCCGTCGACTTCTTCGAGCGGATCTCAACTGGTTTTTGCCGACTTCACTCTGAGAATGGTCGATCGGTGGATTGGTGGTGGTGGTTGTTCTGGATCAGTACTAAAAAAATGGTTGTTGTGGATCGGTGGTGGTGGTGGATGAGTCCATCCTTTTCTGGGTTTGTTAGTGCTCAATAATGTGAAGATGATGATGACGTAGTGTATTCGATTGTTGTGGTAATGGTGGATGAGCACATCCTTTTCTTCAGTGGCGCCTACCGGCGCCGGTGTACCAGTAACGTTTTATATAATTTGTGTACTTACATAACAACATTATAGCAGTTTGGTATGCAGTGACAGATCCAGGATTAAAATGTCATCTGAGCTAATTTTAAAGGTGGACATAAGATTTTAAGGGGTGAATTATAACTTTGGTTGAAGGCTAAATTTTTTTTTTAAGTTTACAACATAGAGTGTATGAAATTCATATAATTAAAGGTCAATTAAATCTAAATATTCATACCATTCCCTAATTCCTTATAATCTTAAGTTCTTGATTAACAGACAAACCCAAATAGGCAGATACTCAATCTCTCATTCGACCATTCTCTAACATACCACTAAATTTCAAATAATTCTAAATCGATAGTTTAACTAACACACTCATATACCAACACTAATTCCCTACAATCTTAACAAACCCAAATAAACAAATAAAATACTCAATCTCTGATCATAATCTCATTCAGTAAGACAATAACAAGACTAATATACTAACACCCAATTTTCATATAATCATATTCTAAATTTTCAATAAGATCTGTTTAACCAACAAAGTGAAAAAACTCATATACTCACTAAAATTCAGTACTTAATCATTCAATTAATTATTTTAATCAGTATCTAATTCAATTTTAAAATAACTTAGAGGATAATTGGAGTAGGCTAAACATGTCGTTCTACAATAGAACGGTAGAAGTGTAGATTAGAGTAGAGAGAACTTCGAGCGGTCGGGCCTTCGGCAGCGCGGCGGCATGGAGTAGTGGTGACGGGTTTGAATAATTTAAAAGAAAAGTAGTCGAGTAGAAGGAAGAGCTGAAGAACAAAAAAAATACGTCTGAAAGAGAGTGAGAGATACCTCGTACAATTGATTAGTTTAATTGTTTTTTTAATAGAAAGTTGGATTTTTTTTTCTGGACAGAAATCTCACATGGGCTGGATCCGCCCCTGTTGGTATGGTGATCAGTCGTTATGAGTTGTATAATAGAAGTCTTATGTTCGATTCACACGAATAAACATATTTTAAAAAATTTCTTACTATTATTTGCTTTATTTTCTTCTTTTTCTAATCACTTTTTTTTACAAAACATATCGGATTAAATAACTTGTTTAAGAAATATTAATTTTTATTTTTATTTATGCAACATGAATGTCAGAATAGTCGATACTGCATAAGATATGTATATTGTATTTTTTGCAACATCAAACTTATAATTCTGGCTCCGCCACTATTTTTCTGATTTGTTAGCACTCGTTAGTTTGAAGATGATGATGTTGACACGTCTTAAAAGAGTAAAAGATTATTAATACAATAATGGCCACACCAGGATAAACGTTTTACAATAGTGGCCACACAGCAATCGGGGAGGACTGTTTATAATAAGACAAAGTAATCCAGAATAGTCCGCTTGAGCATGAGGCTAAGGAATTCTTTTCTCTTCAGTTTTTTTTTCGATGGTTGAATTCTTTCCTCTTCAGTTTTTTTTTTCGATAAGGAATTATTTCCTCTTTTGTCCTGGTCAATAATATACCCAGACACTTAGTAATATAGTAGAGAGCTCTGGCTTCTATTTTCAAGTTACAACACCGACCTGGTACCCTACAGTATTTTCAAGACAATATTGTCGTTAAAATCTACGTCGTGAATTATTGTGCTTGAAAAGTCCTCGCATGAATTATTGTCCTCGGTGTGGGGTTGTTTGCATCGAAAAAAACAAATTATTGTGGGGTTGTTTGCATCGAAAAAAACAAATTATTGTCCTCGGAGGATCTGTGCAGGGGTCCGGCAGTCCGTAGCCCCTAATTTTGACAACTGTCTCAATTTTTTTTTCCCGAAATGTGTCATAAGAGTTTTATCATACCATGATGGCATGATACTAACCCCTCAGCCAATGGAAATTGACAATTAGCGTGTCCACTTGATCAGTTTTTTGGTGGAAAGTTATAGTTGAACTTGACAGTTGACACCAACTTTGTTTTTTTTTTCGATACAATAAACCAAATTTGTTGCGTCAACGAGCATCCAAATCATTTTTCTATAACAAAAACCCCTCGTAAACTAAATCATATTTAAATATATCGTTCCGGCCACTATCAAGCCTGAATCCTCCCTGAAGTCAATTTCAAGTCCCGCCCTGCTAATACCCTTTTCTGGAATTAACTAAGGTTCCATTGATATTTAATAAATATAACTAATCAGTGTGCTTTGTGGGGTTTTGGGAAGCAATATGGTAATTTTTCTCAACCAGGTTACGTGCTTGGTGGGGTCTTGGAAAACAATATAGTAATTGTTCTCAACCAGGTTATGCAATGCGTACTACGTTACTTGACTTTATGATTATTCGATTATGAAAGCGACTTATTTAGGATCTGAGGTCAATGTGTTAATTAAACCTTAGCATGGATCAATCTTCGATTAATTAACTTAGTTAGTCAAGGTGAAGCTTTAATCAAACCATGATGATGATTTTTATTAATTTTTATTTATCGTTCGTCTTTGGTCGAAAGAGGAAAACAAAAGATTGGCGTGCTCTATTATAGTATAATAAAGCACTAGAAGAACGAAGAGAACACAACAAAATGACAAGAACGTGGTGATGTCATTTTCTAAAAATGATGTGTGTGGATCTATCTCCTAAGAACAGAAAGCAGCAATTGTAAACCTTAACCAACTAGGGATCAAGGCCGCGCGTTCCTCCAACTTTACTTTAATGTCAATATTCATATTGGAATACGTTGTTAGGTAAAAAACATACAGGTTACAGCGGAGTTTTAAAACATAATATATAGTATTGTAAAATTAAGCTTCATACAGATTTACCAGAAAATATATGTAGAAAAATATTTTAGCGCCACAATATAACGTCAAATCTGGCGTCATAATCTCATGTGGCATGCCACATCACTATTTCACGTCAGTAAGTGAAATATTATAAAATTTTATTTTTAAATAAAAAGACAATTATATTCTTGTAAAATAATTTAATTTTTTATCCTATATTTATTAAAGATGATTTCAACAATAATTAAAAGATAATGAATTACCAAAACAAAAGTATCTTACCAATGTTTTTTCATCTAATTGAATTAATCAATTATATTGAATTTGTGTATCCTCTTGATTAAAAATCTTACCCAAAAAATCTCATTTTCCTGTCACTAAATATGTCAAGATTTTTTTCAAATATAATTCATTATTTTTTCAGTTTCTAAATTTTATTTACATTTACTAATTATATTAATGGCTATAATTAATTACTATAATTACCATATGTTCTCTATCAAATTATTACTTAGATTACAAAAATATGAAAAAATCTTTAACAAAATTATTTAGGATACACACGTCTATATTTTAATCAAATGAATTTAATTTTGAAAGTGTTTTTTGTACGCGCGCACGCACACACACATATATATTTTAAGCATACTTTTGTAAATATTAAAATTTTAATTATATTTTAGATGCATTATCGTGATGAAGAAAAGAAATGATAAAAAAACCACAAAAATATAATTTTTATAATGATCTTGAGCCGTTGGATTAACAATGATATGATTGATTTTTTCATTTAAAATTGATATTTAATAATTATTTTAATTACTAACGTGGTAAGATGACAGTGCATGCCACATATGATTATGACGTTGAATCTAGCACCATATTGTGGTGTTCTAGCGGTGCTCATATATGTATAAGTGAAATATGTAATAAACATTGATATGCGATTCTAGTATCTGCCGTAACTTGAAACATATAGTCTCTGCTTTTTAAAGCATCATTAGGCAGAGAGGAGGGGCGCAACATCCCTTGAAAAAAAAACAGAGAGAAGATGGGCAACACTCAATACACATCAGTTTCATATTTGATAATTTTGATGTAATATGTATATATTTGAGAGTATGCATGAACAGAGCAGAGAACCAAAACTTCCCTATAATGTTAAAATAAAGAAAAGATGAGTAAAACTGTAATTAGGCATCAAATTATGTAACTTAAAGCTGGAACAAAATGAAATATACACTGTTTTCAAATAAAATAAATGGCAGAGAACGAAAGAATTTCATATTGGCATAGAAGCTCGGGATATAGTAAATGCACACATTCATGAAATTTACTATCGTGAGATTTTCACGTTGTAATATGAGTCCTATCACAACACGTGGCACAACAAAGATTGAGATTGCTCATTCTATAAGGTGACCCTTGGTTTCCCCGAATGAAATTATCAACATCACATCCTCCATCATTTAATACCCAGCTCATCTTCTTCCTCTCTGCTTCACATATCTGTTGTCTCTCTTCTGCTATTGATAATTTGATATTGAGTTTCTTTGTTAACTTGTTTTCCATCTCCAAATTCACTTTTGCCATGGAAGAAGTTAATTTCAATTCATCCTGTTCTCCACTACCCTATGGCATTTGTCAAGAAACCTCTGCAAACACACTTCAACAACGGCTACAGTTGATACTTCAAAACCGGCAGCAATCCTGGGTCTACTCTATTTTCTGGCAAGCCTCGAATGACGGCAGCGGCGTCCTTTCGTTATCATGGGCTGGTGGTCATTTTAGAGACATCACAGACTTCTCATCCAAGAGGTTGAATAACAATTACCAGCCGAACTTTGGGTTGGATTTAGAGACGCCGAAGAAGGTGTTCAACCGACAAGTCGAAGCTTTGTTCGAGGAAGACATGAACGTGGACATTAATGAAGATGTGACTGACTCGGAGTGGTTTTACTTCTACAGCATTTCTTTGACACAGTCCTTTGCTGCAACCCCTGGGAAGAACAATATACTTGGACATGCATTTTGTTCCGGTGCTTTTGTATGGTCGGCAGGAGATCACGACCTTCAGTTTTATGAGTGCGAGAGAGTTAAAGAGGCTCGCATGTCTGGAATTCAAACACTTGTTTGTATTCCTACGCCCGATGGGGTGATTGAACTCGCCTCTTTGGATGTGATCAAAGAAGATTGGTGTTTTGTGCAGAACGCAAAGTCAATTTTTGGACTTGACAAGAATCACAAGATCACAACCAGCAGCCGCGTCTCAACTTCACACCGGGGTCGTGTTCATATTCCTCAGCTGCAAAACGCTGTGCTTACAGGATCTGATCAAAAGGAGTGGACGACACAAGGTGAGTATAATCAAAATTCCTCTTTCTCACGTACATAATTTGTATACATATACTGGTGAATTATTGTCAAGAAACAAAATAAATAAATTAATTAATTTCAATTTACCTCCCTAAATTTTACACTTAAAATCAGTTCACCCTTTAAACTTTTATTTTAATTAATTAACCCCCTACATTTTCAAATAACATTAAAGAATGACAAAATTCAGATTTTCTTAGTTATAATCCGATCAAAAACTATCAAAAGAAGGCTTCAAATTATATATGCAAGACCAAAAAAAAATACATAATAATTTTACAACAACACTAAAGCTTTAAAATTAGGTCTCGTAACATAATTATTGAGATAATACATATAAAAATCTGAATTTTGTCATTCTTTGATGTCATTTAAAAATATAAGAGGGTAAACTGATTTTGGGTGTAAAGTTTATGAGGGTAAACTGAAATTAATTCTAAATAAATCTTTCTAGCTATATGTAGTTTCCCACAGTGACGGATCCATGATTACTAACGGGGATGGACTTGCGATTTTTTTGTCATATCAACTAGAATAATAAGAAGATATAATGCAAAAAAAAAAAAATTAGAGGTTGTAAAATACATATGCAATTTATTGTGATGTAAAACACTAGAACTCATTAAAAACTACTATTTAAATAATTACTAGAACAAAAGTTAAAAGAAACATATGTAAATCTAAATTGATATTATATCAAATATAAAGGTAGCCTAAGATTGGCAGCCTTCAAGACAAACTAGATTGAAAATTATACACAAAGGAGGCAAATTTTCCAAATTGAGTCTAGTATACTTTTGGAGAAATTTTAAAACCAACATATTATACAAGAAAAATAAAGCCAAAAAGGGTTGATAGGAATTAACACAGGTAGAGTGGGTACTAGTGAAAGAAACCATTTAAACTAAGTATTCATATAAGGGTAAAAGCACACATAGCAAAAACTATATTACAACTAGTAGTAGTTTTTTTTCTTTGCCCAACAATCTGGGTGGACCCTAAGCTTCACTTGGATCCGCCCCTGATTTCCCAACTTCTTTTTTATTACTTTTACATTTAGTCATCTTATTTAGAAAATTATATCATACGCTGTTACATGGTATGTAACAATATTTTCCTCCACACACTACCCCACACACACTCACGTGTATGTTATGACACCCCTTCATCACCACACACAACTGTATGTATGTCATACAGTTGTTGCACAACAGACGAACCCACCTTATTCTAGAGTGGTGTAGTTTTCATTCTTACATATTAATCTTGCAAGACCCTCGTTAATATTCATTAATTTGTATACAAACTTTCACCATGTGTATAGAAGGTGGTACGAAAGAAAATGTCAACCTGGTTAGTCAATCATCATCTGACTCCGGGCCTTCCGAGTATACATCGAAAACTCAAGTGAGAAAGAGAGGAAGATCAGCTAAATGCGAGGGCGAGTCACCAATGAATCATGTGGAGGCGGAGAGACAACGACGGGAAAAGCTTAATAACCGATTCTATGCCCTCCGATCTGTCGTTCCTAATGTATCGAAGATGGATAAAGCTTCTTTACTCTCTGATGCAGTTGTATACATCAATACTCTCAAGACAAAGATTGATGATTTGGAAGCAAAAATGAAAGCACAATCCAAGAAACCCAAACGAAGTAACGTGAGTGATACTACTGTTGAAAACAATCAATGCGCCAGCTCCTTGATTTATAGAGCCGCTGCTGTTACAGAGGTGGATGTGAAGATTGTAGGCTCCGAAGCCATGATTCGAGTCCGATGTCCAGATATTGTGGACTATCCAAATGCTAGATTGATGAATGCACTCAAAGACCTTGAATTACATATTCATCATGCAAGCATATCCTGTGTGAGCAACTTCATGCTTCAAGATGTTGTTGGAAGAGTTCCCGATGGATTCAAAAACGAGGAGGCCATGAAAACTGCTATTACAAATAGGTTTCATAACTAGGTAATGTGGATTGATCACCACAAAGTTCTAGCGTGATTCATCTCACTGTTCTATTATGTATCTCATCTCACTCTTCTAATGTGGAATTTTCAGTTTTCTTGTTAAGTACGTAGTGGCACTTTTTTTTCGATGGCTATGTAGCTAGTACGTGGTACGTACTTTGTTGTTCAAACTTCAAATTGTAAGTGTCCAATCAAGTTTCATAGTGAATTTTATTTGAATATATGTTATGTATGACTGAATTTATTTTATATATTTGTATATATGTTAGTGTAAGTAATTTTTTTAGAACGTTAGTGTAAGTAATTATTACGTATAAATAGAAATCAATCAATAACTGCAACGGCCAATAGCAGCCCAGTTTGATCCCGTTCGTGATTGCAGCTGCTTAGATTAACAATTAATTAAGCTAGAGCAGTTGTTTAGCAAACCTGAAACAAAGTGCAACTATCCAATCTCACAAGTCTTTACCCATAATATATAAGCTTCTATATTGTAGATCAAAAAGGGAATCCGAGACCCTTACTTTGCCCGTAATCGTGGTCATGTTGTGCGTCTTACTCTTTGATACAATTTGCTCTAATTTTTCTTGCTTATGTTTTGATGGCCTTTTTTTTCTTATCTTCTAAGGTGTTTTGGTTTTATATCCCTCTCTAGATTATAATTTTATTTTAATGAATTTTTCTTTTGCTAAAAAAAAAACATTGATATTGTTGCTTCAGAAGTTCAGATTGTGAAAGTCCATAATCTATCAATTTTACATATTATCTAAACTCACCACACTTTCGTACTAAAGTTCATCAAACACTTTAACACAATGTTTTAAGTTATATATTCTCACGACATAACCGTAGCTAATTATCCTCATCGAGTCATAATATAGCGAAAACTGATTTTAAATTGATTACATTATGACCAAATCTCCCATAGAGTCAAGTTGCATTGTGACAAACATTGCTGGAAATCCTATTGGAAGTAAGCATCTATAATAAACACAACATAAATTGATGTTGAGTTGGATATAACAAAGCCACTTCCTATCAAATAGGATTAACCCCTTATTTATATGTCCGTAGCAAAACAGAAAAAAAAGACATGTAGATACCTGCTAACTCTCGCTTAATAGTCATGATGATTTGAATTTTGAATTTTAACACAAAGCAGCCCATAAGCAGTAAGCCCATCTGAACCGCTGTAAATATGTGGTGAGGGCTCCTAAGCTCCTTAGTGGATCCTACCTTGGGTCCACTCCTTCATTAGTTCAGTTGCTGCATGCTTCCACTATACGTACGGTACCCAATCCCCCACAGACTTATGCACAACCTCTATTGACATAATAGGCATCACCAGTGTAGTTTCCAAAAGAATGTTATCAATGACCATTCAGTCCTCTCTTTCAGTTTTGTATGCATCACGTGCGATTATATGATATCTATCTATTTGTTGATATTGGTGCAATATGATGAATACAAGAGTAATTTGGATAATAACGGTAACTTTATTAAATGATATGAGAACCTATATATAGGCATTACATAGACCTAAATTACGTAGGATCTGGAATCCTAATTTATTACATATATGTAAATTTATCTCTAACAAGAAAATAGGCTAAGACACACACAAATGTAGAATAATAATTCTCCCGGAACACTCCCCCTTATATCGCATGCCTAGGTTGCATGGCGCACAATGTTGCCTCGGTAAAAACCTTGTCAAGCAAAATAAAAACCTCGTGGGTAAAATAAAAGCTTGATCAAAAGGAAAAAGAGCACAACTCACCAACTACTAGTGATCCTAACATGTGATGTAGACTCCCCTTGAAGTCTACCAAACTCTAAGGGGGGTGTATTCAACTCTGATTTCAAATGATTTTGATTGATTTATTATAATCAGCGGATTCTGAAAATCCATAGATTATTTCAACTCCACATAGATTCAGCCAGATTTCATTGTATTGTATTGACCAGATTTGTCTTGATTTGCTTGGATTTCACAAGTGCATGTATGATTTTTATATTATTATTAAATAATAAAATATAGAATATGGAGAATTAATAAGTTAGTTATCTTTTTTAACAAATTACAAAATCATAATGTATTTTACAAAGTAATAAAAATATAAAAACAACTAAATATACTCATCCATTCCGACCTCATTGTCATCATAGTCTTCATGATCCCTCTTATTCGCATTGTCCTCATTATTTTCATTCGCATTGCCTTCAATATCATTGTTATCTTCTTGACTTTCATTATCACCATTACGTGGTCTATTTTCCCACATAGCTTTAACAATAGTTTCCAAGCATTAGCCTCTGCTCTTTATTGTAGTTGACTTTGAGAAAATAGTTCAAGATTCTCGTCTTCCATACCAAGTTCTTCATCATTTTCTATTTCAGGAGAAAATTCATCGGAACGACATTCTTTATTGCAACTATTAGTACAATTATAAAACGACCATCATTTCTTTTTTGCCTACAACAATTATACCAAATCACAAGAAAAACCCATAAAATTGATTTGAGCAATTAAAATAAAACACTTGATTAAAATAAGAACATAAAAATTTTCGATCTTATTGTGAGAGAGAGAATACATCAAAATCTCATGTCTAGATGCTTGATTTCTAACAAGCATGATATAGTGTAAAAATACTTCAAAATCCAACAAAATCAACTAATAAATGAAATCATTCAAAATCAATCGATTTTTGAATACCACCAGAATTCATAGGAGTTTTTGAAATCTTAATTGAATACCTTGAGATTTCAATGGATTGTTTAAAATCTTAATTGAATACCACAAGATTTCAAAAGATTCTTCAAATACAAGAAAATCCTATAGAATCTTAATTGAATACACCCCCCTAAAGTTCTGATAAACGACGCATTCCAATGTTCTTCACAAGTTTCACAAAAGTAGATTTAGGCAAAGGCTTAGTGAACAAATCCACAACATTGATTATGAACTCACTTGATTAATTTGAACATTCAAAAACTTCTAATGTTGAAAAATGTAGAAGAATTTGGGTGAGATATGCTTGGTGTTATCTCCCTTGATGAAACCTAACTTAATTTACTCTATGCAAGTAGCATTATCTTCAAAAATGTACGTAGACTGATCAGTTGTAAAGACTAATCCACAAGAATCACGAATATGACGAACAAGTGACCATAGCGAAACACATTCTTTAACTATTTCAATGAGAGCTATGATCTTCGCGTGATTCGAAGAAGCAACAACAAGAGATTGCTTAGTGGATGTAATACCCGAGATTTCTAATCTCGATTAGTGACACATTAGGACTAATGAATCGATGTTTATTTTAAATGTCGTAAATGTTGTTTAGTACGTCGACACATTACGACTAATCAATCGCTTACCTCGTTTAGTATGCCACGAGCTCGGAAGTGTTTACATAATATTTTTCTGACGCTCAGTTTTATTCTTACGAATTTCTAAAAGTTTACTTCTTTAAAAATTATTTTTTGAAAATCAGTTTTGGGTTTTTGTTTATGGGCTTGAGAAAGCCCAACCCAGACCATTTGTTGACCCAAGCCCCAACCCGATCCCAGGTCCCTTTTTTTTCCTCCACGTTTTCTTCTTCTCCATTTTTTTCTTCTCCTTCGCCTTTCTCTTCTTCTCTCTCAGCGACTTCCACCGAGACCGACACCACCCATTATCTTTCTCCTCGCCTAGCTCCGCCGCCAAGGCAACACTCACACATGGATCTACACCATCGGGTTCACCTCATCAATCTGTACACAACCATGCTCGTCGATCACATAAACGTCTTTGTTTCTCAACAGATCGAAATCAAGGTACAAAAATGCAGCCGGTGGATAGTCGGCGAAACCTTGATCTCCGACGAACCTGGTTGATTCCAGTTAGTGAGTCTATCCTCTAATCCTAGTACCCAATTCATTATGTCTTCAATTTTACGAAATTGAAGTCTAACTTGGTTTCTCCTTCTTTTTCAACTCCACCACCGTGTCTGCCGCCGTCCTCTTCCGCCATCTCAACGGCGCAGTGGAACCCTTGTAGCCCTTGAATCATACATTGGTGAGCCCAGTTCTCTTCCTCTAGTTTTGACTTGATTCTCTTTCGAATTTCTCCGATTAGAGCTTGATTCTGATACTCCTTTTCTCTGTTGATTTTCTGCCGAGGAATCTCTACTCCATCATCCTATCTTTCAAACCCAGAACGAATTGGAGACCATGAGTAGCAGAAAATCATCATGGAGCCTTAGTGGCGCAGTGGCAACTCGAGTTGAAGCCGAGAAGTGCAATGGTCATCGATTTTCCATCCTTGGTTTCTCGAGGTAGCCATCATGTCCTTTTTCTTCTGTGATTGTGAAATTTGGAGTTATTGTTGTGTTGTGGAGATGTTGAAGAGCTTAGAATTGTTTTGCATGTTAGTTTAGCCTTGATCGGAGTCGGTTTTGGAGACCGAAATGGAGTCGGAGTAGATTAGCGTAAAAATATGGGTTTTTACTGTTATAGTTTAACCTTGTTACTGTTTTACCGTGAGATGAAATTACTAATTGCCCTTGACAAGAAGTTATTGTTTGATCGTTTGACTTTTACTATTGACAGTTTTATCCTAAGTTACCTCTTTACTATTTACCAAGTGATTTTTACAGTTTTACTTTTACCTATAGTAACTTAGTGAAAACTTGATTTACTTAAAATGGCGGCGATTAACGTAACGCTTAGTTACGAATAATGTTAGTTCGGATTCCGCATTGTTCGGAAATCGAGAACCGAATAACTTAGAAATGTGTCGGTAAATAATAAACTCATCGATTCAATCTTAAGTAGCTTTAATATTCATAAAGTATGCTTAGTATCGATCGACTATCGAAGTTGGATTATTTTCGGATTTTCTGAGAATTGGTCAAAATGGTCAATTCATGGTCAACCCAGGAATACTTGGTCAACATAAAGTCAACTTTTGACTTCCCTAGTCAAACTAGGAATACGGAATCGAGTCAATAAATTAGTATTGACTCTTTGATAAATGGATTCAGAGTTGATATAATGAGATCGTACAAAACTGGAGCAGCAATATCAGCATTACTTTGGGATTGGATGAGCAACGTGGATTCTGCACTTCAATCTCTGTGAGCTAACCAACTTTGTGTATTTCGTGCCTTTAAATTTATTGTCTATGCCTCGGTCAATTTATTAAAATGTTGAATGAAATGTATTATTGTTTTAAAAATGCTAAAACCCAAGGATAGACGAATATTTCGTGAGTGAGTAGACCTTAAATTGAATGGGGCCCGGTATTCCGGCAACCTCTCGGTGTCGATAACCGTAAATCTCTGGAGGGGCAATGCCCTGTTTTAAAATTTTGGATCCAACCTATTCAGTATTTTTGAGGGCATTCCAGTAAATAGACATTCTCACTCTTTTGCTGTTACAACAAAGGCAGTTGGTATCGACTTGATAATTTTGCTACAAGTCTTTAGGATCGGTCACCACTGACTGGATATTATTGTTGACCATCATACATATTTGTATTTATTTCCCTGAATGATAACTTAACTCTTTTGTGATAAAAGGTTTTATCGAGCTAGCTCACATTTAAAATATTTAAATTTTCATAAAACTTAGCCAACCTCACTTTCAAACCACATAAGTGGGCTGGCCCCTACTGGGTGAGCGAGGACGAAGCTCACCCCTACTATAGTTTATATGCAGGTTAGGAGCCAACAAGAGTTAAGGAAATGTGAAGTTTAGGAGCACACATCCTTTGGGCCGTTTGAAGTCATTTTTAGTTTTATGAGCTCTCTCTTGTATCTTGTTCTTATTGAGATATAAGTTCTGAGGTTGTATTATAAATCATGTCACCTTTGTTGTATATTTTGGGTTGCAATAGTTGTATTTGTTTTGGGCCGGTGACTCTTTTATCACCTTCCATTGTTTTAAATTATTGTAAAGCTTGCATAATTATTTTACGTGTGTTTCTAAAGTCATAATTTGAGTTTCTATTTTCAAGTTACATTTGTAAAACTCAGTTTGTTGTTTAGCGAAAAATTTGTACAAGTTTCCATACTAGCGAGTGTTCAAACGGACTCTGTTTGTTTGTTCGCTTGTTAATCCATAATTTTTCACTCTAATACCGTCATTTTCCCGTCCAGGATATGATAGTGGATCTCCAAGATATAGCAGTATTCCCAACGGTAAAGAAACTTAAATAAAAGAGTTCTAAAAGGAAAATATAACTAGCCTAAAATACTAAATCTTGATTCAGAATAGTAAAACATCATTATTTGGCTTACGAATGTAGATCTCGTTATTCCCATTTTAGAAACGTATTATGTATCTAAAATGGATATTTTGGGCAAAATCAACTCAAACGAGTCATATGAGAGTCAAAGAGGTACCATGCGTCGACATAACCAACTAGGAGGTTGTTTGGAGTCTTTGCATTAGGGGAATGATCAGGTGGGGACAAAACCCTGCTTTTGGCATTGTGGTCTGCCACCACACCATGGCTGTCGACAGCGGCTCTACTGCGTAAAGTGGTGTTGCCGAGGCTACCTACGGCGCCGGTGTGAGATGGCACAACCATGCTATCAAGGGAACTTTTCAAGTTCCGAAGCAAGTGATTGATACCATTCCATTGACGTAGCATAGGCATGAAGCTAAATTTAGCTAACAAGTTCACTGCGAAAGATATGTCGAGTTTAGTACATTGAACTAGATACAATAGTGCTCCAATTGTACTAAGGTATAGAACTTCTTCATCGTCCTCTTTAGAACGACATGGATCCTTCTTGATATCTAAACTTCGGACAACCATGAGAGTAGACAATGGACTGCATAGATCCATATTGAAATCTTCTATGTGTAATTAGATTGATGCACTAAGATGTCGTCGACCCTGTGAACAAGTTAAAGAGCGAGACAAAATATCGTCCTCCCTATGCCCTTCATCTCAAATTCCGACTTCAAATAACACACGGTCTCTTCAATCTATCAAAAGTACCAATTATGTTCTTGTCATCAACGTAAACCATAACGATGACAAATTTGGAATTTTTGTCTTTCATATGAACACGCACGACCTTGTTGATGTGATCATATTATCCTATATTTCTATGCATCATATTCTTAGTTTATTTATTTCGTTCTTTAATTTATGATTGATTATTTTTATTTTAGTGTGTTTATAGGTTTGTCTCAAAGAGAGAAGAAAATAGGCTAAAATGAGCTAATAAAGATTAAATGAGGATTATTCTTCATTGTCAGAATCTGGCTATGCAGAACGTCCAACTTTTCTGACATCCTGAGAGAGTTGCTAATCGAATTAGATCAAGAGCCTTATACCATTGGAAAGATACAGATGTCTATTTTATGTAGGATTTTACGGATCTTAATTTCGATACTCTGAGAGAAAGTTATGATATTTTAAATGACGAGAGGTCAGAGCTGAAATCTGCTCGGGTTCATTAGCATTTATGGAGAACTCAAGTTATGTTGCAAAGTTCATTTAATTTCAGTACATCAAGGTCAATAATTCAGATGAAGATGCAAATATTATATGGATTCCTATTTTTACAAAAGATATTTCAATATTTTCTCATTCTATATCAAGATAGGAGTCTAGAATCCAAGTCTTACAAGGAAATTGAAGTGAAAGATGAGCAGTAATCTTCCCTATATAAGGGATGACGAATTTCATATGAGAGGAGGTCTGTAGAGCGCAATATAGACACCAAAGGGGCAGAGATCATCAATCCATCTTCCCCATTCCATTCTTTTATTGTTTTTGTTATGTTTTTCTTAGTCATAGTTTGTTAAACCTTTTTCTAAGGTTAGGATGATACCCTATCATGATTGTTTATATAGTTTGATGCTTAATTAATAGATTTATAGTTTCTTTATGATGAATTCTTAGTCACTATATGAATTGATGTTTTATGTTTAAGTTTTTTGATTGATCACCCTTAGGGCTTTGCATAAAGTAATTAGAAGATGAATTTGAGGCGTACATGCAATATAATTCAATTTAGTGTCTTGTGATTAAGAGTTGTGAATTACAGTATTGTCATACCTGAAGTAATGGTTTGCATGATTCTATTATTTTCTAGAACGTAATGAGTCATTCACGTTAAATTTATGTCGTACCTGGATAGACTGCAGGCTAGGATATACGACCTTTGCCGTACCTGGAGAGTATCATACACTTAAGGAAAATTATGGTCTAAGTGTCGTACTTGGACTTAGATACGGAGATTGTCATCTAGAGATACAAAAGAATCCATTAGTTGCATTGATACATAAATATGATTGTTAGTGGTTGATTTTGATATCCTAGGTTTCATCTTGTTTGTTTGTTTCATTTGTTATTTGAAAACCTAAAATCTATGTTCTTAGTTTAGATCAATTAAGTTAGGATTAAATCGATTCTCAATTCCTAGTTAGAACGACCTCGTACTTGCACACTAACGACGATTCGTGCGCTTGCGGTTTAATTAAAATTTCACAACACTTGTTCATCTCATTACGCTTACGAACAAAGACACATTTATGTCCAACATGTTTGACATCCCTTGGAGTCAATTCAACTTTTCCGAAGACTTATATATTCTTCAATGAGTCAAGTTCTACATGTATTGCTTCCTTCAACTTCAGCCAATTTGCTTTGTGTTGACATTCAGCTACATAGCAGGCTTCAACGTCGTCTTCAGATATGATCTCATGCGCGACGAAATAAGCGAAAATGTCATCAATGCATGTAGTAGCTCAGTTTCGGACCGATTGCTCACTAGTATAGTTAATAGAGATTTCGTTGTTCTCTGATATCAAACAAGATTCCATAGCGTCCTATGGTAACACTTGAGTTGATTCATAGACATAACAATAATCAGAGACAATCTCATACGATGGAGATTCATCGTTGATGACGTATTGTGCCTTGGTTATTTGCTTCTTTCTCGCTTTGAATCCTTAGATTTTTTCGGTCTCCTTTTTTTTTCTTTGAGGAGCCGAGGCTAAAGCTGCTCCTGCTCAGACCGTCTCGGCGCCATAACCACAAGGGGCACCAGCAACGCCGCCGACTATCGTCTCACTGTCAAGGACGGTGCCAATGGTGCTAGGTCTAGGAGTTTATCTTCCACGCCCATATTTCGGGACATCCAACCGACCTTGTCATCGGGCATCAAATCCACAACATTCAGGAGGTCGATAATATGTTGCACTTCTAACTCACTTTAAGTAGTGCATGAATCATAATGCGACATAGTGGGGACACACCACGTCAATTCCTGATGTTCATTTAGATTGATAACATTCTCATCTCCCCCTAACTATGAGAAGTATGTCTCATCAAAGTGACAACTTACAAATTTTGTAATAAATAGATCTACGGTGGTTGGTTCTAAGTAGCGGACAATAGTTGGGGAATTATAGTCAACATAGATACCTAATCATCTCTGAGAACCCATCTTATAATGCAGTGGGGACATAATAGGCACATAGACGACGTAACCAAATATGCGTAAGTGTGAAATATTAAGTTCGTAACCAGTGACTATCTGGTACGCACTAAACGCTTGGTTTTTCATGGGTCAGAAACGAATAAGTGTCGCTGCATGCAACATTACATATCCCCATGCAGAGACCGGCATGTTACTATCCATAACCATAACCCTAGCATTAAGTTGAATACGTTTGGTGGTAGTCTCTACTAGACCGTTCTATGAATGTACATGAGGGACTTGATGTTCAACTTAGATCCTAATAGACATGCAGTAATCATCAAAGGTCTTGGATGTGAATTCTCCAGCATTATCCAATTGAATAGATTTTATAGGATGAATAGAGTGGTGAGCCCTTAGTTTGATGATTTCAGCTAATAACTTAGCAAATGCAGCATTCCTTATAGATAGCACAGTCACGTGTGACAAACGCATCAATGCATCAACTAATACCATAACATACTTAAAAGGTCTGTATTCCGGTTGAATAGTTCCACAAATGTCACCTTGAATACGTTGTAAGAATGTTATGTGCTCGATTAAAGCCTTAGCAAATGAATGACTTCCTTGAAATTTAGCAAGAGAACAAGGTTTGCGAAACGAGCGATGAGCATTGGAGATTACCATAGAGACATTGGAAATAACGGGAGGCATTACAAGCTCTTGTGAGGCAGGGGACGCCACCACCGATGGCGCTTATGCCATGTCGAAGCCAAGAAGGCTAGTTTCGGCCTCACCGTGCGGGACATGGGTGAAGTGATCCTCCAATAGCTTTCGGGACTTGAAAAATGGATGACCGTTGTGAATTCTTGAGAATTCTAATCACTATATCACGTCCAGAGTGTCTGAGATAGGCATGCCACAGCATATAAGAGAAGATGAAGAGTCTTGAGAATGGCATGCTTTCTCAAAGGTAACACAAAAATATTCCTCTCCATTCTCAACATAAGTATCAAAATGAAAATCATTGACATGTATGTCTTTAAAACTTGTTGCTGGGAGATTTTAACGCATAAAGAGTGTCAACGATGTTGAGAGTCAATCATTGTCGTCATCGAAGAAGTCGAAAACACTAGATCCGTGAACAACTGCATGTGTTGTAAAATAATGTGGGTGGTTCCGCAATTAGCTAGACACTCAATTTCCCCGCGGGACATCTATAAAATGAAAATTAAGTGAGTTAGCAACACGAGAACTATTCTAAACAATACACCGTATAATATTATAAGAAAGAGTATTACAACAAAGTACAATCCATCGAGTGTATCATATGGCAATAGTACTATATTCTTCAACCAAAAAGTTAGTAAAACATGGTATTGAAGCAGTAAAATATCAATAAGTAAACTAGGGTAGTAAAACCATCCAAAAAATGATGTAAAACACACATAAAGAATGTCGGGGAGTAAGGAAAGTTGACTTGGAGAAAACTGGAAATATGCCCGAAAAACATCAGAAAAAACGACAAAAATTGCTGGTATAAAGGCAAGAGTTGCAGGTCCGGCAGGGGCTGGGCATAGATAACAAAGTCAACAGTAGGAGGCCGGAATACCTCCGGATACAGGCTAGACACACCAAAATAAGGCCAAGAAAGGTTGGATACGGTCCTCATGCCGGATATTACAGAGGCGTAGTGATGTCAAATTTTGACGTTCTAATATTCGTTTTCCAATTTTAATTGTCACAACATAATGTTATTGAGGTCCCATGTAACCAAAAAATGTCCAATTTAAAAACCACACGAGTTGCAAATGTTAACCATCATGCTAAGTGTAAGGTAAATACAATTTTTAGGAGATCGACTTGTGAATAAGGAAATAAGAAATTTTATTGAATGCCAATATTTAATACATCACAAACGAACTTCTAATTCTAAAATCAAAAGACTAATACAAACTCGATGAAAATAACAATGGCAAAGCCATAACAATACTTGAAATCTTAAATCTAGAATAAACTAAATGTGTGATTTATCAAAGTCGGGGGTATCCATTGGAAGTGTTGGAGTCTTAGCCTTGGAAGCAAGGAGCTCGGGCTTCATGGAGATGTGGTGAGTCTCGATCTTTGGTTATTCATCCAGATTGTTCGATTCGAGTTGTAAAAACGTCTTGTAGGAGGAGTATGTCTTGATCATCTCCTTACTAGCTCGACAATCACGATTAAAATACTTGAAAAAGCTACATTTGAAGCATAGAGACTTGCCATGACCAGAGTTGGAGGCGGGTGAATGCGCACGGCCTCCTTGAGGGTTTGGATGGAGTCCGCCTCCCCTAGAGGGTGCGGAAGAGCCACCATCACATGTCCAAGTATTGGACTTGGACCGAGGACGGCCTTGTTGCCTTCCACCACGAGAATTGTTGTCTTATTGCTAGTATAGAGCGTTTCTTATTTGATTGTTTTTCTTAGTAGCTTTCTCATAGTTAGACTATGGCATAGAAATGTTTAGTGTCAACATGTCTATTATTATTGCTGAGGAGGATCTCTAAGTGCCTCTCTTTCTTTGCCAAATACGCCATTCAGTCGGTAAAAGTCTGGATATTCCCTTCCTCTATATCAGTTTGGTATGTATGAGCTTGGACCTCATAGTTGATTAGAAACGTGTCTAAAGTCTTATAGAGAAGATCTAGATCGGTTGATGACACCAACAGTGCCAAGGTTGGATTCCAGACATAACATATCCTAATTGAAGTCCTCCACTCTCTTATAGTCCAATAGACATATGTTTTCTCATCTAACGGTCAATTTGGGGAGACGCTTATCCTGAAAGTTGTTGTACCGCAAGCGAAGTTTATCCCATAGTTCTTTAAGATCTTTAACGTTCAAGTATTGCCTCTTAAGAGTTGCATGGATGTGACGTCTCATAAAGATGAGAGCCTGAGTCTTGGTCATAGTGGGAAAAATTGCAGGAGGGTCATCAAACATGCTCTGAATCCCTTTGCTCTAAACCGAGCTACATGTTAGAGATCCAATGGTGGTATTCATTACCTTCAAGATCAAAAAGGCCATGTTTCGGTTGAGATGTGATGATATCTATAAAATAAACACATAATCGATTAGATTCAAGTATGATAGGAATTAGAAGGGGTGACGTATATGGTCACATGAAAAATCTATGCAAATGACGATACTCACGATCGCACCCAAAACAACGGTGCACTCAGGCAACCACATGATTAACTTCCCTTTCAAAACAATCGTGACTCCCCCATAACCGTCACACGAAAAACATCGACCAAAGAGAAGAGTGGCGAGTTCCCTCGTTTGGCCTCATCTACGGTATAATATCAGCGGGAGATAGAAGAAAGACGAAGTTTGCCCGATATAACATATCCATACGTTCAAAAGCAGGAACTTTAAGTAAAAATTCGCTGTGGAAGATTGAAGAAGACAAGAGTAGCTTCTCTTAAGCGAAGTTGTTGATTTTGATGTTCACGTTGTTTGCGTGAATATGCTAGAGGAGCAATATTGAAAGCTTTGATGTGTAGACTTGCGGGGCAAAAAGTTGATTTTGCAGGGCAAATGAGTAGGAGGCGAGCAGAGATGCGGAGTTACGGGGGCTGTGCAAGGGCTTTGTAGAGGGCTTGTAGGAACGTGCACATGGGCTGCAGGGAAGATGCGAGGTCGCGTGCAGGGTTGTTGCCGATGAGGAATGTTGACTGAAAAAGGGTTGCCGGATGCTGGAAATCAAGGGCGGTCGGTGAGGAAAAACATTTAGAGTATTCTATGGCTCTAAAAGTTTAGGGTTTTTGGGCATCGTGCATATGATAACGTGGTATAGTATAATGAATACGAGAGTAATTCAGATAATAACTGTAACTTTATTCAATGATATGGGGGCCTATATATATGCATTACATAGACCTAAATCATGTATGATCTGGAATCATAATTTATTACAAAGATGCAAATCTATCTCTAATAGGAAACCTAAATAGGCTAAGACACACATAATGGTAGAATAATAATTCTCCCGAAACATGATACCACTGTAACTAAGTTTAACTATAATTTTACCTCTATTTGTCGAGTACTCTCGTCTTTTATCTCTCGTTTTACTTTAAAAACCATCCATAATGTGCATGTATGCACAAACTGTGTACAAAAACACTATTATTGAACAATTTGATTCCTTTAAATTCTAGGGCAATTCCTAATTTAAAGAGGATATTCTGTCCCAATCACTATCACCCATCCCAATAATTTAAACCCACAAAATTGTTTCTAGCTTCTTCTTTGTTGTTTTTGTCCTTTTTTATTTTGTTTGTAAATGACTAACGGTCGGCTTTACTCACCATGTCCTTTCTTCTTTTGACAATTTGATCTATTCTATCAAGTAATTATTCTGTGTACCCGTCATACCTCATGGCAATGTCATGTGGTGTACATAGTCAATCAAATTACGTCATGGTATAATTAACATGCACACGGTGTAAATGATAAAAGTTTATTTACATATAAGAACCAATCATAGTAAAAAATGGACCAATAATATTAAGGGGGTAAGTCACGTGAGATATGTGGCAGATATATATAATAATTTCTCATATCCAATATCTCCATGTTGTGTGGAAATAAAACAGTTTAAGATAAAACTAGGCTCTTGTGTAAATAGTTTACCGTAGAAGATTTTGAGATTTTTAACGTCAGTCAAATTTTTCAATTTTAGTTGTTGATATATATTCTCTTAGTCTTAATATATATAGCGCTACAGATTGACGATGATCAAAGGATTCAAAGGCATGTGAATAATGTGCTGCCATGCTGTAGCTTACTTGAATCGGGGGTTTTGTTTCATGGTGAAGGTGTGATAAAGTCATAAAGGGATCGGACGATGTTTGTGTTAAGGTGGATGTTTGTGTTAATCACCTTATCTATTAGTATTTTCATGTTTGTGTTAAGGTGGATGTTTGTGTTAATCACCTTATCTATTAGTATTTTCTCTTGTATGCAGAGGCGGATCTAGGAACTAAAATGAGTCTAGACTAGTTTACTCCCCTATATGGAATTTGTTTCGTCAATATAATTTCGATTTTTTTTTGTTAAAACGGTATTTTAATACAATCACCTTATTAAACCTAATTTTAAAAGGAAAAGTAATAATACTAATAGAAAAGATGTTCTCTCATAAGAAAAAACTAGAAATGTGAATGTTTTATGAAAAAATGAATGAGAAAAGAAAAGAAGGATGAAAATGTAAAAGGTTGATACAAATCCATGCTAAGGTTTGAACCTATGTAGCATGGACACGGACACGATTCGATACGTAGACACGGCATATATAATTTTTTTTGGACACGGACACGTGGTGGACACGTGGTGGACACGTCAATTAAAATTATTTTAATATATATATATTTTTTTATTAAAAATTAATTTAAAAATTTGAAAGTATTTAGATGTATATATATTAAAGTGTGCATAAATATAACAAAAACTGAATATGTTGGAATGGTTGAGGATTTGTTGGATCATTTGGATGACCAAGGTTCTAATCCCACCACAAGCATTCTTATTTTTATTATGAGTTTCTCTCCTTATATATATATATTAAAGTGTGCATAAATATAACAAAAACTGAATCTGTTGGAATGGTTGAAGAGTTGTTGGGTGCCTTGGATGACCAAGGTTCGATTCTCACCATAAGCACTTTCAATTTTATTATGAGTTTGTGCGTGTCCGCGTGTCCAATTCGGACACTCACGTGTCCGGGCCGTGTCCAAATTGAGTTCGCGTGTCCGAGCGTATCCGCGCGTGTTCGAGCGTGTCCGTGTCCTTCAAACAGGTCCGCCCCTGCTTGTATGCATGGTTGATCAAACTCGAAGGATTAACAACAATGAGTACAGTGATCAACTACATATAAATTACAATGAATCAATCACATAATTGTGTAAGTATAAATGGTACAATGTCGGCTAATTTTAGCAACAACCGGCATTACTATGCAGGTAGTAAAACAACAACAGACTAAATGACGATGTAGGTGGTTATGCGTATTGATTACCCGGTCAGTAATTAAGCACCATGTGACACTTAACTGTCGTTCGATCTGGTCAAACATTGGCCAAACAGTTAGATCAGACGGCAGTTAAGCGCCAACTGCCGACCCGGGGAACGGAGTTGAGGTGGTTATATATGACAATATATTTATATGTGTGGATACGAATTAATTAATCAATCTTAATGGGTTTCTTTCATCACCAGGCAATATAGGTTGTTCCTCTCACCAAACTACATCAATAGATACCAGCTGTGTGGACATAATTGATTCGCACCATCGATCGGTTTTATATACGTTAGCCAACAGATCACCACCCCAACTTAAGCATGGGAAGCCATTTTGTGATTAAGGATGCCTATATAACCATTTCTAGGGTTTTTATATATACGAAGTACGTACATACAGTATGCATCATGCAGTGATCTAAGTCAAACTTGGGTCGACACAGGTCCTCCCTATAATCGATCTGGATTTCACGGGGGATTTAGATATACACTCAAAAATATCTACCATTTTTAGATTAAACCAACTACTTCAAATTACACCCAAACCTATTTAATAGATTAATTTTAATTGAAATAATATATTTCATACTTAAATAATAGAACCTTATGTTGTAGATATTTACTAAAAATACCACACGAATACAAAATTCATATCCATGATTCAGCTTGATTAAAGCTTCTACTTTTGGAAATTCATTCATTAATCAATTGATACAAAATTGAGTCCTTGATTGTAACATTTGATATTAATGCAAATCTCATCCATGATTAAAGCAATAGAAATCAATACATAGGGATTTGGAGGTTTTCAATTTCGAAATCGTGCGGTTTTATCATGATATATATTTGTCATTTTTTATTGATATAAATGGATCGGTTAATCAGAGGGTGATGGGTTGCATTGTATCGCCAACAATTTGTGCTTCTTCTTTTTCTGGTATGTATTATTTTGGACCTGATAGTTAGGTGTAAAATTATATGTTCGTATTGTGGTTCGGATTTGAGGTGTGTTTTTTGAATCATATGTATACCTCTTTATACTCTGGTGAATAGGTAGGTATGGTATGCTTTAGATTGGATTCTATTTGTCAGGTTTGTGTTACCTATGAATTCAAATCTTTTTCTTTTGTGGTAGGATGCTAAAATTGTTTAATAGGTAATTTATGCGTTTGTAGTGGTTTCTTTCTTGCAAAATAGGTAATGTCTTTGTATCAAATTGTTATTGGAATGAGTGTTTCTCTCATATAGGTGGGGGTGTGTGTGTGGTGTTCGTCCTGTTCTATAGGAAGGATATACCTATGAGGTAGGAACTATGTCTACTGTTTATACTTGTTGTAGAGAAGTAGGAAAAAAAATCTAACATACCTTAGGAAGAGGAAAGTTATATACGGTCAAGAAAGAAAACTTTGTTATAAATTGTATAGAAAAGTTTGCAAAAATTATTGAATAACAATAGAACTTTTAATTCCATTAATTAAGACAAATAAAAATTACATTTTTCATTCTTTTAACTATTCCGTTACATATTTCTCCCGACTAATTAAACAAAGCAACATAAGATTTATGCGTATATTAATGTTTGATATCAATTATTGCATTTCAGAAATTATGATAGTTATTAAATGCATATAATGCATATAATTTTCTTTTTTTCAACTAGAAAGGCAAAAAAGTGAACTATAATAAAAAATTGAATTATGTTAATTAATTTAGAAAACTCTATTAGGAATGTTGCAATAAGTACTGAGTGTGGTTTGAAAAAAAAGAAGTTAAGTGTGAGTTCAACTTAAAAGAATGTTTGAAAAATGGATATATCGCTAATTTTCTCTGATTTTTTATACCAGAAAGCATGGGGCAAAGTCGTTATCCATTTTGAAGAAAAAAGAAAGACATTGATGCGTGCTAGCTAGCCTAGCCTAGCCGTAGCCTTACTGGTTCAGTACTCTATGAACATCCATGTTCTCCCCTCTCAGATTTCCCAGTTTGTTTTGACTTTACAAGACTTCTAATTCTAGCTATCCGATCTGCAAAACCATAACTATCCTGAGCTTTATTAGTCATATCATATTACCTAACAGCAAATACATGCATTTACTTCTTCTATTCACTCTCTCCACCTACAATTTTGAAGCTTCACAATACTTTGCCTAACCTCACTCTAATCACGAGTAATATTTGCCCAAAATTATTTCCTCGATTAGTTTCCGTATGCCTGCATTATGTTAGCTAGCTCCTCGACTAATGAAAATTCCTTGGTACGTGTTACGTTGGAATTTCCGATGAGAGAACTCTGGCGAACCGATGAAGCTCTCTATCATCTGAAATTCACAAACACACGGCGTTACGGGAAGAAGACCGGATTGGCCGGCCTTCAACGCTTTGATGCCTAAGTCAGTAAAGATAGACATGTAAGATATGTGTTAGCATAGGATAAAAGGCTTAGGAGGCTTACCTTGATGTGGAGAGAAAATGCGTATTTATAGAGATAAATATGGTGTAACCAGTGAACTTACCAAACTGTCCTCATGGGCTAATAATACCTACAATAGGCTTTTGGGCAATCGGACCCTAAATGGGCGAGCAATCATGATGTTTAGCCCATTAAAGGGCGTAACTTTAATAGTACGTCCGTACGTACGTATATATAGTTATATACTAGCTTGGTATTATTTATTCAGGCAGACCAATTAGAATTCCGAATTGATGAAGGCGCACAAAATGCAGTGACTGTTGGCAAAAGTTGAGTAGTAGCTGTCCCTGTACTCCACCTGCAACAGTTTAGTACGTACGCATGGTTGAATACAGTACTCGACTGGATCAAGCACGATTACTTAACACACTGTGTCCGATATGATATATGATAAATTTTGAAAATGGAAGCAGCAGGGTTTTCGTTCACGTAGAGGACTAGTTTCTATATAAGAGAAGCATTCATCACTCTTATTTAATGACTTACGGCTCTAGCTTCAAACTAAAAGGAAAGTAACGGCCAACTTAGTTAGCTATATATATATATATATATATATATATATATATATATAGTCCATATCCAGAGTGAAGCTTCACTCTGAAATTACAGAGTGAAGTTCCAATTTTAGCACACTTTTCGGTCAAATTTTTTAACCATAAGTGATTCAATATTTAGGTATATTATTCAAGATCATCTCTACAAAATTTCATCTAATTCGGGGTATACTAAAATTGGAACTTCACTATGTAATTTCAGAGTGAAGCTTCACTTTGGATAGGAACTGTATATATATATATATATATAGCAAGAATCGAGAGTATGTATGTAGTGCACCAAAAAAGTGCAGACCTGGACTCTTTCACCGGAATCTAACCACCCCCGACTACGTTTCTCTTTCCAAACAAAGCCCAGGCCAGGATTTACAGTCGACATTGATCGAACATGACTTTTCCAGTGAGGTTGTTCCTCAGACCTTCAACGTCAACCTCTTTGGCCCTCATTTTTTTCGTGACGTCGTTAGGATGGTCCTGAGATTCGTTCGGCAAGAGAAAATCGTCGGGCGTGGTTGGATTCCAGTGAAAACGCCAATGTCCGCACTTTTGGTGCACTACAAACATCTACTATGGATCCGGCCTCTATATATATATGTACATATATAGGGTTTAGGTCAATTCGATCAGATCGAAACTATATTTTCACTGGTTAAGAGCCTAAGAATTGAAAGCAACAATTTCGATCAGGCATGTAAAGGGCGGATAGCTGGAGAACTGTACGTAACACAGATTGGGAATGTGCCAAATGTAATGTTTCATCTTTTTCAACTACTTGACGTTTTATTAGGATCCCAAAGAAAAGAACACTTGACATTTTTATGACTTAGGTCTTAAACTTTAGGGTATATTGTCACCCAACAATACACTACTGTATATGGTAGCCATTTTCACATGGCCAACGCCTCTAGCTAGCTAGCTGTGTGTCCACTGAGACTTCATTGAAGTACGTCGGAGAGGGAGGACTTTAGTCTCCCAGGTCTTTATCAGTTTCTCACTGCTTTTATCCCTAGCTTCTCTATTATCTTGGAAAAAACAAGTATGACATACATACAAACATAGTGCCTCATGATCGGAAATATATCATAGAAGATATCTCATAACAATTCTGATTTTTCTTAACCAGTTCGTGAGGAATTGTTCCAAATCGCCTCCAGCTCTCTAGTGAAAGCCTTTTGTCTCCCAACGACAATCGTGATGTGATCTTTCTGTTCAATCACCTTAACGCGAGCTCGAGGAACCCTACATTGCACATTGTAGCTGCATTCAGCTGGGATCAGCTCATCATCCATGCCATGGAACACATTAACATCACAATTTAGATGGTCTCGCACAGTGTCTAAGTAGGCGTCCATCTTCCCCGCACTGCCGCATATTACGTTGTGCAGAGTGTGCCACGCTGCGTTGTGCGTGTGGCAGAAGAACCCTTCAAGCAGAAAAGTTCTCATCCTGTAAAAGAATTAAGTAAACATTCAGCAATTAGTTCATCTCTCTACATCTCTCCCACACTCACTCTCTCTTTCATAATGAACTTCGCAGCAACCCTGGCAGCATCATAAATGATGGGAAGAAATTTAAACTCAAACATGAAGTGATGTCTCCATCTTTATGTTTTGATCTCTATTTCTTATTTACTTTGAGTCATGTTCCTAAAGCAGCGGGGAATAAATACAATAAATTGACAGATACACTTTTAAATGGTCCTATTTTCTTAGATTTCAACTCAATTGTATAGGTCACTCTAATGAGAAAGAAAAATACGAAATTAATTCGATGTTGTGGCCAAATCTAACTTAGCTATCAACAAGTTACACTTAAGGTCAGTATTTAAGTTACATGTGAAATTTTATCACATGCATGCATGGTACGTGTAATACGTTCAAAGTGTGTAAGAGATGTCCTCTTACAAGTTGTTAAATCCGAATTCACCAATAACTAAGTTAAGTATAGTTATTGTCTTAAATGTTGTTCGGAAAGTGCAATCGAAGAGTTGGGTATGGAACCAAACCCTAATTAAGTTGAAGTGTTAAACCAAAAAGAGGGAAACATTATTAAAGCTGTGGTAGCACAAGTGCACAACCAATTCTATGACCCAGGCCATTCACCGGTCCATGCAGGGCCGGCCCTGGAGCAAGTCCTAGATGCGGCCACCTAGAGCCCCCAATTTAGGTAGGCCCGAAAAAAACTGTGTATATTTTTTAGTTAAAAATAATATTATATATATATATATAAGATTAAAGTGAAGGGTAGAGTTTTAAATTTTCTAAATTTTCTTTTGAAGATGTGACTCTACTAGTTCTAGTTAATTCTTTTCAATTGAATACAGTCATACTTTTAAATTTTTTATTTCGTCAGCTATATTTATAATTATTTTTATCTTATTGTAATTGTTCGTCATTTGCTCATTCATGAAAGATCAATTTTTTTTTAGTTTCCAGCATATTTGGAAATTGGACAATAGAGAAAGAACAATTTCAATTCAACTATTCAGCTTAATTTATCCTCTAAAGGTCGTGTTAGGGGGGGCTCATTTGTAATTGTTTTCTTTTTTGTTAAAAAATTATTAAATTCAACTTGTGGGTAAGTCTTGTCTGCAAATTTCAATTCGCAAATTCTTTTTAATTCGCAAACTATCTTGCGTTCATAGAAAAAAAACATTTGTAACTACATTAAAAAGTAAATATCCCTATCTTTTCACTCCGCCTGTAGCCCTGAAAATCTCAGGGCCGGCCCTGGGTCCATGCAACTACAAGCGGTACTTACAGTGTTAATTTTCCTAGATTACAGATGGGGCTGAGTTCCCCAATCAATGTGACAAAAGGGTCCATATGAACCGTTTGGAAAGTTTGAAAATTAAATGGCAGATAAGAAGAAAATGATTTCATGCCCAAAATAGGTTATCGTTGGTGTGACAAAATATATTCCATAAGGTGGTGAGGTCGCTTAAGTAGTACCAAAATAATTAGAAATTAATCAATGACTATACCTGTTTCTGGTCACAAGTTTGGCAACAAACTCCACGAAACGGTGGTTCTTGCAAATGAGAAGGCACACCGTCCGTGAGATGTGCTCGTACCAACACGCAATGGACGCGCCGAATGCAATTACCGGCCAAACACGTCTCGGTGCCACCATCCTCATCACATGTTGTGTTGCTTGTGCCCCTTTTGGTACAGGGAAGTATGGCTAATTAACAAGCACGAAATCAATTATAAAGTTAATACCGTAAATAATTAGTTCAACCGTTCAAAATGATTTTTTGTAATCTTTCCTTGCATAAAGATTACAACAGTCTAATAACGTAATTTGTCAGACTATATTAACGAGAGAATAATACGACGTACCGGGGCGAGTAAGGTGAGGGATTTAATGGAGTTGGGATGCTTAACGGCAAGGGCGAGAGCCAAAATGCAGCCTAACGAATGAGCGACAATGTGGAAGGATTTAACTTTGTGAGGTTCAAGCACGGACTGCTCAATCATATCCAAGTGTTCTCTGAGGGTGTACATGGAGTCGGCTGGCTTTGGACTTCTTCCAAACCCCAAAAGATCAATAGCAAAAAACCTAAAATTTGATTTTGCTGCCCTCGACAAGTTTGGGAACACCGTCTCCGTCCAGAATGCCGACGACGAAATGAACCCATGAATGAATAGCACATCTTCTCGTGCATCATGATCTGACATTATAGTAAATATATATCCAAGTCATAAAAACCTTTTTTTATTTAGTTGCGACTTGCGAGATTAGGACATGAATACTGTGAACAAAACCTTATAAATGACTGTGAAAGTAATAACAGTGTTATTAAGTGAGAATAACAATGCTCGTTTACCTCTGGGTCCTTCAGCTCTAACGTACAGGGTTTCTTTGCAAGAAGAGGTCCAAGAAGTACAAAATTTACAGTCACAATCCGACCACCTGGGGATAGGGTGACATATTTGGCCTCCAATCTTTCCCTGAAGCATTTCGACGATGGTGGAGTTGGCGGTGAACGTGGATCGAACGGCCGAACCTCTCTTGGTTTCCCTCGTAGTCATCTTGGAGACCTCGGATAAGAGAGAAGGGCGCGTGTAGAGTGTGTCTGAGATCTCCTCAAGCTGTAGCTTCGTCGAGCTAAGGCAGACGATTTTCGACTCGCCTTGCTCAGAGACCAAGATCTTGCCGCAGTTCGTAATGACCTCTTTGGAAGATGAACAGTAGCAAGGCTTCCATTCGGCTTCAAAGAAAAGGTCCGCAAGTTTGTAGAGAAAACACAGGACGAAATCGACGAGGTCCAGAAAGGAGAAAACAAAGAAACTCACAGCCTCGTTAATCAATCTTCCTGTCAATGTTAGAACCGATCTGGTTTTTCCCATTGCATCCATTCAGGACCTAAAGCACACACCAACCCTCAACCTAGAAGCTCTAGACGACGAGATAAAGAGAGAGAGGGTCGGGTCACCACAATATCATATACAATGGAGCTCTGGTTTAGTGTGTGTTCAGCTGCCTCTTCACTCATGCTATCTTAATAGAGAAACAGGCCAATAATAGAAAGCTAGAGGAGAAAACTAGGATGTGATGTGGGTCATGGACTCATGGTTAAGCTAAGCTAGGTTTTTAGCATATATATGAGCTTCCAAATGGGCGACGGAAGCAAATTAACCCTATGGGCACAAACTGGTTCAATCTTCTTCCCCCTCAGCTCTCTCCTAAAAAAATAAGCATGTTACGTTTGAATGGAAGCGTGTGGGACTCTAAGCGTGTGGGAGTGTCGAAGATCTCTAAAAGAGAGAGAGAGAGAGAGAGAGAGAGAGAGAGAGAGAGTTGACAGTGCAAGTTACCAACAGAGATATATAGAGAGGTGAGTTAAATGTATATTGATTGTTCATTGACAAGGTTTGTTGGCCAAGAGGAAAGGGTAGGTGGTAGTTGAACTCCCCTTGTATGGAATTGGAAACCAAAATCCGTAGCAAATTATAAGTATTGTATCACCTCTCCAGTCACAATTATTTTGTTGTTGTTATACAGTGAATTTGTTTAAAGCTCTCGACCAAATTGTCTTTCTTTCTTATAAGAAAAAAAATACCATATTGTTTCTTCTATCCTTCCACAATATGGATGCCTTTTCTTCCGAAATGAGGAGTCATGGGTGCATATTTTTCTCATCCACTAATTTACAACTCACCCTTAGTAGCTCAAAGTTGCCAAAGTAGCTCATTAATTAATGTGGTAAGAGTCTCTGCTAATTAAATTCTGATGGAAATGAAGATCGGTGCTCCCAAACCTCTAATAGTTATTGCATGCTATTCCTTGTCAACATGACTCCTATCACTGTGGCGGTGTGGCCTGTGGGAGAGACAACCCTCGTCCCACCGACCGAATATCCAAAAAAAAAAAAGGTCTGAGTTCCGGAATATTTTTTATATCTTGCCGTTGCGGAATAAGAAATTAACTAATTAAGAAATTTCTGCATGCTCGTGCAACACGCTAAGATCGATCGGTGGAAACAATGTTAGTGTGTGTCCCTTACTGAGCTACGTGCATTGGCTAGTACGTAGCAGCAGTGCAGCACAGTTGTGAGCATCGGCTGCAATGTATCAATTTGTCCGAAGAATCCTACACATTCGTGCATTGTTAATGAGGAACATTACATGTGCGTGTTTGTGGATATATCATATATGCATATATAACTGACGTATAGAGGGTGCTTAACATTGTAATTATGGCTACTTTGTCCAATTTCATTGCAGTCATCGAGTCCTTATATGAGGCAATTGGGGAAAGATAGTTAAGTAATCAGCCAAGTCTTCCAATATAAAAACAATGCTAGTTCAGTAATTATTTAGAATATATAATGCATGCATGCAAATTAATTTTTTGATTACTAAGAGCAACTCTAACTTCTTTACGATTTTGTATCATAGCTAGGGAAGCAAATTAAAGTTAAAGCCTTCCATAATGTATCATCTTCAACTGCATATTGCTGTTAATCTAAAGTACCAAAACATCTTTCTAAACAATCCCGGCCCCAATTAAGATGAGAATAGCTTTAGAGAATCAGTTGGGAGTAAAATTAAGGGATTCATTTTCCTTAACATAAAGAAGAATAAAAATATAAGGAACATTTCCATGTCGGAAATGCTCTATTAACTGATTATTGTATGGGACGCATATATATATATATATATATATATATATCATTAATGCATGTGAGATCGATTGAAGGTTATTTTGTTATTGGATATATAGCATATGGTTTGAGGCTGATTGTTAACCGTGCATGCGGTGATAATCAATTAGCAACAATGACACTTGACAAGTGAGTCAAGTAGCCAGTGATATCAATTTCACTAACCTGGGTTTGTTATTCGATTTGAAAACAAATTTATGTTTTTGATGAATAATTATGAGGAATGCATGCCAAATCATACCAAAACCAGAACTGTTTTTCTTCTAAACTTCTTTTTCCATAATATTGTGCTCTTAAGAGACAATGAAATCTTGCACCTCACATGCTAAAAGGAGACAATGTGATATGATCGATCATTTCTTATCTTTCCTCATCGTGTTGGACGTACAAGGTGGCATGCATGGATTGATATTATTCATTTTGCTTCTTGCATTGTCAAGATGTTATTCTCATTTGATGGATCCGATCATTCCGACAGCAAAAGTATGTTACATGCATTTTGCATACATTTTTATATATTGACTTGGACACAATTAATGCAAGCGAACATATCGTTATCAAGTAAATAAAGTATTTAGACCTTAATTATCGTACCATGGAGATCCTAGATTTAATCTAAGTAATTGTGTTTAGGACAACATACTAAAAGCACACAAGAAAATAAAAAAAAATAAAAAATAGATAAAGAATTCCAAACTAACAAGGCACCAAATCTTGTCAATGCTCGGCTTAGTTTACACTAACCCTAATCACAAGCACCAACATGTAGCTTAAAATGAATATGCACAAATGAGATGTAGATATTTTTGTGAGATTGATTGATTTAGTCATTCTTAAATTAAATACAAACTAAATATAAATAAAAAACAAACTAATTACCAATTAAATATGTAATTCAAACAAGTGGGGAGCATGTGAGTTTTGAGTGATTTACACTAACTCTTTTCTTGCAAAATATTGACATTACATTCACAAATGCATGTATTTTCTAATGTGTCAAGTCTCATATCTAATACCGATTAAGATTACTAGACCAATTATCCTTACGGTGCATTGATTATGCTGGTGAAGGCCACAACCAACTCTTTAATATGGGCATTACGGCCGCTAAGGCATCAACATCCATTTGTGACTGTAAATATGGATTAATTACATAATATTGACATAAGAATTAACATATTTATAATGTTTAAGACATGTTTACACGTATAAAAATGCGAGTAATCATATATTTGCTACAGTTTTACGTCCATAGTGTTAATTTGGGAGTGGTACTCTTTGATTTATGTCAAGCTCAATATACTCAAGAAATACACTACCACTTTCGATCAACATTTGTTGAAACATCCAGTGTTTAGCTAAAGCAAACAGCGAATATTAGGTATGTGCTAATTGACAATATTTTACGTGATAGATCGATCAAAACTCTACTAAGAAGGGCGGAAGAATGTGATTACTAATTAATAAAGATTATGCACAGATCTAGACGACATCAGTGTCTTGCTTGTCATATTCCTACTAGAATGAGTAAACCAGAATCATCTTCAGAGGATCTTCAAGACCAATTCCAAGTAGACTGATGTCTTGTTGTATATATACATTTAGATGAAGAACATATACATACAAGGAACACAAAAATAATTTAAGAAGAAAATGAATACCTTATCAGGAACACTTTAGCATATCTTCAAATTCAAAACTTTTATTTTCTTTAACCTTTCTTCAACTATCAATTAGGAGATATAGGCGAGAAGTACCATGCATATTGCCCTCGTCTTGCATCCCTCATTATTTTGCGGTAACAATTAGACTCGTTGAAAAAGATATATATGAAAATTCTTCAAGAGATTCTTCAAAATAAAACTACATACATATAAGAGAATTAATGGCACGTTTATTAACTTGGAATAAAACTCATCAAGAATGAAATTCATTAGGAATTATGAGACATAAAATAGATTTGGATGTGGAGATTTCAATTTCTATTGAACTGTTTACTTTCAACATGGAATTAGAATATAAACAATTCTAATTACGATTGATATTTTTTACTTACCATCAAAATCAGAATTAAAATTAATTTAATTACTGAAATACGCATATATATCTATGAAGTTGCTTATTTCTTCTATCAATCAATAGTGCTACTGTGTTACACCAATTTTTACCATCAGAACGACATATAAATGTCACTACACTAATTTTTTTTCCTTTAACACACAATAAGAAAAATCTAATTCCAATTAAATTTCACTTAATCATACATTATGTAAATAAAAGAAAAAAAATTAGAGAATATTATTAGAAAAAGAGACGAACTGACCTTAAGTATTGCCGTAGAATATATTTGGTTGTTTATTTGTGGGTTTTAACAATACTGTATATATTCTCAATTTGGATTTGACAATTTGGAAATATTCTCAAATAAATTAGGGTAGTTTAGGTAATAAAAGTTGATACCGGAAATAATGGAGAAATTGATTATGATACCCACCTCCCCCCTTAGGTATCAAGTTAGGGGTTTTGAGAGGAATCAAATACTGATGAGGAGGTGAGACTCACATTCTATCCAATTCTCCAATGTATTAGTAAACGACGAAATTCTCTTATCCTATAATCAATTCCTCTATTTTCAATTTCATTCCATGTTAGTAAACGTGCCATAAGAACTATCATTTTGTATTATGAATGAAATAGTTATGTAATGAGCATATAGGCAAAAATGTCAATTTGCACCATAAATTTGGCCATAATTGTCAGTTTGCACTCCGAACTTGCATTTGAGTCAATTTACCTCCTAAACTTGGTAAAAAACTTACCGATTTGCACTCTATCTGTTAAATTTAATGTTTTTCATCCAATTTTAAGTCACATATCATGCATTTGAGAGGTAGTATTATCATTATATATTTATTCATATTTAATAATGAAATAAATTAATAAAATTACGTAAGAGGAACACTTGCTATTATGTTTTTTTTAATATGTTATTGATTTATATATTTATTATTTTACGTGATATGATATGTTAAAAAATATTTAAAAAAAATACATAGAAAATTAAAAATAAATGTGTACATATAAAATATATATATATATACACACAACACACTATATTTGAATGGGTGAGTATGTTGGATATATAATTCGAAATAGGATGAAGTATATAAAAAAAAGATGTAAATTAATAAATTAATTAAAAATAATCATTCTTTTAAAGAATATTTTTATTTATTAAAAAAATAGAAAATGACAACATTACCCCTCATGTGTATGACATGTGACGTAAAATTAGATATGAACAGTTGAATTTAACGGATGAGATGCAAATCGACAATTTTACCAAGTTTAGGAGGTAAATTGACTAAAATGCAAGTTCGGGTGCAAATTGACAATTTCAACCAAATTTAGAGTGTATTTTGACAATTTTGCCGAGCATATTTATATGTGTGTGTGTATTCATATCAGTAACATAAAATGAGGATAAATTTAAGGAAATGAAAATTGATTATTAGTCACATCTACGTTTATGGAGATAATTTTCTTTTTCAACCAAAATAGTAAAAAAGTGAAATCAAGAAAAATAAAAATATTAATTATAAAAATAAGACTTATAAAGAATGTTGGAATATTCAATTTGAGTGTAGATTTAGAAAACAAATGGACGTGAGTTTAGTTTAAAAGAGTGCCTCTAATATTTGGTTTATTCCATATTTTCTCATATTTTTATAGGTCGTCAATAAAATTCTCATGTATCCTCCAACTCTTCGTCCTAACCATATTGTGAAATGATTGATAAGTTTAAGATAACCAGAAAATGCAGTTGCTGTTAGTGCTAACTGCCAAGGCCAACAGATTCCTTTACTCTTTCTATTTGGCAACAACAGATTTCTCTACTTACATGTGGACATTTTTGGTGGGACTTGCTTATTGGTATACATGATTGATAATTGACAACAACTTCCAATGAGACCAGTTGATCAGTTTGAGCTCTTTAAGAAAAATTGAATAGGAAGAATCGGAAGAAAGAAATGAGCAATGACCAGTAAGTTCAGAACAAGTTTAACGTTGCAGAAAAATAGAAGATTTGAAGTGGAAGAAGAAGCTATATGTGTCTGTGTGTGTGTGTAGCCTCATTTTAAAATTGATTTTCAGAGCTAGCTAGTGCAGATTATAACAAAGGTCAACTCTAGCAATTTACAGTTTCCTGACAAAGAGGAGTCAACCCTCTGTTTCTCGGACTTTCTCCAGCCTTTGGACATCAGTTTCTTGGGAAATGGCTTTACCATTAATCACAGAGAGAGTCCAAGACAATAATTGGTGTAGCAGCTTCTCTTCTGTGTAACATCATGAATCTTTGCAAGAAAGAATAGATCACCAAATCATCACAATAATATCGTTCTGGTTGCCAACGGCCATCAAACCCATAAATGAAAATTGCATTATTAAATTAGTTCTAATAAGACAGGCTATGGTGGTGTTTATAGAGACTGCATAGGTTCGTTTTTAGGTGATTTTTCTCTACTCTTGATATCCCTAACTCAGTTGTTGTAGAAGTCATGACGGTCATTAAGGCTATTGAACTAACTTGAATTAGAGACTGAAAGTTCGTATGGTTAGAAGTTGACTATTCTCTTATTATTCTTTATCTACAGTTTCTTCATCTAGTTCTTTAGAGTCTTCTAGTGAAATGGTCTAATTGCTTGTATCGTATCTCTCAAATGCATTTTAGATTAAGTCATATTTTTCGTGAGGGCAATCAAGATGCTGATGCTATTGCTAATTTCAGTGTTTTTTTTCAAATAATTTTACTCAGTGAGATTCAATTTTAGATTGTATGGTGAGTCACTGTAATAAAGATTGATTTTATTTTTCTAATTTTTCGTTTTCGTTAGTTGTTTTTTAATTGGTTGAGAGATAATTGTGTTTGTCTTTATTCATTACTCTTTATAACATTTTTCTTTTCAATAAATTTTCATAGAAAGACGTTGTTTTAGTCCTCTCTACGCTTACAAAAAAAAATCCAACCCCATTTCTTTTGCTTTTTGCAGCAAAATATTCCAATATTTTTTTTCTGAGGATAATATTCCAATGTCTTAAGTCAATGTCTGTTAATCGTATTGAAAGCTAGCTTTGATGTATATACTCACTCAAAATGAAAGCACATGTATACAGTTGGGTGCCAGCAGATGCCAACTCCGGTCAGTCTGGTGCAGTTCTGCCAAGATTTTGGTTTCTCAATAATGCAAGTATGCAACCAATTCCTTATATAAATTGTTCAGTATGGAAAAGTCTCCATGAGCACAACCATGGGTTGGGCCTGAGAAAAAGACCCACTCGTTGTGGTATAAGTTTGAATGTTTGATATCCAATAGAAGAAAAGTTTGCACTTCAACTCAGCCCAATCCAATAACTCCACAACTGAAGCGTGGCCTTTGAATCAGCCTCAAATCAACCCAAGAACCCCATCTGCTGGCTGCTGTTACATCAGTAATCAGTTTGTGCGACCCCACTCAGATGGGACCAGACACTAGAGTTCTCAAGCTACATGTCTTCACTGCAATCTCAAGAAATCAAATGGATAATAGTGATCTGAGATTCTTTCTATTTTTCCCAAATACAGAGCAACCAATAATTAGAAATGGATAGAGCCACCATAATGTCTTCCCTAAAGGCTATGTGTGGCCACCAATTTACCAAGCAAACAAACCAAGCTCAACCATGAACCAACCACACGCCTCTTTTAGGTTTTAGCCCTTCATGGAAAGACCTGTGCTTTTCTTTCTGGATCAGCCAGAAATTAGGTAAAATGTTACAGAAGTTAAATACTACGAACAAAATGTACTCCTACTAAGCTCTGTCTCATGCACTTTGTGCTTTTGCATTGATTTCTCTGAGGTCTTCATATAGTTCTATGTCTTTTCTTTGAACCACAATTGCATTAATTTCAATGGTAGTTTTAAACTTCCAACCGGTCCAGCTTACCACCCCTAAACAACTCTCATATTGTAAAACCAGCACCATTGGTTACAGTTCTAGTGTTCGATGTGGGATTGCAGAGCCATCAGGAGTTCCATCTCCAATGGGGCAAAAGACTAAATACAACGATGGTTTTTTGAGAAAGCATTCATGACACTCTTTGCACGGAAAATGAAGAAGTTTGCAGCTCCAGTGAAATCCAAGAATGAGATTGAGGAAAAGAAATGGTGGGAATACGACTATGAGAGTTTTGTGGATGTTTCCAAGAGAGTTATGCAGGGCAGGTCTCGCGTACGGCAGCAAGAAGTGGTTAGGGAGGTCTTGTTATCTATGCTACCTCCAGGTGCGCCTGCTCAGGTGGATTATAGACCATTCTCACTTCTCTAATGTTGGATTTGTTTGCCTGATCGATTCGAACATGTTATTGATTTAGTTCATGTCTGATACTTAGTCTTCAGGATATCGATGATTGTCTCTATTTATGCAAAAAGAGATTACTTTTGGTACAAGAAAAATTATCTCGATGTAGAATTTTAATATTTTATTAAGACTCTATTATTGATTTAGTTAATGTCTGAGGTCTATGTTTGAATGTAGATCAATCTCATTTTTGGTTCAAGAAAGGGTTGTTTAAACTTGTTTCCTTTGCAGTTTAGGAAATTATTTCCACCAACAAAGTGGGCTGCAGAGTTCAATGCTGCATTAACAGTGCCGTTCTTCCACTGGTTAGTTGGGCCTTCTGAGGTAACTAAACAAGCCATTCCTGTTAGCCAGTCTTCTATCATGTGTCTGCATTAAGTAGAGTTTTTCGAAAACATGGAAATACAGTTCTTTCGCCAAGAGCTTTCAGCTGTAGCAGATACCATTGGTTTTTGCTGCTGTACCATTTTGCTGTTTCATTTTGGAGTGACTTGACGCACTAATTAATTAAAATTCAGTAGGTTATAGAAGTTGAGGTGGAAGGAGTGAAGCAAAGAAGTGGAGTTCGTATAAAGAAGTGCAGGTAGAATCTTTATGTCATCATGTACAAATGTACTAAGTTATTTCGTCAGGTGCATACATTTCTTATAGAAGTACTGCAATAAGCATAAAGACTAAATCTTATTCAAAAGTATGAGTCAGTGTTTATCTTTTGCAGCTACTAATTTCTTTAAATTTGGGATTCTCCTCTCTCCTCTAGGTACATGGAGAATAGTGGCTGTGTTGGAATGTGTGTGAATATGTGCAAGTTTCCTACTCAAGATTTCTTCACCAATGAATTTGGGCTTCCATTAACCATGATTCCAAGTAGGCTTCAATCTCGTTGTTTGAATGTTTGATCATGAACTAAATCTGCATATAAAACTAAATTACTATATGAATTTGATAAAGAACATTTTGTAAGCGTAAATCACGAGCAGTGGCATGAATCACGGGTAGTGGAGCAACAACGGGTAGTGGAAAACAATGGGTAGTGGAGAACACTTTATAGGTGTATATATAGATGATTGTTGTATGATATTAACAAGTGTAATATACAAGTTTAAGTTGGTATCAGAGCATGTGCTCTGTTTTTCTGGGTTAGTTTTCTTTGCAGTCGTTTGGTGTGTGAGCTCGTCAGCCGAGCTTGCTGTCCCCCTCACGAAACACAGGCTGCACAGCCGTCGACGACATCAACAAGCTGGTAGCCTCTCTGTTCGACGACGTCAGCAAAGCCACGCAGGAGCCCACCCGACTCGGAACCGCTCCAAGCAACACCGGAGCTCACCCGACTCGGCACCACTCCAAGCTCCGACGTGCTCTCCTACTCGCTGATCAGCTCAGCTCAGCCCGCCGACGTGCTTTCGAGGGACTGCTTCCCTTGTTCTGCCGGTGCCGGCAACATCTCATTCCGTCGCTGACCAGCCTTCCACCACCACAGCCGATGCCGCTGTCTTCTTCCACTGGTCATCGATCTCCTGCCGCCTCATAGCCGTCGCACGCTCGACCCCGGCGCCGTTCTCTCATGTCGACCCCACCGCTGCTCTCTCAGGACGACCCCACCGCCGCTCTCTCAGGACGACCCCGCCGCCGCCCTCCGACGATCCGACGCGATTTGGAGTTCCCGTACCACGATCCGACGCGCGCCCCCTAATCCGGATCTGGATCCGACCCGTTCGGTACGGCCCATCTTCAACCCGCCCGGTCCGGCCCAATTCCTCCCGGTCCAGTTTCAATCCGGATTCGACCCGACCCGGCCCATAATTAATAACTCTTTATTGTCGGTGTAGGTGTACCGACAGTGAACGTGCACCTAAGACAAGTTCTTATCCGTTTTTTAGTGTTTCCGCTGTATCATTCTTGATTTTATTTTTTCAATTTCCATTTCAATGGGTTCTGGAGACGAATCTGATGTTTCGAAATTTGAAGTATCTGTCAAGAGTTCTGAAAGTGGGTCATTTGGGGGTACTAAACTCAATGGAACCAATTTCCGTAAATGGAAGCGACTTATGGCGGCTCATCTTCAAGGCATGCACAAGATGAGGCATGTAACCAGAGCTACTCAGGCTCCTAGAAAAGATGATATTATTGTCTACACTAAGTGGGACGATGATGATGGCCTTGTGATGTCCGTCTTGTGGAAAGCTATGAATGACGAGATAATTGATCTGGTGGAGGCATGTGACACTGCGCAGGCAATATGGCTGACACTTGAAGGCTTATATACTAATGACTCTGATTTCATACAGGTTCATGAGTTAATGTGCACCGTTTTGGCGATGTAACAAGATGGGCAACCGGTGGCCTAATATTTCACCAAACTAAGAAATATTTGGGCTGAGATTGATGTGAAACGTCCTTCCATGATCAAACATCAAGAGGATATTGTTTGGTACCAACGTGAGAAGAAGCTTGAGCGAGTTCACCATTTCTTGAAAGGTCTTGATACTAAACATAACAGTGCGAAAGGGGAATTGCTCCGCCAGACCGAACCTCCTAGCTTAATTACAGCTTTCATATATATATCCGTAAGGATGAATCTTACCAGAAAAGCCTTCATCAGACACAAGTTGAAGTTTCCAGCCTTACTATTCGTGCTAAATCTTCAGCACCACCCTTCAGCAGGCCACTTCATCTCCACTAAATCACCGATGACCACCATCAGGCTTCAGGAATCAGCCCCGCTCTCCTTGTTCTTATTGTCATGATACTAACCATGCTCGCGTGACCTGTTGGAAGCTGTATCCACATCTTCGGCCTAAGAGGCCTCATTATCATCCCAAGGCGAAAGCAGCTATTCAATTAGTCCAGGAACCCGATATCTATGGTGTGGTTGGACATGATCATCACACCGCAGGCGGAGCAATACCTACTGCCTCCATAGCTGGTCGTGGAAAAATTGGTATGGATTTAAATATTTCTCACTTTGTTGGTTTTGATACTTGGATTATTGATTCGGGTGCGTCTGATCATATGACTTATGACAAATCTTATTTTACCGTATTGTCTCCTCCACCAGTACCCTATGTTACTAATGCTAATGATGAGGCATTCCCCGTATTAGGAAAAGGGTCGGTTCGTATTACTCCCACAATAGAGCTTCACAATGTGCTATATGTACCTGCTTTATCTCATCATTTGATCTCTGTTCCCTAATTGAACGCTGACGCTAAGTGCTCTGTGACATTTTTTCCTATGTATGTGATTTTTCAGGATCTTCTCACCGGGGAGTTAATTGGTCGGGGGTATTTGAGGGGCCGGTTGTTTCATCTGGATCAGACATATGCGGGGGAGAAACCAGGGGCACCATCTCGGACCGCTTTAATCTCCACTTCTGACAAGCTAAGTGAAGTTTGGTTATGACATCGTCGCTTAGGGCATCCATCTTTTAGTGTTATGAAATCATCTATGCCTACTTTGTTTCTTAGTGTGGATGAGTCACTTTTACGTTGTGAGACACGTGTTTTGGGTAAGAGTCATCGATCTACTTATTCCCGTAGTACTTCCAATAAACATCTTCTTCCTTTCGAATTAATTAATTCTGATGTTTGGAGACCCTCCAAAGAATCTACTGTGTCCGGGATGCAGTATTATGTGTCATTTATTGATGATTGCACCCGTCTTTCATGGATTGTTCTCCTCAAAACCAAAAATGAAGTTTTTCCCGCTTTCCAAGCCTTCTATGCCATTGTTAAAACACAATATAATGCCACAGTTCGAGTTCTTCGTTCTGATAATTAGGGGGGGATATGTGAATCATGTTTTTCGGGAGTTTCTTAACACACATGGAATTGTTCATCAAACATCGTGTCCTTATACACCTGAGCAGAATGGAGTTTCTGAAAGGAAAAATCGTCATTTACTTGACATGGCTCGGTGTATTCTTTTTAGTGCCCATATGCCCAAATACCTTTGGGGTGATGCTGTCATCACTTCTGCACACCTCATTAATCGTCTTCCCTCTCGTGTTCTTCAGGGAAAAGTTCCATATGAGGTGCTTGCATCTCATATCTCCTTACCCTCTTTTCATAATCTTCCTGCCCGTGTTTTCGGTTGTGTTGTTTTTGTCCATCTTTCAAAACACCAGAGATCTAAGTTGGATGCTCGGGCCGTTAAATGTGTGTTTGTTGGGTATGGCGGACATCAGAAAGGGTACCGGTGCTATCATCCACCTACCAGGAAGTACTATGTCACTATGGATGTTACTTTCTTTGAGGATATGAGTTATTTTCCCTCTTTCGATACTACTCTTCAGAGGGAGAATTCATACTTCGAAGAGCTGTATCATGGAGAAGGGGAGACAAATAAGCCAGTAGATATGGTGACCGGATCAATTGAGATCACCAATATGTCCGCTATACAAGCACCGCCGAGTGATTCCGATATAGTCATTCCAGAGATTCAGGTACCAGAAGATGACAACACAACTGCCCCTCATACTACTGACCAATACTCTTCTGGTACGGAAGATCACTCATATGAGGTTAGTCATTCTATTGAGACTAATACTAGTGATGCTAATAGTAGACAATATGTCTTGCCAAATAGGTCTACTCGGGGTCAGCCAAAAAAAAAATGAACCTACCCTTCAGGCAAAAGCTAAGTATCATGTGGCAAACTTTATGTCTACCAAAAGATTGTCTAAGTCATATGAATCATTTGTGAATCAAATATCTACTGTATCAGTACCTAACAAAGTGCAGGATGCATTGAGAGATCCAAAATGGAGAAAATCAATGAAGGAAGAGATGAAAGCATTACAAAAGAACAATACTTGGGAGCTTGTATCTCCACCACATGGCAAGAAGACTGTGGGATGTCGTTGGGTGTTTACAGTGAAGCATGATCCAGATGGGTCAGTGAGTCGGTATAAAGCACGCCTACTAGCAAAAGGGTTTACCCAGACATATGACATAGACTATGATGAGACATTTGCACCTGTTGCAAAGATAAACACTATTCGGGTATTGCTCTCTTATGCTGCTAACTTAAACTGGCCACTTAGACAGTTTGATGTTAAGAATGCATTCCTTCATGAAGAACTTACAGAAGAAGTGTACATGGATCTTCCGCCGGGATATGCGGCCGCTTCTCCAAGTAACTCTGTATACAGATTGAGAAAATCTTTGTGTGGTCTTAAACAGTCACTTCGTGCCTGGTTTGGAAGATTCTCACAATTCATGAGGAGAATTGGCTACAGACAGAGTAATTCAGACCACACATTAATTCTCAGACATCAGCAAGGGAAGGTAACAACCCTAATTATATATGTTGATGATATGGTAGTTCTGGGAATGATACTGTTGAGGTGGATAGATTACAGAAACAGCTAGCCACAAAATTTGAGATGAAAGACTTAGGTACACTCAAGTACTTCTTGGGCATTGAGGTAGCCCGGGGAAGTGATGGTATTTATCTGTGTCAGAGGAAGTACATCCTTGATCTACTAACAGAGACCGGTATGCTGGATTGCACTCCCATTGATACTCCTATTGAGCAAAACCATCGATTAGCAGAACCATCGGTTAGCAGAGTATACAGATCAAGTACCGACTGAAAAAACTCGTTATCAGAGGCTAGTTGGGCGTCTGATTTATTTATCACATACCAGACCAGATGTTACATATGCAGTAAGTGTAGTGAGTCAGTTCATGCATAATCCAAGTGTGGACCACATGGATGCTGTAGTAAGGATTTTGAGGTACTTGAAGTCAGCCCCAGGAAGAGAAGTAATGTTTTCTAATCACAAAAATATCTTTGAGGTTTGTGGCTTCACAGATGCAGACTGGGCTGGAAATATTACAGATCGGAGATCCACATCAGGGTACTTTACCTTTGTTGGGGGTAATCTTGTTACATGGAAGAGTAAGAAACAAAAAGTGGTAGCTCGATCTAGTGCTGAAGCAGAGTACAGAGGTATGGCTCAGGGAGTATGTGAATTTTTATGGCTTAGAAACTTGCTACAAGATTTGGGTATTAAGCCTAAATATGCGATGCAGCTGTACTGTGATAACAAAGCAGCTATTGATATTTCACAAAATCATGTGCAACATGATCGTACAAAACATGTGGAGGTTGATCGTCACTTTATAAAGGAAAAGCTAGATGCGAAGATTATTAGTTTTCATTTTGTTCATACAGAATAGCAACTTGCTGATATGCTCACAAAAGGAATATCTAAAAAAAGTTTTTATAACTCGCTTCGCAAGTTGGCGCATACATACTTGGCAAGTTGGACATAGTTGATATGTATGCGCCAACTTGAGGGGGAGTGTGAGCGTAAATCACGGGTAGTGGAGCAACAACGGGTAGTGGAGAACAATGTGTAGTGGAGAATACTTTATAGGTGTATATATAGATGATTGTTGTATGATATTAACAAGTGTAATATACACGTTTAAGTATTTTAAAGTGGAAAAACAATACTGTTACCTAATGTGTTATCCTCTGTCTGTCCATGCTCAGATTTTGAAGATATGAGTTGTGATATGGTGCCAAGTTCCGCCACCATTTGAGGAGGATCCTGTGTCCAAACAACCCTGTTTTACTGATATATGTAAGTTCGTAGATCTTCTCTATAATATAATCTGACCAATAGACACATATTTCTGCTGACTTCTTGCTATGTGTTATCTGCAGGCTCCATTGCCAATCCCAGCTCCACTGTGTGTCCAAAGCTACAAGCTTGAAAGATACTCTCCCTGAATTCAATTACAACAAACAAAGTAGTTCAAGTACGTACATCGTGCAAGTCCACTATCCAACTGTGAACTGTGACAGCCATCTTAAAGTTCAACTTCAGTACATATATATTTTATGCATGTTGAACACGGCAATCTGTACAGTATGTTAATTAGGCATATATCATGTCTGAAGTCAAGATCAGAAGAGAACTTATATGTAAATTACAGGATTATATATTACTGTTTACAAGCCCTCATCATTCATATAGGCTTCGATTTATAGTTCATTTGTAATGGTGTACTTAAGATATTTTTTCTTTCCACAATGAAGTTTTATGTAGTCCTCTCCGCTGATAAACTTGTGATATAAGTAACAATTACCAATTTCAGAACACATACATTCATGCCCTTTTGAGTTTTGAGGCTGACAACTTCAATAAGATGGCAATGCCCTGCATTTTATCGTTGATTATGTAGAAATTGGGTACTGCAGTTTGTGATTTAAGCATATTTGTAGACTTGCAGTTGAGGCTGCTTGAATTCGGCCTGCTTTTCACCATTGGTAGTTTGGTACCTGAAAATGGGTTACAAGCTGGATGTTGGCTCTTGCAAAAGAGAAAACTGTCATTGATTTACTCGATTTTGATATATTCTGGGACATTACCCTCTAATTTAAGCAACTTGCTTAAGATGACAAACCGAAATCCCAGTTACAGTGTTCAATCCACAATCTATGTTTTTAATCTCATTATCAAATCCTTCACCAACTCTTTTGTTTCTACACTTGAACCAATGACGCCAACAAATAAGAAAAACCCATCACACCTATCCATTTCCCATCCTTTCACATGCGATTCGAAATAGCTTGCTAAAACTTCCAGGGTTTCTCCCCCTACTACAATCTGTGACTCTAGCTTAACTAGTGTACGTCTTAGTATGACTCACATGATCTGTGGAAGAACAGTTTGGAGTTGAGCCTCCTTTAACTAATAAAACCCTTCATCTGCAGCTCCACCTCTTTCCCTCTCTTGTTTATTCTTCTTCTTCTTCTTCTTCTACCTCTTTCTCATTCATTGCCTTCAATCTCTTAAGCTTGCTTTGGCGGCCATGTGATTCACTTTGCCTATCCGTGACTTCGGTGCAACAGACAAATCCCATTTGCACCTTAAATTGTGGCATCCATTGAATTCAAACACCCCAAAACCCCATTTCAACTTCACGTAAATTGTGCATTTTACAGGACTTTTGGCATGATTTAACAGTAAAATTTGGTCTGATACCATTTCAGAAAGAAAGATACCAAATCTTTGAAACATGTGAGGGATTTATGCTCTTCCTTTTGTCTCTATTTTCAGACCTTTCCATCAGTTTCGTATGTCCCAATTTATGAGGATAAAGTATGTGTTTTTGTCTCATTAAACCTTTATCTCTGATTTGGTGCAGTTGATCCCGTGACCAAGGATCAACGAATTAACCAACTTCCCCAACATCTCTTCTTTAAATTCCTGTCTCGACTTCCATAGGTTTCAAACCCAACTCTACCTCTATAGCTTGCTAAATTACTAGCATTATAGGATTTGAGTACTAATGGCTTCTGCTGCCACAATTTCCTTAGTGACACAAGTTTTATGCTTGGGTCTTTGTTTTCTTAGCTTAGGCTGTTCTGCCTTTACTGCTGAAGATTACTCAGATGCACTTGACAAGTCCATTCTCTTCTTCGAGGGCCAGAGGTCCGGGAAGCTGCCATCGAACCAGCGGCTCAGTTGGAGGGGCAATTCTGGCTTGTCCGATGGCTCCTCTTATCATGTAATAATTTTAGTTCCTTGAAGTTATATGTTTTAATTTGTCACTCTTGAAATTATTAAGTTGTCTAATCTGATATGCATGGTTGGCTCATTTCCTAATGGGCTAATGGCCATTACATGGATTATGATATTTGCAGGTGGACTTAGTAGGCGGCTACTATGATGCCGGCGACAATGTCAAATTTGGCCTGCCAATGGCCTTCACTACTACATTGTTAGCATGGAGTGTCATAGAGTTTGGTAGCTCTATGCCTAACCAGATTGACAATGCCAAGGCTGCCATACGTTGGAGCACAGATTATCTGCTAAAGGCAGCCACCACAACCCCGGGAACCTTATATGTTCAAGTAAGCGCGACAAAATGCTTCATTAGCTTTGAACAATTTGGAATCCCACATCAAAAATTGCTAAATTTGTACTCTGTCACACTGACCAATATTTCCTGAGTCCTTACTTCGCCACAGGTTATAACACTAAACACATAGATGTATGAATCTAGCAGCATGATAATTACACTTACACAGTTGATGAAGAACCTAAGGAAAACCGAGAGGAAAGGCTAGGAAATAGGCCATCTGATCAGTAACTGCATTTGTATATCAACTTGAAGAAAAGCTCTTACTGTCAGTCACATGTTTCGCCGGTGCAGGTGGCAGATCCAAACATGGACCACCACTGCTGGGAGAGGCCAGAAGATATGGATACACCGCGCAATGTTTACAAGGTGTCTACTCAAAATCCAGGGTCTGATGTAGCAGCAGAAACCGCTGCTGCTCTGGCTGCAGCTTCCGTAGTCTTCAAAAACTCTGACCCTTCTTACTCTAAAAAATTGCTTCACACGGCTATGAAAGTAAACACCCTAACAATAAAACTGAATTCAATACTTCATTCTCACTGAAGTTACTAACAATAATTGATCACCATGCAGGTTTTTGATTTTGCAGACACGTATAGAGGTTCATACAGTGACTCCCTCGGCTCCGTGGTCTGTCCTTTTTACTGCTCATATTCTGGATACCATGTAAGCAATGGGATAATTTACTTGTAATTACTTGTCATCTTAACACATTAAGGATTCTGATCATACCATGTTTGTTTCTTATATACTAGGATGAGCTTCTTTGGGGCGCGTCGTGGATCCACAGAGCCTCGGAGAATAGTTCATACTTGTCATACATCAAATCCAATGGCCATACATTGGGTGCTGATGATGATGACTACTCCTTCAGTTGGGATGACAAGCGAGCTGGAACGAAAGTCCTCCTTTCCAAGGTTCCCTTCCCTTCTCATCAACTTAGCTCTACATGGCAAATCTATGTTCTTACAGGTCAAGTAACTCCAATCGACTGAATAAAATGTGTTGTGCAGAGCTTTATAGAGACAAACACAGAAGAATTCCAGATATACAAAGCACACTCAGACAACTACATATGCTCTCTAATTCCAGGAACATCCAGTTTTCAGGCTCAGTATACCCCTGGTATGCTATATTTACAGAATGTGTGTCACTTCATCTAAAATCACGCGATTTTGGACATAAGCACACGATCGACATACCAAAATAAGGATGGCATTAGCAGAAAAACGTCAGTGTAGTTATAAGTATAAGCACAATATCAACACTAACAATACCTAACAAACATAATTTGCAGGAGGACTTCTGTACAAGGCAAGTGAGAGCAATCTCCAGTATGTTACTTCCACAACACTCCTCCTTCTTACATATGCAAAATACCTCAGTACCAACAGCGGAGCAGTCACATGTGGACCCTCAGCCGTCACAGCTGAAACTCTAATCGCGCAGGCAAAGAAGCAAGTAGACTACATTCTTGGTGACAATCCGGCAAAAATGTCATACATGGTGGGATTTGGTAAGAAATATCCACAGCATATACACCACAGGGGCTCTTCGGTGCCATCTGTACACGAGCACCCTGACCGCATTTCCTGCAACGATGGATTTCAGTACTTCCACTCCGGCTCCCCAAATCCAAACGTGCTGGTCGGAGCCATAGTTGGCGGACCTGATAACAGAGACAACTTCGCAGATGACAGGAACAACTATCAACAATCCGAGCCTGCTACTTACATCAATGCACCATTTGTTGGGGCACTTGCTTTCTTCTCTGCCAACACCAACCCAAAGTAGTTCCACTTGACAAACACTGGACAAGTAATTAAGGAGTTAGAGAGCAAAAAATGCAGCAGCAAATTAGTATATGCTGTAACCCGGATTATGTATTCCAATCATCCAATGAGCTATGGCATATAGTAAAAGTGTAGGTACAAAATGCTGGAAACTAAATGGAACTTCCAGCATGAAGAAACAACCTTTACTAATGTTGAATGGATCAGCTCGTTGTGATCTTTATCCGATCTTATTAGACAGTGGAAACCAGTTAAAATAAATTAACACATTATATTCTCCTGTTCAACATTAAAGTTTGCGATGAAATTTATAAATATAGATGACTTAGGACGAGTTTGGCTCCGAGTTTTCAACAAATTATCAGCTTAAATTATTAAATAAGCTAAGTTAAGTGTTTGATAAACAAAGTTGTAGGTGATTATAATTAAATTTCACACAATCCAATGCATAATCCATAGATTTTGGTATTTCTGATTATAGAAGTAGATTATTTTCCACTTTTTAACTTATTATCCTCATTATATCTAATTTCATGTTATTTTTAGTCAATATCTAAACTGAATACATTTCTATATCAATATTCATCAAATACTTAAACACTCACAACAGATTATTCTCACAACACAAGTGAGTCTAATCGTAAAAATCTCACATCGGGTCAAAACTCTTTAATCACTAGATGTGTGAATCCTTTTACCTTGGTGAATAACCGTGGACCGTAACCATCACCACAAAGTTATTGTATTGTACTGTTTATGAAACAAGAAAGTTAATTAACAAAATAAATACGAACAAATTAGTTGCCTAAACATCTTTGTTGCCAAAAAGCTTCTCTAATGACATCTTAATTATGTCTAAATTCGTAATTCCACAGAGAAAAAACAAACCGAGCAGTCGGTAGTTTCTACGAAACCTTCATCATCTACTTCTTCTTCTCCAAACCCAAATTTCCGTTGAAGGGTCGCCATTACTGACTCTTCTCATTCCCAATTTCCTCTTCAATAAAAAATCTGAGCCTAATTTCCTCTCAGATCCAAATCCACCATGGCCAAGCTCCTCCCCTCTTTTTTCCTCCTCACTCTCTTCGCCGCCTTCTCTCTCTCCTCCGCCGAGATCCGAACCTCCTCCGTCCGCAGCGACTGGCGACCCATCATCCCCTTCGACGAGTTCGGCTTCACCCACAAAGGCCGCCTCGAGCTCAACGTCTTCAAAATCTCCTTCTCCCAGCAACCCGGTCCGGATCCGGATCTCTCCCGGGTCGGGTTCTTCCTCTGCACCCGCGACTCATGGATCCACGTCGTCCAGGAGCTCGAGGATCGCGAGATCGGCTGCGCTCTCAAGTCCGATCTCGTCAAACGCGTCTACACCTTCGACCAGCTCAAAGACTCCGACAACTTCTCCACCGTCTTCCACGAGTCCGACGCCGATCAGTACACCCTCCTCTTCGCCAACTGCCTCCAGCCCCTCCGGGTCTCCATGGACGTCAAATCCGTCATGTACAATCTCGAAGGAAACGACCGCAGGGATTATCTCTCCGCCGGTAAAACCATTCTCCCGAGAATTTACTTCGTTTTCTCACTCGCCTATATCGTTCTCGTCGCCCTGTGGATTTCCGTGCTCTATAAAAAACGACTCACCGTTTTCCGGATTCATTTCTTCATGCTCGCCGTTCTGGTCCTCAAGACTCTCAACCTCCTCTGCGAGGCTGAGGACAAGTCGTACATCAAGCGCACCGGCTCGGCTCACGGCTGGGATGTGCTCTTCTACATCTTCAGCTTCCTTAAAGGAGTCACTCTCTTCACACTCATCGTCCTAATCGGGACCGGCTGGTCCTTCTTGAAGCCGTTCTTGGCGGATAAGGAGAAGAAGGTTCTGATGATCGTGATTCCGCTTCAGGTGGTTGCCAACATTGCGCAGGTCGTGATCGACGAGACCGGCCCCTTCGGCCACGACTGGGTGACTTGGAAGCAGGTTTTCCTGCTTGTGGATGTGGTGTGCTGCTGCGCCGTGTTGTTCCCGATTGTGTGGTCTATCAAGAACTTGCGCGAGGCTGCGAGGACCGATGGGAAGGCGGCGGTGAACTTGATGAAGCTGACGCTGTTCAGGCAGTACTACATTGTGGTTATATGCTACATTTACTTTACTAGGGTTGTGGTGTATGCGTTGGAGACTATTACTTCGTATCGGTACCTTTGGACCAGTGTGGTGGCTGCCGAGTTGGCTACGCTGGCGTTTTATGTGTTTACTGGGTACAAGTTTAAGCCGGAGGCGCACAATCCTTACTTTGTGCTTGATGATGAGGAGGAAGAGGCTGCAGCTGAGCAGCTGAAGCTTGAGGATGAGTTCGAGTTGTGATTTAGAGTAGAGAAGATGATCCGAAGTATGAGGTAGAGTTTTCGACAGTTACTGTGTTTTTTGTTGATGTTACCTTCTGTTTATGTTATAAGTTGAGCTACTAGGATATTATCACACCCTATAAATTCTTCTGTGAATTTGATATTACGTGTAAGTACTGAAAGATCATATTCGTACATTAATTTTGGAAGAAATGATGGTCCGTTGATTTTACCCAATTTGGTTCATGTGAAGCTGTCTATTTGTTTGATGTCATTGTAGTTTCATGTGGTGGTACAAGATGTATCAAAACAGCTAGATTTTAAAGCTTAATCCAAGGCTATAGATAACCTTGTTATGTTTTTCGTCAAATAAGAAATGGCCACTTTGCCAGGGTCACAAGGCTTTAGCAAAAGGAAAATGTTAACTTTGAGTGCTTGTTGTAGAATGTAGATCCTTCAATCCCACTTTTCTCTCCCGAAACATGCAACTGATAAATAACAAAACATTAGTACATTTACTGCCACCATGAAAAGTTGATCAAGGTTTCTCATGTATTTTTGTGTATCATAGGGAAAATGTCAAAATGCTCATATTCTGTTCATTTTCTTGCACTTTTGATGAGGCTAAATGTTATATGCTGAACATTGAAATATACTTTGTAACTTGACAGTCGCTCCGAATTTACTGGGTTTTGAGATGGCTATAGGACTAAAATTTCTGTATTCTTTAGGTTCCTCATTGTGATGCTAGCTAGGTGTTCTTTTGATGCAGAGAAACTCTGCGTTCTGGTCGTTGTACATTGCAAGAAGACTAGGAATGCTCTTTTTTCTTGTAATGTTCAGTTAGTCCTAAAAAATCCGCAGCCTAGAGTGGTGTAACATCATTTATCAATGTGCATAACTTTTAGATATTGTTTCATCTTGTCTTGTTTCTTAAGTCAGATCTTTGAGCAGCCTACGTTAATGCAACCTTTTCTTTCCTCTCTTTGATCTTCTTGCAAGAGTACTCATAGAATGGATTCTTATGGTAAATTCTATCATCTTCAATTGTGGGAAGTGATTTTTTGCTACAGATAAGTGTTAGATGGTTTGTGCCTGGGTTTGTTTCAGTATGCATTTCCATTTCTTATAGTATCGGTGTTCATCACCTTTTTTTGTTCCTTTATTCGAAGAGATTGAATCATTATCTGATTTGTTTAAAGACTAAACTGAATCAAACGAGGTGCCGTCTGAATTCAGAATATGGCTTTCCCGTTCCAGAGGTCCAGCAACTAGCCAACATCATTATACGCTTGAAATATCATATTTAACACAGAGCATGGTAATTGAAAACCACAGGGGGCTTTGCAGCGGATAAATGACCACGAACCGCCTCAAAATCGAGTCACTGCATGCGCCTCTAGAGAAGTTTGCAGCATGTAAGAAGTCTGGATCTGGCTCCAAAGGACTGAATCAACGAAATGGTATGAACAATTGAAGACAGTTCAGAAATGTCACATTTAAGGTTCACGCAAAGAGTTTAATGTTTACGCAAATGTATGAAAATTGACCCAGAGTAGCAACGATTGAGTGGCTTTACCCAAAAAAAAAAAAGAAAAAAAAATGGACTTGGAACCAAATCTCAACTGTGCTGCCGGGTAACGTTACGTTGTTACATCCCAGACTTCCTGTTTCTTGACTTTCCCCTTTCGTATAATGGTCGGCAAAGGTGCGCTAACGCCCGGTATACGTTACGTACTGTATGCTATAACGGGATCGATATATAGTTGACCATGGACCTGTACATAGCAGCTTCATTTCCAAGTTTTGAATTGCAGATTGTACAAAGTGTCAGCAACAGTACGTAATTTGGAGGAATATATGACTATTGATTTCCCATGTGAGACCGCACAAGTGGAACTCAAAGTACAGAACGCATTTTGCTTAATGGAAGCAATATGGTTGCAAGATCTGATTCGGCTACTCTTCGTAAAACATCTATAAAAGGAGACGCTACCACCAACACTATTCGCAACAACAAAATTCATAAGCAAAAACAAGCAATACCTAACATAAGCACCAAATGGCTCATCCATCTATGGTGCGCTTAGGTGCGGTTTTGCTCATTCTGTTGATCGCTGTTCTTTTAGCTGAGGGAGCTTCTCAACCAAAGGCCAAGAAGGTCAAGTGCAAAGACAAGAAGTTCTATAAGTGTTACCACAAAGATCTCTATTGCCCTAAAGCATGCCTCCGCACTTGTTTTCTGGATTGCAAAAAATGCAAAGCTGTTTGTACTTTGTAAGGCACCTCCTCCACCACCACCTCCTCCTTCACCGCCTCCTCCGGGACGTAAGTGGCGCTACCCACCTCATCCTCCCAGGACTTATCCTTCACCACCACCTGTTTCTACTCCCCCTCCTTCAACTGCAACTCCACCTCTGTCGCCCCCTATTTCTATACCGTTATCACCACCACCATTGCCTCCTCCTACAACTCCACCACCATTGCCTCCTCCTACAACTCCATCACCACCTTTGTCTACACCATAATCACCGCCACCACCTACTCCTACTCCGTCACCACCGCTGCCCCCTATTTCTACACCACCTTCTTTATATCCTCCTCCACCACCGCCTTCATCTGAGGCCGCCGGTGCACAGAGTCAAATGCAAGAACAAGAACTACCCTCGTTGCTATGGTCTGGAGATGAGTTGTCCAAGCGCCTGCCCTGAGCAATGTGAAGTTGACTGTGTTACATGCAGTCCCGTTTGTAGTAAGTTCACAAACCCTGCGTACGTTTGTTATTTATAATTAAGGTACTACATGAAATGAACGTAGAAGCAACCATACATCAATAGTTCAATACTACCATTTGATCAGGAAAAAAAACATCAATACTACCTCCTCTATGTCGTATGTTCGGTTTAGAACTTTGGATATGGGATTCAAGCGTGGAACTAAGTTCTTCCATGCAACTTCCACAGTTTCACCTATACTGTGATCACAAAGTAAACTCACTAAACCCCATTAATTTCTAGTCCTAAACTATTAAATTCAATTCTAGTTAATCAATTGACTCGATCATCAATATAATGTACTAGGGAGCTTGCCCGCGCCCTGCTGCGGGTTGATGTTGTTAAATGAGAACAAAATCATACAATTTTTTAGGGTGATGGTAGCTGAATGGTTGTATCTATAGGTAAAGAGAATAAACTTTATGTATAGATGGAAAACAACCGTATAATTACATTAAGTTTTGATTAGAGATAATACAAAATTACTATTCAAGTGATAGCTTCTCCAATTCCAGGTGACAAAGAAAGGGTTATTACTCCTTTCAACATTCAAGGTCTCTAATACAAACTGTACTTGAGCGAAAAATAGTGTTGCTCGAGTGTGGGCTGGAGGTGCAAAATAGCCTCATATGGAGCTACATATACATAAAGACCTCAGTTGCAGAGCTATGTTACTTGACTTTTCATTTGTGTCTTTTTACCAACAACAAGTTGTTCAAAAGAAGATCATTTAGACAAAGGAGTTGATGATGATGATCCACCGCCATTTGTTTTCCTATTGAGTAAATATAGTAGACAGCTAGTAAGGAATAGATACTGATCATATTATTTAAAATTAAGTCTTCACTTTTGTTCTGATTTATTTGTGGTTGATTTATTTGCTTTAAATGATTAAGCTTCAACTGAGTTCAATATGAAATAAAACTAAGAGAAACAAAAGCTATTGGTGGGATTAATGGGGATTAATGAGCTAGCTTTTTGGAATTTTTCTTCTGCTAAAAATGTTATTGATTTTGGAAAATTTGTTTGCAACCGAAAGCTTAAAACTACGGTTAAGCACTATAAACAATGTGTATATTCTGGATAGGTTACGCACCTGATATATCCACTGATGTTCCATTATCTTGTAAACTTTCAAAGAAGTCTAATCTTTTTGACATTCTTCTCTTAGAATTCCTTGTAGACTCAATGTTTTCTCCTTCAAGTTCAATTTGTAAGGCTATCAATTTTTCAGCACCCCATGTTGGTTTTTTTTTCAAATTGCTCAAAATTCTTTTATTGGTATTGATTTTGTTTTTAGGCGGCATATCTGCAAGAAATTCTAAAGTTTAACAAATCAATTTCATATAAGCAGATAAATATATTTCATTATAAGAGGTGGTATACTTTAGAAATATTTTTATCACCTACTAACTACAAAATCTAAACATTTATATTTGCCCTCTAATCTATGGTATCAACTCATATAAACATTTCATGTTTCATTTGATCAATTTATTCCCTAGCAATATAAGATTACCAAATAGGATATTCTCCGGCACACGTTTAGATTCATTAAGCTAACTGATGGCTAACACTGAACAATTGGTTTCAATTTAAATATTAATGCATAAAATCATATGAACAAAAAACAAACGTTAAAATTGAAAAAATGACATACTACATGTATTTCTTCTTTTCTGGTAAGTAGCATGTCCATTTTTTGGTCCCCTTGATTTCAGTGCATTTGTTGCTTTGACATTGGTATTAGTAGTTCCTTATTGATCACTATTGTGGGCATCAGATATACCAACTTCTGAAGTCATTCTTTGTCTCTTTCTATTAGAAGATGAAGGCGCATACATGGTGGCAACATCATTAGTTTGTTGCTGACCACCTAATGCAATATTAGGGAATGAGATGTGTTCAATTCTTCGCTTTCGAGTCATTGTGTCTGCAATCAAATTGAATCCACACAAAAATGATATAAGGCAACATAATACAGTTCTAACATAAAAAAGTATATGGCCAGCAACTTTTGTGTTGACATTCTTCTATCAAGAGGCAATAATAATAGATTTATCATCAGAAAATCGTAAAAGATACATATTTATGGAATTTATATGAAGCCTATGAGTTGTAGATGTCTGATATATATTAAAGATATTGAAATTTAATCACATACAGAGAAGATGGTTTTTTTCAGAACTAGTTTGTGTATCAGTTGAGTTCTAGGCATCATAATGTTCCGTATTATTGTTCTCGTGAACTAAAATTTATGTTATATGTTTTTTGATTATGTCCAATGACATTAAAACCTAAATTTATTATGTTCGATCACACTAAAACCTAAATTAATTGAAACCTAAAGTAATGGTCAACGTGAATCACCTAATTGAAGTAAAATTAAGTTGTTGAAATAAAAACATTCTTATCTTCTGAACAACAATTCTGATCTGTAATGGAAAATAAGATATATAATTTAATTCAATTTAATTGAAAGCCTAACTAAGAATCCAATTGAGTAGAAAAGCAATCAAACAGAAGGTACGTGACATTTCCTAGCTGCACTAGGCAACGTGTTCTAAAGAAGGAAAGAACATTCATCAAGGCTTCTTGCATCAGTAAAGACAAAATCTTGGAGTTGACATATCTTTAGTAAAGGTATCTTTATTATGACTTATTGTCTGCGTAAAGAGTTGCTGAAATGTTGTACTTGGATTGATCTTAGACTTTATTAAGGAAATTATACTTTGCTTATTATGCAGTCAACTGCATAAGTTTAGGAAAAATATGATTACTTGTTTAAAGCTATTAACTTTTCCTGATTTGTTGTTATCTATCAAGAGGCTTTGTATGATTAAATTGATTCATTTCGATTTATTGATTTGCTGATTGTATGCTGGTGTTGATCAGTATAAAAGGATAAGGTTATGCTCATGATATGCACTTCCGCACTCTGTAAGAAATAGACAGATTGTGCTATCACTGTCATCTGTGTGTTATTGTGCAGGTGCTAGTGAGAAAAGTATAATACATTGGAGTCTCTATACTGTGTGAGAGTTGGAGAAGAAACATCAAGTTGAGTGAGAACTTGTAGCTAGCTGTGTGAGAGTTAGCTGATACAAACTGTGTGAGAGTTTGTTAGAATAGGCTGAGTAAAAGCTTATTTGTGAAAACTGAGTGAGAGTTTTTCAAAAAAAAAAAACTTGATTGTGTGAGAATCAAGTAGCTAGAACTGTGTGAGAATTCTAAAATACATGTTTGACTGAGTGAGAGTTAGACTATTGTATTTGTTTTTTATATTGAATAAGGAAATTCAATCACAGTGCTTTTTTCCTCAAATTGAGGTTTCTGCACTATGATCTGTTGCTCATTATCTCTATATGTTATCTATACAAACCAAACAGAACTGCCCAACCTAAGGCAGAAGCACCAAACTCCAATTCTAAACAGACATAACACAAAACGAAAGAAAAAACAATCAGACGATCTAAGGGAACCCATTTTTTCAACTAAATGATCCAAGCAATACCATCACCTAATCAACACAAACCAAAAAAGCAAAAAAAAAAAAGTCAACAGAAAACGAATCACTCAAAGCAATAGAAGTAACAGTACCCGACCTTGCTTTGCCGATGAAGTTCGAAAATATATTCCACACCCGAGGTTGTTGATGATAGTTCCAACCCTAAAAATGACAATCCCAAATCAAAAATTTAGAGTGAATTTCAAATCTCAATTGAAAGTGAATCCATGGGGAAAAAAGATGAGACTCGGAACATGAGCTGCATAAAACAATAGATTTTTGATATGAACAAATAAGAAGAGACTGAGAATGGCACAGAGAAACCCAGGTTGTACTATCTACGATCGAAAAAAGAGAGCAGATAGAAAGAAAACCAAAACAACCGGACATCATATATCAGCTAACTCGGTAAATAAGAATAGGGTCAAGGGTAAAACAGTCGTGAACAGTAAATTACCCAACTCAAAAATAGTATATACTAAATGTGTGTACATTACATTAGTTGTTTACTTGTAACTAGCTTTAAAGTTCCCACAGACTGCAAAAAACCAGGTGCTGTGTGCTAAGACCCCAGATTTGTTGATGGTGATGGTATAACTTTCTATTTCCGTGGCAAGCGAGATCAAGACTTCTGCCTCGAGTCTGATTCCAACATCCACATCAACGCCCACTTCATCGGCAAAAGAGACCAAAACATGAAGAGGGACTTCACTTGGTCCAATACTATCGTGATCCAACGTTTAAGCAAAAAAAAATTAAACAGTGACTAATCCTTTAGTCCAAATAAAATGTTGACATGTGTCTTCCGACAGGTTTATACCACGATGGTCTTGGACCATTCGAACACACCCTTCACTTGGGTCCAATCTCTAGGTATCCTCTTTGACAACCGCAAGCTCTTCATAGGTGCTAAACCAACCTCCACTTGGGATGACAGCGTCGACCGCCTAATGCTAGACATTGACGACGAAACCATTAGCCTTGCTGACAACGAAGGCGCATATTGGCAATCGCAAGGACTCAGGATCACTAGAAGCAAGAACACAAATGCTGTTGAAATCGAAGCCGAAGGTAACTTTAAGATCAAAGCAGTAGTGGTGCCGATAACGGAAAAAGAGTCGGTGATACACAAGTATGGGATCACAGAGGAAGATTGCTTTGCTCATCTTGACTGGAGCTTCAAGTTTTATGTCCTAAGTGGGGAAGTTAACGGGGTGCTGGGACAAACATATGCTGATAACTATGTCAGTAGAGTTAAGATGGGTGTCATGATGCCTGTTTTGGGTGGCGATAGAGAATTTTCATCGTCTAGTATCTTTGTCTCAGACTGTGCTGTTGCTAGGTTTTGCGGTGAGCTCAGTGAGAAGTCTAAGTATGCTGGTACTATGAACTGTGCCAGTGGGATGGATGGTCGTGGAGTTGTTTGTAAGAGGTAACTTATTATGGATCATTTCGATCTTCCTTGATCGATTTATTACTACTGTAAAATAAAGGCCAGAACATGCATCAGCTGGCTCTAATAGTTTCATAAATTTATGATGTAACATTGGTAATTTGGTGCTTAATACAATTAATCGACTTTTTATTGACTAACTTCTTTTTGTTAAATATGACATTGGCCTAGTTATGAAGGTTAAGTAGGTAAGAAAACTGGGATGTCTATGGTACAAAGATGTAAGGATCATTTTAAAACTTATTAAGCAAAATTACCACATGTAGATAAGCCTCTACTCCTAAGTATCACTATCTTTCAAGTCCCAGAGTGGTAAAAACCAGTCCAAATTAAACCATCAGAACCTACACATTTATCAGGAATGATTGTGCATTTAAGGACCAAACTATTAAGTTATAATTGAGCAAGAATCTAAAAGGGAACATCTGATACTAATCTAAATACAAAGCATGATTTTCTTTAAAAAAAAAACAAGAAATGGGTGTTCTTCTAATCATCACAGACAATGTACCTGTCTTCTGAAATCCAAACTTTTGTAGGATTTTTTTCTCAGCACATGTGCTTGCACATGTTAATTCTTTGGCATTCGATGATACTAATCATACTACCAAGATATACCTTCAGAAGCTACATGATGAACTCGAATTTTCTCAGACTAATTACCAATGGTTGCTGTTATATACATTGGGTACTCATTGATAAAAAAAAACAAAAAAAAAAACATTGGGTACTCCACAACTGAAATTTGGGTAAATCAGTTTATCTTTGGCTTAAAGTCTAGTAATTTTTCTGTTAGTAAGAAGTCCGTCTTGTCACTTAAGATGATATGTTGGTAGCAATCAACAAATAATTGAATGACCAGAACCAGTAGAGGGGACCATGAATTGGAGAAACAAGGAACAACTAAGGAGACAACCATGTGGATCCTTTAAAATGAGAAATGCAGTTGAGGTAAGAAGGTTCATTTCATTAATTTGTCTTCTGGAATACCTTAAAAAACACAACCAGCAAAGCAAACTGAAAGTTTAGAGTCCAATTATTTGTTAACATAGTCTCCCACTAATTACACCATAAAACATTCTACCACCTACTAAGTTACTTCAAAAGGTAGGAGATGAATAGCTATGAATGAATCATAAGATCAGGGTTCCAATGTTGTCACTCTTTAACTTCCTCTCACTTCAAGGAGTTCAAACTTATGCTGCCAATATAAAAACAGAGTCACACATTAGTTAGGATCTACTGCAAAGTTAACTAATTAATCAGTTTTACTGATCCAATCTAATTTCCTTAAATTCCTGTTGACCCCAAACGACAGTGTTGGTTGACCATGAAACAGAAATGGCAGAGTTATGGTTGGAGACTTGGAGTAGAGGTGAAATTGGACCAATTCATTATTAAGTTGAAGCAGAGAGAAACAGATAACACAAAGGCACCTCTCCACCATGATATTAATGAGTATCAGATCCATGTGATCATCTACCTTTCTTTTCTTTTAGAAATTTCCAGCATCAAATGTCCCTACCTTCATTTCTTTCTTTACAGAGCAAGCCCCCATTACAAGCAAAAGAGAAAGGAGAAAGGAGAAAGGAACCCCCACAAATACAAGGAAAAAGACCTAACCTTTCAAAGGAAAAGCACCCACCATTAGAACAAGCCATGGATGAGAAGATGATGACTGCCAGTAGCAGCCCAGAAACTAGCACAAATGAAGCCACTACCTCTTCAACTGTCCCAAGCTGGAAACTTTACGAGAATCCATTTTATAATTCTCAACCTCAACATCAAAACCACCCAGGAAAACAACCACAATGCCATATTAGCACCACCAAGAACCAACATTGCCTTCACCTCCCCATCTCTGCTCGAAAGCTCGCTGCTTCGTTCTGGGATCTCACATTTTTCAAACCAGTTATGGAGACTGAAGTAGAGTATACAAGAGCCCAGATCATGGAACTGAAATCTGAGCTTGAACACGAGCGAAAGATGAGAAAGAAGTTGGAGGTGATCAATAAGAAGCTTGCCAAAGAGTTAAGTGAGGAGAGGAGGGCGAGAGAAGCGATTGAAAGTGTGTGTGAAGAACTAGCGAGAGAGATTTCAACTCGGAATTCAGAGATCAATAGTATGAGGAAGGAAATGGAGGAGGAGAGGAAGATGCTGAGAGTGGCTGAGGTGATTAGAGAAGAGAGAGTTCAGATGAAGCTCTCTGAGGCCAAGTTTCTTTTTGAGGAGAAAGTGTTTCAGTTGAGTTGCAAACCAATACAAACCGAGAAGACTACTCCTGCTTGTGTTGACAATGATGATCCAATTTGCTCCGATGTGGTTAGGACCAACTCGAAGTCCGGGGCCTGCCGTGAAAATAGTGGTGGATTTTCAACAATGGCTATTCAGAAAAGGGCTTCACCGGAATCGGAGAATCCACACATAAAGAGAGGGATCAAAGGGTTTGTGGAATTTCCCAGAGTGGTACGAGCAATTGGGTCCAAAAGTAGGCATTGGGGTACAAAGCTGGAGTGCCAGAAAGCTCAACTGAGGATTCTACTGAAGCAAAGGAGCCCCATCAGATCCAACAGTCTTATTATCAGTTAGTTCCTCTTTGTTAAGCCTCTGTCTTATTTGTTGATTAACATGTTCTTTGTTAATCAATGTAAAATGTGTTCTATCAACTCGAGTATGATTTTTAAGCATGTAATAGTTCAAAGAGGACTGCAATAGGAAAGTGTTGAAATTTTGTGCTTAATTAGGTGCATATTAGTGTTTGCAATTTGAAAAGTAATTGTTTTGGATCCGATCAAGCGCGTCGAAAGAATTGTCCAAAGTCTTATCTAAATCTGAAGAGACATACTCATGCACATGCTTCATTCTTATTCACTTTGACTTATGAAACCTACACATGCAGAACTGCAGAAGCATGCTTCATTTGTTTTGAGTGTTCTTTAGTGATCCGAATCGTTTGAGTTACTTCATTTAGTGAGGAACACCGCAAACTACCTGCAATCTATATACTTGTAAGTAAAAATAATAGCTGGATTAGTAACAATTGGTTTAACCATTCTAAAAAGGGTCCATGGATGCCTTTATCAACAAGGAATGGACCCTATACGCGGTGCAATGTTTGATCAATGGACCACATATGGTCCTTGTTCTAGCTGCCAAACATTCAGATCCAGATCCATATATGGGGGAAGAAAATATGCAAGAATCATATGTATTCTTCTGCTGATGATCTTATAACCAACATACTATCTCAGTGTAACACAATCAGTACTTGGGTTTTAATCTCTGATTTGTTGAGTTCTTTAGTCTTAGAAATGATTGCCAGTGAGTTACAAATTCTGGTGGGGACCGGACAAAAGCATAACATGATGGAAAACCATGTTAGAATATTGCAGCAATCATTCCTTACTGGGCAAAAGATGGCGGCTTTGATATGCATTACACCCTGGAACTCGAATAGAAGCACAAATACAAGTCCTACATCTGAAAGTCCATAACAACAATACACAAAGCAAATAACCAAATAGACCTAATAATATCTTTCATTACTGTATACACTAGCAGCCTTCCCCTTCTTGACCTTTCCCTTCTTCATTTATTTTTTTCTCCATGGAAACCACAAACCAGGCAGTTTTTTGATCTGGAATGAACTAGATGAGTCGGCCCAGGCCCTTTTGATATTATGATGGGTCCGCCTGAACTCGACCTGAAGACATTAGACGAGGTTCTGTGTGTGATTTGAGCTCACACTAGTCCACAATTGTGACTTTGATTTGATGATAGAGCCATACCAGCGCCACACATTGGTTCAATCTTTGTAGCATAAATGCTCAATGAATTCATCACCAGGGAGTAGTCTAGAGGCATGTAAAATCTTGTGAAGACTGACACATCATTCATACCAAGAATCAAAACCAAATATCATGTCTTTATGATGATGACAATTACATTATATGAGTCCAGATAGAGTGCAAGTAAAACCAATTCTGTAAAAGCATGGAATTCTATCCTCTTTGCCAAACACAATATTGGAATTCTATCCTCTTTGCCAAACACAATATTGGCATTCTATCCTCTTTGCCAAACACAAAATTGGTACCACACCTCACCTCACCCCACCACACTACTTATTTGTTCATTTACTTTCTACTCATTTCACAGCTGTATCTCTTGGAAATGAAATTCAGAATCGTACTTTACATTCATCTGAAATATCAACTCTGCCATATTGCCAGTTTAAGTAATTACCTCCATCATGAAACTTAGTGGCATTATGTATCTCTCTCCCTTAAACCCTAACTAATATTCCAAATTGGGGTTTTGCTAAAATTAGATGGCTACATAAGTTCTTTAGCTCTCTTCAATAGTCCACATCAGAAAACTAGAGACATGTATGATTGGCATCCTCCAAGATTACATATCAGATTAACCAAATACTTTAATCATAGAACATTCTATTTTCCCCGATTGTGAAGTCCAAATCCAATGTCTTAGCATAATTCCCATTACTAAAGTTAAATTATTGCATTCATTCATGGGGGTCAAATTTCATGTAAGAATTGGTTACTGCATCGACATCTCAACAGCCTTTGGTCCCCAAACCTCCACATAAACCCTAAGAGGGGCCACTCTGTTAACGCCGTTCAACCACCTTCAGTCACTCAGACAATTCCGTCAAGCTTAGTTTGAGTACTGAACAAAGTGAGAGCCAATGAGGCTCTGTGTTTGCTATGGAAACCAAGACTCAGAATACAAGCATCACTATAATCATCCTGGGGAGCTAATGGTGTTAGGCTTTGTCGTGAAGTAAACGTAATGTTTCTGTGTGTGGTGCAGTGCAGTGCCAGCTGCTTTGTACTAGTTTTTTGTCCTTATTGCATAAGAGGAACAAATGTTGGAGGCTTGGGAAGCAAAGGGAACAGCCACACTATAAACAAAACCCAACCTCGAAGAGCAATTATACAAAACAAGAGTGTGTGAGAGAAAGTGTGAAGTGTCAAATAAGATAGAGCAAGAGTGTTGTTGAAGGTGTTTCCTTTTGGGGGGTTTTTGGGTGGAGAGGTGAGCTAGAAAGGTTGAATCTGTCTGACTACATAGCATGGGGAGGAATAGGAGAAATGAGTTTGTGGAAACGGAGACACAGGGTTGTGATATTGGGTTGGGTTTGATGATGGACACCCATGACCAATCATTTGCTTGTAAGAAGATGAATCAGATGGTGATGGTGATGCCTCATCATGAACTTCGATTTTGCAGTGGTGGTTTTGATGGAGGAACAGCTATTAAGAGTAGTAGTACACCTCTGTTCTATAACACAAGCAGCAGCAACCCAGTGACTACTGATATATACCATGCTGCCTCCTCTGATTTTGGTTCAGTTGTGCTGCCAAAGAATCTGCAGCAGCCTTACTACTCTGATAGCTTGTCTTTCAGTTCCTCAGGTAAAGTTTCTTTCTTTCCATTAAGCACTGCTTTGATTGCACATGTGGAGTTTGTTTTAATGTCTCCGATAGTATGTGGGTAGGAATAATGGTGAAAGATTCTAATTTTTTTGACAAACATGTTCTGGTCTTTGTGGGTTTTGATCAGTAGGTGGAATGGTGAATGTGAATGTTAGAATTCCTTTTACTCAAGCTCAGAGAGAGGAGCTTGAGACACAGACTGTGATTTACAAGTACATCATGGCATGGCTCCCTGTCCCTCAACAATTACTTCTTTCCATTACCAACAATCCACCAAATGGTAAATCTTTTCTGCTCTTTCTTCTTTGTAAATTTTGAACTTGTTTGCTTGTGTGTTCTACAAAGTTGAGGAAGAAGAACGATGGGTTTTGTTTTTGTTTTTGATTTTAGGAGTAAGAGATTTATCAAGAACAGGAGTGCGAGACATGTTCAAGGGGTTCTCTAGGAGTAGGGATCCAGAGCCATGGAGGTGTAAAAGAACAGATGGTAAGAAATGGAGGTGCTCCAGAAACATAGCTATTGATCAGAAGTTCTGTGAAAGACACTGCCACAAAAGACGTTCAAGAAAGCATGTGGAATCAATCCCCAACTTCCTCAACAACAGCAACAAGAATGCTAGCATGCTGAGTCCAAAGCTTTCATCTATCAAGAATAACAATCAAATTCCATTCTCAAGCTCCATGGTGACTCCTGCTGCTTCATCACATGGCCAACCCAGGTGGGTTAAATATTCAAGTTTTCAAGTCTCTTGATATCCTACTGAAACTTAGGACCAGAGCCATTAATTTTGCACTATTTTATTGCTTGTTCTTATCTGTTTGCATTTGAATGTAATGTGGGTCTTTGCTATACATATTTGTTTGGGGTTATAAATGTACTTTTTGTCTTTGTGAAGAGCATTGGACTGGTTCATGAACGGAGAAAGAGCCTCTGTTGCTGGTTCAAACCAAGAATGGGAGCAATTGATGCCATTCAAGCTGGGCTTGAACAGCCACACTAGTAAGAATGGCACTGATGTGGATTTTCCAAAGCAACAAAATGAGAGCTCACTCAATCTGTGCAAGGGTGGCAGCCAAGGTCTGCAGAGTCAGAGGTCACATGACCAGTTGGGAGGAACTTTATATTCAAATCAGGCACAACAGACAAGGCATTTCATTGATGCTCGGTCCACTGAGAGAGATGGTAATAGCATTGATGAGTTTGGCAAGAGGAAGAAGGGCTCTGTTGCATTAAACCAGAAGCTGCCCCTTTCATCCCTCACTCTATCAATGTCTGGTGAGAACAGTGAAGCCGTTGAAGAATGTGGAAATAGGCAAATGGGTGTTGGAGTTTTGGGTTCAGAGAGACAGAATGTAACTCAGTGGATGAGTCCACTTTCATGGATGTGCTCAACACCTGGTGGACCTTTGGCTGAGGCTTTGTGCCTTGGCATTGCCAGTTCCACAAGAACAACACCCACAATTGGCTGTAGAAGTTCAAATGCAGATGCTAGACAAGAGTTTGATTTGATCAACTGAAGGGGATCCAGCGAAGAGGAATTTACACCAAAATGGTCGAGGTTTTTAGTTTTGAGGTCTTGATTCAGAAGAAACAAAAATGTTATGGTCTTGATTCATTTTTGTTGCCTACATACAATCGGAGGTTGCAAGCTATTAATTCAATGTTCTCATGTCCTTTTCTGTATTTTGTTGATAAGAGTTTGACCATAGTTGAAGTTTCACTAGAGTGATTTCGATATTACGCCGGTACCACCTAGATTGTTCTATGACATTGATGATGCTCAAAATAAATATCAATATAAAGTTTTGCCATAGCCAGAAGCTTAAAATAAACATACCATAAGTTCAAATTGAAGCTCATGATGTAATAATGAACATGATTTTCCTAACATAACCACTCAACTCTGAAGAAGCAAGACACGTACGGAAATGAAGCTCATCTATTAAGAATCTCCTGAACGGCTGAAGTGCCGAAGTCTGGTCGTTGTTGCCGGCCACATCTTCTCTCTTCTTCTAAAGGCCAAGAGAGCCATCGCGCCTACACTTCTACTCTTTAAGTATGTTGATGAATTATTCTTTTATAAAGCAGGAAAAAAATGTCAAGCCGGAAAATTGTATAGTTTTCTAACAAGAAAGATGTACTACATGTCTACATATCAATTTTGCAAAAAGACATTTCCAAAAAAAAAAATCAATTTTGCAAAAAGAGATCTAACTCATCTCAAGCAACTCACTGCAAGTGCTCTTATGGTTATAGCCTGGTTGTGTATGCTCCAAAACTTAGTTTGACCCCGGTAGTTTTTAAAGTGGCCAGACACTGCTGCAATGCTTGGAGCATTTTAGTGAAATCCTTCTTTTGTACGGAAGTAAAGAGGTCTCGACCGAGAAATGGATGCTGTATAAAGAAGCATGTTTCTATATTTTTAATTTAAATTGGATGAAAAACTCGTTTACAGTAAAACATATAGGAATTGCTTCAGCAAGAGCATATTAATGATGGAAGAGATCCCCACCTAGAATTATCATCCAACAACAATGAGGTGCTGACAGCATTGTCAGCATCCTCAATCATGTGTTCTCTCATACTGGATATTACCTATAACATGAAAAAAAAAAACACAGCCATTGCTAAGATCCAGATTCACCGAACAACCATATGCATCCAACAACTGCAACTAAAGAGGTATACATCATCATAGTCTATAAACAAACTTACATCAGAAGATAAGTTTCCGCTATTATAGCTGTCATCAAAATACAGAGTGCATATTGTATAAAGTTGCTGCACATTCAGGATCTGAAAAAAATATGGAATTGATAAGTGTGAGAAAAACTGGGGGAGAGAAATGTGTGAAGAATATGCTGGGGAGAGTGAGAAATAGACTCACAGGACACAGATTAATGTACTTCCGTTCAATGACCTGTTAATCAACGTAAATTTATATCAACTAAGCTTTAGAGCAGTAGATTTATAGTTGGGCCTAGAGATAGACCCAAATGATGGAGCTCAGTAAGACACCAGTAAATGGAGGACTGATATTCCGATGCAAGACAATACGTGAATGACATTTAGGCAACATTTTGAACTAATGAAGCAGCGAAAATTGTCAGATTGTTGTATCATACAAATAACAAAATAAGTCTATGTAGCAGATTTAGTATTGACTTCAGTTTAAAACTAACTTATACTATAAATTGACAACAACAAAAATACCAGGAAATTGACAACTTGTCTTATGCGCTTAAGTTCATCCCAATATGAGCCTGCAAACTGCAATCCAAAGAGATGAGGAAAGTCAGAGAAAGACCAACATATGCATAAGTAAAAGAAGGGAAAAAGACCTCTTCTTTAGTTTGGCAGCACCATAGCTCCAACTTAGCCAATCCAGAATTCAAATACTCCCCATATCTCAATGTACAGCATTCACGGCACAAAAGAAGACTGCAAACGAAAGCATGATCAGTATAGTTGAACATTAGCTCAGCAGAAGTATTACAATCACAAAGAAGAAAGAAATGATTAACTATTAAAGAGCTGAACATTGATTGATGAGAAAGTCTGTGTAAATCTCCTTAACAAGAATAGGAGGCACCTGAAACCCCGAAAACCACAATCAGTTTTATACTTCAAGACAAAGAAAAAAATAAGACCAAATAAGGGGCCGTATCCACAGTTGGCATAGCATAGTCAAACAAAAGTACTACTAGTTTCTTACGACATTTTCTCTCAAGGAACGTGCTAAGGCTATCAATAATCCTCTACCAATGAGCTTCTTGGTACACCCTCTTCTCTTCTTCGTGCCTATACCATTAATGTAGCAACAGAAAAAAAAAGCCTTAGTGAAAAATAAGAGGAAAAGAAGACCAAAGCACAGGACAAAGCAACTTGATGAAACTGACAGACAAACAATGTTTCCAGAATCAAGATTCGAGCTTCCAAAGTTAAACATGGGGACTGCAAATTTTAGTATACCTGGCTACACAAAGAAAGAAATGATGATAGCTCCTTTTTCAAATTGTCTCCAAGTATGCCATATATTCTCTCCACATAGGTTGCAAGCTGCTGCTTAAAAAGTGATGCAGGGACCTTAGCTTCCACTTGGCGCACTCCCTCATCGGCAGGTTCAGGATGATTTGCAGAAGGAAGGGATGTGAGAAAAACCTACAATTAGATATGGTTAACTAAAGGACTAGAGGAACATCTGTGATAAGTTTGATATAGTAAATTAGTAATGCATCTCAACAAATATCAAAAGTTAGAAAGAAGATTTTTTTTTAAAAGAGAGAAATAATATATGAAGATTTTGATACCGGGGTCATCCGCCCATAGGGAGATGTAGTTTCAGGAAGATGTTCAGGAGGAAGGACTAAAGGGACATATGTGATAAGTTTGATTTAGTAATGCATCTCAACAAATATCAAAAGTTAGAAAGAAGACTAAAAATACAGGAGAAATTATATATTGAGAAGATTTTTAATACCGGAGTCATCCGCCCATAGGGAGATGGAGGTGGTTTCCTAGCCTTCAGACTTTTCTGGAGCAAGAATAATAATACAGAAGTATTTGATAACCAGTAAACCATGAGGTCATTGCTGTATAGACAATGTGAGGTTAAGACATTTACAAATGACCTCATGACTATTAAGCAGTAAGACATTTACAATTGATTTGTGAGGTTAAGACGTTTACAAATCAAGAATCATTGATCCAAGTATCAAATTCAGATTCCATTTCCTAGCACATAAATTAACTCAAGTACCTCAATTTCTGAATCAATCATCTGTATGAGACGATCAAAGACACTAGTTCTTCCAGGCTCAAAAGATTTACATTGGAGAAGACATTTGTAGATTGTAAAAGCTGCAACTGGCTTTCCCTCACTGATTTCTTATTTTTCCACAACACAGTTGATAAGAGCATCAACACTCTCCTGCCAATGAAGTACCAACTACCAAGTCATTGCGTTAAATCGAAGAGGACCAACTAAGAAATATGAGGAGTAAAGGAGGAAGGCATAGCCAATCAATCAACCAGGTGCTGCAGCTAGAGGAAGGCAAGATATAACTATGCACTATTGCAATCTTTACCTCTTTGACAAAAGTATTTTGTGTTTTCAAGAACATACATATTGCCGTTCGACAACAGAACTCGTCAAATTGCTATCAGCTTCTGTGCTGGATTCCTTCTCTGGTGTCCCACCCTGTGATTCCTGAAAATACAACTCGTTCAAATGCCGCAAAGTTCCTTCCAATCCATATTCTTCACCAGTGCGGTGACCAGTTTCAAACCTCTGCAACAACAATAAGTCAATGAATAAATGTCAATCGAGAATAAAAGGAGAGGGAGTGATACTGGGGAGAGGGATGAAAGTTACACTTGCTCCATCTTCTTCCTCTAAATTCTTCAGATCCGCCCCATCCTCAAAATCAATAAACGCCTGATTGTAGAGGCCAGCCACATCAGATATCTCCTCAACAATCTTCTCGATAAAATCAGATTCGTACCTGTCAATTTTGAAATATATACTGAAATTCTTGATCAAATTAGTCAAATATATGATCATTTTTCTTTACGAATTTATCGGATTTAACATACCCGTCGAGTAGGTCCATCCAGACAAGTTTGGTAGTTGTGTAAGAGCTGCCGTCCATCTGAGGATCTTGTCCTCGTTGTATCTGTTTCAACCCAGCAAAGGACCGACCGAAATTACCATACTGATGTCGGACGTGTGATGGATCCACTTTGTAAAATGGTGGAATGACAATCTGCTTCTTTGATTCTTGACATTCAAGGATCTTGACAAGTTCATCCAAGCACCAACTTGACGAACCGTAGTTTTCAGAGCATATCACCAGGGAAATCTTGGAGAGTTCTATTGCTTGGAGAAGTGCTGCTGATATGTTCTCTCCTCTCTTGAGCGTGCGATCATCGTAGAAAGTCTTGATTTTCTCTCTATCTAAAGCCTTGTAGAGATTATATGTAAAACCCAAGCGTGTATCCCTACCTCTGAAACTCAGAAACACATCATGCCCGCAGGTTGGAATGACAGAACCCGCGGGGGAAGAGGCTCCGCCGCAGGCCATAAACCAGAAGGGACAGAAAGAGAGTTTTTACATAGTTGCATTATACCTCAGTTTCCTTCTTCTCCGGAGGCTAAGGCCCTGTTTCGATCACCCCCAAAAGAGAGTTGGCTTTAACAGATACAAGAGAGAAATGGAAACTATGCTCTCTGAATTATGAAGAACAAAGGTTCAGTACAAGGCCTTGGATGTGTCACAAGTTAAAACAGGGACGAACACATTCTTGTATTGATTGTTTGATATTGATTGATGATCTTGATACAAGTCTAGTTATTTATAGGAAATGAATTAGACAATGATATTGTTGTTAGCACTATCTCTAATAATGAATCTAGCTGTTCTACCACCATGTTTGTTGCTTTACACAGCTCACATACAGCTCACTCATGCTAATACTTCATCTCAAGTTAGTGCATACACATCAACCATGCCCAACTTGCAAAGTGAGTCATAAAAAACCTTCTTGGACACTCCTTTGGTGAGTATATCCGCAAGTTGCTCTTCTGTATGAACAAACAGAAAGCAAATGATCTTAGCGTCTAACTTCTCTATTATAAAGTGACGATCAACCTCTACATGTTTTGTACGATCATGCTACACAGGATTCTGTGAAATATCAATAGCTGTCTTGTTGTCACAGTACAGTTGTATAGCACACTTAGGTTTAACACCCAAATCTTGTAGTAAATTCCTAAGCCATAACAACTCGCCCACTCCCTGAGTCATATCTCTGTATTCTGCTTCAGCACTAGATCGAGCTACCACATTTTGTTTTTTGCTCCTCTATGTAACAAGATTACTTTCAACAAAAGTAAAATACCCTGATGTGGACCTCCGATCTGTAATATTTCCAGCCCATTATGCATCTGTGAAGCCACAAACCTCAAGGATATTGTTGTGATTAGAAAACATTACTCCTCTCCCCGGGACTGACTTCAAGTACCTCAAGATCCTTACAACAGCATCCATGTGGTCCTCACTGGGATTATGCATGAACTGACTTACTACACTTACTGCATACGCAACATCTGGTCTGGTATGTGATAGATAAATCAGGCGTCCAACTAGCCTCTGATAATGAGTTTTGTTAGTAGGCACCTGATCTGGGTACTCTGCTAACCGATGGTTCTGCTCAATAGGAGTATCAATTGAAGTGCAATCTAACATACATGTCTCTGTTAGTAAATCAAGGATGTACTTCCTATGACAAAGATAGATACCATCACTCTCCCTGGCTACCTCAATGCCCAAGAAGTACTTGAGTGTACCTAAGTCTTTCATCTCAAACTCTGTGGCTAGTTGCTTCTGTAATCTATCCATCTCAATAGTATCATTACCAGTAACTACCATATCATTAACATATATAATTAGGGCTACTACCTTTCCTTGCTGATGCTTGAGGAACAGGGTATGATCTGAATTATTTTGATTGTAACCAATCTTCCGCATGAACTGTGAGAACCTCCCAAACCAAGCACGAAGTGACTGTTTGAGGCCATATAAAGACTTTTTCAATTTGCACACAAAATCACTAGAAGAGGTAGTTACATACCCTGGAGGAAGACTCATATACACCTCTTCAGCTAACTCGCCATGAAGAAATGCATTCTTGACGTCAAACTGTCGGAGTGGCCAGTTCAAAATGGCAGCACACGAAATGAGAACTGGAATAATGTTCATCTTTGCAACAGGGGCAAAAGTCTCATCATAATCAATACAATAGGTTTGAGTAAATCCCTTCGCAATAAGGCGTGCTTTATACCGGTTGATTGATCCATCCGCATTATGCTTCACAGTGAACACCCAACGACACCCTACAGCTTTCTTGCCATGTGGTGGAGGCACAAGTTCCCATGTATCATTCTTCTGCAGTGCCTCAATCTCTTCCTCCATTGCTTTCCTCCACTTTGGATCTCACAATGCATCCTGCACTTTATTAGGTACTGATACATCATATATTAGATTCACAAAAGATTCATATGACTTTGATAATCTCTTAGTGGACATATAGTTGGCTACTGGATATTTGGATTTGGCATGTAAACTTGGTTCATATCTTTTTGGGGGTTGACCTCTAGTAGACATGTTTGGTAACTCATATTGCCTATTATCAGACTCACAACTAGTACCAGTGGATGGACATACCTCAGATGAGTGACCTTCTGCACCAGGAAGCTGTTGGTCAGGGGTATGAGTGATGACAGGAGGGGCAGTTGTGCTTTCCACTATTGGTTCTCTTTCTGGAACCTGGGTGTCTGAGGCATCTCTCTCTTGTGGAGTGTCTGATACTACTGGAAGCTGGTTATTTAAAGCTTGAGCTTCTACTACTGGGGTCCTAGTATCAACCTCAGAACGAGCTTCTGTTACTGGAGTCAAAGTATCTCTAACAATGACTTTACCTGATTCCTCCCCCTCACTATGATACAACTCTTCAAAGAATGAATTCTCCCCCTGAAGAGCTGTATCAGAAGAGGTAAAATAGCTCATATCCTCAAAGAATGTGACATCCATAGTCACATAGTACTTTTTGGTGGGTGGATGATAACACTTGTATCCCTTCTGACTGCTTCCATAACCAACAAACACACACTTGATCGCCCGAGGATCCAACTTAGACTTTTGTTGACTTTTAGGAACATGAACAAAAGCCACGCAACCAAAAACACGGGCAGGTATGTTGTGAAAAGAAGGAATGAGAACATGAGATGCAAGAACTTGAACATGGATTTTCCCTTGAAGGACACTGGATGAGAGACGATTGATAAGGTAAGCTGAAGCCTCTACAACATCACCCCAAAGATATTTAGGCATATGAGCGGCACATGAGCACTAAAAAGAATGGAACTAGCCATTTCAAGAAGATGACGATTTTTCCTTTTAGATACCCCATTTTGTTCTGGTGTTCGTGGACATGTAGTTTGATGAACAATCCCATGAATTTTACAAAACTGCTGGAAGACATGGTTGACATACTCCCTCCCCCCCCCCATTATCAGAACGAAGAACTCTAATGGTGCTATTATACTGTGTTTGGACATGAGTATGAAAAGCTTGGAAAACAGGAAAAACCTCATCTTTGGTCTGAATGAGAACAATCCAAGACACCCTAGTGCAATCATCAATAAACGACACGTAGTACCTCATACCCTTGGTTGTAAGCTCTTTTGAAGGTCCCCAAACATCAGAATGAATTAATTCAAAAGGGATATGACTCTTAGAAAGACTTGGAGAATATGTAGAACGATGACTCTTAGCAAGTACACATGTTTCACAACGCAAAGAGGACACATCAACACCAATAAACAGGGAAGGCATGCTTTTTTTCATAACATGGAAACATGAATGCCCCAATCGGCGATGCATAACCAAATTTCACTTAGCTGATTAAAACTTGCAATCAAGGCAGTGCATAGCTGGGCTCCTGGTTTAGCTCCTGCATATGTCTGATCCAAGTGAAACAATCTGCCCCTCAAATCCCCCCGACCGATTATCTCCCTGGTGAGAAGATCCTGGAAAATCACATACATAGGAAAAAATATTACAGAACACCGAGACTCAATGTTCAACTGGGGAACATATAACAAGTGATGTGATAAGTCAGGTACATATAGAACATTATGAAGTTCTAAAATAGGAGTGATACGAATTGACCATTTTCCTAACACAGGAAAAACCTCACCATTGACATTGGTAACATAAGACACTGGTGGAGAAGACAACTTAGTATTAAAGTAAGATTTATCATAAGTCATATGATCAGATGCACTAAAATCAATAATCCAAGTATCAGAACCAACAAAGTTAGAAACTTTTAAAGCTATACCGATCTTTCCACGTGCTCGAGGTTTTGTAGTAGCAGAAATATTACCATTAGTGCAAAATTGTCCCACAGCATGTCTAGAATCGTGTGAGAACTCAATTCTCCAACCATTCTCCAACCTCTGCATCTCTAATGTGAACAAAATCAATGAAAGCATATCTCGGTGGTTTCTTTGCAACCCATACTCTTCTAATACTTCCAAACTTACGGAACTTAATCTCAAGCTCCCATTCTGAAAAACGAGAATAAAGATTCCCGACATACAAACGAACCATTTTTTGTTCGGGTGTACTGATCAAATTTGTGGGTGTGTATACAAATCAATCGACCGGGTCGGGTCGGAAGCCGGGTCGGGTCGGACAGTGGGCCGGGTCGGTCACTTATCCTCCTTCTTCCCTTGCCCATCCCTAATTTCCCTTCACTTTCCCCAAAAACACACTGTGCTTTTTAGAGAGAGATTGAAATCGGGTGTGGGTGTTCTTCGTCCTGGCAGAACGAAACGGTGAAGTGGTTCAATGACCAGAAAGGGTTCGGCTTCATCACCCCGGAGAACGGCGGCGACGATCTCTTCGTCCACCAGTCCTCGATCCGAACCGAAGGCTTCCGCACTCTCGGCGACGGCGAGTCCGTCGAGTTCTAAAAAAGACCAACAACGACGGCCGCACCAAGGGTTGAGGAGAAGATTGAGGAGTCTGAGATTAAAGGGTTGGAGCGTCGGAGCCGTGAGGGAGCACCAGGACACGACGCCGATCGGAGCAGCAGCGCGTCGTCGGGACTGTGTGCGGCGTCGAGTGGGGTTGATGATGTCGGACACGCTCTTCAAAAACGTTGGAGGATGAAGAAGGTGGCGTCGGAGGCAGAGGCGGCGTCAGAGGACAACAGGAGATCGGGCCGGGACCGACTGATTGCAGCGGAAAAAAAATAGAGACAAAGTCCTTTCGGATCTTTGCTCTGATACCAAGTTAAAACAGGTATGAACAAATTCTTGTATTGATTGTTTGATATTGATTGATGATCTTGATACAAGTCTAGCTATTTATAGGAAATGAATTAGACAATGACATTGTTGTTAGCACTATCTCTAATGATGAATCTAGCTCACTCATGCTAACATCACAGAATAATAACACGTGTATACTATCATAGCTCTCCGACCAAAAAAATGAGGTACTCTATCATATCTGTATTAAGCTAAACATGCAGGATTACATCTAATGAATATTAGCTTAAGCCTTATAACACGTAACCCTAACATCCCTCCTCAAGCAGCTGGAACATAGATGAATATGTTGAGGAGAACGGAGGCCTCTTCTGCAGTCAGCTGATCTCTGGAATAAACAAACTAAAGTTTTAAGCAACCAGCCTTATCAACCTCAACCTCAATGAACATCAACCTAGCTCAATGTGCTTGAGTTTAGAATGGTAAACTAGATTTGTGGCAAGAGCAAGAGCAGAGATATTATCACAATGAAGAAGTGGAACATCACCAAGATGATTTACAGATATGACTAGGAGTTTATCAAAGTCGTACATAGCTGATTATATATACAAATTTGTAGAGTTCCAGGTAATTTAAATACGTACTTTTTAGCTTATTATGTGTGATATGCTCTGTCTTGTACTGTGCTGCTTTTTAATGTGATACATTAGACTATGGATTCCAATCATTACATTGATCTGATTCATCTGAATATATGATATTCTCATGTATGTCAATATAAAAGATAACCTTGGTAATTAAAACTTTTAATTCGATCTATAGATTGCCTACAGGTTTCAGTAATTAAGTTTATGTTGGTCGTGAAGCATATAATACTTCATTGTTCATATATCCTCTTCTGACCTTTTGATTGTAGAATTTTTTTTGCAGGAGTTAGAGTTGCGCGCTGGGCATTAACGTGAAAATTATAGTTAAAGCAAAACATTTGGTTGAAATTTGTTAAACAGCGACAAGCGTGATCCATAGACCAACTGTACCGATATTGTCTCAACTTAACCACCTCACAAGTATTGAGTTTTAATCACAAAAGGTCTAGGTATAATTGGTTATTATCCACCCCACTTATAATTTCTATTTTATTTGTCACTTCTTAGACGTGGGATCTCTCCTCTTCAACACGCCCCCTCACGTGCAACCTAATTTTTATGTCTGCACGTGACAAATTAACATCCCACACACTGGGACGAAATAAACCAAAGTCCAGTAACCAACGACACTTGGTAACCATCCAATCGGAAAACCCTTCGATGACATGATAATGACACCAATCATGGGCCCATGACAAAGTGACACCAAACTCGAGCCCATGACAGATTGGAGGCGCGATTGGAGAGAGACCCGCTCTGATACCATGTTAAACAACGACAAGCGTGGCCCATGGACCAATTGTACCGATATTGTTCCAACTTAGCCACCTCACAGGTGTTGGGTTTTAATCACAAAAGGCCTCGATACAATTAGTTATTATCCACCCACTTATAATCTCTATTTTATTTATCACTTCTTAGATGTGAGATCTCTCCTCTCCAACAAAATTAAGGGTGTCCAAATTGATTTTTTTATAAGAAGACCCTTGAGACAAATATAGAGTTCATAATTATTTTATCTAGGATGGGAGGATAAATTATTGTTAGTACAAAGGCATGTATCTATACAATATGTATTGATTTATTGTACTTAACATACAAAGTAAAATTCATGTTATTTTCTCTCTTGTTATAATCTATCTAAAGCCTTGTACAAATGTATGTATCTCTAATATGAAAATTCTAGTATACATTGATGCATGTTATACATCATACATCCGACGGTCGATAATGTTTTGTGAGTGAGATCAGAAACATAATATCCGTTGTTAACCATTTGTATAGCATACATCGGATGTACAACAGATTGACCCTCTCTAATACTCAAAAACACATCATATCTGCTTGGAGGGATGAGAGAACCAGGGGACGAAGAGGCTCCCCGCATGCCTTAAATAGAAGGGTTATAAGCCATAACGTTTTATGTGCGTAATCGATCTGTCTAGCTTGTACAAGTCGATCTAACAAAAACGATCTAGCTAGCCCCAATTTTGATTAAACGTGCACCTGACATGAACTATGAGTTTTGACCATATATTCGAAGTTTCACAAGAGTCAATCGTACGCCGATACCACCTAGTTTGTTCACTTTGTTGTATGATATTGAACTGCCAAAGCCCAAAGTTAAGGATGCTCAAAGAAAACATCAATAAATAGTTTTGCATAATCGGAAGCTTAACATGAAACATAATCAAAAGCTTAAAATAAAGCTCATGATGTAACAATGAATATGATTTCCCCCAACAGAACCACTCACTTCTGAAGAGTGAAGAAGCAGGGCACGTACAGAAATGAAGGTCATGCTGCTCATCTATTAAGTTTCCTCTGAAACTCAAGCAATGCCTGATTGTAGAGGACCTCTCCATTTATATTATTCTAACCCTTAAAGCGAGGACGGATTGTACAGATCCGCCCCATTATCTATCGTCTTCTGAAACTGAAGAATGACCCGATTATAGAGATATGTTGGAGAGGAGAAATTCCACATCTAAGAAGTGACAAATAAAATAGACATTATAAGTGGGTGGATAATAACCAATTGCCTTTTGTGATTAAAACCCAACACCTGTGAAGTGGCTAAGTTGTGACAATATTGGTACGGTTAGTCTATGGGCCACGCTTTCGCTGTTTAACATGGTATCATAGCGGGTCCATCTCCAGTCGCACCTCCAATCTGTCGTGGGCTCGAGTTGAGTGTCAGTTTGTCATAGGCCCATGATGGGTGTCATTATCATGTCATCGGAGGGTTTTCCGATTGGATGGTCACAAAGTGTCGTTGGTTACTAGACCTTGGTTTATTTCGTCACAGTGTGTGAGATGTTAATCTGTCATGTGTCAACCTAAAAATTAGGTTGCACGTGAGGGGCGTGTTGGAGAGGAGAGATCACACATCTAAGAAGTGACAAATAAAATAGACATTATAAGTGTGTGGATAATAACCAATTGTACCGAGGCCTTTTGTGATTAAAACCCAACACATGTGAGGTGACTAAGTTGGAACAATATCGGTACAGTTGGTCCATAAGCCACGTTTGTCGCTATTTAACAAGGTCCGCCCCATTTATATTCTTCCTTTGGTCGTCGAGGCCAGTTGAGTCCTTATTGCTTTGGTGGCTGTTGCCGGCCACATTTTCTTCCTTCTTTTGGTCGTCGAGGCGTTCTAATATCTCTATAACAATCTTCTAAATCAGATTCATACCTGTCAATATGAGATTAAGAGCAGCAAATATACAAAAATCAACTAGCAAATAATGCAAACATATTATTTTGGTTAAGAAATTTGTAAGATGCATACCCGCCGTAAGTCCATCCAGACAAGTTTGCTACTTGTGTAAGAGCTGCCCTCCATATAGGGATCTTGTTCTTGTGAATTTCAACCCAGCAAGGTGTGACCAAAACTACCAATTTGATGTCGTACATGTGCTGGATCCATTTTGTAAAATACTGGAATGACAATTTGCTTCTTTGATTTTTGACATTCAAGGATCTTGACAAGTTCATCCAAGCACCAACTTGACGAACCGTAGTTTTCAGAACATATCACCACCGAGATCTTTGAAACTTGTATGGCTTGAAGTAGTGTTGCTGATATGTTTTCTCCTCTCTTGAGAGTACGATCATCGAAGAAAGTCTTGATCTTCTCTCTATCTAAAGCCTTGTACAGATTATATGTAAAACCTAAGCGTGTATCCGTACCTCTAAAACTCAGAAACACATCATGTCTGCAGGAAGGAATGAGGGAACCAGAGGAAGAAGAGGCTTCCGCACAGGCCATAACTAGAAGCAGGGTTACAAGCCAGCAGACTCGGTCTTTTTCATCCGGAGACTGAGCCTTTAATAGTTGTAATCGATCTCCACCAAAAGATAGTTGACTTCATCAACTTGTCTATCATATTCCATTCGGACGTAACAACTACTAGTCCGCACGTTCCTGATTATGCTCAAAACGCTGTGATTTCATTCACCGCCATTCATTTGTCATAACTTAACTGAAACATCCCATGAGAGTTGATCAAATTAAGAAAGAAGTTTATATATTAGTAGTTAGTTGCTTTTATCTACATCAACTTAAAAATGATGTTAAGACGTATGAGAACTAGGTCAATAGGGATTTAAAGAAGATTATGTTTCACAATTATTAGTCTGAAATTATAATCAGTATCAGTAGTCTACAATTCATTTATTCTAAAAACTCCTCTTGAGTAGATGTTCTTACTTGCATGATCTTGTTTGCATTCAACTACGCAACCAACCCGCCTCATCAGTTTTCATTTGCAAGAAAATGCGCCACTGATTAGTGATTACAAGAGTAGGCTTCCTGCATGTTATAAAAAATGGCGGGTGCAAATATCCCGGTAAGCAGATCGATAAATAATTTGGAACACAAATTTGAACAATGCTTGCAGTGGTGTGTGCTGCATCCATAGATCGAAAGGTCACCCGCCTTTAATTATGATATTGTTCGTCCATAACAAATAGAGGAAAGGTAAAGGTTCTTAGCCCACTTCTCCTTGAGTTGTGTACTTGGAAAAGCAAAAGAACGAACAGTCTCCTGTGTTCCATCTTGAGGCTTCTTCCCTTGCATGCTAAGAACAAAAGCGGCCTGATCGCAGGTTGCTGCAGTTGCTGTTATGCTATATCCAGAATTCCACCGCCAATGTATTCCCTCACTAGGATAATGGAAATCTAGTTCAAAAACTTGGTCTGAATAATCTGAACCCCGAGACATAACAATAGCCCATCTACTTCCTGCAGTTGCCATTGCCGTTACAAAATACCCCTCTTTCCGCTTTTGGTTAATCCTTTTAAAGGGAAATGAATCGTTCTTTACCATAAAACACTGCTGTGTAAATTTTGTACCCTTGGACATTACTACTAAAGAACTCCCATTAGTAGCTCCGGCTAATGCCATGATGTAGTAGTTTTTCTTCCACTGCTCCGTTATCCATTCCCCGTGAAGACAATTCGGAGAAAGTTCATAAACTTGGGAAGTGAAAACAGTGCCTTCATCCATGATCAAGGCCCAGAAATTTTGAGAAGAAGCCACACTGCTAATATATATCCCATCCTCATGTCCTTTCTTGATATGCTGAGCAAGATATTCATCAGCCACATTAAAGTGAAACCTTTGCTTCATTGGTCTCCGAACACTAAATACACTGATCCATTGTGTCGCTGGAACACCCATTCTCATTCTTCTCTTTGGTTGTTCTTCATATTCCCCCTCTATTGTCAATCTTTTTCTCTTATGACCAACCAGATTGATAAGCTTCTCTGCACCATCTGTGTTTATTGGCCGGTAATCAGGATTTGAACTTATAATTCCATTAAATAGTAATACATATCTTGCATGAGCTGGTTCTTCGTCAAACTTCAAGTTCACCGCATGTTCAACAAATTGTCTAAAAGGGAGGGGATAGAGACAACACAAGGTATCTGGAGACGTTGCCATCTTCTTCGTGCTCTCCTTGCCAGGGGAGGCGGCCGCGGATAAGTAACCAAAGAGTATAAGCTAGAGACTCAAGATCATCTCTCCTACTACTCGTTCTCCCTAAATGAGTAAGCACGCTAGCGTTACGTTGTGCTCCTCTAAAAGCATCTGGCCTTTGGTCATAATCAAGATGCTGACCAGTTGTTCCATCTCGCCATTTAGTTGCTAGTCCAAGATCAACTACAAATAGCTTTCTCTCATCACGAGTCCCAGGAATACCAAGTACAAAGTTCTCAGGCTTTACATCTCCATGTATATACCCTAGAGAATGCATCTTCTCCAATATTGATATTGCTTCAATTGCAATACATGCAACCATTTCAACTCCCATTGTTTGTTTGCTTTTTTTTCAAAACATCCCACAAGCTTGGCCCTAACATGTCCATCACCATGATATAGTACCCACCTTGCTTGCCCTTATAGTGCACCCGGGGCACACCATGGCTGCCACCAATAATGTCGTAAACTTTCCACTCCTGTGGTGGACCCTAATTGCACCCTAAACTATTCTCGTGCTCGAATTTTAGAGCCACCTCAACAGGTCCAGGTCCAGTTCTCTCGTTTGTATTTACAGCAGAAACAAGCCGACCCACACACTTGTCCGAAGCCACCCTTGCCCAGCTTTCTATCTAATCTATTGACAGGAACAACCAACAGAAACCTTCGTAGGAAGAGGAGCGGCACTGCTGCCTTCTTCTTCTTCATCCTTGCCATCACCATTCATCTTCTCCTCTTTCTTACCAACCCTCTTGCGTGCCACTTTCTTCACAGTCGTACGTCTAAGAGTTATATACAATCCCTACACAACTATTTGTACTACATGGAAAGAATTATTTTCCTATAAGGCCACAATATTTAAATGGAAAATGTTTTAACGCCACAATATGACGCCACAATCATATGTGTCATGTCACATAACATTGTCACGTCATTAATTAAAATATTTATAAAATGTCATTTTAAATAAAAAGACAATCATATCCATGTTAATTCAAGAGCACTAGATTAGTATAAAAATATAATTTTTTCTTTGACATTTATTCTTATTTTTTCATTACGATAAGGGCTTCTTATAAAAAAAGACATATTTGATACCAGAAATTAGAAAAAAATTAAGTATGATTTTAAAATTAGAAAAAAATCAATTAGCTAATTCTCTTATAGCATTGTCATTAAAAATGCTAATATTTACAAAGCTGCCACGGCAGGCCATAGCTTTCAATCCGACCAGCAAGACTAGGCATGCTTGACAAGCCATGGCTTCAGTCGGCGTCGATACCAAGCTCACGCCATAGGAGAACTGATCGGTGAAGCTCGCTACCTCCAAAATCAACGAAAGGCACCGGTTGTATTACCTCCAACTCATTCACGAGGAAACGAAGTCACATATCCGATATAGTAAAGGCTGACCTAGTTTGGTGGATCATGCATCAAGAGATCTCGCGTCGTCGCTCCACTCCTCCCGATCATTCTGGTACTGCTCGGCAAAGACCGCATGTCGTCGAAGCTCCAAACCTAGATCCACATCCCCGCTCATCCTTTGATACTCCCGCCACCTTCGTCGATTTTGGCCGGAGTGGGAGCTGGCTTGGGTTGAGCTTTTGTGGCGGAGATGGAGCGGGTGGAAGTAGTTGCTAGTAGTTTACGTGGGAGAGTTGTTTATTCGGTTTGTTGAATTAGTTAACCAAAAGTGTCATTTTCTTCTAGAATATTGGCAGTTTGGTACTATGTATGACATTTCTTCTTCATGAATGCTCTTTAGATATTGGTTGAACTGAGTTTCTTATTGTCAGATTGGCATCGTGACTGTTTATGTGTGCTTACCAATTACTTTTTTCTCTTGTCAGCGTCGGGGACTTCCAAATGTTCCAGCAAAACCAGCCCTTCATCAGCTGCTCCCTCCAGCTTAACCATTTCATCATATAGTGAAAAGAGCAATGGTTCGAGTCTTCCTACCCCAAGGACGGAAGGCGAAATATTGTCATCTCCAAATTTGAACCCGTTCTCATTGAATGAGCTAAGGAATGCCACTAGGAATTTTTGCCCTGACAGTCTTCTCGGCGAGGGAGGATTTGGCTATGTTTTCAAAGGCTGGATTAATGAAACCTACAGCAGCAAAACCAGGGTCAGGAATGGTTGTAGCTGTCAAGAAGCTCAAACCTAAAGGTTTCCAAGGTCACCAGGAATGGTTGGTAAGTTTCAATTACAATATTTATCTTTTGGTGTGTACATTTGTTTTCTTATATACTAATAGCTACCCAATCTCAGACAGAAGTCAACTATCTTGGCCAACTCCATCATCCAAATCTTGTTAAGCTTATTGGGTACTGTTTGGAAGGTGAAAACCGGCTATTGGTGTATGAGTTCATGCCAAAAGGGAGCTTAGTGAATCATCTTCGCAGCGCTGGAAAACACCATAATCGGTGAAGATGGTCATTGATGGGTGCGCACAACAGCTTTATGGGTGTCCACAACAAATTTTGATTTGAAAATATTATTGTCCATTCAATTATGAACTAAGTTTTGACGACTCTACAATCTCGACAGTGTACCTCTTGTGTTTTGACGACTCTACGATATTCCTATCACATTACTTGTCACACTATATATCACAGAACAAAATTAGTGTGACAGGTAGTGTAATTGGGGTATGACATCACATTAATGTCGATATTTGGATCGTATGAATTGATTTGAGAAGTTCATGATCACATAACAGTCGATAAGTGTTCAGTATTTCTAGTCATTCTTCTTCTTCTTCTTCTTGTCACAACATAGTCACATAAAACAATGTAAAAGTGGGTGTGACAGGTAGTGTGACAGAGGTTGTGACAGGTAGTGTGACAGTAGGTGTAACAAAAGTTGTGACATGTAGTGTGATAGCATGTGTGACAGGGGTTGTAACAAGAATTGTAACAGCGGGTGTGACAAGAGTTTTGACAGGGGGTGTGACAAGAGTTGTGACAGGGGGTGTGACAAGAGTTGTGACAGGGGGTGTGATAGTGGTTGTGACAGGTAGTGTGATAGAAGTTGTAATAGAGGTTGTGACAATAAGTGTGACAGTAGGTGTGACAGGAGGTGTGACAATAAGTGTGACAGTAGGTGTGACAGTAGGTGTGACAATTAGTGTAATAGGTAGTGTGATAGTGGTTGTGACAGGTAGTGTGACAGAGGTTGTGACAGTGGGTGTAAATAGATAGTGTGGCAGCTTCTGTGACAGTGAGTGTGATAGCGGTTGTGACAGTAGGTGTGACAGGTAGTGTGACAGTATCTGTGACAGGAGGTGTGACATGCCGAGAGGAAATGTGGAAATATGTGAAATTTTATAAAAATTCAAATGAGCTTGGTATAAATATGCTCGGAATGAAGAGAATAGTAGGAATTAGGGAACCTTGAGCTTCGGTTTTGTCAGAATTGCTTGGAGCACCGCCATTAATGGCGGCAACCCTTTGCGATGGTTGTTGCGTCTTGTACGGTTGGTCGATTCGGAGTGGGTAGTATATCAAATGAAAGAGGGGAGCGAGATATTTCTAACGGTACCAATTTCCTCAAAATCTATTGCCGGACGAGAAAGTTATTGCCGAAATTAGAAAAATAAGGAAAAAAAAAGTAAAAAAGAGCAAAACAATCCATAAAATATTTTTAAAGTGATTTTTTTTCTAATTTTGTTGACCTTTTTATAATTTCCACTTAAATGTGATGATTTTTTTTATAATTAATTCAAAGCAGTGACTTTTTTCTAATATAAGTTGGGAGATGGTACATTTTTATAAGGGTTAATTCCTACTATGATATCTAAAGTATGGTTACTTGGACAATTTAGTACCTGATGTATGAAAACGGACAATTTGGTACTTGAAGTTCTCATTTGTAAACCATTTTGGTACCTCTATCAATTTTGATCATATTTTTAGGATTATTTTCGTCATTCTAGCCCTAAACTCATTAAATTCACATTTTTCTTCATTTCTTCCTATAATTGTGGCATCTGTGGAGATAATTAAATTGATATATTTACTCTACTTAACATCTACTTCGCATATATCAAAAATAATTTTTTTTCATATACTTATTGTATCCTAATTATTTTTTGCAAAGGAAATAAATTGCTTTTATGCATTTGTAATTTTTTATTAAAAAATATATATTTTAAATTACTTATAATTAAAATTATTTTAGATTGATAGCTATATTATGAAAAATTATATACGTAAATCATCACAAATACTAAGTGAATGAGTTATCAAATTTTTAGTGATAATTTAGAGATAATTTGAAGGTATTATGAAAAAATGAAGTTAAGTAGAGATAAGATGACGGAAATACCCCTAAAAATATGGTCAAAATTGACATAAGTACCAAAATGGCCTAAATTTGAGAACTTTAGGTATCAAATTGTCCGTTTTCATACATCAGGTACCAAATTATCCAAGTAGCCAAACATCAGGTACCATAAGAGGAATTTACCCTTTTTTATAATTTGCCCTTACGGTAATGCTTTCAATATATATATATTTTTTTATATTTTACATAAGTATGCTTATATATATGTGTGTGTGTGCGGGAGTAAAATTTATTTTTAAAATAAAATTATTTCATCCGCGAAAAATAAAGACGTGTGTGCGAAAAAATATTTAAAATAAAATTATTTTGTCCTAAATAATTTTGTTGGAGATTTTTAATTCAATAGAGAATATATATATATATATATATATATATATGGTCATTGTCGGACATATATGATTATTGTCGACCAGTATTAATTTTCATTGAAAAAATAATTTGTTACCTTACATGTCCTATAAAATCTAATAAATTGTCATAAAATTATAATGTTTTTTTCATCACTTGTAATTAACATTTTGAATAAATATCGTACAATAACTTTCGAATAAATGTAAGAAGGTAACTAAATTGTTTGGAGTTTAGTTTCTATTTACAAAATATGGTATCTAAATTATGTCCATGAAAATATTTCCTTTTTTTTAAAGAAAATATTTCTTAATTTAATAATCATAATGAACAAATATTAAACAATGGTAGAATGGCTTTTTTATTTAAAAATGATATTTTATGACTATTTTAGTTACTGAGTGACAATGTTATGTGTTATGACACATAAGATTGTGGCGCCGAATTTGGCGTCATAATAGCAATGCTCATATTTAAATACTGTCTTTGAAAATATGACTTGCAGATCAGCCCCACAACCCGTTTCAGGCAGCACCGGCAAAATTCGTTCTCGAAATCTCATACAGTATGACTGTGTCCACACACCGGCATTAATGAATTCACAAACGTACGTTAACGATCGAACGTCGCCGTATCGATTTTCTTCGTCTTCAACGTAGTGCCTCCTTTCCTTCGCAGTGATTACACCGCTGGAACCCTGTTTCTCCAGTCTTTTCATGAAGTCGACCCCGAATGCTGTTGAAGAGCCTAGCGAAACCAGCCCTCCTCTAAAAGCTTAAACACCTCCTTAGACCCGCCCACATATTTTCCATTGATAAACAATTTCGGAAGCATCGTAGCTTCACTTCCTCTGTCTATCATCAGCTCCCTCAACTCTTTCAGGTAACCTTCATGCTCCCATGACACGTCACGCTAGGAAAACATCACTCCGAGGTTTGTTAGAGCCGCTCGAAGATCATTGCATGCTTGGTAAGTCCTCGGCACTGCTCCCAGCGAGGTTGTATAGAGGACAATCTTGTTCCTTCCACCCGGTGGGCGTAAACTTTCTAGCTGATCAAATGGGTGCTTGCTTCTCACCGGCTTCTATATCCCAGGCAATTTAGCCATGGCGGGGTGGAGTAGGTTGGGGAGGTAACGCTCGGGATATGTCCCGAACTATCTCTTCGATCAATTGCATCGTGTTCCTGTTATTTAAAAGGCCAGCCTTATGAGATTGAAGATTATTAAAGTAAGAAAGGTGGACCATACTCACCATAGTATATGCATCCAACAAAAGTTTTATTAACTCCCTGTTTCTTTCAGAAAAATTCATACTATACATTATACATTAATGTATGTTATACATCTCTTAACAGTTAATATTATTTTATGAGTTTGGTCAAAAAAATAAAAATCGTTGTCAACCGTTGGATGTAGGATGTATAACATACATTAATATATAGTAGATTAACTCATTTTTTGAAGGGCCAACCACCTAAACTTGCTGCTTCAGTGAGTGCTTCCCTCCATCTTTGGACCTTCTCCTTGTTATATTGGAATTCCTTTTCATGCTTAGCAAGTGCTTCACCAAAACTACCCTCTTGCTTTCTTATGTCCGAAGGATGCACTTTGTAAAAAAAAAAAAAGGCATAACATTTTGGTGGTTTGTTTCCCTACATTCAAGGATTGTAACAAGCTCGTCCAACCAATTTGACGAAGCAAAGTTTTCGAAGAATATAATGACCTATGTAGCACGGACACAGACACGAGTGTCCGTATTGGACACGATTCGATACGTAGACACGGCATATATAATTTTTTTGGACACGGACACGTGGTGGACACGTCAATTAAAATTATTTTAATATATATTTATTTATTTATTAAAAATTAATTTAAAAATGTGAAAGTATTTAGATGTATATATATTAATGTGTGCATAAATATAACAAAAACTGAATCTGTTGGAATGGTTGAGGATTTGTTGGGTCCTTACCAAGGTTCGAATCCCACCACAAATATTCTTATTTTTATCATGAGTTTCTCTCCTTATATATATTAAAGTGTGCATAAATATAACAAAAACTGAATCTGTTGGAATGGTTGAGGAGTTGTTGGGTGCCTTGGATGACCAAGGTTCGATTCTCACCATAAGCATTTTCACTTTTATTATGAGTTGGTGCGTGTCCGCGTGTCCGATTCCGACACTGGCGTGTCCGGGCCGTGTCCAAATTGAGTTCATGTGTCCAAACGTGTCCGAACATGTCCGTGTCCGTGTCAGACACGCAATACGGACCCTTGTCCGCGTGTCCGTGCTTCATAGATAATGACAGAAATCCATGATGCTTCTATTGCAAGATGAAGTGCTCCTGATATATCTTCTCCTTTTCTTAGGTTATCATCTATAAATGTCTTCATGTTCTTCTTAACCAAAGCATGGCACAAATGATCTCTAAAATTTCCGCGAGTATCATCACCCCTAAAACACAAAAATACATCATAATAGGTGAAACATGAAGATGAAGAAGCTATCAGCTGATTAACCATATCTAATGTATAAGACTGTAACAGCTGTTACACGATTTCAGACGACTAATTAAACACCTGCCAAGCCATTTATATAAAAACTGGTTATTCGTTAGTCATTTATCAATCTTATTAATTAGTTGCCAATATACTTGGTGTCGTGTTTGAATTTGTCCCAACAGAATAGGTTTGAATCTGCCGTGTTTGAATCTGTCACCACCACCAATTCTTATGTGCATATTATTGCAACGATTAATCACATGTTGAAACAATATATATACATAGGCGGATTATGGATTGGACGTCTGTAACCCTCTGTTAAAGTGCGGACGTCCCGATTCCGGCAACGGCAGACAACAACGGCGCGGCGGAGGAGGCACAGGCGCACTACACACCTCCTGGCGATCCCATCTATGTCGACCGGACCTCTATTGGAGACCCATGGTGGCCGGAATCGGCAAAAAATCATTTATGTGTTTATTCTGGTGACTTTGCGATTCTGGCCGTCGATAGAGCTCTGGATGACATAGATGAGATTTGCCCGCTGTGTTGAGTTCGGATGTGCCCCTCCACCGTGTCTCGCCGTTGCCGGAATCGGGATGTCCGCTCTCGATCATTTCCGTATATATATATATATATATATAGTCCCTATCCAGAGTGAAGGTTCACTCTCAAGTTTCAGAGTGAAGTTCCAATTTTGGCACACTTTTCGGTCAAATTTTTTCACCATAAGCGATTCAATATTTAGTTATGCTATTCAAGATTATCTCTATAAAATTTCATCCAATTTGACAATGATTTGAGCTTTTAAAATTGAGATTTACACGAACGGTTAACGTTGAACAGTTTTAATTCATTCATTGATTTAATCTAATTTCAATACCTTAACGATGTCCGAATTAGATGAAATTTTGTAGAGATGATCTTGAATAGCATAACTAAATATTGAATCGCTTATGGTGAAAAAATTTGACCAAAAAGTGTGCCAAAATTGGAACTTCACTCTGAAACTTCAGAGTGAATCTTCACTCTGGATAAGGACTATATATATATATATATATATGTCTGTGTGTGCGCGCTAATATTTAGTGACTTGACCATTTAGGTATTTAATAATCTAATCTGTGCAGAATGGATTAGTGTAATACGTTTTAAACTGTGAGAAGGAATCCTAGTAGCCAGTTTCAATACACGCTAGTGAGGACACTAATCTCAATTATTTTTGTATAAATTTTGTTATATTAATCCCGCGTATAAATATCAGCCACCGTTTACCGGATGGAGAGTCATTTCACTCCTTTGTATAATTATCGAGAGTTCGTGACATCTCTCAGTCAGTATAACAATTTTTTTTTAGAATAAGTATAACAATACTTATATATTTTTACTTACCACTCTCTTGATTGACTTAATCTGTATATGGTACATTACACCATCAGAGAATAATTATCAGGACATCAGCATTGTACCATGCATGAAGCATGGGAGTAAATTCAAGAACACCATCTATTAATCTGACGAATGGGCCAACAAGACTTTGGTTCATCCTTAACTCTTAAAGCCAGGTTGAAGTTGAGTTATGGCCCAAACCAATTGTCCTGAAACAAGAATTGAGCTGTGGAGAAATGACGTACTACACGTACAATCCTCAAAAAGAGCTATTCAAGTATAATTGCATGGAGTCTACTAAGAAGTGAAAAGTCGGGTAAAAAAAGTACTGAGAATTGAGAACTAGATTCACACTGATCATCATTTTTTTCCCTCATTGTTGTAACCACCTTAAGTCAGTAGTTGAACATGGCGAAATTTCTCCCCCTAGGCTATCAGTGTAAGTAGACAGGTTCTCCCTTCCATAGTGACCATTTTGCACACTCTTGAAGCTAGGACTTCTCAAGTTATGGGACTCAGGGACCGGGTATGAAAGGCGTTTCTTGGCCGAACCACACCGGTCTCTATCCGGTGTTGATGGCCTGGACCGCGGTGCACTTAGAGATCGAGCCTTAGCCTTTGCGGACTCGGTTGCAGCCATGTAATTAGGCACTGAACCAATGACATTATTAGTAATCCCAGTTGAACCGACCCCATATCTACACATACCACCTCTGAAACAATAAGCAGACCCTAAATTTGGGGTATGTGCTGCTGAAGAGCATCTAGGACTTGCTGAACGCACTTTTAGCGGTCTGGGTTTCAAAGGAGAGGGTGTTGCAGGAGAGTAGCCTAGAGAGATGTTCATGTTACTGTAGTGTGACTTGTGCAAAGGTGAAGCCATTGCAGCAGCATTTGGGTTTGGCTGTTTCTGGTGTTGGAATGAAATGTAAGGCCTAGAAGTGTCCATTTCAACTGTTTTTATAGAGTCCCTTTTGTCCGTTGAAGCTCTGCAATTTTCCCAATTCTTTGTAGCCATCCACCGATCAAGCCATTTGGTTCTCTCTTCAAGCTCTGCTTCGTCCCCTATAGATGGGTGTCTTCTAGGCCTCCATATCTGAAATTTGAAGTCATTTACCTTGTTGTTCGTGAACAAATTTGTACAAGTACTAAAATTAATCATGTCAAACCTGGTGAGAAAACGCATAAGCTAGTGCTTTTTCACGTTTTAAAAAAGCTTCCTTTCGGCTTTGCAACAATAATTGATCAACTGCATCACTCACTTTCTCTCTGGACTGTATCATTTACCACAATTAGTTACTAAGTTACTGGATCAATAAATTCATGTTAGATAAATTTAGCGAAGTAAGCCAAAAGCTGCAGCAACTTACTGTCGACTTTCTGTCACGAATGTCTTGAAGATATCTGGAGTCCCATAAGCTCATGTCTGTTTCGGAAAACATGGAGTTTCTGCCTCCTTCATGCGAAAGCCTGGCTCTTTCATTCCGAACCTGGTCTTGAACTCGAACCAGAGCTTGCATGCATTTTAGTGTTAGCTTTGCTTGCTTCCTAACATTGTGACCTCTCACTAAAGCTTGAAGCTTTACAAGCCCCTTAAGTGCACGCAGAGCTCTCCTCGCCTTAAAAAAAAAAAAGAACTTGACATTAACCACCTTCATGTAAGTAACTTCATGCAGTTCATGTTATGTTTTGTTTATGGTACTTACTAAGTAACCTCTGAAAGCTATTTGAATGAGTGTAGCAGCATAGTGCTCTTTGACAAAACTGTTCGGCCTAGTGAGCCGAACAATTTCTACAGCCGCTTGAGCAGTAGCAACAGCAGCTTCGGCTGCAGCTGCAGTGGCTGCGGCCACAGCCATTGCATGTTTTTTGTCAGCAGCCAAAACAGGAGTCACATATATGGTTGTTTCTGTCTTCGTTGATTCACATTCTTGAGCATGTGAAGTAGGCTTTCGAAATAGCCATCTTCTCTTCTCTCTCTTCTGCATGCACAAACTCAAGAATGATCAAACATATATAAGAAAATTGGTGGTCTAGTTCAAACAAACAAATTAAGCACCTAATTAATTAGTTACTAACCTTTTCTTCCTCTTCCGGTTCACGGTCTTCTCTTCTTCACAGAGATCAGATCCGAATCGTCAACAGGGTGACCAGAGAGTGCAAGTGTATCAGCAACTTGATTAATTTTGTCAAGAAAATCAGAGATCGACATGTCTCCCCTGGTGGTGCGAAGCAATTGACTTCGGAGCTGCAGAATGCGATTTTGATTAGTAGAGGCATAGCGGCGAGCCAGAGAAGTCCAAGTGGAGTGGGCGGGGTAAGAGCGCGCAACAGTGGCTAGCACGGAAGGGGTGAGAGACCCATTAATCCAGCCCAAAATCATCTGGTCAGTGGCTAACCAGTCTTCATAAGCTGGGTTAACCTGGTCAGTGAGAGTGCCGGTGGGATTACGAAGAAAGGCCGATGGGCAAGGGCGGGTTCCATCTACAAACCCCATGAGATTGCGACTTTTGAGGAGTGGAGTGATCTGGGCAAGCCAAAGAGCATAGTTGGATCTGTCCAATTTAATTGTAAGAAAATTGGACACGGTGGTGGTAGTGGTTTGAGATATGGGGTTGGTGGATGATGGTGGTAGATCTGATGCAGAGGGAGGGAGGGGATCTTTGTCGTTGGCCATGAGGAAGAGGGAGGGAGGGGAAAGAGAAAAGCTTGTCGATTAGACAGAGGCTCTTGATACCATGAAGAGATATTGAAAGGTATGAAGCTTGATTCCTTTCTCATTGAGATCATACTGATTATATACAAGTGTAGGATCAATATAGATCCATAAAATCAGTGATTACAGTAAATACAATAGCAATCTAGATCCTGTGAATCAGCAATTAGAGATTACACAGATTGATAGAGAAGAGAAACTGATGCAATCAACAGGAATCTTGAGCAGATTTTATGGAATGTCTATCACTCTTTTGGTCGTGATCTTTAGACGGAGACCGGAAGGCCTTTCTGACCATACTGAACCATGAAGTACTACGACTCTTCTTTCCCATCGAAGTGATTGAGTACAATTTTCGGCACCAGGGGAATGAAGCTTATGGATGCAAAACCTGAGACATTATAGAGGCCGGTTAAGTAGCTTGAGGGTTTAATATGAATGAGGGATGAGAGAGAGAGAGAGAGAGAGAGAGATGATAGAGAAGAGACGTGATGTACGTTTGTCTGTTTATATGAAGAATCAATTAAGTACGAGCTCCGATATATCTGTGAAGGAACAGCAATGGCGTTTTCTAGTGGCATGTGTTATATCTAAGGACGGTGTCAGAGACCTTTGCCAAAATCTATACAAAGCAATAAGGTTGAGATGGTGAACCAGACGCAGGAAGAGATGGAGAGGGTGTTATTGTAATTGAAAGCAACCAAAGTCTGAGTGAAAAAACAGAGCAGTGATTCTGTGATTGATCGAAGGCTTTAAATTATACTGACGCAAACCAAATGATTTCACCGCTTTCACGTGTTGCGGACAACAAAAGGACGAGGAAGAAGGTGAGCAATGTAGGCATGAATGTGATAATGTAGAGAATTCCTAACTGGTGGTGACCTAGTCCTCGAAGACCATGCACCAACTAAGATAAAGGCAGAGGGAGCCCAGATTTTTATTCATAGGTAAAATCAAAGCATCAGACTGATCAGAGTTGGCTTCATTTCCCCAGCATCACCAGTTAAACTAGCTTCATTTGATTCTCTCTGGTCAACTTTCCTAATGAAGTTTTAGTAAATTTGAGTAAGGGCAAACCCCATCCTCGATCCTGCCAAACTTTCCCACTAGCTTTCTTATTTCTAAATCACAATACACGATTGCGGTCATTAGTTATTCAGTGTTTTGCATTGTCAAATTCCAACCTCCTAGTGTGACATGATGAAACAGAATCCATCCATGTGTGATTCCGTATGACAATACAGTAAGAAAGTCGTACTCATACTTGTAATTATGTTTGTTTTTAGTATAATTTGTCTTAGTGGGGTTGTGGATCCCATCTCTAATGAGTTTTACCAACTTATTAATGAACTAATAAAGGGTAAACTTTGTCCAATCGGGAGAAAAGGCCAGGTAAAGTTCTAATTGAGCAAAATAAATTATTTGAGGCAATAAACCCAAATGGAGAAGAAAAGCAAACTACACTGCTACTCAAGAACAATTAAAAGTTTTAAGTTGCAATAGCACCTATAAAAAAATGTGGTAGCTGTAGTCCCAAATACAAGTCATTTAACACAAATTTTACCATTGTACTCTTTCACAAATCATTGTCCTTTTGTTGTTAAAATGGAGGCCAATTCTTTCCTGTCATCCCTTATGAAAACGATTTTACAGCTATCAATAAAACTATATAGAAAATAGTATAGTGTAAGAAATTGTATTGTAATATGCCAGAGATTGTGAGTACTCTGCAAGATAGAACGTTAATAAAAAATACTATTATTTACAAATATATATTATCTATAAGTATTATATACAATTATATACAAGTTGTTTTAAGAATTTAACATATTGTTTGTATCCAGAATGTAAAAGAAAGCAAAACCTATCTACTATATATTTGTTTATATACACGCGACCATCTCCTTTTTAAAACAGATCAATATAAACCCATGCAACTAAATAGTTTTAACCTGCACAACCTAAAAACATGTCAATCAAGTATAATAAACGGAATTAAAGTGCACAAGTATACCAAATTCTCCTAAAATTTCCAAGTCCGGTTAGTCCTTCAACGAAGAATATTTCATACAATATGACATGTAATTACTCAATGCAACCATACAACACACAACATAAATCATTACACTCATTGAGAATATAATTCCAAACATGCTTCATACGTCTACCCTCAATGGTCTAACTTATTAACATGCAACACATGATCTCAACTATTATTCATAGTTGTTGCTACTTAAAAACTCATGTTTGCCTCAGTGGTTTAACACAAATTCTAGCAAAACTAACCCTGCAGAAATTAGCAATTATATAAAACAAGATCATAAATCTTCATACACTTGAAAGCCATGAATTAGGTTGTAGATAAATCATCAACTATTCAATAACATAACTTTATATAATCTGAAATTAATATCACAACCATGTTTTCAACATAAGAAATCAACTTTATACAACCTTTTCATAATTCGTGAATTTTCTTACATACTAAGAGATTGAGATTCGAGTCTAATGATCTTAACTATAAATTCTTTATATTGATGACAATCAATGGTTAATATATTACCTACCAACACATCAAAGTATTAGTATTTTAAATGTGTAAAATGTTGCCCATGTTGTAGAAAGATTATCTCTTTAATCTCCTTGGTGTATCTTGTCTTCATTAGTATAGCCTACCTAGTTAAAGAATGTAATTTTATCCCTGATTCATCAGGATCTTTGATGTAATGCCAATATATAATGTCTATGTCTATCAATAAAATTACTGTTATTCTCTCGAATTCATTCTACTGTTTCACGTTATCAGACACGCAGCTCTAGCCCTGAAGTCCTAGGCCTAGAACCCGAAAAGCAAAAAAACCTAAAACCTTATATTTGTTTAGCCGGCCGCACCTTTACCCTAGCGCCGCCGATCTCCCAACCCCCTGCCTCCCCCGACCGCCGGTTCTCGGTGGTCCTAGCCTCCTCTGTCGTTGGACCAAGATTTGAAGACCAAAGATTCAAGGTTGCTACCGTACAAGAGGAAAAGAAAAAGAAGAAGAAAATTCAAGATTTGTTTTGCAAAATCAAGGTAAATTAATAAATTAAAGTTTATGCTTTCAATGAAATTTACTTTGATGAGATTTTTGTCTTGCATCGAGGACTTTCAAACTCTCTTTTCTTGTTAACCCGATTCTTCTTCTTCTCAGGTGATACATAGAGATATGATTCCTCTGGTATTGAGTTTTAGGGGCGGTTGGGAGTGCCTCTGATACCATATGTAGCCATTGAACGTAGCTACATATGAAAAGAAAACGAACAATAAAATAAAATTTCGATCGTGGTAGTCATAGCCGCAAATTAGCCAATTTGACCCGTATAATTGATCAGAAAAAAAATTATTTAATCAAACTTGTTTCGTTAATTCGAAACTAACATCTTCAATATTTTTCTTGTAGATGCCAAAAAATACACGAACAAAGTTCAACATCCTAAATTCTCATGGAACTGAGTATCATCGATGGGTGTCCGACGTGCAAATCATGTTCATCAGAAAGAAGTTCATTGCTGCCATCAAACCTCCAAAAGCAAAAGAGGACCAAGCGTCCGATGAGGTGAAAGCCCATGCCCTGATGTTTCTCAGGCGCATTATGGACAAAATGTTCAACAAACATTGCCTAAAGTATATAGATTCGAGTGTTCTTTGGGAAGCTCACAAGGAACAGTTTGATAATGTGCATGACGCACAGTTGCCAACTCTTTTGGCATAATGGTGATCTGTTCGTCTACTGGATTTTTCCAAGGTTCATGATTACCATCAGGCAATGTTAAATCTCCAAGCAGACTTAAATGTCTGTGGCAATGAGAAAACTGACGATGACATGATCGAGAAGACCCTAGAGACTTTCCCAGAATCTGCGAGTGAAATAAGTCACCAATATCGCCTTGATTATGAGGCCAAAAGAATAAAGAGTTTTGCATATCTGACGAACCTTCTCAAGAGGAAGGAAGGTCATCATGAGATCATTCTCAACAATAACAATCTAAGATCTGCAGGGACAAAAAGAGCTCTAAAAGCTAATAAGGCAAGTAAAGGAAAATTTTGAAAAGAGAAATCAAGGGAATGATATGCACTGTACTAGAATGGAGGAAATAAAGAGCCTCGTCGAAACATGATTTGGACTAGGGATGGCGCCGCCGCCGGCCCTTCTAACCCTCGAGGTCGTGGTGCCTCCCGACCCTCTAAATCCAACAACTCGGCAAAGAAGATTGTTCGAGCTCACAAGAAGTGCAAGCAAGACTTGTCCAATTAAAGTAACTATGTTGAAGAAGTGGAGATATCTGATGCTAATGCTACCATCAAGCTTACAGTTGAGGGCTTTCAGACAAAGGAGAAAGAGAGAGCCAACCCAAAGGCTCAATCCAATCCTGATTTTGAAAAGATCCATGTCGATTGATTGTCTTTATATCGCTTATTTTATTTAAGCTTTTAAATTTGACTTGTAATGGCAGTATCTCCATAATAAGACTTTTTCAAGTCTAGTGTTTATTTGAAGAACAACGTTGATGTACGATTAATTTGACAATTAATAAAAGTTTCGTTTTGGGTTCTTTATTATAAGAATGTATATAAGCGTTACTTTGTTTTCCTTAAAGCATTAATGGTTTGGAATCAATAAACAGAAGGACTCATAGAACTAAATTTCACCGGATTATGGTGATGATTGAGAATTAATGGTTTGAAAATTGAACTAACACATGAAACTTAGGGAGAGTAGCAAATTATAACAGGTTCACGGGTTACGGTCTTGGAAATCCACCAAAAGATATTTCGTTCGTTGTCCAGTACCCCGCAAGATGTTTAAATTGAAGAAAAAAATTGGCCGGAAAATGGCAGGAAAAAGTCACCGGAAAGTCGCAGGACTGCCGCAGCCTTGCTGCCAGTCCTGTAAACCCCCTATGGCAAGGGCTGTCAATTTCCATATGACTCGATAATACGACTCGAAACCTGCATGAAATAAAACAGGTTAAACCCGCACGATTAAAAAACGGGTCAGTGGCGGGTTAACCCGCCATGACCCATTTAATAAAGTCGAACAAATATCTATATAAAATAAACATATACACGACCCATTTAAGAAAGTAACATTATGTGTAATAAAGATTTAATACGTTTTTAATCATTTTTAACCAAAATGTAGGTAATACGATAAATTATTTTGCTTTAAATCTTGATTTAGTTGGTTATTTTATGCAAAATTGCATGATATATATATACATATATATATATACATATATATATATATATATTAAATGGGTTGAAAACGAATAAACCGTTTAATAAGTAGGTTAATTTATCTTTAAATCTTGATTTAGTTAGTTATTTTATGCAAAATTGCACGATATATATATATATATTAAATGGGTTGGAAACGGATAAACCGTTTAATAAGTAGGTTGAGTTTGTGTTAAATTTTTAACACGATTATTAAATGGGTTGAGTTTGAATTTATATTTTATGACACGCAAAATACCTTGACCCGACACGAACCCAACCCGACACGACTCATTGACAGCCCTATCTGCACCCCCTCCACATGGCCCCTGCACGACCATGTAGCTCCCTCCGCACAACCCATGCATGCCCCCGCGCGGCCTCCGTGTAGTCACCTCTTCAGCAGCTCCACAGGCCCTTGCAGCAACCCTGCAGCAGCTTTGTAGCCCCTCCCGCACAGTCATCCCACACCCCTGCACGACCACCTGCAGTCCCCCTGTATGGCCCATGCAGCTCCCCTGCACGGCAACATTGCATCCCCGCCTAGGCCCTACAGCCTCACCATGGCCATGCGACCATGCAGTGCTACTTCATTTTCTTTTACTGATTATAGTTATTTGATCTAATGGCAAGGTGCTTACTCTTTGGCACATATAAATTTCTCATGTGATTTCTCTAAGTATCTATGATACTGTTATGCACATTTAAAGGATCACAACTTGTTTTGACCATTCATATTATAATTTTTCTCATTTTTAGAGAATATTCATCTTGTTTTTTCAAAGAGTAATTATGTTTTACAATTTACTTGTAGATGTCAACCGGCGAGATAGAATGTTTAACATATTGTGGAACAACTCACACATTTTTGCGGGATAAGCAACTTTTTATACAATTTGTGCCTTACAAATCCTCTGCGACTTGTCTCATTGGTACCGATCAATTGATCCAAGGGCATGGTATGACCCAATTATTGCTACCTAATGATACTCCCATAGGCCATAACAGTCAAAGATGCACTTTATGCACTAGAGGGGAACCGAACCTTGGTCAGTTTTAAAGATATTCGTGCCAATGATTATCATCTGAACACCAAAGTTATTAATGGAAATGAGTATCTATGTGTTACCTCTTGTTATGGATGTCATTGTCGTAACCTAGAGATGTTTGAGCGTGTTAGTAGTGGGTGGTATAATGCAGTCATGACTCGGCAAAGAAGATTGTTCGAGCTCACAAGATCTTTCTTTGAGTATGACGCTTACAAGCTATGGCATAATCGTCTAGGTCATTCTGGACGTGATATGATGATTCGTATATTAAAAACTGTACACCGTCATCCATCTTTCAAAGCCAACAAGCATGTAGGAACCCCACACGTCATAGATGATGGTGGCACGGCTATGACACTTGTGTCCAGCCATGACTCGGCCTCACGGCTTGCAAAGGCTTTCCCACAATCCTCTAAGGCTGTGATGGAGCCCACATAGTTATGCGATGCTTTTTTCGCGATCTTTAATGCCCATAAATTGTTTTGTAAAGCTTGTGCATTCGCAAAGATGCAGACAAAGCCTTCATTTGTAATTGATAATACACATAACATTAAATTCTGATAAAGGATCCAAGGTGATATATGTAAACCAATACATCCAGAGTACATACCATTTAGATACTTTATGGTTTTGGTAGATGCATCGACATGCTGGTCACATGTCAATCTATTGTCCACATGTAATACTTCATTTCCGAAGCTCCTTACTCAAATAATTAAACTCAGGGCCCACCACCATGATCATCCAATTAAGTCTATTAGACTGGATAATGCAGGAGAATTCACTTCGAAGACATTTGATGATTATTGCATGTCAATCGGGATAGATGTTGAGCATCGCATACCACATGTTCATTCTCAAAATGGATTGGTAGAAGCGACGATTAAGTAGTTACAACTTATAGCTCGAGTTTTAATTATGCATAGTAACTTGCCCATAATTGTTTGGGGATATGCAATCTTGCATGCAGCTGTAGTTATTCATTTCAGACCCACCACCAAACAACATGTTAGTGCGTACTAGTTGGTAACTAGATCTGAACCTGACATTTCACATTTACGCACGTTCAGTTGTGCGGTTTATGTGCCTATTACGCCTCCACTACAAAAGAAAATGGGTCCACAATGTTGGATATAACTCTCCAATAATTATCGGCTACATTAACCCTCAGACAGGAGATCTCTTTACTGCTAGATTTGCATATTGTCACTCTGATGAGATACATTTCCCGCATTTAGGAGGAGATAAGAACACATCTGTTAAAGATAAACATTGAAAAAAGACGTGGAATACCCCACCATGTCTCATTGGGATCCCCGCACATATCGTCTTGAGATTGAAGTGCAACATATTTTGCAATTACATAAGGTGGCAGATTCGATGTTTGACGCTTTTACGGATATTGCAAAAGTGATGAGATCGAGTATACCTACTACAAACTGTCTAACGAGGTTAAAAATCCCGAACTCCGGGCAAGATGCCACCTTACCCAGGTAAGCCCAGCCGAACCTACCCTAGGTGGAGGCATAACGACGGTCTCAGCCCCTCCCAAAAGGAAAGGGAGGTCGAAAGGTTCCACTAACTTACAGCCAATAAAAGAGCTAAAGTTAAGGCACAAACTAATCCACTCATCATAGACTCAAATAAACCGAGCTTCGGGATTATCTCTAATTATAGTTATGTCCATGAATCAACACTTGATGATCTGAGGGATACTTCAGGCTCATTGTTGATATCAGAGAGCAAAGAAATCTCATTGAGCGAGTTCAATGCTCCAAAAGTCATGGATAGGAATTCCATGCAGATAGATGATGTGTTTGCTTACTCTATCGCTCGGGAAATCATCAACGACGACATGGAACCACGCTAGGTTGAAGAATGTCATGGAACAACGCCCTGGTGTTGACTACGAGGAGACATATTCTCCGGTTATGGATATCATTACCTTCCGATATTTGATAAGTTTAGTGGTATCTGAAAAGCTACACACGCAGCTGTTAGATGTGGTAGCCGCACATTTTTATGGGGATCTAGATATAGAGATATACATGAAGGTTCCTGATGGACTTCAAGTACCCAAGTCAAGTAAGCCACGCAATGACTATGCCATTAGGTTACAATGCTCACTTTTTGGACTTAAATAGTCAGGTATAATGTGGTATACACGTTTAAGTGAATACTTGATTGGAAAGGGATACAAGAACGATGAACTGTGTCCTTACGTGTTTATCAAACGCAATAGTTCTGGTTTTGCTATAGTAGCTGTCTATGTACATTACATGAACATAATTGGATCTCTTAATGAGATTGGTGAGACGATAAGGTACTTGAAAGCAGAATTTGAGATGAAAGACATGAGAATGACTTGGTTTTGATCAAGTTTGGAAATTGAGCATTGAGTTGGTGGAATCATGGTACACTAGTCTGCATACATCCAAAAGATGCTCATGTGCTTCTATATGGACAAAGTTATGCACCCTTCTAGTACTCTCATGGTCGTAAGAAGTTTGGATACCAAGAAAGATCAATTCCGTCTGAAAGATGACGATGAAGAGATACTTGGTCATGAATACCCATATTTAAGTGCTATAGGAGCTTTGCTTTATCTATCTCAATGTACTCGTCCAGACATTGCATTCTCAGTGAACTTGTTGGCAAGATTTAGTTCTGCACCAACCATGCGTCACTAGACCGGTATCAAGAACATCTTTAGGTACTTGAAAGGTTTCATTGTTATGAGGTTGTATTATTAGTATTCCGACAAGAAAAATGTTATTCCGGCAAGAATTGATGGTGAAGATCAACACAACGTCGCTGCCATGCTCTCCTAGAAAGCCGGACATGGCTATGCCGCCATCAGTACCAGTGTCGCCGTCGGTGCTAGTTCTTAGCACTTAAATGACAATTCCTCCTTCCCTACAACTTCTAGTGATCAGTTGTAGGATTCGCTAATGCTGGATACCTTTCAGATCCACACAAAGGACGTTCCCGAACTGGTTATGTTTTACCATGGGAAATATGGCGATTTCTTGGAGATCAACCAAGCAAACCCTTGTTGCTACTTCCTCGAATCATTCTGAGACTATAGCATTCCATGATGCAGTCAAAGAGTGCATTTGGCTTCGAGCAATCATTACTCACATTCAAGATGTTAGTGGATTAAGTTCTACTATAGTTGAACCTACATGTCTTTACGAAGATAATGATGCTTGCATTGAGTAGATGAAGTTAGGTTACATTAAATGTGATAACACAAAACATATTTCGCCAAAGTTCTTTTATAATCAGCAATAACAAGAGATGTTGAATATCCAAGTTAATCAGATTCATTCTGAGGATAATGTAGTAGATTTGTTCACTAAATCTCTTCCAAAATCTACATTTGTGAAGCATGTGAAACACATTGGTTTGCATCATTTATCAGAGCTCGAAGATTGAGTTAAAGATCAGGGGGAGCAGTTTTGTATACATCAAGGGAAGTCTACGCCACATGCATTGATCACTTGTAGTGTTGTGCTCTTTTATCCTTCGTCAAGACTTTTATTTACCCAAGAGGTTTTGTTTTGCTTTGTAAGGTTTTTACTGTGGCAACAATATTGCACTATATCACATTAGGATCGTGATACAAGGAGGAGTGTTGTAGGAGAATTTTCTCCTTAATCTCTTTGGTGTATCTTGTTCTAATTAATATAGCCTAGCTAGTTAAAGAATGTTATCTTATACCTGATTTATCATGATTTTTGATGTAATACATATATATAAAGTCATATGTCTATTAATAAAATTACGGTTATTCTCTCGATTTCATTATATTGTTTCAGCCCATAAGTTTCAATTACTAGATATCATCAGTACCACAACCTCTCACCACAAGCACGATCAACATTGAGAGATGTACCCCCAGGTCCATGATCACTCCTTGCTGAAGGCGCTGCCAGTCAATTTTATATAGCTCTTTCGCAAAGATTGAAGAGCTCTTTCATATAAGATCCTGTCTAATTCATAAAATTTCTTCTAGTTCCGCACTCAACTTAATCTCAATATATTCACCACTTGGAATAAATCCAATGAGTTCTAATTTGTTTCAAGCTAATTAATCGTTATTTTATTATTTTTAATGTAACCGGTAGAAAATCTAATAAAAATCCGATATGGACATGTCTATTGCCTTTTGGTTTATATTGATAGGCTACCTCACTGTGGAAAATTGAATTCTCAAGGAATAACGTAACCTAACATTTCAACAAAGGAAGAGCCACTGTAAACTGATGTTAAAACTTCAGCCATGCCTTTTACTCATGCATATATATATATATATATATATATATATATATGCCCCAATTTAAAATGAAAATAATGGAAGAAATTAAAACAGCGTGAGAACTAAAGGACCGGAAGAAAGCTAAAGGAACAGAAAGAGAAAGCGTGACAAATGAACGAATTGCAAACAGAAGGAGCTGGAGAGGTACTTCGATCTGGTCCCAAATAAGCTAAGGATGCTTCCATGTATATCTCAGAGACGTCGAATCAAGTATTCCACCTTCATTATCTTACTTTTGTTGCTGATTATTATTCAAAAAGTTCATCCATTGATCATTTTCAAGACGCATTACCTGCCTGCGTCAATTCACATTTCACTTGGTGATAAAACCAGCTAGCCTGATATATATAAAAGCAGAGGCCATCCTGTAAAGTATAGAACTAGCTACGTGCTACAAAATCAATAATTTCAACAATTCCATCGCGTTTCAATTCGATCAATAGGGAGCGAGATGTATACAGCACAATATTATTGCATGAAACTTCAACAATAAGCACGAGTCATACAAAAAGCTATGGTTCCCATAAACATGTTTGTTGACCTGATAAGTTGAAAACTTGAAATGACATTGTAGGCATAGGTGTCACTGCAACTTTGGCCTTCGATATCAAAATGAAGTATTTTCTTCAATCAGATCTTAGGAATTAAAATATTTTTTCGCAAATTTTACAGTCAGTTCGTCCGGCCGGTCGCTGAAGATTTAGGGTTAATAGAAAGGTAGTCAATAGATCATTTTCATTTGTCTTCCACACGAACGCAGCAACCTCATGTTATAAGTTTAGATCAACTTCATCCGTTGCTGATATGTTTTGGTTGTGAACTTCTATTTAATATGATATCAAAGTGAGTAGACTTGTGTACATGCATGCTTCACGACCACACGAAATGCAGTTTCCCCAACATGAGGTTTCCATTCACCCTAGCTTAGCATGTTACAGTACTATATATAGTTCATGGCTCAGAAATTTTGGATATTGCTAAATACCAATCTAGCTCACTAGCTGTCTTATAATTAATTTTAATCATCACGGGTAAATAAGAAGAAAGTATTCATCAATAATTGTATGCCCCATGAGATATGACAACTTATGAATTTAAAGCTGCTTTTATAAGATTCCGCTGAGGTTAGCACTAGCTGGTTGATTAAATTCTGAATTCGAAGCTAGCTGGCTTCAAGATTTATATCCATTTTTTTTCCAGTGCCAAGACATTTCTTAGGTGGGATCCGAAGACAAACCCATCAAAACCCCCTCAATGTTCTACGGTAGTACACTGTTGCATACCGAAATAGATGTGCTAGTCCAGAAACCAGGCATCAGGATATCCCCACGACCATCTTATCATTAACATATTCTTATGATTAATTAAGTTCAGAGGCCTCATAAGTTTGGCTTATACATACATGATTCCATAGTACAAAGTTAGAAAAAAAAAATAACCAATTTAATTTGTACTATACGTGTGGTAAAATGAAAACACAGTTATGGCGAGGCCGGATAACTAGACTTGACGATTATCTTCCAGCCATGTACACACTAAATTAACATGTTCATGTACCCATTGAGAGACACATTAATAGCTGGCTTCACGTTCATTATCATCAGTAGATTAATCATCGACTAGTAATGAGAAAATAACCCTCTATCTTAATTCATGACTTCATCTTAAATATTCTTACACTACCATAGGACTTTAACCGGTAAACTCGTATGTCCTCATCATCATTAATATAAATTCACCAGCAGGCTCGAAGCTGACTGCTGGAAGAAAGAAAATGGTTTGCTAGAGTCAGCTAGGTTCATTATCAGAGTAAACATTTAGTTGTTGTCTAATTAATTTGATGAAATATTCCTATATTCCTACTCAGTACTACAGCAACGTACCTCCAGAATTCTTCATAACTGGTCAGTATAAAGTGTATTCAGGGAAGTGAACTTCGTCGCAGATGCTATTGCTAATATTGGTCACTCATCTACTCCTGCCTATTGGAGTGATTCTGTGCCAAGGGAAGCTTCGATTTGGGTGCTCTTCTTTTTTATCTCGTTAGTGTTAGATACCCTAGAGGCTTTTGTTTGGAATTTTCTGTTATGTATATATATAAAAACTGGTCAGTATAAACATTATTTGATTTTAAAACCCTTATGCAGTTGTGCCCCAACTTTTGATCAAATAACATTGTCCGCCTTTTGAACAATATGAGCCTTACGACAATATGAGCGCGGATACATACATTTATGTATATGATTTGTTTAAGAAAGGTGACGAGTATTTTTATGTTTTGCGTATCGTCCAAGATTCAAATTAAATTAATAGCATGGAAACAACAACAACAATGCACACACGTTGTACAAGCTAATAGCATGTATTACATGTGAAATGAAATGTCTTAGTCTCAATTTTTCCATTATCAACAGAGATTATATTTGCCACCTCTAAGGCATGCACGTAGGTACCATATATCAAAACAGTATACACACACATATGTAATATGTTGCGTCATAACAAGCACACTAGCTTCAATCCACATCCCCCATCGATTTTCATGACATTCTTATTAATTAATTAGATTAATTAGGCTACTTTAATCTTTGTTCATGATTTGTCACAATACACGTCACTTGATGATTAATTACCGTCGACTCCCAAAGGTTAGATGGACTTTTAGAGCATAATGGTAATTAAACCAACGTAAGATATGAAGTCATCGAGGAGTAAGATGAGATGTCCCAGTGCAAGTTAGTGAGAGGTGGTTGCCGAGTCTATTAATCTCCCAAAAGATCATGATTAATGCATAGAATTTGTGGGCATAACGCTCATGATTATAGCAAAGAAGACATCAAGCTAGGCTCTCATTCATAACAGAAAAGCGCTTTGTTATATATTTCCAAGATCATTAGTGGTACCGTTATGTGTGTGGGTGTGTTCGAGAGTGAGAAAGACTTCAATTCAGAGATCGCGTATTGCACTAAAACCTTCAACAAGTGGCCATCGTCAACACTAAGAAGGCATGGAGAATATTGCAAATTTGTTACTTGTAGTGACTTAGGTAGTTAAATGTGGAAAAGCTCAAACACTTTGTAATAACTAGTACCTTAGCACAAACATATATATAACGCATCTGAACATCTTCTCGTACAAACACTTCTCTTTATTCTTTCAATCATGAAAAAATCCAATGCACTGGCCGGACTAATTAACTTGTGACACCAAATCGCCAAGAATGACATCATATCTACGGAGTGCGCGGGGGTTTGGTAGATCGAGAGATCATCATATGTAACATGATAGAGTGAAATATATATATATATATATATGATTTTTCTCAGCTAAGGAGGTCTGTATCAATGATTTTGGTGCAGATTTCAATTTTGTTCACCACTTTTTGATCGAATTTCCTCATCTCCACCGTCTAGTATCTAGATAATATTGTATAGATCATTTTTGCAAACTTTTCAGCTAATTTGGTGATCGTTAAGACCCTCAAAATCGAAAAACAAATGAACGGATTGAATTCTGTTAAATATGAACCGTTCATATTTTTAATAGAAAAACGTCATTTTAAGGGCCTTAACGATAACTAAATTGGTTACAATTTTACATAGATGATCTACACAATATTATCTAGATACGAGAAGTGGAGATGAAGAAATTCGATTGAAAAGTGGTGAAAAAATAGAAATCCGGACCAATGACCTCTGCAGCCAAGAAGGGCTATATATATATATATATATATATATATATATATATATATATATATCCATAGCATATATTTATTGACTCGCTCATGATGTATCAATTTGTTTGTACAACATCGAGCCTGTGGGTATATAACATATGATGTAACTATGTAAGACGGATGACGGAAGTGATTGAAGAACAACATGATCGATCGAGGAAAAGGGTAACTTAATTTGGCATTTGGTGTCAACAAGCTAATCGAAATAATGTTGAGAAAGAAACAATGTAAAAAAACAAAGTTTGCTACAATGCACAAATGGTATTTGGGTTTATTAACGCAGTTTAGGCCGTTGTTTTAGTCCATCTTGAATTTGATTTGTTTTCAACATTTTCGGTCCTTTGCTGTCCTGGGGTTTGATTATCGGTATTTCAAAAATCTTATACTGCTGCATACTTTATCTTTCATCGTACCATCTATCAAATTTGAGAGTTTCAATTGTTTTAAGGTGGATACGATTATAGTTACTTCACAAATCTTAGGGTTATAATTTCGTCCAAATTTCAAGGTAAAACGTTAACGCTTTGTACATACCGCAAAAATAAAAGTCAGAATCAAAGGGAGCTACACGTTGTTGAACCTCAGATCTCTGGTTTCTTTAGTTCACACGCAGGTACGTATACGTACTAGCTTTCAATGTGAGATAACGGCAACAAGATTAAATTTTCACGATCCATGCACCTATTACGTGTTTCAGTAATGAAGCATACTTTTCTTTTCTTCCAATTATTGCTACACATGCGAATTAATAGTATCGAATAACCTAATTAAAAACCTCCACAACTCCCATGCAAGCAAGTCGATCATATATACGTACGTACCAAAACCCAGCAAATTTGCGCAACTTAATATATATCACTCCATCGATCCCACTTGCCAATATATGTTGGTGTACTTACCTGTAAGCTACCTTGTCCCATGCATGCAGCTACAATCAAGATTAGGGCAGGGACAGGCAAGATGGGGCATTTTCGAGGTGATCGACTCCATCTTTCCTGATGTGGATTGTGTAGTAATGGCGGTCATCATTTTGCACATCACATCAAGAAGCTGTATATCTGGTACCTTAGAAGTTAGGACCATTTTCTAGCTCATTCTTAAATTATACCAAGCAATGTGAATTTACACAATTGCATGATTACATCCAGATTCCAATGTTACAATTGTACGTTTATAATTTGATTGAAAGTGGTAGCTAGGATATCCACGTACATCAGTTTATTTCCCTTGTGAGAAAGTATGTGGATAGGCGACGTTGACACGTATTTTCACCGTTTCAAGAAAAAATATTATATGTATCTGGTACATAATTTATGTAGTATATTTCTTTATTTAATATTATTGGTCCATTATTTTTACTGTGTTTGTTTCTGATTTGTTACTCATTTAAATAATCTTATCATATTTTACCGCGTGCATGTTTATCACACTATGTAATAATATGATTAGCTGGATACACCATATCACAGTGTCAAGTGGTGTTCCGAGTACACAAAATAATTACTCTCGGATCAAACATGTAGATTAAATGGTTTGCTAGAAGTTGCCTAATTTGTTTTTAAACCAATTAGCAACGAGCGAGTGAGAAAGTTTGAAAACCCTACATATTACGTGCTAGCAATGTCAATGAATATCGCGCGCAAAGGTAAGGTGAATACATCAATCTAGCCTGCTCTAGGAGACTAGAAACATATATAAATTTGAGTCCCACTTGATCTAAATTAAGCAAAACTGATGAGAAAAGGGTTAATTTAATTGGTAATTCAACAGGTAACACAGAGTTAAGCTTAGCTTGTGGAAATGCACACGTACAGCACACTTATATATTAAAAAGACTTCAATGGAAGTAATACCTTCGCTGAAACTTAAACAATTGAATGAGGATTGAACTAGTACGTTACTATGTGTGTAAAATAATAGAACGTACGTAGGACAAAATGATCGAACTTAATTATTAGAAGAAGCTGTGTCCTTGTCTCATCGTTTTCCGAAACCAAAAGAAGCTGGCCGGCATCTGCGCTTGTGGGATTCTATTTCCTATCCAAAACTGAATAGCACAAGCAGAGGGAAGAGGCTACGATTTCTTTGTTCTTCTTCTGAGGGTCCATATGAAAGCTCAGTGGCTCCGACCCCATCATATCCGTCCCTCTCTTTGGCTTCTTGTCGTTGAGGTGGTTGCACAGTTTAAACGAGTGCATGATCACCATGATGTTCAATCCTCCTCATGGCCGGAGAGAGAGAGAGAGAGAGAGAGGTGCTTTTCCACTAGATATTAAGGTCGAGTGTCATAGTTGAGATGTGGGCGTGCCCCCCGCACACCACTGACTTTATAATAATACTTGTTTTGTTGCCTCTCTAACGCATTTTGCTTCGGCCCCACTTTCACTACCTATAATACCGGGTGGTGGTCCACAAACCCTTCTTGGCCATCTCTCTCGTCTCTCATCGTCCTCGCTCGTCTCTCTGGTTTAGGTAGTTGGCTGTTCTTCAAGGGTTTGGACCCATACCAAGTACACTAATAGCCATGATACCTAAAGCTTTTCATGCATTTTGGACCCTTACCTGTCCTACTTCCATTATAAATTATCAACGCTGCGCTTCCTTGTCCTTCCAATTCACTGCTCTCTTTCTTTTCCTTCTCTCTCTCTCTCTGCACATTAGTTTGGTTTCCTTTATTTCCTGGGTTTCTGCAGGCTAAGCTACCCACTATATAGTTACTAATGTCCGGAGAGGATCACATGAATCTATCTATAAATGGTCAGTCTCAGGTCCCTCCAGGCTTTCGCTTCCATCCAACCGAAGAGGAGCTTCTTCACTACTATCTCAGGAAGAAAGTTGCTTATGAGAGGATTGATCTCGACGTCATTCGGGAGGTTGATCTTAACAAGCTCGAGCCATGGGACATTCAAGGTACTAAATTGCGCCTCTCTAACATATAACATGTTAATTAAACTGTACAACAAGACAAGTACTGGTGTCACTCATTTTGTATATGGTTTTGATTGATAGAGAAGTGCAAGATAGGTTCCACCCCGCAGAACGATTGGTACTTCTTCAGCCACAAGGACAAGAAATACCCCACAGGTACTCGAACAAATCGTGCAACTGCTGCCGGATTCTGGAAAGCCACCGGCCGTGACAAGATCATCTACAGTGGAATTCGAAGAATCGGATTGAGAAAGACGCTTGTGTTTTACAAGGGACGAGCTCCTCACGGACAGAAGTCAGATTGGATCATGCATGAATACAGACTTGACGAAAGCAGCAGCTGTCTTGACACCACAGTACGTAAGCCGACCAGCTTTATATTAAGTTTGTTTCCAGCATATGCCATATGCCATGAAATATCAAATATTCATATTGGAAAACTGTCAAACGTTCTTCGAATAATGCCCTTTTCGTTGTTGCAGGTTTCTAATTCGATTGGGGAGTCAATGGCCGAAGACGGATGGGTCGTTTGCAGGGTTTTCAAGAAGAAGAACTACCAGAAAGCCTTGGAGAGCCCTAAACCCTCCTTATCTATGGACTCGCCAAACAACCAGATTCTACCGGGTTCAAGAAACGATGGTGTTCTTGATCAGATTCTGCTGTACATGGGAAGAAATACTTGCAAGATCGAAAACCATGACTTACTTCATGATAGGTTCATGCATCTTCCACGTCTTGAGAGCCAAACTTCTCTTGGCTCACTTCCAGTCCAGTTTGATCACGATCGTAGATTCAAAGTTTGTTATCATGATCAGACCATTGATGAAATGCTCATAGAAGCTGATCAACAACAACAACAACCGTCTCCAACAAACCAATCCAACGACCCGGCTGATGATCATGATCATGATGACCCCAAAACAAGAATCGTAAATGACTGGGCTACCCTCGATCGTCTCGTGGCCTCTCAACTCAATGGCCATGACGACGAGACCTCAAAGCACTTGTCCTGCTTCGGTGACCCTAACATGACCTTTTGTTCGTCTCCTCCTTCCAATGATGAGGACTTACAGTTGTCGTATCCATACCTACGTCAAGGTAGAATTTCAAACAATCAATCCGAAGTCTTCAACAGTGAGAACGATCTGTGGAGCTTCACAAAATCGTCGTCGTCGCCGTCATCATCAGACCCATTATGCCATCTGTCGGTATGAAGGAAGCAGGACCTAACCAAGCTCGATCCAAACGACATATATATACATGTACTATGATAGGAAGTATATAATATGTTGTTTACTGTTTACTGAAGATACTTGTATCCATCGCAAGAGAATAAATTAGGTACATATATATATATATATATATATATATATAGTGTGGCATTGTCAACCCTAATTTTTCTTCGTTAAAAATAAATATTTTGTCTATTATGCAAATATTTGGTGTTCAAGTTTGGGAGCTGTCAGCCTGTAATTTGCATGCTGGCTCTTATATACATTAAATATTTGGGTTAATTATGCTGTGATATGATTCACCTTTATCAGCCTGTAGTTTGTTGGACTGTTTTCAAAGGCATGCATATCGTTTTATACAGCAGAGAAATGATTGATCATCATATCGAGCTAAATATAATGTAGTAATGCAGAATATAATTGGTTTAATTTCCGGTAACAATAATATTGGTAAGAGGTCATTATTCCAACGAAGCAATTGGTTATTGTTGAGTCTATTAATGGAGATGAACCCAGTTATTTCAAACCTTCACCTAACTTTACGTACCAGAAAAGAAGATGATGCTAAGAAAGCTGACCACCTTTTACCAATAAGATAAGATAAGAGCGACCATGAAAATCATATGGAACTGAACGGCATATATTCATGTAGATATTCTCTTTCACTAATCACCTCGTGAAAAATATGGATCTATGAGCTTTGGTCAAGTAAATACCAGAGCGTACAGTCTGAAGTTTTCGATTGACATGAGATTCTGAGCAGATCAAAAGACCTAATCTGATTTGGTTGAAGAAGACAAGGCAATATTTATGATCCTAGTCGAAGTCAAACTCTGTTTAAACTACCAGAACATGAACATTTATATATAAATTCACAAGTGGGTGATGCAATGTGCTCTATTACGTGATATATAGTAGCTAGAAGTGGTGCAGATATCTTTTATATATATATATCTGTGTGTGTGAGAGATGAAGAAGATCGATTATCCCCATTTTTAAAAACTCTCTCTCTCTCTCTCTCTCTCTCTCTCTCTCTCTCTCTCTCTCTCTCTCTCTCTCTCTCTCTCTCTCTCTCTCTCTCTCTCTCTCTCTCTCTCACCTCACCCGCCTCCCTCTCTCTCCTTCTCTCTCTCTCACCCGAGTTTCTCTTCCTCTCCGAAAAATCGATCGCCGATCTCCCTACTCCGAGGGACGTGATCCTCACCGCCGGCAACAACGCCCTCGCAGGCTCGACTCCACCCTCCTCCGAGCAAGACGCGCACCAGCTCGCCGCCGTGAAGCCTCGCCGCGCCTCACCGAACCCCGCACGACTGGTCCGAGCTCTCCGACGAGCTCCAGTGCTCCCAAGGCCGAGAATAGGTGAGGTTTCGACTATATTGGATGTTGTGATTATTGTTGTGTGAATTTGGATGTTTTAGATGGTTTGTGGAGGAGATCAAAGTAGGATTGGAGGAGGGGGTGAAATGATGAACACCGCCGCCTTAGGCGGCGCGTGTGGGGGCGTGGAGTGGCCTAGGGGCGGCGTGAGGCCGTGGGGAGGAAGAGGGGGAAGAAAGGAGGAGATTAGTGTTTTCGGTGGTGTGCTACGCGCCGGCCTTAGGCTCGGCGTGTGTGTAACGACTCCAAAATTTCGAGCTTAAAAAACTCAAAATTTTAAAGTCGTTAAACACAAAATAATCTCAATGAAATCGAAATCATTTAAAATGTCACAGCGGATCATTACTGAGTTCTCAATACAACTCAGACAAACCAATTATTACAACCCAAATTTATAATCCATACATAAAACTGGAAATGTAATAATCCTCACAATCTCTCACAAAACTCACAAATAAAACCTCACAAATTCTCACTCACAAATCCACTCTAGAAATCTCACCACAAGCAGGGTAACGAACAACTTCGAGTCACCGGAGTCGTCTCTCAATCCCCACTAGTCAACACCTGCGGAAGTATCCCCTACACCATTGAATTGGTGCACCGGGATTGTAAACACAAACCCGGTAAGCTTTACAGCTCGTATGAGTAAAATGAAAATATAACTCGCATATCAATATATACGAAAATTCAGAAATCAAACAAATATAAATGCACTCATGAGTCAATGGACGGCCCATCTGGTTGTCCCAAAGAAACATTAAATGAAACGCTCATGAGAAATTAAGTAACCCTTCTGGTTACCCAAATGCATTTATAATACGGGTACCAAGAACGCTGGTACACATCTGTTACCCCTCTCGTAATACACCGCCGATATTGGGCAACCACCCGTTACCCAATATCCAAAAATATGAGTACTCATGAGCAGATAACTACCCGTTACCTCACATGCAGGACTCTGGCAGACAGACTAGAGCTCTAACTGTATCGTAACTTTCGCCCGGCCAAAGGCTAGGTTCCGACTTGCCAAACACGTACAATAATCTCACATCATATTGTACCAAAAATCAAGTCCGAAGACAAATCACATTTTAACAATCTCCATGTTAAAATCACGTACAATAATCTCACATCATATTGTACAAATCAAAATCACATGCTCGATAAAATCTTGTCATCAAAATGACATCATCACAATAAAAATCATAACAGTATACTATATAGCAAACTATACACATATGTGTTTATTTACCATTTATACAATATATATATAATCCACTATATCTTATACATGTTATAATTTTATAAACACGTCCGAAGACAAAACGTTTAACAAACTCCATATTAAAATCTCATGCTCGACATCGAAATGACATATTTCAGATGAATTCATAATAGTATATAATATAGCAAACTATATATATGTACTTATTACCATTTATACAATATATATATATAATCCACTATATTGTATACATGTCGTATTTCAATATTTAAAACTCTTGCAAAAATCTTGGAATCACCGCAAGGGTAGATTCATAAATATGTGAGATTTTACTCACCTTATCGACTCGAGCGTAATTCCACAATTTCCGAAGATAATTCATTTCCTTGATTTATCGATCACCTTGAAAAGATAAGAAAAGAATTTAGAAACGTTTCGTAAACCTTTAAATGCCGTAACAGTAATAATCAGTTACTGTTCAGCAATTTTTGGTTTTACGAATTTACTGCTCACTGTCAATGTTCACTGTTACTATTCACGTATTTACTATTTATGTATTAATGTACAAATACACATCCAAATACGTATCTCTGTACGAGTACATACTGTTTACATATTTCTGTATGTATAAATACTATTCAAATGTACGTACTGTCTCAGTAAATAATAATTACTGATTTACCCTTCTGAAAATTACTTTTTACCTTTACTAAAAATAATTTACATTTACAATTACCGTACACGTAAATAAAATTTACATTTACCGTACGTAAATAAAATTTACATTTACATTTACCGTACGTAAATAAATTACAAAATTACCCTTCCGGAAACACTATTCACGCCGCCGCACGTGGCGGCGCGTGGGGTACACGCGCCACTCGCCGGCGACCGCACGTGTCACGCCACCACCGTGCCCAATCTCTTCCTCTCCTCCTCCTCTACCCACCTACGGTTCCAAACCGCCCCTAGGCTACCTCACACCCTTCCCACGCGCCGCCTAAGGCGGCGGTATCTCCTAATCTCCTCCACCCCCGATTCTTCCCCAAATCTCCATCAATCAATCACCAATCCATTCACACACATCACAACATCAAATTGAATGCATTCTTACCTAGATCGGAGCTCAAAATGCGTTGGAAATGATAGAATCGTCGACGAGCTTCTCGCAGGATCTTCAATCGTCGATCCAGCTCCTTGGCGGCGAAACGAGGCACGGGGTGCTTGTGGGTGGCAGCTGAGGGTCTCGCGATGCCTAGGGGATGGCGGTGAAGGTCACTGCAGCTTGGAGGCAGAGAGCGAGGCGCGAGGCAGAGGGAGGCTTGGGGGAACGAGCGAAGCTCTCGGCGGCGAGGCAGAGCGCCGCAAGCTCGGGGTCGCTTGCAGGGAACTTGCGAGGCCGTAGGGAGCGGCGGTGGTAGCCACGAAAGGCTGAGGACGGAGGTCGGGGAGGGAGAGTGACTCGGGAGAGAGAGAGGGAAGGAGGGAGGCGCGGGGGTGAGGGGGAGAGAATAGGGTTTTCTGAAAATGGAAACCCTATTCTGATTAATTTCCTTTTATACCCCTTTCCAAATCGGAAACTAACTTCTATCGTTAATAACTTTTACATACATCGTCCGATGAGAACGCGTCACATACCCACGAACTTGTATCGACGAGCCCTACAACTTTCGTGAAGAAAGTTTTCACAACCGAGCGATGGAATAAAAGTCGATATATACGTTGCGGAAATGTAACGTTTTTCTAATTAAACGTTCCGAGAACGTTTCCGTGTTTTTCATTTCGTAACATCGCAAAACAATCAAATTCGTTTAATTGAATTTCGCAACTTTATAGAATTCAAATCAAACCAAATATTGTTTTAAAAAATTAGGGTTATTACAGCGTGGGCCCCACGCGCTGCCACAGTGAATGGCGCGTGAATGCCACGCGCCGCCACGAGAGGTGGGCGTGAATAGTGTTTTCGAAACAGTAAATTTGTAAAATATTCATTTTTACGACGATGAATGTAAAAAGTGATTTACGTACTGTAAATGTAAATGTAAATTTATTTTACGTACGGTAAATGTAAATTACTTTCAGTAAATGTAAAATAATTTCGGAAGGGTAAATCAATAATTATTATTTACTGAGACAATATTTACATTTGAATAGTATGCATACGTACAGAAATACATAAACAGTATGTATACGTAATTGATGTGTATGTGAATAGTAAATATGTGAATAGTAACTATGTTAACAGTAATTTCGTAAAACCAGAAATTGCTGAATAGTAAAATAATATTACTGTTTCGGCATTTAAGGTTTACGTGACGATTCTAAATTCTTTTCTTATCTTTTCAAGGTGATCGATAATTCAAGAAAAGGAATTACTTTCGGAATTGTAGAATTACACTCGAGATTATAAGGTGAGTAAAATCTCACATTACGAATCTACCCTTGCGATAATTCGGAATTTATGCAGAATTTAAAGAATGAAATATGACATGTATATGATATAGTAGAATATATATTTGTATAAATGGTAAATAGGTACATATATATATGGTTTGCTATATTATATACTGTCAGGATTTCGTTGCGAATATGATCATTTTGATGATGAGATATATATATTGAGCTTTTTGATTTGATTGTACAATATAACGTGATGCTTATTGTACATGGTTTTAACATTGAGTTTTGTTAAAACGTGTTTATGTCTTCGGACGAGTTTTATGTCTTTGGACGTGTTTTTGTCTTTGGACGTGTTTATGTCTTCGGACCAGTCTTCAAACGTGGTTGACATGCCGGGCGAAAGTTACGATACAGTTAGAGCTCTAGTTTGTCTGCCGGGGTACTGCATATGAGGTAACAGATGGGTTATCGGCTTATGAGTACCCGTATATTTTTGATATTGGATGACAGATGGTTGTCCAATGTCGGCGGCGTACAACATGAGGGGTAACAGAGGTGTACCAGCGCTCATGAGTACCCGTATTATAAATACATTTGGGTAAACATAGGGGTTGCCCAATTCTCATGAGTACATATATTTTTCACATTATTAGACAACCAGATGGGCCGTCTAATGGGCCGTGAGTGCATTTATATTTGTTGATTTGTGATTTTCGTATATATATTGATATGCGAGTTATGTTGTGTTTTACTCATACGAGCTGCAAAGCTTACCGGGTTTTTGTTTACAATCCTGGTGCACCTATTTGATGGTGTATGGGATAACTCCACATGTGTGGATTAGCGGAAATCGACGGACCGCTCAGATGACTTGAAGTCATTATTTCCAACTTGTGGTGAGAACTTTGTGCGAATTTCTTTGTGAGGATCTTGTGAGGATTATACATTTTCATTTGTTATAATGTTGAATTATAAATTTTGGTTTGTAATAATCGGTTTGACTGAGTTGTATTTTGAACTCAGAGATAATCCGCTGTGACATTTAAATGATTTCGATTCATTGAGATTGTTTTAGTGCTTTTCATGACTTCGAAATTTGAGTTTTATACTCGAAATTTTAGGGTCGTGACATATGTATATAGATGCACATCGATCGTCTCTATCAGTTGCACAGAAGTATGCATGCTCTTGCTGAAAAGTACAAAAATCTTGCTAATAGCTAGAGATTTTAAACTAATTAGTTATGCGACATCGTAAATTATCCCAGATGCATGAACCATGCATGTTTATTTTCTTCTTTGATAATGAAATTATATACAATTATACAAATAGAACTGGCTTAAAGCAGCCCGGCAGTGGGTTAGAGGAAACCTCAAACAGCAAGCCCCAGAAAAAGTAACAAACAAAAACTAGGAAGCAAGCACCAAAATCCTATATACTAAGAACCATTCAGTATTAATCACCATTACAACCAATCAGTATAGTTATACAAACTAGAAGAAGAGAAACTAATTCGGAGATCCATAATGTTTTATTGTTGTTAAAAAGTAACATACAACAACTAGGAATTTTACATCAATATGGATGTTACTTATGTAACTGTACAAGTCGCCATTTTCGTTCATGATGTTATGGCTTTTCATTCTCAACCATGAAGGCATCATATAACGAAAAAATTCTATGGTAGTACAACATTGAACATTGTATGCCTTAAAACCCCGATGATGCGACTGATTGCACTATTAACTATTTGATAGCAACAAGCCAACAACATCTGATGGATGCGATCAAAACTCAATGATGGAAAGATAAAAGCCCGAGTTAAAACGTCCATGTGATGGCCCATAAGCCCAAGTTGCGAGACCCGAGGAAAAGCGTTGGCAGTAACACACAATAATAGGAAGAGGAGTCTCTTCCTTGTTTTATGTGCAATCAATTTTTGAATTAAATTGTAGCGCTAAACTCTCGTATCTACAGTTTTCAACCGCATTTCAAAATCTAACTCCCTAAAAATCCAACTTCTCTCTTTCTTTTTCTCCTTATGCTTCACTCTCACTCCTTTTACTTTTTTTCCGAGCTCAAATTTCGAGGCAAAGCAACAACATGAGTTGTATTTCTTCTAATCTCTTCAACCACATCAACAACTTCTCCCAACTCGGCAGCTCTGCCTTGAGCCACCACATCGACCTACGGCCTCCTCATTCTCGACCCTCCCCATTCCTTCACCTCTACCCCCACCACTCCTCTCACCCCACCTTCTCAACCTCTCTCTTCGAGGCCAAGTGGCTCTGGTTCGACCCCGAAGTCATTAACTCATGGGAGCTCATGGCCGGCCTCGACACCGATAGCTTTTGGTTCTCGCCTCGCCGCCGAAGCCGTTCTCGATCCGGACCCTAAAAACCGCGGATATAAAGAACTCCAACTAGAACTAGGTCAATCGTTATGTCTTAGTCAAGGGTCTCCCAGACCGGTTCGAGGGGATATGCCCTCCGGGCGGAGAGAACAAGGTCGTGTTGTATACGATGTCGTTGCTGGGAGTTTAGAAGACTTTCGAGGCATGTAATGCGGTGGGGTGGACAGTCAAGAATCTCATAGTGATGGTCTGCGAGCGTGACGTGTCGATGGATCGGGGGTTCCGAGAAAAGCTGAGCAATTTGATGGAGGGAAAAGACACAATTAGGCAGTAGTGCCGCTGAGGTTGTTTGTGAAGGGAAGATATTGTGGGTGGATCTTAGGAGGTTTTGAAGATTGTGGAAGAAGGTTTTTTGGGTGAGATTCTAGATGGGCTGCCCAAGAAGCGAGTTGGGTCGGTTTGCGAAGGGTGCGGGGAAGCGAAATTCTTGCTGTGTGTTTCAGTGCAATGGGAGCTCGAAGATGGTGTTGGTGGTAAATGAGGAGGCGGTGGGGATGAGAGGAAGAGGTGCCACGGTGGTGATGAGGTGTCCGGAGTGTGATGAGAATGAGTTGGTGTTTTGCTTAATTTGTAGATGATTGATCTGATGAAGCAGCAAGTTGAGTTTTTTAAGATATTTCTTAATTCTTGATATTTATAGTAAGATATTAATTAGTTTCTTATTTGGGGAATCTGCTTGAGTTTTTGGAAATATAATTCATATTTGTCTCTCTTTTTTTTGTCTGTTTATATATGTTTGTTGTGGTTTGGGAAGATGTTCTAGTTTTGCTTCAACAATGCATAGTATTGACTTTTAAAATTCATAAACAAACAATTAGGGAGATCAAGATTAGGCTTTTACATGATTGAACTATTGATTCATGATACCTGGTCAAATTAGATGGGAAGAATTGAGCGATTGAAACTAGGGAAAATCTTGTCAGTTGGTTTTGTTTGGAGAATATCAATGTGGATGATACACTGTTGTGCTATTTAACGGATACTTTGATGGTTGTGCTTCACATCTTTTCAAAATTTGCGCCTATTGAGTTTTTGTTACTTTAATGAGTGTGCAAAAGATTACAAGCTCTATTGGAGGCTTACTGAAATCTCCAAAATTTCAAGCCTCTTATTGATGGTGGACATAGACAACCATTTGTAGTTGTTACGATGCAAATGCTAAGAGTTCCACGCTGCATCTGTTTTATGGGTCTGGCCTTTTGACATTATCATTCTGTGATGACTTTACTTTGCATTATGCTACTCATCGTATCTACATAACTGCATGCTGCAACTTTAGTGTAACCAACATATGATTCAAATTTTTGCAATGATGCCCAGGGTAAATGATTACAAGCATATTCACTCGTTTGATAATTAATTACCGTCCTGTTATAGGTTCTTTAGAGTTCAACCGCTCAATGTGCTTTGGATTCAGCATATTCAGCTTGTTTTTCATTTGAGAAAATTCATTGTGTGTCTGCAGAAGTACTGACTTTGATAAGATGAATTAGCAAGTAATAGAATCCCTGATATATTCATTGGTCAGATATCAAAGACTAGAAGGGCGGCTTTTTGCCAAGACTGGGTTGCCATTACTATTATGTGCTTATGTATACTCTACCATAGGGAGGAATAGTCCCAGCAGCACTGATTAGGGAGCCCATTTGAACTTTGTTAAGATAATACGGTGGTATGAACCTAGAATCTACTGCAACTTCTTTTTTAATTTTTTGACAAACAATAGTTACTGTTAGTAGCTGCATATCCTTGACATCATGAGTTCTTTCACCTCAGCTCACAATTCTCTTGTTTGATATTGTCTTGCTTCACATTATTCATAGCTTAATTTGGCCTTTTCAGTAAAGGACCATACGAACTTGTCCTCTCAATCTCAGTGGAAAATCTGTCCAGATTAAAGGCTCATGTTGAGTAAGATCAGCTTTAGAAACTTTTCTGGCTTGTCTGATTTGTGTTTGGATTTTAGGATTTTTGTGAGGATTGAAGTGGGATTGATAGAAGCATATAATGCAACCTTGTTAGTATGTTATATCTCTCATTTAGTTTAGTTATTCACTTAATAATGTCTTTTTAAACTTAGTTTATTGTTTTTAGGTATATTGGAGCAAAATAAGAGGAATATGTGTTAAAAAAAGGAAAATGAGCAATAAAACCCGTAATCAGAATTCTACCACTGCATATTAGTCAACTTTGACATATCATAGCGGGCAAATTACATGGAGAAAAATTGTGCATGATATATCGATTGAAAGCCCCATATGTCTAGTTTCCAGAACAGTTAGAATTGCATAAATATAAATTTTCTATGATCAATTGTGTGAACGGAGGTCGGTCTGCGCGATTTTCCTGTTGTGGATCAAAGTTTTATTTTAAGGCCTAGACCACCCCAAGAAGTCCATGGACAGATTGTTAGAGTATTCTAACCCTAATAGCATCTGAAATTCAAGAGACATCCTCTATAAAGAGGAGAGAAAAGGCAATGTGTGAGGGATCTCTCCTTTTACACAAAATTCTGTTCATATTTTGCTACACCTATTCTCTAGGCAGAAGACTTCTCCAAAACCCTAAATTCAGCAATTCCATCATCTTTGAGCAGTGCTTTATCTTGGCATCCTTCGGAGCAACTTCGGAGGATAAAAAGTGTAAAACATAACTCAATTTCTATCTTTATGTTTTGTGGTATTTTGTATTTTGTTAGTTTATCATGGATTTTGGAGATTGGATGTGTTGAAGACTTTGAAGGTTTTACCTTCTAGGGTCTAAATTTAGGGTCTAAATGTAACGACCCCAAAATTTCAAGTATAAAAACTCAAAATTTCAAAATCGTTAAACACCAAACAATCTCAACGAATCGAAATCATTTAAAATGCCACAACGGATCATCTCTGAGTTCAAAATAAAACTCAGTCAAACCGATTATTACAACCCAAATTATAATTCAACATTATAACAAATAGAAATGTATAATCCTCACAACAACCTCACAAGATAGTCACACAAAATCCTCGCTCCAGCTGGAAATAAATAACTTCAAGCTCTCTGAGCAGTCCGTCAATTCCCGCTAATCCACACCTGCGGAGTTATCCACTACACCATCGAATTGGTGCACCGGGATTGTAAACACAAACCCGGTAAGCTTTACAGCTCGTATGAGTAAAATGAAAATATATAACTCGCATATAAATATATACGAAAATCCAGAAATCAAATAAATATAAATGCACTCATGAGTCAATGGACGGCCCATCTGGTCGTCCCAAAGAAATATGAAATAAAACGCTCATGAGAAATTAAGTAACCCTTCTGGTTACCCAAATGCATTTATATTACGGGTACCAAGAACGCTGGTACACATCTGTTACCCCTCTCGTAATACACCGCCGATATTGGATAGCCACCTGCTACCCAACATCCAAAACAATCTGAGTACCCATGTGCAGATAACCACCCGTTACCTCACATGCAATACTACGGCAGACAGACTAGAGCTCTAACTGTATCGTAACTTTCGCCCGGCGAAAGGCTAGGTTCCGACTTGCCAAACACGTACAATAATCTCACATCATATTGTACCAAAACACATCCAAAGACAAATCAACATTTTAACAATCTCAATGTTAAAATCACGTACAATAATCTCACATCATATTGTACCAAAAATCGAGTCCGAAGACAAATCAACATTTTAACAATCTCCATGTTAAAATCACGTACAATAATCTCACATCATATTGTACAAATCAAAATCACATGCTCGATATATAAATCTCGTCATCAAAATGACATAAAACACGATAAAATCATAACAGTATATTATATAGCAAACTATATATATATATATATATATATATGTATATATTTACCATTTATACAATATATATATAATCCATTATATCATATACATGTCATATTTCATAAACACGTCCGAAGATAAAAACTCGTCCGAAGACAAAACTCGTCCGAACACAAAACATTTTAACAAACTCATGTTAAAATCACGTACAATAATCACACCTCATATTGTACAAAAATCAAATCACATGCTCAATATTTAATTCTCGTCATTCGAAATGACCAATTCCAATGAATTCATAACAGTATATAATATAGCAAACTATATATATATGTACTTATTACCATTTATACAATATATATGTAATCCACTATATTGTATACATGTCGTAATTCAATATTAAAAACTCTTGCAAAATCTTGAATCACCGCAAGGGTAGATTCGTAAATAAGTGAGATTTTACTCACCTTATCGACTCGAGCGTAATTCCACAATTTCCGAAGATAATTCATTTCCTTGCTTTATCGATCACCTTGAAAAGATAAGAAAAGAATTTAGAAACGTTTTGTAAACCTTTAAATGCCGAAACAGTAATAATCGGTTACTGTTAAGCAATTTTCGGTTTAACGAATTTACTGTTCACCGTTACTATTCAGTGTTACCATTCACGGTTACTATTCACAGTTACTATTCACGTATTAATGTACACATACATATAGGGCTCGTCAACGGGCTGGGCTCGGCCCGGCCCGGCCCATGAGTGACGGGCCCGGGCCGGGCCGGGCCGGGCCTTAATAAATTTAAATAAGTGGCGGGCCGGGCCGGGCCGGGTATTTTTAAAAATACGAAGATCCAAGCCCGCCCACCTAAGGCGGGCCTTGCGGGCTTTTGCGGGCCGGGCCTTACGGGCTTGTATTAGAAAAACAATATAATACTCTAATTTAAGGGTTTGAAATAATAAAAGAATTGTTAGAAAACATTCTAAAATAAAAGTCACAAATAAATTCTAGTTTCGAAATATTGTCGATCGACACCAATAGATGTGATCGATATATATATTTAGGGACCGTGTAAAAATTTCATCCAATTCGGACCTCGTTTAACCGTCGGAATTTTCGGTTAACAACAAAAAGTGGCGTTTTCACATAATAAAATCTCATTGACCGGGGCTTTACCAAATAGATTTCTTCAATTCGACCGCGCACGATAGGTAAAAAAAATTAGGTGATTTCAAATATGTAAACAAATTTCCACATTCGCATCTTGGTAATTGGTCCTCCCTTAGGGCATATTAGTGTTGTTTTTGGTTTACCGGAAATTCTGACGGTTAAACGAGGTCCGAATTGCATGAAATTTTAAAATGATCATTAAATATATATATTGATCACATCGGATGGTGTCGATCGATTCCGAGAAGTTTTCTTCATATAGTCGCTTCATAATGTGATAGTTTTATTATAAACCTAATATAATGTTATAATACATTAGTGGACACTTCGGGGATCGACAACTCAAATTCAAAATATGGTCGATCGACACCAGTAGATGTGATTGGTATATATATTTAGGGAACCCGTAAAAATTTCGTTCGTTTTGGACATGGTTTGACCGTTCGTACGAACGGTCAACTAAAAAATAGGCGTTTTGACATATTTAAACCTCATTGACCGGGGATTTGCCAACTAGATTTCTTCAGTTCGACCGCGCACGATAGGTAACAAAAATTAGGTGATTTCAAATATGTAAACAAATTTCCACATTCGCATCTTGGTAATTGGTCCCCCCTTAGGGCATATTAGTGTTGTTTTTGGTTTACCGAAAATTCCGACGGTTAAACGAGGTCCGAATTGCATGAAATTTTAAAATGATCATTAAATATATATATTGATCACATCGGATGGTGTCGATCGAGTCCGAGACGTTTCCTTCATATAGTCGCTTCATAATGTGATAGTTTTATTATAAACCTAATATAAGGTTATAATACATTAGTGGACACTTCGGCGATCGACAACTCAAATTCAAAATATGGTCGATCGACACCATTAGATGTGATCGGTATATATATTTAGGGAACCCGTAAAAATTTCGTCCGTTTTGGAAATGGTTTGACAGTTCGTACCAACGGTCAACTAAAAAAGAGGCGTTTTGACATATTTAAACCTCATTGACCGGGGATTTGCCAACTAGATTTCTTCAGTTCGACCGTGCATGATAGGTAACAAAAATTAGGTGATTTCAAATATGTAAACAAATTTCCACATTCGCATCTTGGTAATTGGTCCCCCCTTAGGGCATATTAGTGTTGTTTTTGGTTTACCGGAAATTCCGACGGTTAAACGAGGTCCGAATTGCATGAAATTTTAAAATGATCATTAAATATATATATTGATCACATCGGATGGTGTCGATCGATTCCGAGAAGTTTCCTTCATATAGTCGCTTCATAATGTGATAGTTTTATTATAAACCTAATATAATGTTATAATAAATTAGTGGACACTACGGCGATCGACAACTCAAATTCAAAATATGGTCGATCGACACCAGTAGATGTGATCGGTATATATATTTAGGGAACCCGTAAAAATTTCGTCCGTTTTGGATATTGTTTGACCGTCCGTACCTACGGTTAACAAAGAAAAAGACGTTTTGACATATTAAAATCCTCTTTGACCGGGGCTTTGCCAAATTGGTTTCCTTGGTGCGACCACACACAATCGGTGACAAAAATTAGATGATTTCAGATATGCAAACGACTTTTGGTGTTCGCATGTTGGTAATGGGTCTTCACTTATGACATATTAGTGTTGCTTTCGGTTTACCGGAAATTTCGACGGTCAAACGAGTTCCGAATTGGATGAAATTTTTACAGGGTCACTAAATATATATACCGATCATATCTACTGGTGTCGATCGATCCCAAGAAGTTTCCTTAATATAGTTGCTTCATAATGCAATAGTTTTATTCTAAACCTAATAAAATATGTATGTATAATATTTTATTATTTGGCGGGCTTTTACGGGCCGGGCCTTGCGGGCTTTTGGCGGGCCGGGCCCACGGGCCGGGCCGGGTTTCACACCTCTAATTTAAGCCCGGCGCTCTACCCACGGAAGCGGGCTTTGGCGGGCTTTCTCGCGAGCCGGACCGGGTAAAAGCCCGTCGGGCTTGCGGGCCTCCGCGGGCTTTTCGGGTCCGCGGGCTAAATGATGAGGCCTACATACATATCCAATACGTATCGTTGTACGAGTACATACTGTTGTATTTCTGTACGTATAAATACTATTCAAATGTACGTACTGTCTCAGTAAATAATAATTACCGTATTACCCTTCCAAAATTACTTTTTACCTGTTGTAAAAGTAATTAAAATTTACAATTACCGTTCGTAAATAAAATGTACATTTACCGTACGTAAATAAAAGTTACATTTACATTTACCGTACGTAAAAATAAATTACAAAATTACCCTTCTCGGAATTACTGTTCACGCCGCCGCACGTGGCGGCACGTGGGGTGCACGCGCCACCTCCGGCAGGCCGCGCGTGGCGCTCACGCGGCACTCACTGTGGCAGCGCGTGGGGCCCACGCGCCGACACCAACCAAGGCGCGTATGACGCCACCGCCACCCCAAAACCATCCTCCTTTCTCCCCTCTTCCTCCCCGCGGCCTCACGCCGCCCTTAGACCCCTTCACGCTCCCACACGCGCCGCCTAAGGCGGCGGTGTTCATAATCCTCTGATCCCCACAAATCCTCCAAAAATCATCAACAATACATCACAACAATCACACAAGGTTAATCCTTACCTCAATCAATGTTTTGGACCGTTGGATTCCCTCGGAGGAGCTCTAAAAGTCGCCGTGAGGGCTCGGGTTCGGAGGAAAGGTGATCGATGGCGTCGCTGCTCGAGGTGAGTCTCCCATGGGTTGATTCGTGTCGTGGAGGAAGGGGGCGAGGTCGTGGTGGTGGCGCCGAGCTCCTGCGATGCCGGCCACGTCGAAATCGACGAACGCGTGGTCAAGCTCCGTTGGCGTTTCTCGATCCCCGCTCAGGGTGCGTCGCCGCTACCACCGGTCGCTGCGTCGTGGTCGCGCGGTCTCAGTGACACCGGCGGTGTCAAGCAGGGAGGAGAGGGTCGGGGAGAGAGAGTGGCGAGGGAGAGAGAGAGAAGGAGGGAGGCGGATGGAAGAGATAGAGAATGGTTTCCTAAAATGGAAACCATAATCACAAAAATACCCTTTTATACTCGTTTTCAAAATCGGAAACTAACTTCCGACGTTAATAACTTTCACCTCCGACGTCCGATTCGAACGGGTCACATGTCCACGCACTCCTATCGACGAGTTCTACAACTTTCGTGAAGGAAGTTTTCGCAACCGAGCGACGGAATAAAAGTCGATATATACGTTGCGGAAACGTAACGTTTTTCTAATTAAACGTTCCGAGAACGTTTCCGTTTCTCGTTTCACAACGTCGCAGCCGATCACATTCATTCCAATTAAATTTCACAACTTTATAGAATTTATATCAAACCAAAATATTGTTTGAAAAATAGGGTTATTACACTAAAACCTTCTACGGTCTAAATTGGACTTTGGGCTTTTTGAATTGATCCTTCAAGACTTTGAGTAGGCTGATGAAAAAAATTTGACCCATTACCATGCCTTGATTTTCAGTTGGATCTTCATTGAAGTTATTATTTGGTTCTGCAGATAGAGAAGCTCCTCGAAGATGATTTCAACTACCCAAAAATTTGAAGACTGCACTGCCAGAGATATAATATTCGAACTCTCTAGCATGTCTTGAATGGATATTGCAATCGGAAAAAATGACCTGAGTGGATATAACTGAAGGTCTGAAGCTAAACATGTAGGAAACTACATATATCTCTTCCGTCACCATTTAGTAATTAGTACGTAAACATGTAGTTAGTTGTTCTAAATACGTCGCAAGTTCAACCAAATCAAAGAGGACTAACCAAGTTGAATTTAGCAAAGATGATTATGCAAAGACAGAACGAAAATATATAAACAGCTACGATCATTGGATAATCAATTAGCAATATTCTAAATCCTCTCTGCAAACTTCAGATCGACAATCATATAATGCTACACATATGACACATCATCATTAACAACTTAGGATACAAGACGTAGTATGAATACATTTGGGCAGTGACGAACTATATTCTTATACGAGGGGGACTAAACCAGAAAAAGAAAGAAACTAACGCTAATCAAATGTCTACCAATCCAAAATCTTTCTTAGAAGTGGAAGAAGCATTTCTACTACTACTGGAAAGAGACCACTGATCTGAAAATCCCCTGGCAGCAGAGATGGAACCACTGCCACATTTTGCCACCGTTCTCACGCTCTCAATCAACTCCTGCGTCCGAACCTCCTGCGATAATATCTCCAGAAGCTGTTCCGGGCTAATAACCAGCTTCACCTTCCAAAAGCTAACATTATTATACCTCGAAAACGCTTCAGTGTAAGATTTCTTCACCATTCCCTGGTAATCAAGCGACATCCGGTACGGTGCTCCGGCAAGCAAAGTAGGTAAGGGTATGCTGTTGGATCTAACATGGCCATGACGCACAATCTGGCTAGCACTACTACTACTGCCCAAGTGATCACTTCGGCTGTTGAGTGGGAGCAAATAATATGATTGACCCGCCAAAAGTTCTTCGTTACTAGCGAGCGGTTTCCAGAAGAGATCATGGTTTCTGAAAATGCCATGGCTGGGAAACTCGTCGGTGATGGAGCTCACTGTAATAGGCGCGTAAAACTCCATGATACCGCCGTTGGACGTCGTCACTTGGACTACTCCACCCGCCTCTCCGAGACCTCCAAACAAGCAGTTTCCCATTGAGGAATTCCACAACCACATATAGCCTTAGAGTTGTTGAGTTTATAGAGGAAACAGTCGGTGGGATTCTTCTTGGGAGCTTTCCTAATTAAACTAACCAGAGAGTGAGAGAGGATATAAAAGAACAAAAGGGTAGAGGAAAAGAAAGGGAAGGTGAGCAAAGATGGACAAGTCATGTCGTCATAAAAGCTAGGGTGTGCAATGCGTATATATTGTTATAACTAGGGGCGAGTTTGATTCTGAGTTTTTGACCGAGTTTGATTCCGAGTTTTTTGTCAAATTATGAGATTAAATTCTCAAATAATCTGACTGAGCTATTTGACAAATAGATATTGTACGTGATTATATTAGAATTTCACACACCGAAACAAATTCTAAAATGTAGAAATTGGAGCTTCTGATTTTGGGGAGAGATTATAATTTAGTCTATTACCTACATGACTTAATTAATGTTGATGATTTTTCTCAAAAGATGTATGATCTATTTGCGAAGATAATTTTGTTGTTAATGTCTTAGCCTGCTTTTGCCGGAATGTTGGGATTCCTCGTATCCTAATAGTATTTGTTCTGCTGTCAATTTTGACCTCTTTGAAGCATGTTGCTCTAGAGGGTCTTCCATGTGAGCTTTTGTTTTCGTATAAAAAAAACTCACCACACTTTTATATTAATATTCACCATAACATTTCAAATATTTACAGCTAATTATTCTCACAGCTCAATTACAGTTAATTATTCAATCAACTCAGCTGAATGTGATTATAAAAAACTCATATCGTGACTAAACTCGCTCTAGGTTGGTGGAGGTGTCCATGTCTCTGAAATGGATGGACTAGTCGGTACTTTAGAGTCCATGTAGTCGAAGAAGCAATTTTGATTTCCGGTCAATTATTGAACCCCATTGAACCATCTTTTTCTCACTTTGTCTTTATGGAAATCTAAGAATGGTCTAGGTTATATCAATGAGAAAGAGGACCCAATGACATGTTACGCGCCAAAATTGAGAGGGAAGCTCCATTGGTACTGAATATAAAGACGGTAGCACCGTAGCAGAACCTGGCCTGGCATTTATATATCACCTCACTATGATCATTCGCTCATATTTGTTTAAAGTGAAAGTGGCCGAGATTTTGACCAGTCGTATATATATTTAGAAAGAGAAAAGAGCATAGACGAGTGGGAAACTGGGAAACCACGGAAATTGTGGGGAGGGAGAATTGCTAGCATTTGGACATGAGACACTACCGATCGAATGAAATCAGTGAATCATATTTAAAGCAACGTGAGGCATGCATTATGAGATCTTTCGAGAAATTGTCTGGCTCTACATTGCATTCTAAACATCATGATTATATATTTTTTTTCAGGCTTTACTATACCCTTACTTACGTGTCGATCTACACCAAGCTACAGTGAAAAGGAAACAGGAAAAAGACACTAGACTTAAGACGCGATAGCTATATATCTCACTTGCAAGCAAAAAGAAGGTGATGCATGTAACATGAATAATTAAAGAAACAGCATCGATTCTCACCATTTTTCTTTGCTTTTTCCATCGTACTAATTATCCAAAGAGCTAGGGCTGTCATGGTGGGAATTTACCACGATTACCGCAAAACCAACTGAGCCAATTAAATTGGTAACTGACATAGTCGGTTACCGACTTTTGTGGTTGGTTACCGTACAAATTATAGACTTAGCGGTACGGTACGGTAATAGATTTTCATTATCACGGTAATTACCGTACTTACAGTTAATTTCTGTTTATATTAAATTGTATTAATCCTAGCCGTTAAATGGAGATCCTGTAATCTTAGCCGTCAATTCCTAACCCTAACCTCCTAAAAGGCTAAACCTATTCCTCATTTCCTCATACCTCATTCGCAGCTTCATCGCCTCTCACTCTCTCTGTCTCTCAGCCCTCTCAAGTCTCACCTCTCTGTGTGTTAATTAGCTGCCAAATTATTGCATTGCTGCATACTATAGGTTGTTGGCTTGCTGCATTCTATACATTTCTCTCATTTCTGTATTTTCTTATTTGTTATTGGCAGAAGAACTCAAGAACTAGCGAACTACAAGGGATGGTTGGATGACTAGGCATCTAGGCAGACTAGCAACACTGCAGCCTTGCAGCAGTCCAACAACTTGTTCTCAACCAGTCAACCATGTTTGTGATTTGTTAATGTGTTATTGAACAATTTGAAGTTTTGAAATTGTGTTTGTGACTTTGTGGTTATATGATTTACTTGTATGAACCTTGTTAAGTTGGTTTTATAACTTTTTGTTGATTATTTCATAGCAGGAAAACCCTAAAAGATTTGGATCAGGTCTTATTTTTCATGAAAAAAAATTGGCCCAATTTAATGTTAGTAAAAGCCCAACCATACCGTACTAACATGTACCGTACCGTACCAACATGTCAGTATACCGATTTTGGTGGTTGGTAATGGTAATAAAATTTTGTTTACCAATTATATTTAATTGGTAATTGGTAATGATAAAAAAAGGTTGGTAACCGTATCACGTCAGCCCTACAAAGAGCAACACTAAGCAGATTTGTGGAAAGATGAAGTGTAGCAGTAGCCGACTGTCTCTGTAGAGTGCGTGCCCAAAGGGAAGCATCGCATTAATTTCTAAGCATATAGTAGTGCATATAAATGCCCCAACTCACTTTATTCAGGGATGGTTTCAAGCACTGGCATCCACCTGTTGGTGCATAATTATTAGTACCATTACTCTTCCTTGCTTCTCTGATCTGAATTCTTAAGAGCATTCCCTCAAGAGATACCTTACTGGATAATAATTCTTGAAGCTGCTGCCTTGTTACGATCCTTATTGATCTCTTCACACACGAACTTTCACCATCCATGTGCATCAGATAAGATTATAAGAACAATCTATACCCTGAAGATTGCATGTATCCTTAACAACATCAGGCTGCATATGCATGTACTCCATATCCTTGCATTGCCTCCATTCTTCACAATGCGCATGTGTACCCTCTCATTTTCAATCTCCACCCTCAAAGGAGCCTGAGACTTGTTTCTCAGTCCTGGAGTTCTTATATATGTAGTTGCCCATGTAACTGAAAACTCTTAAAGAGAAGGGAGGGGGTGAGATGGGCAAATTAAGTAAAGCAAGCAAAGACGTTTTGGATTGCGGGTGGGAAGAGGCCGGGGTAAGTAGTTTTAAGAGCACAAGCTAGTGATCAGCTATATATAAGCTATATCGTTTTTGTAGATGCATGAAAGGTTTGCTATATATTTTAAATGCACCTTTCTGTTATAAAATTAAGGTAGATTAACCCCAGAACCAGATCGAATCCGAGTATCCTGATTCCTACGAACTTGCACGTACAATTGCCTTGGAGATAAACTTTTTCAAATATGAAATGGTTGTGGCTCATGATTCATTATATGATGTATAGTCCCTATGATAATAGTCTTATGCATGATGCATAAGGGACCTATCATTAAGATCATAGTTTCACATTTCCACACCCTCCTGTGTACATTAGTTTTTTTTTTTTCCCATTTGCTAGCAGCTAGCTAGTAGCTAGTGAGATAGTCACTGTGAGACCATGCCTTTTTTGTTGCAACTTAGTTTGGGCCAATCTGAATTGTTCTGAGTTTGGCCCAATGCAACCCGGACTACAACAAACTTTTGTGGTCTTGGTCACTTGGTGGATTGAATCAGTCCAACAAACTAGCTTGCCAGCATAGGACTTTTGTCCACCTGAGCTAAATTAGTAAGTAAATAATAAAATTAGGGTTCATTATAAATTTTAACCATAAGAAAGTATCAAATTCAACCATAAGTTAATAAGTTTAGGGTTCATTGTGCGAAATATCAGCACTTGATATTCCATTACTTGCCACGGGAGATTCTGCATTCAACCGAGACCACATCTAACCTATCATGTCGAGGGACATATGTCCTAATATAGGCCTTTTATGTAGTCTCACTTGGTCAATCTAATTGTGTCTCCCCATTTTTTTTTTCTTCGCGACACCACACCCTAACGTAGTGTGTTCTCTCTTACTCTTGCCCCCTTTTTCTTCCTGTATTACCATTAGTCTATCACCAATATAGATCTCACCGTTCAACACTCGGAAACTAATTTTCTACTGACTATCATCAAATTGCTCTGGCATTCATCGGGGATCAAGGTAATGGAACCTCTTACATTGTTACTCTTGTAGAGTAATAATTAAAATGAAGTAGAAAATGAAGCACCGACTTGGAAGGAAACTCATAATACTTTGATATGGCTCTGGAATATCATGTGGTATGCAAATGGAAACTAAGCAATTGATCAACTGGCTGGGTCGGTTATCTTTTTCTCTAAAGAGTCGGGAGCATATCTGAGTCATGATGCGGTAGAATGACATCAATTCTGATATCTGCTCTATAAACATCTTGGCATCTTGCCAATGATCGCCCTTGAACTCTTTCCCTCTCCTCACCCTTCTTCATTCACTCCATGTATCGTGAAGCATTTCTCACTGTAGCACCCATTTTCTTTAGCCTTTTCTCTTGAAACTAATAAGCACGGTGTTAACTATCTTACAATGATTCATTTATCTTACTGACCTCAAGAACCTCAGCTCCAACTTCCCGTTCAGATTCTTAGGAAAAGTCCAAGAAAAAAACTATAAAAGAGAACGAGAATGACTAAATGAGAGAGAGAGAGAGAGAGAGAGAGAGAGAGAGAGAGAGAGAGAGAGAGTCATAATGGACATATCACAACCCAGACAGAGTTGGTTAGTGGTGCTGCTGGTTCAATCCAGCCGAACCCGCTTGTCACTTGCATGAAGACTACCATATGTATAAGTAAGGTCATCTATTTCACAAAATAAAAAGACCCGCCGGTGTCTACCTATTTATACAGTGTGTTATGTGTAATTCACGGGAACCGTCTGTTAGTGGCACACTCTCCGAGCGCCTCGACGTTAGTTCTCAGACGTCGTCTATGTGACTCAACTGAAGAGCTGGAGAGCTTCATCACCTTATAGCCTCAACAACTCATATGGTGCTTCTATACCATGGGCGACTAGTATATGTCGGTTCCTAATTGTAATGATGATTCTACTCCTCAAACCAAATCAGGCCTTTTCCTTCACCAAGGTTTCCAGTTGCTCCACTGGATCCACATCGTCAACCTTCTCTCTCTTTCTTCACTTCTTCTTCTTCTTCTCTCTCCTACAACCCTCTCTTCCCACTCCACCGCATGTTCGTCCGCCACTCCCCTCACCCGCCGCTCCTCCGCCCGTCGATACCCTGGCTCAAAAATCTGTAAGTCGATTCGCCACCCCGGCGCCGCCTCCATGGCCCAGGATTTCCTGGGTATGCCTGCAGCAGAGATTCATTCCCATGATGATGCCTACAGATTTCTCTGCCTTCCTATCATAACCCCTATTTCTAATTGAAAAAAAATGGTTTTTCATTTACACGAGGAGGCGAATGGTGTATGAGAAGATTTCTCATCAATTTGAACTTTACATCTTTCTTGCTAATGTCAGACAGGTTTTTGCAAGACACGGTCTAGTTCATCTACATAAACAAATTCAATTTTTCCCCCTAACGTCGTCTGACACAAACTGCTGTCTCCTCCTTCTTAAAAATAGACATGTCATTGATCGACACGTTATAAATTTGAATTTAGGCTCTCGGAGAGTGGGCCTTTACCAGAACTTACCTAATTCACGTCCCCTCGTGCTATACAAGTAATCTATCAATTTGATAATTTTTAATGGTTAAAACAAGACACTTAAATATTACATTAATACTTCCAAGTTGTTGAATTGAAATTTCTTTTCTGCAAACATCAGTTGACTTTAGATATAATAGAAGTGAATAACTGTCAACTATGTCAAGTGTGAAATGGGCGCCCTGAGCAATTAGCTTGGAAGTTAGAACTTAGAACAACAAATAACCAAATGCCTTTTTTTTAATAGGGTAAATTTCTTCTAATTTATTGAAATCAAACTAATAAATGAGGGGACAAAATAACCTGACTTCTTATGTCTGATAAACTTCAACAAAGAGGATAAACAAAAGCTCAATCCGACATGTGTACACTCACCCATGCAAAACCATATATATATAAAAACTCATAGCAAATAGCAAATTCTTAGCCAAAAAACCCTTAATTAAAGAACATGATGAAGCTGATAACATTGGTAAACAGTTATGAGATACCAAAAATAGAGAAAATAGATATATCGTGATGCTTCTTGTAAGGATGAAAAAAATGCAGAGCAGACTCTTTGAACAATTCCAAAAAATGACGTTGGGCTTCCAACATATTAAAAATCTTACATTCGAAACGCACCAGATTCCTAGTGATCCAAATAAACCAAATTAGATTACAGGAGACTAGAAACCAAAGTTGACGTTTAGGTTTTGGGAACGCTGAAACACCAACATCATTAAACACTTCAGCCAGGGTACCCCAAGGCGAGAATGAATGAGAAAATAGAAGGCAAACTCATTTCCATAAAGCCACAATTTCATAACAATGCAAAAGAAGATGTGTACCCGATTCCACATGACTTCCACAAAAGGAGCAACAAGATGGAAGTGAAAAACATCGCCGTTGTAAAACATCATCAGTTAGTAAACGCCCATGAAGAGCCTTCCAAACAATAAGAGTTTTGCGGGGTTGAATTGCTTTACTCCAGATCACTTTACCCCAATCTTTATGTTCACCATGATTTGAGAAGAAAACAAAAGCTTCTTTTGCTGTCAGAATTCTTGAGGAGGAGTGCGGCCATAAAAGAGAGTCAAATGTGTATGCATTAGGTAGAGCAATGCACTCAATTTTTTCTGCTACTTGAGGGAATGAAGAAATAAAATATGTTGGGAGAACTCATTGAGAATCAACAATAACATCATTCACCTTAGTATGAAGTGGAATATAGCCACTTATTCCAACACTAGTAGCAAGAGGCTCACCCAACCAATTATCTTGCCAAAAAGATATTCTCTTACCATCACCAACACTCCAATGCAAAGAATTTAAAAACATTTGCCAAACTTTTTTGAGACCCAATCAGACTGAAGATCTCTTGTAAGACTTTATAGGTTGGAAATCATTTTAAAAAAAAACGAGCTCTAAGAAAAATAGAGGCTGGAGAGGAAGAAGATAGCATCTCTCAACATCTCTTTATTAGAAGAGCACGATTAGCCTCAAATAGATCACGTAACCCCAAGCCTCATTCCTCTTTGGGTTTACAACAGTGACGCCAAGCAACAAGAGGTATGCCTATTTTCAAATGGTGTTTAGTCCAAAAAAATTCATGATCTAAGATTAAAGGTCATGAAGTAAACCAGCCGGCCACTCATAAATTTGAAAACTATAAACCAAAATGCCTTGAAACACTGACTGAATGAGTTGTAGCCTACCCGTTTGCGACAACAAAACCTTTATAAGAGGACAACTTGCATCTCACTCTATCTGCAATGGCTTGAAAATACACCCTCTTGGGACGTCCTTGGAAAATCGAAACTCCAAGGTATGTGAATTGAAGAGACCCATGCTTAACACCCAAAATTTTCCGGATAACAAAGCGTCTACAGTGAGCATATTTCCCAAGAAACACAAGCGATTTAGATTTATTGACTCTTTGTCCTGAATTCAAGCTATATTCCTCCATAAACTTCATTAGATTCTTCAAATATCTCTTGGCACCCCGCATAAAAACCATAATGTCATCTGCAAATAGAACATGCGAGGGTGAAGTAATACTAAAAGGAGCTGACAGTAAATCAATAAATCCATCCTCAGCCAGTGACCAAGTGCCTATAAATCAATAAATCAATAGAACCAAATGCCTTCTCATTCTTAAACAAAACAAACCCCCTATCTACCAGTGACCAAGTTCGTAGTTTCCACAGAATCCCATTTGTTAATGGCTTAATTTCAAGTCAATACTTACAACCCATATTTGTTAGTTCTTTATATATAGAGCCATTTCAGAGTGATATACATAATATATCTCCTCTCCACACCACATCTCATTTCCACCCAATTGCTGAATCTGCTTAATTCGTAGTTTTAATCCAATTGTTGGCTAGCTAGCTACCTTATTCGCCTTTTAGAGTCCCCCTTCTCGCGATCTGTATATATGCATTTGATTTTCATAGGAAATATCAGAAAGCCTTCAGCTTATACGCATTTGGCAATTTGCTAACATAAAAGAGAGCTCTCTATATATATCGAGTTTAAGATCAACCATACACCAGCAGACAGATGGAGAAGACAACCGGAAAGGTCATCACTTGCAAAGGTAAAGGCTGGTTGCTGAAATGTATTTTAATCCACGAACACTTAATCTTACATTGCTGATACAAATGATGGTCGATCATGAAGCTGCTGTTGTTTGGGGTCCTGGGGAGCCTTTGTGATGGAACAAGTTCATGTCGACCCGCCGCAAAGACTGGAGGTCCGGGTCAAGATCCTCTTCACCTGTCACGCTGATTTCAGTGCATGGAAAAAAGAGGTATACATATGCCTGCCCATGAATGATGAATGAAAGCTTTTATCTTTCTCCTATATATATTGATCATATCTTCTTGCAGGACCTCTAGTTCAGCAACATCCGACTCTCTCTTATTTTGTGAATGTAGTTACTGCACATGCATTATTATGATTAACCTATATGGATTCTCTGATAAATTATCTGCCAGTATTGTTGGGAGAAAAAGTTTCTCACACTATAAAAGTAATAAATACTTAATTATAGTGGATCATGAAGGATACACTTATCACCCTTGTACAAGTCTAATCTGAATTGTGGGAAAAACTGAAACTACAAGATTTCTGAAATTAAATTTTCTCATTTTTGTTGTTTAAGAATGAACCTCAACGAGTGTTTCCTCGGATTCTAGGTCATGAAGCAGCCGGGTAAGTCATGGATATATTATTATACATGTTTAGCTAACGGTCTACTATATCTCTAGCTTCAATAAACATAAATCGAGAGTCTATCCCACGTCGGAATTTCATATCTTTTAATTAATATTTTGTGGAGCATGCAGAATTGTTGAGAGCGTTGGTGAAGGGGTGAAGTTGAATTGAACGGATTATTGCTTAGTACATTCATACACAGATTCAATAATTATATAGCCTAATCTAGGTTGCTTTACTCCGTGATTCTCTCCGTGAAAATCATGCCTTGGGGAGTATTGCCTAATAATTTCTACCAACTTTATCACGGCACGTGTTTTGCGCCGGATTTGACGCCGGATTCACGCCCCCTCAAGTTGGTGCATACATATCAACCATGCCCAACTTGCTAAGTGAATCATAAAAGGCTCTTTTAGACACTCCTTTTGTGAGCATATCGGCAAGTTGCTCTTCTGTAGAAACAAAAGGAAAACTAATTATCTTCGCGTCTAGCTTCTCTTTTATAAAGTGACGATCCACCTCCACATGTTTTGTACGATCGTGTTGCACATGATTATGTGAGATATCAATGGCTGTCTTGTTGTCACAGTACAGCTGCATAGCACTTTTAGGCTTAATACCCAAATCTTGTAGCAAAGTTCTAAGCCATAACAACTCGCACACTCCCTGAGCCATACCTCTGTATTCTGCTTCAGCACTAGATCGAGCTACCACATTTTGTTTCTTACTCTTCCACGTAACAAGATTACCCCCAACAAATGTAAAGTACCCTGATGTGGATCTCCGATCTGTAATATTTCCAGCCCAGTCTGCATCTGTGAAGCCACAAATCTCAAGGATATTGTTGTGATTAGAAAACATTACTCCTCTCCCTGGAGCTGACTTCAAGTACCTCAAAATCCTCACAACAGCATCCATGTGATCCACACTCGGATTATGCATAAACTTACTCACTACACTTACTGCATACGCAACATCTGGCCTGGTATGTGACAAATAAATCAGGCGTCCAACTAGCCTCTGATAACGAGTTTTTTCAGTGGGCACTTGATCTGGGTACTATGCTAACCGATGGTTTTGCTCAATAGGAGTATCAATTGGAGTGCAATCTAACATACCTGTCTCCGTTAGTAGATTAAGGATGTACTTCCTCTGACACAGATAGATACCATCACTTCCTCGGACTACCTCAATGCCTAAGAAGTACTTGAGTGTACCTAGGTCCTTCATTTCAAACTCTGTGGCAAGCTGTTTTTGTAATCTGTCCACCTCAATAGTATCATTACCAGTAACTACCATATCGTCAACATATATGATTAGGGCTGTTACCTTCCCTTGTTGGTGTTTGAGAAACAATGTGTGGTCTGAATTACTCTGCATGTAGCCAATTTTCCTCATGAATTGTGAGAATCTTCCAAACCAAGCACGAGGTGACTGTTTAAGACCATACAAAGACTTTCTCAATCTGCATACGGAGTTACTTGGAAAAACTGCCACATATCCAGACGGAAGATCCATGTATACTTCCTCTGTTAGATCTCCATGAAGGAATGCATTCTTAACATCAAACTGCCTAAGTGGCCAGTTCAAGTTAGCAGCGATAGAGAGCAATACCCGGATAGTGTTTATCTTCGCAACAGGCGCAAATGTCTCATCATAGTCTATGCTATATGTCTGGGTGAACCCTTTTGCTACTAGGCGTGCTTTATACCGGCTTACTGACCCATCTGGGTTATGCTTCACTGTAAACACCCAACGACATCCTACAGTCTTCTTGCCATATGGTGGAGGTACAAGCTCTCAAGTATTGTTCTTTTGTAATGCTTCCATCTATTCCTCCATTGCTTTCCTCCATTTTGGATCTCCCAATGCATCCTGCACTTTGTTAGGTACTGATATAATAGATATTTGATTCACAAATAATGACTCATATGACTTGGATAATCTTTTGGTAGATATAAAATTTGTAACAGGATACTTGGCTTTAGTCTGAAGGGTAGGTTCATATTTTTTTGTTGGTTGACCCCGAGTAGATCTATTTGGCAAAACATATTGTCTACTATGATCCCTAATAGAATGACTAACCTCAGATGAGTGATCTTCTGTACCAGGAGAACATTGGTCAGGGGTATAAACAGTTGTACGGGAGACATGAGGGGCAGTTGTGTTGTCAGCTTCTGGTGCCTGAATCTCTTGAGTGACGACTTCCGGTGGTGCTTGTGTGGCTGATACCTTGGTAATCTCAACGGAACATGTTATCATATCGACTGGCTCACTTGTCTCCCCCTCTCCATGATACAGCTCTTCAAAATAGGAATTCTCCCCCTGAAGAGCAGTATCAGAAGAGGAAAAATAACTCATGTCCTCAAAAAAGGTAACATCCATAGTGACATAGTACTTCCGAGTAGGAGGATGATAGCACCGGTACCCTTTTTTATGGCCTCCGTACCCAAAAAACACACATTTAACTGCCCGGGCATCCAACTTAGAACGCTGATGTTGTGGAAGATGAACAAAAACGACACAACCGAAAACACGGGCCTGAAGATTATGAAAAGAAGGTAATGAGACATGAGATGCAAGCACCTCATAGGGAACTTTCCCTTGAAGAACACGAGATGGAAGACGATTAATGAGGTGGGCGGAAGTAATGACAGCATCACCCCAAATGTATTTAGGCATGTGGGTACTAAAAAGAATACATCGAGCCATATCAAGTAAATGACGATTTTTTCTTTCAGAAACCCCATTTTGCTCAGGTGTGTAAGGACACGTTGTGTGATGAACAATTCCGTGTGTGTTAAAGAACTCCTGAAAGACATGATTCACATATTCCCCCCCCATTATCAGAACGAAGAACTCGAATGGTGGCATTATATTGGGTTTGGACAGAGGCATAGAAGGTACGAAAAGCTGAAAAAACCTCATCTTTATTTTTAAGAAGAATAATCCATGAAAGACGTGTGCACTCATCAATGAATGACACAAAATAACGCATGCCTGAGACAGTAGATTCTTTAGAGGGTCCCCAAACATCAGAATGAATTAATTCAAAAGGAAGAAAACTTTTAGTTGAAATACTAGGGGAATAAGTTGATCGATGACTCTTGCCCAAAACACATGTCTCACAACATAAACAAGACTCGTCCACACTAATAAACAAAGTGGGCATGGATTTTTTCATAACACTAAAAGATGGATGCCCTAAGCGACGATGCCATAACCAAATTTCACTTAGCTTGTCAGAAGTGGAGAGTAACGCGGTCCGAGACTGCCTCCCTGGTTTTTCCCCTGCGTATGTCAGATCCAGATGAAACAACTGGCCCCGCAAATACCCCCGACCAATTACTCGTCCGGTGAGAAGATCTTGAAATATCACATACATAGGAAAAAAGGTCACAGAGCACTGAGCGTCAGCGATCAGTTGGGGAACAAATATCAAATAATGAGATAGAGCAGGTACATAGAGTACATTGTGAAGCTCTATGGTAGGAGTAATACAAACAGACCATGTCCCTACCACGGGGAATGGCTCACCATTAGCATTAGTAACATATGGTACGGGTGGAGGGGATAATACGGTAAAATAAGATTTGTCATAAGTCATATGATCAGATGCACCAGAATCAATAATCCATGTATCAGAACTAACAGAGTGAGAAATATTGAAAGCCATACCAATTAAAAAAGAATCTATCTTTGGTGCACTTGCACTGACGGTGAGGATGCACAGACAAGGAAAAAGACGACTGATTCTTGCCGGACCGGGTCGGGTCGGGTGGACCGGGTCGGGTTACACGTAGACTGGGCTGGGCTGGGTCGCAGTTTGGGCCGGGGCGGTTTTTGGGCCGGGCCGGGGCGAGCTGTAACCGGGTCGGTGCAGAGAGACCGATCTGGGAAACGCTTCGGCGAGGAGCGGCGACTGAGGATGTCCGGCGAGCAGCGGCGAGGAGCGGCGAGGAGGGGGGGCTGCTTCGGGTCGAGTGCGAACCGTAGGTCGTCGGGTACAGAATGTCACCAGAGATCGTCGGGTTTGCCCGGCGTCAGAGGAGCAGGGCGACTCGTGAGGGAGCCGGACGGGAAGAGGCAGGTCGGAGCGTCGGAGGGCACATGGAAGGAAGCCGGAAAAACGGTGAGGCAGCGGGTGGGCTCGAAGGCAGAAACCGGCCGGAAAAAAAACGGGAAAAAATCCCAGAAAACACAGAGCTCGAAGGCTCTGATACCAAGTTGAATTGAACGGATTATTGCTTAGTACATTCATACACATATTCAACAATTATATAGCCTAATCTATGTTGCTTTACTCCGTGATTCTCTCCGTGACCCCTATTTTCAGCGAAGAGTGCGGTGATTGCATCTGCTGCAAGAATAAGAAAACGAACATCTGCAAAAACTTTGGAGTAAACCCAATGAAGATCGTGATGAACAACGTCGGTAAAACAAGATTCTCAGTAATAACCAAAGAGGGTGATAAGAAACCTATATACCATTTTCTCAACACATCAACCTTCAGCGAGTACACAGTTCTTGAGTCCGCCTGTGTTGTCAAGATCGACTTTGAGGCAGGAGGCTCCCCTCAAGAAGAGGACGTTGCTTAGTTGCGGTGCTTCAACTGGTATGCATGCATCAAACCCCTGCGGTTGCATAGACTATTTGGTGCATTGAATATATATAATTTCAATTCGCTCAATTATAATCAAGAATGTTAATGGTTGTGTCGTTGATTATAGTGTAAGGGTCCAACATAATTCGGTTTGTTGATAGAGGTATACACATTCTTAGACTTCTCATATCACTTATATATGTTTATGAACTTTGGTCCTGCAGGAGTTGGTGCTGCGTGGAATATTGCTGATCTTCAACCTGACTCAACAGTCGCCATTTTTGGTTTAGGTGCCATTGGACTTGCTGTGAGTTCGATTCTTTTTGGTTCTTAATTTTAGTACGTGGTCTATTTATTGCGAATTTCTACGTACTTCTAATCTCATGTTCGATTCTCATAGTCATAGATGATGAATTTAGGATTGTGTACGTTATACGCGGGACATGTGATCATTTCTCTGCAACATCACCACCGAAAAAGAAAAGAAAAACTATCTATATTAGTTGCATGCATGCATATGATCAATTGAGGTAATTAAGCTGATATATATGTGCTAGCTAGCTGGATATTATACCAAAAGACTAAACGCTGTTATCTTGAAGTTAAAGTTAATTAATTAAAAGAAATATGCTAACTTTGGACGAAACTAAATTTACTACTGATTAATTTTATTCACCTGGCACGTATGATTTTGTAATTGTGAATATATAATTCTTAAGCAGGAATTAAAAAAAGATGTTCTCAGATCACTTAAGTACTTGGTGCATGTAGATCGACTTATGATCTAACACAAATTTCTTTGATTACGTCCAACAGAATATCAATCGTGCTAGCCTTGATCTACTTAGGTTTCCATGTATCATCTACTTATTTAAGTACAAGAAAATTTTTGGATCAGGATGCTGAAGGAGCCAGAGCCAGAGGAGCATATAAAATTATTGGAGTTGACATGAACCCTAATAAATTTATCAAAGGTATTAGACTTTTTTTATTAAACATCATTTTCAGGATCCCTAAGAACCTTCAATAATGCTAATAAGTTGGTGGTGTTTGTGATGTGGACATAGGCAAAGCAATGGGAATCGCAGATTTCATAAACCCAAGAGACCCAGGAAAACCTTTGCATGAGGTCAGTTGTGCTACAATCTAATATATTTCCGAAATATATATATATATATATATATATATATAAGACAGATTTTCTATATATTTATAGTTATTTTCTTCTTCCGGACTAGCTGCAATTGAATTCATGGCTCGATGTTGTTGCAGAGAATCAGGGGGCTAACAGAAGGAGGTGTGGACTATAGCTTTGAGCTTTGAGTGTGTAGGAAACTCCGATGTTCTCCGGGAAGCTAGCTTTTCTTTCCACACATGAGGTATTTACTAAATCAGAAGCACTGGTGGTAGCTAATCAGCTTAATTAGCGTCTTCGTTTAATTTATAATTAAAGCACTTCACCATCGAGCAGGCTCCCCCACCATCGTGGATGGACCCCTTGATTGCCAACCTGACAACCGGCCAGTTGCCGCTCAACGAGATTGAAACAAAGTGCATATGACATAAGGTCGCCCTCTACATGGTTCGCGATGGTAAACTTTACTAGCGCGGCCCATCTTTTTCCAACCTCAAATGTTTGGCCCCGGAGCAGGTCCGACAGGTGTTAAACGAGTTGCATGGCGGGATATGCGGCAACCATGCTGGAGCACGGAATCTAGCCTTTAAAGCCCTCCGAACCGGGTATTATTGCCCACAATGGAGGCCGACGCCAACACTATAGTAGGGGCATGTGTACAATGCCACCAGTACGCCAACTATATCAGTCGCTCGTATGTCCCGCTCTCCGTTATCATCTCCCCAATCTCGTTTGCACAGTGGGGACTTGACTTGATTAAGGCACTGCTAGTCGCCCCAAGACAATTCAAGTATGTCATTGTGGCGGTGGACTACCACACCAAGTGGATAGAGGCAGAACCATTGGCAAAAATCACCATGGGCCGGGTGGTTAACTTCTTATGGTGTTGTGTGTACTGCTGGTTCGGTGTCCCAGAGGCTTTTGTAATGGACAATGGCACTCAGTTTGACAATGACAAATTTTGTGCGTTTGCCCATAAGAATGGCACAAATTTCTTATATGCTTCCCCGGCGCACCCCCAGACTAATGGAGAGGTCGAAGTCATCAACAAACTCATCAAGCATAACCTAAAGAGAGCCTCAACGAGGCCACCTGACTTTGAGCTCAGAAACTCAGAGGTGTTGTGGGCGCTCCAAACGACCCCAATGGGATAGTCTCATTTCCTTCTAGCTTCCAGCACCGAGGCCGTGATCCCGGTCGAGATCGAGGTTCCCTCCGAGCGGGTCAGGGGTTACGACCCAGATACGAACGCCGCCGGCCAGCAGCTTAACATGGACTTGCTGGAAGAATGCCGAGACAACGCCCACCTATGCAATATCAATGGAAAGCAACGTATCGCCTGACACTACAACAAGAAGGTCAATCCCTGACCCCTGGCGGTCGGAAATTGAGTGATGAAAGAGGTTCGGCCCCGACCGGTCAGTTTACACCCTAAGTGGGAAGGTCCCATGAAAATAATTGAAGCGGCCGGACCGGCCATGTTTTATCTCCAGGACACATCCGGACACAAGTAGCACACCCCTGAAATGCTCAACATCGCCGCTACTTCCCCAAGTAGCCCCCGGTTTCAGACCCTCAGTGGTTATCCCCGTTACAATAATTGGTCTCCAATTTTGCCTCATGTGCCCCGCCAACGTCTTCAAGTGGGGCGCCAACTCTCCAACCTCAGTCAACTCCGCCAGGACTCCGGCACTTGTCTCAGCGCTGGCGAATCTCGTCCTCTTTGTCCTCCACTTTTGTCCCCGCCACTCCGAGTCCTTTTTTGCCTCTGGCTCCCCTTGGCCGCCTGTTCTACCACCTCCGGCCTATCACCACTGGCCACTGAGACCGACATGGCCGAAGTCTTGGCTTGCACCTCCGGGTCGCCCTACGCCCGAGCCACCCCCCTCGCCTTGACGGTTACCTCCGAGACTATCTCTTCCAACACCGGCGCGTCGCTGGGTTGCTCCACCTCTTCTGGATTCTCTCCACCCTCCGACTCTGTCACCACCACCACCACCACCACCACCTCCTCCGGACGGTCCATACCTTTTCCTCATTCCAGTCCATCTAAGAGAGTACCGTCCCCAAAACGCAGCACCTCGGCCGGCAACAACCTGTATTGCTTTAGCGCCAAGGACATGAGGTATATGTCATCCTCCAACTTCCCCGGCATTGCAGGAAACCCTTGACTCACCTCCACATCAACGTCCCTCGGCCCCCACTCCATAATGACTTCTTCAATCCCCTGGACCACCTCATCATCAGTCAGCTTATCGAACAACCCGGGCTCCTTCCTTTCAGGCAGCTTATCTCTACCGCCGCTGCAGTTGATAATTGTTAGCACCAACACAAGGGAATACAACTAAAGCTAACTTGTTTACCATTCTTACCGGCTGACTTGATGACGTTATAAGACTCGTATACGCCCATCCGGCACCACCAGTACACTGACCTATCGGCCTGCTCCTTGAAGGCGAGCATGCACTCATTAGTTGTAATGACCTGAATTTTCAGAATATTATTTAAATTCTTAGACTTTAATAAAGTGTATAAATTATTGAACCGCATTTGTTTCGCTTCGCGACTTCGTAAAAAAGAATCGAAAACGAAACCGTCTGCGACAATTTAATCGGAAAAACGTTACGTTTCCGTGATGCGGGAGTTGACTTTCACTCTGTCGCTCGTTTCTGAAAACATCCTTCACGAAAGTTGTAGAGCTCGTCGATACGAGTTTGTGGACGCATCACGCGTCCAAATCGAATGTCGTACGTGAAAGTTATTAACGACGGAAGTTAATTTCCGATTTGAAAAAAGGTATAAAAAGGAAATTTTAGGGAATAGGATTTCCATTTTCGGAAACCCTTTGTCTCTCTCACCCGCCTCCCACTTTCTCTCTCTCTCTCTCTCTCTCTCTCTTCTCTCCCCTCGGCCCGACCCTCTCTCCCCTCCAAGAAACCTCGCCGCCGATATCTCACCTCCAAGCGGTGTGGCCCTCACCGCATGGCCCTAGGCCCTCGCCGAATCAACTCCTCCCTCCCTCGAACAAGGCACGATGTCCCTCACCGCCGAGAAGCCACACCGACCTCCTGTGTTTCCTGCAGCAAACTCGTCGCCGTCCAAGCTCTCCTCCGACGAAGCCAGGGCACAAGGCAAGCACTCCTCCACTGCTCTTCGCCCTCGATACCACCTGCAATCGGAGAGGAACTGGAGATCGCACCACTCCTCACCAAGAAATCGAGCACGGTCGGTCCAAGCCTCACCGACGAGTTTCCCGGTGATTTCAAAGTCCTATCTAGGTAAGGGTTGTTTGATTGATTGTTGGGATTGATTGTTGTTGAATTTGTGGCGTTTTGGTGTAGAATCGGAATAGGAGGAGGTGGAGGGAGCTCCACCGCCTTAGGCGGCGCATGAGAGAGCGTGAGGAGGGTAAGAGGCGGCCTTAGGCCGTGGAGAAGAAGAGAGGAAGAAAAGGAGGGAAACTGGGCGGCGGTGGGCAAGCCACGCGTGCCGGTTTGAGCGGCGTGTGAGCTCCACACGCTGCCACTGTGGGGAGGCGCGTGGGCGCCACACGCTGTCGCCGGAGGTGCCTCGTGAACAGTGATTTTCAAACAGTAATTTTGTAAAAAAGTTATTTCTGTACGGTGAATGTAAAAAGTAATTTACGTACAGTAAATATAAAATTATTTTACGTACGGTGAATGTAAAATTATTTTACGTACAGTAATTGTAAAAGTAATTTCTGAAAGGTAAATCAGTAATTAATATTTACTGAAACAGTATTTACGATGAAATAGTACATGGTTGTACATGAATACATGAATAGTATGTACTCATACAGAAATACGTAAATAGTATGTACTTGTACATGAATACGTAATTAATATGTATTGTACAGTAATACATGAATAGTAATTACATGAACACTAATATCGTAAAAACCTGAAATTGCTGAACAGTAAAACATTATTACTGTTTTGACATTTAAGGTTTTACGTAACGTTTCTAAATTCACTTCTTATCTATTCTAGGTGATCGACACAACAAGTAAAGGATTCACTTGCGGAATTGTGGAAATTACGCTCAGGATTATAAGGTGAGTAAGACCTCACAATGACAAATCTACCCTTGCAGAGATTCATAATTACACTTAATTAAAAAGAATGAACCATGATATGTATATGATATAGTGGATTGTGTATGTGTATAATTGGTAAAATAGGCACATATATATGGTTTCCTATAATATATACTGTCATAATTTCCATTTGCGAATGAGTTCATTATAGCGTTGATATTTACTTATTTGAGCATGTCTCTTGGATTTGTACAATAACATGTGATGATTGTTTGTACGTGGTTTTAACTTGAGTTATGTTAAAACGTTTTTGTGGTATGTGGACCTGTCTTCGGACATGTTGGCATATCGGAACCTAGCCTTTGTCGGGCGACAGTTACGATACAGTTAGAGCTCTAGTATGTCTGCCGGGGTACTAACATGAGGAATAACATAGGTGTACCAGCGCTTATAAGTACCCATATGTTGGATATTGGGTAGCAAGTGGTTGCCCAATGTCGGGCGGCGTACTAACATGAGGGGTAACAGAGGTGTACCAGCGCTCATGAGTACCCGTATTATAAATATATTTGGGTAAACATAGGGGTTGCCTGATTTCTCATGAGCACATATATTTTCAAATATCATTGGACAACCAGAGGGGCCGTCCAATGATTCATGAGTGTATTTATGATTAATTCTTTATGTATTTTCTTATGTATTTATATGCGAGTTATATTGTTGTTTACTCATACGAGCTGCAAAGCTTACCGAGTTTGTGTTTACAATCCCGGTGCACCTATTCGATGGTGTATGAGATAGTTCCACAGGTATGGATTAGCGGAATTGACGGACAACTCTGAAGACTTGAAGTTGTTTTATTCTACCTTGTGGTGATGATTAAGAGGATTTTTACATTTTTATTTGATATAATGCTTGAATTATAAATTTGGTTTGTAATAATCAATTTGACTGAGTGTACCATGAATTCAGTAATGATCCACTGTGATGTTGAAATGATTTCGATTTATTGAGATTGTTTTAGAGATTTTCATGGCTTTGAATTCGAGTTCCATACTCGAAATTTCGGGGTTGTGACAGTTGGTATCAGAGCCTAAGTTGTGTATTTGGCGATTTATCAATATCATCCAGGAGTGATGGCCCGACTGCATCGGACCCCCATCACATGCTCTTCGGTATTGATATGTCGCTGGGTACGCAAGAGTGTTAGGAACCACACCTTAAGGGTTGGTGCTCTAGTAAGTATTGTGACAATACTTTGATGATTCACCTTCTTTCTGAAATATTAAATTAATATATCTTGGATCTATTTTGTTCAGATTCAAGACTTCACATGTATTGACTAAGTGTTTAAATGTTTCAAGGTGATGAATTTGGAGAAGGGCCGAGGACGGGCGAGAGGTCGAGGCCGAGTCCGCATTGTGGAGAACCTCTATGAGGAGACGGCACCACAAGAAGAACAGGTTGACCCCGCGGTTGTTATTAGAGACGATGGTCGAGTGCTTAAGCTGATCAAGGACATCAGTAGTCTGTCAGCGCCATCATTTCATGGGGGCCTAGATCATATGGTAGCCGATCATTGGATTGAGAGTATGGAAACCTACTTTAAGATGATGGTGTGCTCTGAGATAGAGAAGAGGATGATAGCCACATTATTCTTAAAAAATGATTCTCTGGATTGGTGGAAGAGCACGAGGCGGACTATGGACCTTGACTTGGGATGGTTTCACGGCACTCTTTCGAGAAAAGTACTTTCCAGCTACATTGCAGGAGGATTTAGAACTTGAGTTCCTTAAGCTGGTACAGGGAGATATGACTGTCAGAGAGTATGAGGCCCGTTTTGCACAATTGTATCGGTTTGTCAGACCAATGGGTGCAACCTCTTTAGCCCATAAGTTTCTATGGGGACTTAAGCAAGAGTACAAGACCATCATATCAGCACTTTATCTGTCTACCAAGGATTTGATGTATGAGAGTGTCCTGAATTTGGAGCAGGCTAATAAGACTCGCGGAGGAGATGTGGAAAATAGAGATACTAGAGGAAAAGACAAGGCAATCAGTTCAGGAAATGGGCCCTCAGGACAAAAAGATGGATCTTGGAAGAGGCCGAGACCCTATTTCCAGACTTCGGAGAAGGTAACATCTCCTTCTGTTAGGACGGCACCTGTTAGACCGATGGCAGCGATAAGGTATTTCGTTTGCAACGAAATGGGGCACTACGCCACAACATGTCTGAAATCAAAGAGAACAGGCTGCTATAAGTGTGGGAAAGTGAGACATATGACTAAAGACTGTACCCGACCTCCGCAGAGTAGACATGAACATCAGCAGAGACAGTTACCAGCGAGTCAAGCTAGAGTGTTCGCAGTGGGTCAACGAGACACATGAGTGGAATGTACCTTATCAATTTTTGACTACCTTGCTAGAGTATTGTTTGATACAAGAGCATCACATTCATTTATTGCTAGTTCGGTAGTGGAGATGTTAGGATTGATTCGTACACCTCTTGGAAACTCTTTATGTGTCACTTCACCCCTTGGAGTGTCCCTTGAACTAGAGACAATCTGCAAAGCTTGTCCTATTGTGATTAGAGGTAGAGAATTCTCTGCTTCTTTGATAGTGATTCCGGACCACACCTATGATGTGATCCTAGGAATTGATTGGTTGAGGCCGCAGCATGCAGTGATTGATTGGTTTGACATGGTGGTGTTCTTCCATAGGCCCGGAGAACCAGTGTTTCGTTATCATTGCCTCAAGTCAGATAATTCCATGAGAATAGGAATTTTGGCACATGTGGAATATGTAGATCAGAAAGGAACTATTGCAGACATTGTGGTAGTATCTGAGTATAGTGAGGTGTTCCAAGAGATACCATGATTACCTTCTCGAAGAGTTGTAGATTTCTGCATAGATGTGGTACCTGGTACGGCACCAGTGTCAAAGGCGCCTTATAGAATGGGAAAAAACGAACTTAAAGAAATGAAGGTGCAGATATATGAACTATTAGACCAAAGGTTCATTAGACCTAGCGTCTCACCTTGGGGTGCACCGGTTCTGTTCGTAAAAAAGAAATATGGTTCTCTGCGGTTATGTGTGGACTACAGGGAACTGAACAAGGTGACCATCAAGAATAGGTATCCCTTGCCTATGATTGATGATTTGTTCGATCAGCTTAAAGGAGCTACGGTGTTCTCGAAGATTGATTTGAGATCCGGTTACCATCAACTCAGGGTGAAGGAAGAAGATATATCGAAGATAACTTTTAGGACTCGGTACAGACACTATGAGTTTGTGGTCATGCAATTTGGTCTAACAAATGCACCAGCTGTCTTTATGAGTTTGATTCACCAAATATTTAGCCCTTGGATGAGTTTGTTGTGGTGTTTATGGATGACATTCTGATATACTCCAAGTCTCAAGAAGAACATGTGGTGCATCTGAGAACGGTGTTGCAGACCTTGAAGGAAGCAAGATTGTACGCCAAACTCGAGAAGTGTGAGTTCTGGAAAGAAGAGGTCAAGTTCCTCGCTCATGTCGTCTCAAAAGATGGAGTATTAGTAGACCCGTCAAAAGTGGAGGCCATAAAGAGTTGGAGTCGTCCAAAGAACCCTACGGAGATTCATAGTTTCCTTAGTTTGGCAGATTACTACCAGAGGTTTATCGAAGGGTTTTCTAGTATTGCATCGTCATTGACCAAGTTAACCAAGAAGGACATTCAGTTTATGTGGACAGAAGCATGTGAGGAGGCTTTCAACAGACTAAAGACCAGCTTGACCACGGTTCCAGTATTGACAATTCCCACTAGTGGGGGCGGTTATGTCATTTATAGTGATGCTTTCCTCCAAGGCTTGGGTTGTGTGTTGATGCAACATGGAGGAGTGGTTGCATATGGCTCTAGACAGTTGAAGGTTCATGAGAAGAACTACCCCACTCACGATCTAGAACTCACGGCAGTTGTATTTGCCCTAAAGATTTGGAGACATTACTTGTATAGTGAGAAATTTCAACTCTTTTTTGATCATAAGAGTTTGAAGTATCTATTCTCATAGAAAGAATTAAATATGAGCCAGAGAAGATGGATGGAACTCCTCAAGGATTATGACTTCACATTGGAGTATCACCCTGGGAAAGCAAACGTGGTGGCTGATGCCTTGAGCAGGAAACCGAGAGATGTGATAGCTTCTCTTATGGTTCAAGAATGGATTATGCTCAAAACTGCATCGGAATTTGACTTAGTGCCATCGAGAAGAGAAACAAAGGTCTTTCTTGGTAGTGTCTCCGTGCAACCTACATTAATCTCAAGGATCAATCAGGGTTAGGCACAAGATAAATTCTCACAAGCTAAGTTGGTAGACCTTGTAGTAGATACGCTTGATGAATGTCCTTCCGAGTGGAGAGTTGGACCCGATGGAGGGTTGAGGTTTGGGATAAGATTGTGCGTCCCAGATTGTAAGGATCTCAAGGAGGAGGTCATTCACACATCACACCGATCTCGTTATACCATTCATCCAGGGAACACTAAGATGTACAAGGACATATGCAGACAATTCTGGTGGAACGGGATGAAGAAAGACGTGACTGAATTTGTATCAAAGTGTCTTATGTGTCAGCAAGTGAAAGCAGAACATCAATGACATACTGGCATGTTGAAGCCATTGACTATTCCTCTATGGAAGTGGGAACATATATCTATGGATTTTGTGACTGGACTGCCTAAGTCCAAGAAGGGTCACGATGTGATATGGGTGATTGTCGATCGGTTGACAAAGTCGGCATATTTTCTTCTAGTATCAATGAGTATTATGTGGACGTGCTAGGGAAACTGTATGTGGATGAGATAGTGAGACTTCATGGAGCTCCGGTTTCTATTGTTTCTGACCGAGATGCACGTTTCACATCAAAGTTCTGGGGTGGTTTACAGAAGGCTATGGGTACCACCTTGGATACGAGTACTACTTTTCATCCTCAAACTGATGGACAGACAGAAAGGGTGAATCAGGTGATGGAGGATATGTTGAGAGCTTGTATGCTGGATTTTAAAGGTAGTTGGGAGGATCACTTGAGTTTGATAGAGTTTGCCTAAAACAACAGTTACCACTCTAGCATCGGCATGGCACCTTATGAGGCTCTTTATGGTAGACTATGCATATCACCTATCTGTTGGGCCGAAGTTGGCGACGAAACATTAATGGGCTCAGAGGTGGTTCAAGAGACCACGGAGAAGATCTCGATCATTTGAGATAGGATCTGAACCACACATAGTAGACAGAAGAGCTATGCAGACTTAAAGATGAGACATGTGGAATACGAGATCGGTGATCATGTGTTCTTAAAAGTCTCACCTATGAGAGGTGTAGTGAGATTTGGCAAGAAAAGAAAGTTGGCTCCGTGGTATGTTGGGCCTTTTGAGATTCTAGAGAAGGTAGGAGAACTAGCATATCGGCTAGTCTTGCCTACTAGCATGTCTGGTGTTCACAACGTCTTCCACATTTCTATGTTGAGGAGGTATGTACCATATGAGTCACATGTGATTAATCATAGCACCATAGATGTGAAAGGAAATGTCATATTTGTTATTGAGCCGGTTCGTATTCTGGATAGATCCACAAAGAAGCTCAGGAGGAAAGATGTAGAACTGGTCAAGGTGTTGTGGAGCCTTCTTGACGAGGGCGATGCATCTTGGGAACTAGAGTCAGATATGAAGACAAGATATCCACAGTTGTTTGTTGAGTAGAGAACTTGAATTTCGGGACGAAATTCCTTTAAGGGGTGTAGATTGTAATGACCCGAATTTTCGGAATTAATTATTTAAATTCTTAAGACTTTAATAAAGTGTGTAAATTATTGAACCGCATTTGTTTCACTTCGTGACTTCGTAAAAAAAAATTTGAAAATGAAACCGTCTGCGACAATTTAATCGGAAAAACGTTACGTTTCCGTGACGCGGGAGTCGACTTTCACTTTGTCGCTCTTTTCTGAAAACTTCCTTCACGAAAGTTGTAGAGCTCGTTGATACGAGTTCGTGGACGCGTCACACGTCCTAATTGTATGTCGTACGTGAAAGTTATTAACGACGGAAGTTAGTTTCTGATTTAAAAAATGGTATAAAAGGAAATTTTAGGGATTTGGGTTTCCATTTTCGAAAATCCTTTCTCTCTCTCTCTCTCTCTCTTCTCTCCCCTCGGACCGACCATCTCTCCCCTCCAAGAAACCTCGCCGCCGATCTCTCACCTCCAAGCCGCGTGGCCCTCACCACCTGGCCCTAGGCCCTCGCCGACTCGACTCCTCCCTCCCCCGAGCAAGGCGTAACGTCCCTCGCCGCCGAAAAGCCACACCGACCTCTTGTGTTTCCTGCAGCAAACTCACCGCCATCCAAGCTCTCCTCCGACGAAGCCAGGGCACAAGGCAAGCACTCCTCCACCGCTCTTCGCCCTCGATACCACCTCCGATCGGAGGGGAACTGGAGATCGCACCGCTCCTCACCAAGAAATTGAGCACGGTCGGTCCAAGCCTCATTGACGAGTTTCCCAGTGATTTTGAAGTCCTATATAGGTAAGGGTTGTTTGATTGATTGTTGTTGAATTTGTGGCGTTTTGGTGGAGAATCGAAGGTGGAGGCAGCACCGCCGCCTTAGACGGCGCGTGAGAGAGCGTGAGGAGGGTAGGAGGCAGCCTTGGGCCGTGGAGAAGAAAAGGGGAAGAAAAGGAGGGAAACTGGGCGGCGGTGGGCAACCCACGCGCGCCGGTTTGAGCAGCGCGTGAGCTTCACGGGCTGCCACTATGGAAAAGAGCGTGGGCGCCACGCGCTGTCGCCGGAGGTGGCGCGTGAACAGTGATTTTCAAACAGTAATTTTGTAAAAAAAAAAATTGATTCATGTACGGTGAATGTAAAAAGTAATTTACGTACAGTAAATGTAAAATTATTTTACGTACGGTGAATGTAAAATTATTTTACGTACAGTAATTGTAAAAGTAATTTCTGAATGGTACATCGGTAATTAATATTTACTGAAATAGTATTTACGATGATATAGTACATGGTTGTACAAGAATACGTGAATAGTATATACTCATACAGAAATACGTAAATATTATGTACTCGTACAAGAATATGTAAATAGTATGTACTTGTACAAGAATACGTAATTAATATGTATTTGTACAATAATATGTGAATAGTCATTACGTGAACAGTAATATCGTAAAAACTAGAACTTGCTGAACAGTAAAACATTATTACTGTTTCGGTATTTAAGGTTTTACGTAACGCTTCTAAATTCACTTCTTATCTATTATAGGCGATCGACACAACATGTAAAGGATTCACTTGCAGAATTGTGGAAATTACGCTTAGGATTATAAGGTGAGTAAGACCTCATAGTGACGAATCTACCCTTGTGGAGATTCATAATTACACTTAATTAAAAAAAAATGAACCATGATATGTATATGATATAGTGGATTGTGTATGTGTATAATTGGTAAAATAGGTACATATATATTGTTTGCTATAATATATACTGTCATAATTTCCATTTGCGAATGACTTCATTATGCTTTGATATTTACTTATTTGGGCATGTCTCTTGAATTTGTACAATAACATGTGATGATTGTTTGTACGTGGTTTTAACTTGAGTTATGTTAAAACGTTTTTGTGGTATATGGACATGTCTTCGGACATGTTGGCATGTCGGAACCTAGCCTTGGTCGGGCGACAGTTACGATACAGTTAGAGCTCTAGTCTGTCTGCCGGGGTACTAATATGAGGAGTAACAGAGGTGCACTAGCGCTTATGAGTACCCATATTTTGTATATTGGGTAGCAAGTGGTTACCCAATGTCGGGCGACGTACCAACATGAGGGGTAACAGAAGTGTACCAGCGCTCATGAGTACCCGTATTATAAATGTATTTGGGTAAATAAAGGGGTTGCCTGATTTCTCATAAGCACATATATTTTCAAATATCATTGGACAACCAGAAGGGCCGTCCAATGACTCATGAGTGCATTTTATGATTATTGCTTTATGTATTTTCTTATGTATTTATATGCGAGTTATATTGTTGTTTACTTATATGAGCTGCAAAGCTTACCGGGTTTTTGTTTACAATCTCGGTGCACCTATTCGATGGTGTAGGGGATTGTTCCGCAGGTGTGGATTAGCGGAATTGAACGGACAACTCTGAAGACTTGAAGTTGTTTTATTCTATCTTGTGGTGAGGATTGAGAGGATTTTTACATTTCCATTTGATATAATGCTTGAATTATATATTTGGTTTGTAATAATCAATTTGACTGAGTGTACCATGAACTCAGTAATGATCAACTGTGACGTTGAAATGATTTCGATTTATTTTGATTGTTTTAGAGTTTTCCATGGCTTTGAATTTGAGTTTCATACTCGAAATTTCGGGGTCGTGACATTAGTCGCTTCTCCATCAATGGCGATAGCTCGGTGCGTATCGGCACTACAATGACAAGTGTTAGCCTCCGCTAACTCCATCGCGTCAAAATGCAAACAAATCAACAAAAACAAACAACAACTTACTCATCGGCTGAAATGCACCGGGCACCTGGAAGATCAAGGCTTCCTTCTGCCACAGTCCCTCCACGACGAACGCCTAATCCCTCTAGTTGGTTGGGGTCGAGCTCAGGGTATCAAAGATCAACGGGGCATACTTCTTCTTCCGAGGCATCATCCTAATGCAACCCCCACTCCCCAACTTCGGGGAGTATTGCAGCGACCAACACGCCAAAAACTCCTGCCATCATGACTTCCCCAGCTGGAGCACCCGGAACATCGCGATGCTCCCTAATAGTTGCAGCAACATGTTGGCATCACCTGCCCCGGGGAGATGTTGAGGCTTGAGAGCAAGTACTGAATACACAACGACAACAGGAATGTCAGCCTGTACGCCAGCACTTGCTCTTTTACACAGAAAGCCCCCTTCAACGGCATGTGGAAAAACTCCCCTTCGGCCAACGGCCTCCGGATGATCTCCGCCAGGATGTGGTACACCTCCCGGATGCCCTCCAACTCATCCACTGTCGCAATGCGACCGATCGAGTCCACCTTATTGTCCACAACCACCATATGCGGTCTTCACGACTGGTCCCGGCTTCTTCGGCTGCTCTCCCCGTCATTTCAATGCCCTGAAACAAAAGACCGAGTGGGTTACTAGATGACCTCGCATCGCTCATATCGGGAACGCCCCCCCCCGAATCGAACTTTCCCCACCTCACAGCCCGCTCCGTCGTGTTGGTAGTCGGTGAATCTGAGCACAAATCCTCACCAACTCCGGCTGACTTTTCCATTTGCTATAACTCTCACAAAAACACATATTAGCACATTGCTCCTAAACCAGAAAACAAAGTAAAGAAACGAGAAGGATACCTTCGGTTGTAGTGGATGAAATGGTGTAACGTTTCCCGTGGTTGCAAACGCGTCGATACCTATTCTTTTTCGGTCACAATTGTCATGATTTCTTCTCTTTCTCTCCTCTTCAGCCTCTTAACACTTTTAACAAATGAGAACCACCAATACCTCCCCTTTATATATAGCCGCTAAAGATGATCCCGACTATCGACAAAAACTGCCCCCAACCGTCAGATTATCGCCACGTGCCACACTACCATAAACCGCCTCGGTTGCCCTCCCCGCGCGCGCGCATTTACCCATAATCCCCTCGATCATTCACCTTTCCCCATACACCATCATTGTCGTTGACGTCACCGTCGCTTCACGTCCTCGAAGGACCCACATGTTTCCCCTGCATTAATTGTCCAAGCCTCCGGGACGAGTTGGCCACTCGCGCCGGGAGACTTCAGCCGTTGCAGCGGTTGACATTCCTTGAATGGGGACTTTGGGGACTCGCCATAGAACTCCAACATGAAGCAATTCTCCAACCCGGGCCAATCTCCATATCCATGGATGCTCCGAGCGTGTTAGCTAACCCGCGAGCCTAACCCTGAGATCCTAGGTCACTCCATGCCCAGGGACGCTCTGATGTTAGTTAACCTATGTGCCTAATTGCGTTTGTTAGTTAACCCTTGTCTAACATTGAGGTCTCGGTCACTCTCAAAGCCCTAGGCCACACTCTAGGTCGATGACGCTCGCGCATCTGGTTAACTCATGCGTCCGATGCGGAGGTCCTTGACCAGATACATGGGTGCCCCATACGGTCGGCACCCGACCGGGCGGTCAACACCTGACCCCGGCATACCTACGTCACGCCAGATCAACGGATACCCTGAACGTGCTAGCTAACCCATGTGCCTAGCCTCGGGGTCCTAGATCACTCTTCATGGCCACCGATAGGCCAGTCCGGGTCCCGAGCAATTTGAACTCGGATATTTACAGCAGAGATGATGATGTGAAACTCCACACCCAAGAAATCTCCTCGATTGGGGACTGGGGACTTGTTAACGCCACCCCTTGAATGGGGTGATTTCCAGCTTAATCTCCTCCTGCTCCGGTGGCTGGAGACCTTGAAAACCCAGCAAGCAGACATGCCGATCCGACAACCCCTATGCTTGCTCGGGTATCGCCACTAACGGCACCCACGGTGGTTCGCCTCCATAGATAAAAACAACGTACTAGCACACATTCCCACATCGAGGGAAGGGACATGCACATTCCCCAGTGCACCTATAAATAGGCTATCCAAACTACCTAAAAGAGGTAATGTATTCTTAAATCCTTAACTCTCGAAATTATTCTGCTTTGGATATTAACTTAAGCTTCGGAGGGTCGAAGGCCAGCGTACTGTTGACCATTTGACTTTGACTTGTTGTGTACAGGTCTCACTGACCTGACACACTGGAATACAAGGCTACGAGAAGCTCGGTCCCCCAGATTTAGCTCCCGTAACAATCACCTTCTTAACCACTTCTCTCCTATATCCTTTCACAAGCTTGGTCTCATCTATATTTGATCAATCACAATTTGTTTTCAATTAATTGATCAAGTCCTATATATGAAGTGGATTCTTCCAAATAAGTGAAATAACATCCTTCAAACATGGTTAGTTTTTTTCTGCCTTCGTAATCATGGATCAAAGAAGGTGGGTATTGGTTTGGGTATAGGATGTTTAGGGTTTCGTTCTCTCTCACCTCCTCCTTGATTTAACAATATCGATCTATTCAATCTAATTATGGTTTCTTTACAATTTCTCTTCCCATTCCAAAATCTCAAAGAATTAGCATGTTTGTGAAAGACAAAAAGTAATAGATCGAAATTGCATGAAATGAAATTAGGGTTTTTATGTGAAGGGACTATAATTAATAGCATTGAAATTGGTGCAAGCATTCTTAAATTAGTACCGCTCTGGATGGCTTGGTTTACTACTGTAGTCTATTGATTCCACTTGATTAATATCGATCAGTTCTTGAACAAGGAGGTGGAATGGTTGAGAGAGGACGGGGAAGAAGAAAATGTATGACGAAGATGTCCAAGTTTACAAAGCCAACAAAATTAGGATTCAAAAAGATAAATGCAAGGGAAAAAAATTTGTAATTAGGAAAATAAAAATATAAAAACCCAGTAATTATGATACGATGACGTGGTCATGCCACATCAATTATCACCTAAAATGGGCTCAGGGTGGTCTCCCAAATTTTGGGCTACCTAGCATTACTCGTCCTATATATATAATGGCATCACGTACCCTTGCACATTCGTAGCTCTTATCTACCATACCGGTAAATGTTAATAGCCTTGCTGATAGATAGAGCTGCCCTCTTGAATCCAACAAAACCCTGAGGTTGCTTTTATTGCTATCTTCCTTGTATCTTTCCCCTTCTCGGTATATAAGCACTGTTCTGTACAAAGCATACAGAAAGCACATACCACTATACATTTCTCTACCATCACAAGCATGCGCTTAAGATTAAGCACACACCAACAGATCGAGAGATGGAGAAGACAACCGGAAAGGTCATCAGTTGCAGAGGTATGAGCTACGTCTCACTGTTTTGCATATATGTTTCATCAAATACTTTATGAACTTACTTGGTACAAACGGTGGTCGATCACGAAGCTGCTGTTGTTTGGGGTCCGGGGGAGCCTTTTGTGATGGAACAAGTTCGAGTCGACCCTCCGCAGAAAAAGGAGGTCCGAATCAAGATCCTCTACACCTCAATCTGCCACACTGATCTCAGTGCTTGGAAAGGAGAGGTATATATTGAGTATTGACACTAATATACTGTTCAATTCCATAAGTCAACTTGCCAGGGACCGGCATCATAACAAAGCTTATATGTTCTGAATATTAGCCCACACATTATGCATGAAGAACTTAACGTGAGCTCCAGATTAACAATCTAAGTATTCAACAACGAAAGCCGAACTGTGTTGGAAGATTCTTAACACTAGCTTTTATTTTCTTATGTTTTGTTGAAGAACGAAGCTCAGCGGGCCTTTCCTCGAATTCTAGGCCATGAAGCCGCGGGGTAACTAATCGTAGTAGCTAGTACTTGTTCTTGATAATTTACTGAAAGTTCTATATCGGTCTCAACACATCCGAAATTCACAGCCTTTAATTTTTCTTGATTGATGAGCAGAATTGTTGAGAGCGTTGGTGAAGGTGTAACAGACATGAAAGAAGGGGATCATGTGATTCCTATCTTCAACGGGGAGTGTGGTGACTGCAACAGCTGCAAGCATCAGAAGACTAATATCTGCAACAACTTTGGAGTAAACCCGATGAAGAAGGTGATGAACAGTGATGGTAAAACTAGGTTCTCCATAATAGCCAAGGATGGTAGTGATATAAAACCTATATACCATTTTCTCAACACATCAACCTTCAGCGAGTACACAGTTCTTGAGTCCGCCTGTGTTGTTAAGATCGACTCGGAAGCTCCTCTCAAGAAGATGACGTTGCTCAGCTGTGGCGTTTCAACTGGTATGTCTGCATCAAAATTAATGCTTCCATGTGTCAACTCTCATACCGTTCCGTTCAGTTATTAATAAGACATCCCCAAACAATGTCAGGCGTTATTGACAAATTCATACACTTGTTCTGCCCGTAACCATATGCTATGTTATGGGTTGTTTATGGTGCACAGATGCACCTAAAATCTTGAATTTACTTCACTGACTTCATACTTAAATGCCATATTGCATAGCATGCATGAATATATTATAAACTTTTATAATTTTGAGATATTATTTTTTTTATGATCTGATTTGGATCATTTTGGTGGTGATATTTGTCTTGTTGCAAAGAGCCATGCCAAGCACTATCCATAATGTATGGAAGGGCTGCTTGTTCAAAATGTTTATCTATATTATCTAATTAAAGAAAAGTTCAACGACAATTTGCATCTGACATCAGTGGTAATATACTGATCTTTCTCTTCAAATTGATGATTTACATATACAGATTCAATGATATATATAGACTAATTTAGACTATATATTAATCTCTCAACTAATCACTCCACTACCGATTGTTTCATCCACTATCTCTTCATTCACCTACTACCATCCACTCACACTCCCCCTCAAGTTGGCGCATACATATCAACCATGCCCAACTTGCCAAGTGAGTCATAAAAAGCTTTCTTAGGTACTCCTTTTGTGAGCATATCGGCAAGTTGTTCTTCTGTAGGAACAAAAAGAAAACTGATGATTTTCGCGTCTAGCTTCTCCTTTATAAAGTGACGATCAACCTCCACATGTTTTGTACGATCATGTTGTACAGGATTCTGTGAAATATCAATAGCTGCTTTGTTGTCACAGTACAGATGCATAACACATTTAGGTTTAATACCCAAATCTTGTAGCAAATTCATAATCCACAATAACTCGCACACTCCCTGAGCCATACCGATGTATTCTGCTTCAGCACTAGATCGAGCTACCACATTTTGTTTCTTACTCCTCCACGTAACAAGGTTACCTCCAACAAAGGTAAAATACCCTGATGTGGACCTCCGATCTGTAATATTTCCAGCCCAGTCTGCATCTGTGAAGCCATAAACATCAAAGATATTGTTGTGATTAGAAAACATTACTCCTCTCCCCGGAGCTGACTTCAAGTACCTCAAGATCCTTACAACAGCATCCATGTGGTCTTCATTGGGGTTATGCATGAACTAACTTACTACACTTACTGCATACGCAACATCTGGTCTGGTATGTGATAGATAAATCAGGCGCCCGACTAGCCTCTGATAACGAGGTTTGTCAGTAGGGACTTGATCTGGATACTCTGCTAACCGATGGTTCTGCTCAATAGGAGTATCAATGGGAGTGCAGTCCAACATACATGTCTCTGTTAGTAGATCAAGGATGTACTTCCTTTGACACAGATAGATACCATCACTACCCCGGGCAACTTCAATGCCTAAGAAGTACTTGAGTGTACCTAGGTCCTTCATCTCAAACTCTGTGGCAAGCTGTTTCTGTAATCTATCCACCTCAACAGTATCATTCTCAGTAACTACCATATCATCAACATATATAATTAGGGTTGTTACCTTCCTTTGTTGATGTTTGAGAAATAACGTGTGGTCTGAATTACTTTGTTTGTAGCCAATATTCCTCATGAATTATGAGAATCTTCCAAACCAAGCACGAGGTGACTGTTTAAGACCATACAAAGATTTTCTCAATCTGCATACGGAGTTACTTGGAGAAGCGGCCACATATCCAGGCGGAAGATCCATGTATACTTCCTCCGTTAGTTCTCCATGAAGGAATGCATTCTTAACATCAAATTGCCTAAGTGGCCAGTTCAAGTTAGAAGCGACAGAAAGCAATACCCGGATAGTGTTTATTTTTGCAACAGGGGAAAATGTCTCATCATAGTCTATGCCATATGTTTGGGTGAACCCCTTCGCTACTAAGCGTGCTTTATACCGGCTTACTGACCCATCTGGATTATGCTTCACTGTAAACACTCAACGACATCCTACTGTCTTCTTGCCATATGGTGGAGGTACAAGCTCCCAAGTATTGTTCTTTTGTAATGCTTCCATCTCTTCCTCCATTGCTTTCCTCCATTTTGGATCTCCCAATGCATCCTGCACTTTGTTAGGTACTGATACAGTAGATATTTGATTCACAAATGACTCATATGACTTAGATAATCTTTTGGTAGATATAAAATTCGCTACCGGATACTTGGTTGTAGTCTGAAGGGTAGGTTCATATCTTTTTGTTGGTTGACCCCGAGTAGACCTATTTGGCAAAACATATTGTCTACTATTATCTCTAATAGAATGACTAATCTCAGGTGAGTGATCTTCTGTACCAGGAGAGCATTGGTCAGGTGTAGAAACAGTAGTATGAGGGGCAGTTGTGTTTTCATCTGCTGGTTCCTGAATCTCTGGAGTGACTACACCGCCGGAATCTTCCGGTGGCGCTTGTGTAGCTGTTACATTGATAATCTCAACTAAACCTGTCACCATATCTATTGCCTTACTTGTCTCTCCCTCTCCAAGATACAGCTCTTCAAAATAGGAATTCTCCCCCTGAAGAGCAGTATCAGAATGGGCAAAATAACTCATGTCCTCGAAGAAAGTAACATCCATAGTGACATAATACTGCTTGGTAGGTGGATGATAGCACCGGTACCCTTTTTGATGGCCTTCATACCCAACAAACACACATTTAACTGCCCGGGCATCCAATTTAGACCGCTGATGTGGTGGAAGATGGACAAAAGCAACACAACCGAAAACACGGGCAGGAAGATTATGAAAAGAGGGTAATGAGACATGAGATGCAAGTACCTCATATGGAACTTTGCCTTGAAGGACACGAGAAGGGAGACGATTAATGAGGTAGGCAGAAGTGATGACAACATCACCCCAAAGATACTTAGGCATATGGGCACTAAAAAGAATACACCGAGCCATTTCAAGTAAGTGACGATTTTTCTTTTCAGAAACGCCATTCTGCTCAGGTGTGTAAGGACACGTTGTTTGATGAACAATTCCGTGTGAGTTAAAGAACTCCTGAAAGATATGATTCACTATTTTCCCCCATTATTAGAACGAAGAACTCTAATTGTGGCATTATATTGTGTTTGCACAGTGGTATAGAAGGCTTGAAAAGCCGGGAAAACCTCATTTTTAGTTTTAAGAAGAACAATCCACGAAAGACGGGTGCAATCATCAATAAATGACACATAGTACCGCATTCCTGACACAGTAGACTCTTTAGAAGGTCCCCAAACATCAGAATGAATTAATTCAAAAGGAAGAGTACTTTGATTAGATTTACTAGGGGAATAAGTAGACCGATGACTCTTGCCCAAAACACATGTTTCACAATGTAAAGAAGGCTCATCCACACTAAAAAACAAAGTAGGCATAGATTTCTTCATAATACTAAAAGATGGATGCCCTAAGCGACGGTGCCATAACCAAATTTCACTTAGCTTATCAGAAGTAGAGATTAGAGCGGTCCGAGATTGTGCCCCTGGTTTCTCCCCCGCATATATATGATCCAGATGAAACAACCGGCCCCTCAGATACCCCCGACCAATTAACTCTCCGGTGAGAAGATCCTGAAATATCACATACATAGGAAAAAATGTCACAGAACACTGAGCGTCAGTGTTTAATTGGGGAACAAATATCAAATGATGAGATAAAGCAGGGACATAGAGCACATTGTGAAGCTCTATAGTGGGAGTAATATGAACAGACCCTTTTCCTAAGACGGAGAATGCCTCACCATTAGCATTAGTAACATAGGGTACTGATGCAGGAGACAAAACGGTAAAATAAGATTTGTCATAAGTCATATGATCAGACGCACCAGAATCAATAATCCATGTATCAAAACCAACAAAGTGACAGATATTTAAAGTCATACCAATTTTACCACGACCAGCGATGGATGCGGTAGGGATGAACATTTTGTGACGAATCAGAAGTTATATAGCGAAAGCAATGGAGAAGAATATGTTGCTGGTGCACTTGCACTGACGGTGCGTATGCACTGACAGTAAGAAAAAAAAGGGCTGCTAATTATTGCTGGGCTGGGTCAGAGCATGCGGGCCGGGTCGGACCAAGCGGGCCGGGTCGGAGCAAGTGGACCGGGTCGGATCAAGTGGACCGGGTCGGATCAAGCGGGCCGGGTCGGGCCGTACTTGTTTCTGGGCTGGGCCGGGTCGTGTGTGGGCCGGGCCGGGTGAATGAAAGCGGGTCGGGTTGAGTGGCTGATTTAGGATTTAGGTCGGAGAGTTAATTGGGTATGAGGAGCGATTTGGGTATGAGGAGCGGAGAGGAGAGGGGCAATCTTGAGGAGCGGCGAGTGACGTCGGGAAGGGGGAGACAGCAGCGGCAACTGAGGAGCGGGCGAGCGACGTCGGGGCGGGGAGAGACAGCAGCAGCAGCGGCGGAGAGAGCACCGAAGAGAGGCTTGGCTCAGGTGAGCAACGACGGATTGTCGAGAGCACCGAGGAGAGGCAGCTCTTGGAAACTGAGAGAGCACGACCGGAGGAGCAGCGGTGACTGCGGGTTGATGAGGAGCAGCGGCGGAGCGACTTCGGAGGGACAGCGGGCGATTAGCTCCGGGAAAAGTCGACGGCGACGTCGAGCGGCGAGTCCGAGTGCGGAGCGGCCAAGCAGACGCAGCGGAGAGACGCCGGAGGTCGACCTGCCGGAAAAAAGGAAAAGGAAAGAACAGAGCAGGAGGCTCTGATACCAAGTGGTAATATACTAATCTTTCTCTTCAAATTGATGATTTACATATACAGATTCAATGGTATATATAGACTAATTTAGACTATATACTAATCTCTCAACTAATCACTCCACTACCGATTGTTTCCTCAACTATCTCTTCATTCACCTACTACCATCCACTCACAACATCGGTTATTGTCCCAAAATTAGAGGGGAAAAAATGCTCCTCCCTTCTCAGGTCACGGGAACATGAACATCAATATATAATATTAACGAACGAAGTTTATAAATTTTTTGCACTAGATACTTAGCGAACTTATGCAACTTACATTCTTGTATCAAACAGTCAGCTAATATATGAGATGTCGTCTCTATTAGATTTTAATAATTGCAAAGCATTTTCAAGCTTGTACATGTGAGAATTGAATCTTATTGTGATATGTAGGAGTTGGTGCTGCATGGAATGTTGCCAATGTTCAACCCGGCTCAACCGTCGCCGTTTTCGGTTTAGGCGCTGTCGGACTTGCTGTAAGTTCATTTTTACTCGTTGATTATTGGATATGATTTTCATGTACAAGCAAATACTAATGTTGTGACCGATAGATCATATATAACTTTGTTAAAGAGGAAATGTATAATATGCATTCCTTATATTTGGTGAAACTGAGTGCATGAGGTGCATGCCATTAAATTAATTAAATGACATATACGTTGTTAATTTAGAAGTTTTGAGTTAACATAATACGCCAGCAGGTGCTTATGTCATTCTTAACGATGAATATATAATTCATGATTAAAGATAGAATACGTTTATGTTCTCATTTCTTGGTGCAGACATCCTTGACATAAAAGTATATATATACAATTATGAGATCTAACACACTTACTCTATCATTATTTCCACTAAATTATCAAATGCACCAGTCTTAATCAACTGGGGTTTTCCTTTTATTATCCTGTCATTAAACTAAATGCAAGTTGCGAACTGGGAACAGGTTGCTCAAGGAGCACGAGTCAGGGGAGCATCTAAAATAATCGGGGTCGACATTAACCCTAATAAATTCACTAAAGGTATGTATTTGTTGTTGTTGTTGTTGTTGTTGTTGTTGTTGTTGTTTAACTTTGATAATCAAAGGTATATATTTGGATTTCATTATACTTGTTTGGTACTCATTTTTGATGTAAATGAAGGCCAAGCAATGGGAATCACCGATTTCATAAACCCTACCGACCCTGGGAAGCCTTTGCATGAGGTCAGTTCTGTTATAATTGATAATTAATATTTAATAATGAATACTAAACCTGCTACTCCAGATTACTTGGTCTTTCAACATTTTGTGTGAATTCTATTTATATAGATAATTATCTTCTTGTTCTTCCGGACTGCAAGATCATGTTTTTCTTGTAATATGTGATATATTAATTACAAGTTTAAAACCTCATGGCCCGACATCGTTGCAGAGAATCAGGGAAATAACAGAAGGAGGTGTGGACTATAGCTTTGAGTGTATCGGAAACTCCGACGTTCTCCGGGAAGCCTTTCTTTCCACTCGCGAGGTACATCCCTATCGTTCACAGTTGCATCAGTTTTGCCTTAGATATTGTACATCCCTATCCTTGCACTGTGTTTAAATTATTAGTGTTGTAGGGATGGGGCTTTACTGTGATATTGGGAATTCATGCAACCCCAAAAATGCTTCCTCTCCATCCAATGGATCTGTTCCTTGGTCGAGGAATTGTTGGATCTGTGTTTGGAGGCTTCAAAGGGAAAAGCCAACTCCCCAGTTTTGCTAAAGAATGTATGAGAGGGGTTAGTATATAACATTCTACTATGTCTCTCGGTTTAATACAGTACATTTGTTCATTTCCAGCTCTGAACACATTTTTGATCTCATCAGGTGGTCCATTTAGACGAGTTCATAACACATGAGCTTCCATTCGAAAAGATAAACGATGCATTTCAGTTGCTTGTTGAAGGCCAGCCACTGAGATGCGTTCTGCATCTGTGAGTATCTGTTTCACTTTCAGGGTCCCTGATTGCATTGCATGCAGTAGTTTCGGAACGAAAGCCTTGAATGGGTAAATTAAATCAAAAGGTTTTTCCCTTTGTGAAGATTATTCGTTTGAATTAACTCATTGTGATGTATTTTATGTTTTACGAGTGACAATGATGTATTATATTAATGGTTGTATAGTGAGCGGCTTCAAGCATTACTATTCAATCACGGTTATTCTATATCTTCAAGAAATTTATTTACTTGTTTATTGGGATTAACTTTGGGGGTAAAAGGGGGATCAGAAGAATGACAATAAGAACCTCATATCAGAACCAGGGTATGAGGCTGACAACAGAAGCATAGTGCTGAGTGCAGACCATACCTCTCTGCTTGTAACTTGAATTCCAGCCTGATGCTGACGACTAACCCTGCTGTATTTCCTTATTGGCCCTCTTAACATTCTTACTGAGATAGGACAAAATGGGGGCAGAACCTTTCAAGTTTAAACACGTCTAACAATAATGTGCAGCCCAAGGAGATGAATAGTAAAAATGAACAAGCTTAAGAAACCACTGATTAACGAAAGAACCATTAAATTAACTTACAAAAGTACTGTTAAATGGTCTTCATATGTCAGGAGCTACTTTGAAGAGTATAGTCTTTGGAAAAGACCACAACCCAAAATGGACATATTACATGAAATTAAGTGAAGCCTCAAGTTTTTGTCCAACTCTATATTTAAGAGGACAACATAAAACACCTCTAAAGAGAACAAAAGATCCAAAGCTATATCAAGCCGAGGACAGGTATAAGATAAACCAGGAACAACCAGAGGCACGGAGAACATCTTTACATAGTTGTGTGTATTTAAATATATTTAAACCGGAACTGTAGATCAGTCATGAATGCCAAAGATGAATCAATGTATGGGAAGGCGTGGAGCGCGCGGACGAACAGGTGTCTTGGATGGACTTACCCTGTTTATACAAGACACCAGAGATTAGTGAACCAAAATCAATCTAGAACTTCCATACTTTACTTCTAGTTCCATTGGGTGGATAGAAAGATAAACCAGCATGGACATCTAACCTGATTGGCAATGATCCCAAAACCACACCGCTACAATTGAGAGCAGCAATTGCACTTTCAGCCTGCAGGATGAAGCACATTACCATTATATTCAAATTGCAGCAACCAGCGCTATTTCTTATTAAGTAGATCAGTTATAATCAAACAACAACCCAATTACTAAACATAGATTGGTAGGCATTCCAGTGAAACATTTATGGCTTGTATACAAGATCCATGCCTACTTCTACAGTATATCGGGATGCGCCAAAAATATGTGTTTCCCGACTCTTCCATTGAAACTTCAGTTTACCATATTACAACTTTCCCATGGGTACATGGGTCAAATATTTCAACACATGCCTTCCATGTGGTAATCAAACCATCTGATAGAGAAATACTGCTTAAAGGCAGCAAAATTCTTCCCTTCCCCATGCCTACTGCCCCAAAAGAAACCCGAATTAGGAACAAAAGATTATTAGATTTCACTTCACCCAACAGATATTCTGTCATGGGGACGAACCAGTAATCAGACTTCCCTTGTTCCAGATGACCAATAATTTCCATCATATGAGGGCTTCTAATATTGACGGGGCCTAAGTGTTCGCATAAATACCAAGGGATCCACTGTTGGAACTAGGCTGGAAACTCTAACACTTACAAAATAAGGATATTCCATAACACAGGCCTCTTGACACTGGCTAATTACTACTACCATAATAATAGTATTTTCCATGATGCACAAGACATACTATCTAAAAAGAATGAGCCTTACATGACCTTAAAAGACTTGCCTTTAAAAGAAGATATCATCTGAGGTGTAGGGTATAACTATGATTTCTGTATACAACACATCCATGGACAGGGGAGGCATGGAAAACAAAGTGATACAATGCTTTCACTGCTGTACCAACTATAGCAAAACAACAGAAGAAGAATTGGAGAAAAAAAGTTGAAAACACTGAGTAGATAATCTTCTTGAGGTAAATAAAAATGGATCCTGACTAATTCATGGCAATTGAGAGCTATGAATTTTCAAGCACAATTCAACTGTTGGATACTCCTATGTTCGGAAATGGAGAAACAGCTATCAATCATATCAAGTATTGGGTGCTGTCTAAGGACATATTGCAGTAAAGCTAATTGATCTCTATTTGTTCCCAATGTACCCAAAAACTTAAACTATTAAGATGTTGGCCAAATTGTTCGTATAGTGTCTAAAGCTCCCCAATACATGCTGGCTTTTCTCCACCAAACTAAACTACCTGAAGTGTTTAAGTTCACCTACATTTGAAGGCTGCAGGTGCAGGCATTAGAATCTAGAATATTTTTCTCTGATTCCTTATTATAACTAGTTGATTCGTAAGAGTCGCTACAAGCCAAGCTGTTAAGCGATAGGACAACCATTACCTCACAGTTTATCAACCAATCACCTTTCATCTACAAGACTAGAGAGGCTGCCCATCTAAGTATCATAGATATCTGTTGCAGTATGGATAAATGAACCTCAAACTGAATATAGGCAGGCTTAAAATAGAGTTTCAAAGCAACCCTGCTCCCTCTATCAGTCCCAACACATTTCCTGAATTCCTTCATATAATCCACAATGTCTACCTATTACATAATAGCTTCAAAATTAACACAAAAATCCCATCACTGAAACATAATAGGCACACTTGTCAAGGGAAATACAAGAATGTCCTAAACATCAGTTTTTGCTTCATGTATTACTATAATCACATAATAGCTAGCATGAACTAGTTTGAAGAAAATATTGAAAATTAATTATAAGAAATAAAAAGAAATGCAGCAAATACAAATGCAAGATAAGAGGAAAAGATATATACCATCACAAACTCAACAAATGCAATACGGGTGGAGTGGTGATAGTCTCCCAGCAGCCTCAGACGATAAACCTGCAGCAAATGAGGATATCTCATTAATTGAGCCCAATATAGTAGCAGTAGCACTGTCACAAACCAAAAAAATAAAGGAAAAACACAACACTTCAAATTTCTCGTGAAATCACAAACCTCTCCACAAACTGATTCAAAAAAGAGCTTAACATCAGCTTGAGAAACCTGCACAAATAAAGCCGAATAACAGTTACTTAAGAATTCTAAAAACCTAAGGGCCAAAAAATGACAAATCGTTCTAATAGTACCTTTTTGTCAATGTTTGTACAGTATATAGTTCTTGCACACATCTCACGTTCATCTTCAGTCTAAACCAAAGTACAAAAAATACCCACGTTATTACGAAAGAAGCTATTGATTTTGAGGATACTTTCAAGTTCAGAGATCTGCAACTGTCTTAGAAAAAAGAGGACCACTTACCCGAGGCAAGAATGTTGGGTTAACAGGTGCGATAGCTGTCTTAGAAGGCAACACCCTTACTGGATAGAATCCAAGCATGGTCCCAGCAAGACTCAAAGCAGCTCTTGCACCTTCTGCTTACATAAGAACCATGAACCAAATCAATAACACAGTGCAATAGCAGATCCAACTACAGTTCCATATAATCTCAGCATATGGCCAACCCACACTACCTTCATCAGTGAACTCGATAAAGGCAAAACGGAGTACAGAATTCGGGTCACCACAAATTCGGCAGTCAACAACCTTCATTCACACAAAACACCACTTGCTTAAAACCATAAAACATGATCAGAAAATGAAAAAACCTCTCCGATAGAAAACCACATTACCTGCCCACAAGTAACAAACAGCGCTGCGAGCTGCTCCTCAGTGACCTGTGTTCCCCAAAACCCACCACATCAGTTCATATAAAAATCGTAATCAGTGATATCAAAAACTATAAAGAAAGTGACTTTTATACCTGTTGATCAATGTCAGAGACATACACAGTCCTCCGAATTCTATCTTCTCGCTGCGCTAGACTTGTCCTGCTGTTCATTCTCCTCTTTCCCTGATTATTTCTCTGATCAAACAACACCAGTGCCATCAAAATTTACTATAAAGAACTACAAGCACATAAAAATTCGGTCTTTTTTTCCCGCACTTGTGTGCACAAACACATAAAAATCTGATCTTTTCCGCAATTCACACAAGCAATGAAAACAGAAATGAAGAGTGAATGATGGACATACCCGCCGGCCGGGATAACCAACACCACCGTTAACTTGTCCGACTCGGTTGCCATTCTGCATCATCAGCGCCGTGAAGTCAACAAACCCGCCGTTGATTCCGTGGTGGTTGTTGCTAGCATGTGAGGGCGGCACAAACTCCTCCGCCATGGGGTTGAGCTTAGAGAAGAGCTCCCTCAGCTCCCTCATGTCCCGATTGAAGCTCTCCCCGGCCACGTCGTGGTGATCCCCGCCGCCGTTCATCTCGCCGTTGGATCGCTGATCGTAGCTCAGCTGACCGTTGCCGTTGCTTTTACCGTTACCGTTAGCCATGGCGTACTGCTGCTGCTGCTGCTGCAGCGCCGCCTCAATCTGCTGGCGTACTTGCTTGGCGGATGCCGACTGATCCTGATCGTCGGATGACGTCACGGCACCGGCAGCAGGCGGCGGTGGCTGGTGGTGGTGGTGGTGGTGCTCCGCCGCGGCGTTGGCGGAGGCGGACCCCACGGTCTTGGCAGCAGCATTCTCGAGATTCTCAACCACTGCCATAATTCCGGCTCTCTCTTTCCCCTTTGAGACTTTGAGAAATAAAAAATATACAGAATAAAAACTAAGAAAAATAAAAATTAAAGATGAAAGCTTTGATCGGCGATCGACTCGGCGATCGACAGCGGGACAGGGCCTAAGAACAATCGCAGCCTCGAGATCACTACGGAGAAAACGAAATGGGGAAAAAATATATATACCTGGAAAATAAAATGAAAAAAAGGCGAAGAAATTCAAGTTTCTCTCGTCTATCTATCTCAGTGTTTAGGGGTTTTTGTTTCTATCTGGTTTTATTTCTGTTGAGGGAGTGCTAGAGAGAGCTCAAGCTTCACATGACATGTCGATGAGAGATAGAGTAAGAAGAAGGGGTTTGGGGCTCAGAATCTCATTCAGTCGTGATGTACATGGGGGAATAAGAGATGGTGGCTTTCATGGTGATGACGATCATAGGCGTAGGTCGTATGGGAACACGTGGCGCGATGGAAATGGTGGATGAGGAGGAAGGGCAGGCGAAGATTGATTGCGTTGAGTTGAATAATCAATCTTTTTGACCTTTACCACATGGTAACTCTATCCCCCTCTCTCTCTCTCTCTCTCTCTCTCTCTCTCCCTCTCTCTCTCTCTCTCTCTGCGTCACTGCTTGGATTTTACCGGAAAGCAGGAGACGACTAGAACAGAGTAAACAGTGCTGCTGCTACGACTGGTCGAGGGGTCTTTCCGTCATTTTCTATTTTCACATGAATTATGTTACCTTATAGAAATGTATTTAACTACCTCGTAAGAATATGCTCCCTTTGGAAATGAATATAGGAATATTTGTTGGAAATTTGTTTTTGGTTTGCTATTGCGGTCTGCGGACTGGACGGGTGGTCATGGTCATTATTGTGACATGACTAATGGGGATTAGTATCAAAGGAAAGTATAGTTGTTATGGTGAAGTAAATGATGGTTATGAAAACCCTGATATGAAAAATATGTTATATTTATCAATTTTATTCTTATTATTGAATAAAATTTTGATGCTTGACCAATTGATGGTAACTTAATAACAGATATTGAAATGGTGGTGCTGGTAGGTGAGAGTTTTGTCATACTATGATATGACATTAATGCATTTCCATGTTGTTGGAGATTAGATGTAAACATGGGACCTTTGGCTCTGAATTTTGGTTGTTAGCTCAATTGGCCGTGTTTGGCAGACCGGACTAGACTGGATTAGTATCCAACACTGACTTGGATTAGATTGGAAACATATTGGATTTAGAAAGTTCCTATTTTACTGGGTGTATAGAGAACCAAATATGAAGTCCAACTTCATTTCATTATTTCTATAATTAAAAACAAAACTCGTCCTCGGTGACGGCGTCGATCTCAATGGAACTGGAGGAGGCGTAGTTGGAAGGGGGAGAGGAGTCCAGAGGACGGCATAGGAAGAGATATTGTTGGCTGAGACTAGAACAAATGGAATTAGTTCGGTGACGGAGGATTTGACCGTGAAGGCATAAAAGGTGGTGGTAGTAAGATGGATACAATGGTTGGGAGTGGATAAGTGGAAGTGGGGGCTCGGGATTGGGGAAGGTTAAGGGGTTGGGGTTACTGAGAGACAAGGTTGTGGTTCTAGCCTTTTTTTTTTTTTTGAATAATGAAGAAAGGCAAATCCCAAACTGAGCCAAAAAAAAAACTTGTACTCACTTGAAAAACTGGTTATGGCCTTCTTCTGAGTTGTAGTTTAGTTTGTGGGGACTAGCTACTTTGACTATTTATTTATGGTTGAGTCTTAATCTTGAGTGGACAACTTAAATCCTACCATTTTAGCAGGATTTCAAATGAAGGTATGACAAGATAAAACTTTTCCGACAACAAGGTACCTCAACCTCCAAAAAGACTGATTAGCCGGATTGAATTTATATTTGTCTATCCAGTCCCTATATCATGGCAAACAAACATGGCCAATAGGTATTGTCTTGTATAATATCATAATATGAGATACTCGACTAGCATGAGCATGATATCGCACAATTCAAACCTTTTATTAAAGCTTGTTACGCTAGCTACAAATTAAGCACAAATCTTTTACTCAATATTTCACTGAATTCTTATCATTTCAATGCGCAACCGTGTCTTCATTTTTAACGAAAGAGTAGCAATGTTTTCGCAACTTGAACAGAATGTGCACTTAACTGAACAAAATTATACAGTCCATAATGCAAAGAACTGCTTTTATTTGTCTATTTATTGTCTTAATTTAAATTTTGAGTTGAATGAAAATTTGATCTTCCAGAAAGGACCTCCTTGGTAAACTGTGGCCAATTGTCACTAAACGTTAAACTCAATTGGGTTGGACCTTGATTAATGGATAGATCGAAACTCAAAGCCCAATGAGCCTCAATTTAAGACCAAATTAGTCAACTAATTCCCTTTTGCTATTCCCTAGGCAACACCCAACCGACGTCGTTTTCAGTTCCCTCCAAAGTCTGAACGCGCTCCGGCTTGTCTTTTCACGCATCGCGATATTATCTTCGAGCCGAGCCGAACCGAACCGAACCTGCGCCGTAAGTTAAAGAAAACTTAACGGACGCCAAAACCAAAACAAAATGTGATCCCCCCCACTGCTTCTATCTCTTTCAGTTCCGCTGAATCCCCAAACTTCCCCAGCGCTCCGACCCCAAATTCTCCTCTTAAAAATCCCAAACTCTTCCTCTAAACGGCGCCGCTTGCCACCAAACGCCGGGCACCTCCAAGAGTCGATCTCCGCCACCGCTACAGAAGAGGTCAGAGGTTTCCGGATTCTCCAGGTACTTCAAATTCTAAATGGTTGGGAAGTCAATTCCGGTTTATTTAAGGTAGTTAGGGTTATGCTAGAAGTTTCGAAAACAATGCGTGTTAATTATAGTTATGTGAATTCGGGTTTTTAGAATTAGGATTAGGAACTTAGGGTGGGGCATTAGGGTTTCGTAGAGTTGTGGGGGAGATAAGATTAGAGAGATGAAAGGCCGATCGCACCGGCTGCAGAGTTCGGACCCGCCGGACGACTGGGTGGATGAGTCGTGGACGGTGGATTGTTTGTGTGGTGTGACTTTCGACGATGGGGAAGAGATGGTGAATTGCGACGAGTGTGGTGTTTGGGTACACACTCGGTGTTCTAGGTATGTGAAGGGAGATGATAATTTTGTTTGTGATAAATGTAAGAGCAGGAATAGTAGGAATGATAGTGAGGAAACCGAGGTTGCACAGTTGTTGGTTGAGCTGCCTACCAAGCCTGTCAGGATGGAGAGCTCGTTTCCACCGCCGCCGAGTATGCCAACTCGGAGGCCGCTTAGGCTTTGGACTGATATACCGATGGAGGAGAGGGTGCATGTGCAGGGGATTCCAGGGGGTGATTCTGCTATATTCGGTGGGTTGTCATCGGTTTTTACTCCAGAGCTGTGGAAGTCTACGGGATATGTGCCTAAGAAGTTCAATTTTCAGTACAGGGAGTTCCCTTGTTGGGATAAGGAGGAGGCTGATAATAAGTTTGATGAAGACAGTGAGAATGCCGTGGATAAAGGGGCTGGTGTTTTGTTCTCTTTGTTGAATGAGAGGGTCTTGGCAAACCCAGTGGCTGCTATGGTTGGAATGAGGAGCCGAGAAGGTGGGTATGACAGGAGGGTGTCTTTGAAAGAGACAAAAAGGTGGGATAAGGAGGTTCATGATCTTAAAAGTGCTCAGAGTGGTGTGAAGAAGGAGAGGAGTTTACTTCGGCCCATGGTATTACATACAGGAAAGCGTAAGAAAGACGATCTGGGGACATCCAAAGATCGGAATGCCAAGAAGAGGGCTAGAGCTGCAGAGAGAGAGGCTGATGCAAGGAAGATGGGGGCTCAATCTTCTAGATCAGGTGAGTTGTTGTACTTTGGAATTTTGGAATCTTTAACTGGTTGCTGTGTTAATTTTCCTTCCATGAGAGAAAAATTATATATATATATATATATATATATATATATATATATATATACAACGGTGATCAGGTGCGGACGTCCGTACCTTACGTAATATTCCGGCGACGGCGAGCCGCAACAGCGTGGCGGACCACGACAGCTGCACTCCCGGGAGGTTCCCCACCTCCCGTCGGTCTTGTATGTGCCGGCCGGAGCTCCATCGGCGACCCACGACGGCCGGAATAGCAAAATCGCCGGAATCTGCCCAGGAACTTGATTTTTGCAGATTCTGGCCACCGTGGATCGCCGATGGAGCTCCGTCCAGCACAGACGAGATCGCCGGGAGGTGGGTAGTGCGGCTGTGCCGCGCCGTTGCGGCTCGCCGTCGTTGGAATCGGCGAATCCGCACAGTACGGATGTCCGTACCTGAAAAGCCTTGTAGTGAGTCAGATCTTGCACAAGTAGTGGGTCAAATCTTGCACAAGTAGACATGCTTCTGTTGACTCCAGTTTTTTGTGTTTAATTTTATTACTAGTGTTTACACCCTCAAGTGATGCAAAACAATTGGAATCTTCTGAGGACAGAGGTCTGAAGATTTCTACGGCTGATGTTCAGAGTATGAAGTGCAAGAAGTCAAGCAACTCTGTGGTTAGAGAACCTGTGACAGATGTTTCTCTTGTGACAGACAATACTGTTGAAAAGCACTCTTCAGAAGCCATACTTTCTGGTGGGTCTAAAACAATTGATGATGGACTGAAGGAAGACAAAGTAGAACACCAAATTTCTGCAGTGCCCGGGCACATGACTGTCACCAAAATGGATGATGCTGCCGTTGCATCATTGTTAGAACTAAATGATGTTAGGACTGATTGTCTACAAGAACTGGTATGCTTTATCACTTTCAGCTGAGTTTGTACATTATGATTTTCTAAATTCAATACTCACCTTCGCAGTGCTACAATTTTTATTATTGCCTTATTCATATTTATTTGCAAGAAGGTTTAATTCATATATATTAACTTTGTGAGGTTAAGTAACTTTGTTTTGATAGATTGCTCATGTATCATTTTGTCCTTAAATTTAAAGGTCCTGGTTTCTTAAGTTTGAATGTAGAGCACATTGTATGCATTTTTCAAAATTAATATTAATAGTTGGATGGTTATAACAGCACGCACCATGTAATGGCAATAATGCACATACTACTTAGATTGGCTCTAGAAAGTAATATAGGCACACACAACCCTCATTTCAATTCTTTATGCAAGCTTAAATTTTGTGTTTCAGAATTACTGGGCTGGGTAGTGGGGCAGTACCTAATGCTAGTTTTTTGGCATTCATGGATGTTGTGATTTTTGTTGGGCTAAGTTTATTTAAAAGTGTTTCCTTGATAGCTTCTTCTTTCTTCCTTTTTTATGGGGTTTATATGTTTTTAGATAAACGAATATAATTATTATGACATTTCCTGTATTTAAAATAGGGAGATAGCACTGAAGATGATAATTTGAATGTGAAACCACCCATCGAAAATGTTAGTACACCACCGGAGGTTGAAGATCAGAATGACTCTCCTACTGGTGACAGGCCCATACAACGTTCTCCCAATGGGAAAACTGAAGACCATGAGGACAATTCTCAAAGCTTGTTGAATGCACAGTCTTCTCTACATGGTGATGCAAAAGACCTTGACAAATCTTCAGATCAAGTGTCTGAAAGTCCGAAACTTAATGCTGCAGCAGTAAGCATCGCTCGGCCCAGTGACCTTAAGGTCCAAAGTGCTGACAAAAATTCTGAAGTTGTTAGTAATTCTCATACAGACAGGGGTGATGACAGATCTGGCGATTGTCAGCCCAAACAGGAATTGGAAGGTTTGGCAGATTCAAATACTTTGCAAAAAAATTCATCAGATGTCAAACATGGTTCAAAAATTTCAGAAGATCTTTCAAAACCAGGTGGGATAAGTAACTCTGCAGCAGCGCCTGGTCAGCTTAAAACAGCTTTAAGTGCTGGGAAGTCTTTAACTGTTCCATCCACCAGCTTGACCCCTAAATCATCCACTCCTCAGAACTTAAAATCTGGAGATGTACAGAATTCTAATCCATTTACTAAGCAACGATTAGTGGCTGAAAGTAAAGTTAGCATTAAGAAAGATCGTCCTGAAGCTGCAGATGTGGTTCACGATAAGGACAATATACCAAGGAAATCAGGAAAAGAGCAGTTAAGATCCCCTACAAGTTCTGCTCTGAAAACCTCACACTTTAGCAGAAATTCACATGATACTGTATCCAAGCGGACCACATCACAATCAAAAGATTCATTGCCTCACTCATCTTCCAAGATATTGTCAGAAGGAGAGACTGCAGTTCCTTTAGGTTCTAGTGAGAAGATACATGCGCAGAACAAAAGTTCAGCTTCAAGTGCATTGCAGAGAGGTGAAAAGTTGAACCAGACAACTTCTTCCAAGACTAGCCAGAGTCATGGACCTCCTGCTTGTCCACCTGCACCATCTAGTGCTCAGGCAAAACTAAGTGATGAGGAAGTAAGCAAGTTTCATTTTGTTTTGATATGTATTGTTTCTGGTAGGATGTTATCTCAGTAAGTTTTTGGAATTTTTTTGCAGCTTGCTTTACTTTTACATCAAGAACTCAACAGTTCTCCAAGAGTACCTCGTGTACCACGTGCACGTCAGGCTTCTAGCTTACCTCAGCTGGCTTCTCCAACTGCAACAAGCATGTTAATGAAGCGTACATCTTCTTCTAGCGGAAAGGATCACAACTCGGTAATATGTTAATTCTTTTACTTTCCAAACTAGGCTACTTCTTATGACTAGTAATTTTAGGTTGTGGACCTGCTAACAAATGTGACCAATACACTACAGGGTTCTAGAAGAAAAGTGAGGGATGCGTATAAAGATGGGGTTCGAAGTTCCCGTGAACTGGATGATGAAACTAAGAGGATGGACAGAGTCCGATCTTCTCCGGATCGTAGAAGACAAGACGCAGCAAGTACAGTGGATGCTGCTACTAAGAGGGAGGAAAATACATCTTCAACTACCTCACATTCGTACAAGAAGTCCATCCCTTCTACTTCCATTCAGACTGCAAACAGTGGCCCATCTTCATCCGCTGAGGCTAATGAACGCAATGTGCCATCTGTACGCAGTTCACCGAGGAATGTGTCTGACGATGATTCGGGGGCAGTTGGTCCTGTTCATCATACTTTACCAGGTACAGGCAATGTCTTTGTAAGGTTTCCTTATTTTACATAGTTTTTTCTGTTCATTGTAGCTTATCCTCCTTTTCCCCATGCAGGCTTGATAAATGAGATTATGAGTAAAGGCAGACGAATGACGTATGAGGAGCTCTGCAATGCTGTGATGCCGGTATGGTTGCCTTTATAAAAAAATTCCATGCTTTTGCTGCAATTTTTTGTTTCTTAACATTATGGGTGCCTGGGTGGTGGGGCAAATTAAACTTGTCATGTTTTCATTTGTTTTTTTGTTTCTATGTTCAGCACTGGCGTAACCTTAGAAAGCACAATGGAGAGCGTTATGCGTATACAAGTCCTTCGCAGGCTGTTCTTGATTGCCTTCGGAATCGACATGAATGGGCTCGATTAGTTGATCGTGGTCCGAAGGTATTCTCCCGATACCATATTATGGTTTGTTAATATTCGCTGCATGCATCTGTGTTTCATCAAACAGTGTCAAATATACTTTAATGCATCCTTCCAGTACTAATACAAAACTGGAATGGGGACTTGAGCACTTGTTAATTGTGATGCAAATGAAATGTGGCGAGGGGACTTCATATATTGGAGAAGCTGAATTAGTATCCTTGGTACTTTAAACTGTCTCTTAGATTGTTGCACATTGAACTGTTTTTATTACTGCTGAACAGGGATCCTCTTCAAACAGGAACTTGTAAAATTATGCATGTTCACATGTTTTGTACATAGGGCTTGAGGTTCTTAATTTATATGATGCTTCCATGATGTAATTCTAATTTCAAAATCATCCTGTGGCAGACAAACCCTAGGAAAAAGCGAAAACCTGATGCTGACGATTCCGAGGATAATGAATATGGCAGGGTCAGCAATCCCAAGGAGTCGGAAGGTAAAAGCATCGATACCCAGCGAGAGGACTTTCCAAAGGGCAAGAGAAAAGCTCGAAAACGCAGAAGACTGGCTCTTCAAGGTCGAGGAATAAAGGATGCCAGGGAGAAACGGAAGGGAGATTTGCTCACTGACGAGGATGTAGGGCCCTCATTTTCTAATTCCACAGAGGAAACTGTGTCAGAGGATGATATTCAGGGAGGTGGAGCAGGTACAGTCGGAAGTGAGGCCTCTTCTAGTTCAGAGGAGGTGGGGACAAGTTGATTGTCCATCGTCTGGTCTAACGTTGAGGGTTCTGGAAGAGCAACGGCTCTCTCTCACGGCTTGGAAGGTCGAATGAGTCGAGAGTCATACTAGTGTGTACATATTAATGTATATTTATGGGTCAGAAATCCTTGTTTGCGTAGGCAGAAATTCAATTTGATGTAAAACATTAGGCAGAGGCTGCACTTGAGCACTACAAAACTTTGTAGACTTCATCTTAATTTGCGAGGTAGAGTCTAACTTTTAGATTTTGTTCCTGGTACTTGTATAATTTATGATCGATTACTGGTCCTTCCTTCACCGCATGTGAACTAAAAACCTTCAACGTGTTTGAACTAGATTCTGAAAAATGACGATCACATTTACAAATGCACTACCAGTAATCCTGCTCGATCACATTTGCAAACTTGTAACCTACAACCATTCACTGACCACAATTCAGATGCTATGACTAGTTTTCTCGAGTTGATCTCGGAAGTGTGGCGGGACATCTTTCTTACCTATACATTTACATGGACCGTGACTGAGTAATCTTCTCCGCAATCAAACTCATAAAGACCTAATACTTACAAAGAAGAGACGACACTCAAAAACGCTATGATTAGTCTTCTTCTGAGTCAAAACTCATAAAGTCCCAAACTCGCATTCACACCAAGAGAGACGACACTCAAATGCTATATAGTCTTCTCATGAGTCGAACTCATAAGTTTCGACAAAATTATCATAGATTTAACTGCGACTTTTAATGGTGACTTGGTGAGTTTACAAGTATTTTAATTTTCACTCCAAACTTTCTCTTCAGTTTGGTGATTGGACTTGAGGCATCTATCTATGAAGTGAAGGAAATAGAGAAGAAGGGATATATGTTCCTTTACAAGGAAGAAAAGAAGACTCCATTGAGACAAGGCCGGGTTGGGCCTTTGTTCTTCTTCACCCGCTGAATGTGTGGGACGCTATAAAACCCGGGGTGATTCAGACTATTGTAGTTAAAATTTAAAAAAAAAATAATAATAATAATAATAATAAAGAGAAAGAAGAAGGTCCAGATCGTTGAAAACGACGGTGAGAGATTTCTCTGGCCTTTCTTCATCGTCTCCCTAACCATCATCATTACTTAACCTACCGGCCATCTCCAACCATCTAGGGTTTGCATTTCTCTCTTCTCTGCTCCGCGATCTCTCTCTCTCTCTCTCTCCTTCCAGGTTCGTCCCCTATGTCAATTTTCGCTCTACTTCTCTATTTTGCTTGATTAGGTTTGGTGTTGAATTCGTTAGGATTTTGAATTTCAGATCGTCGATTTGTTGAATTTGTGGAATTAATGTGTTGTCCTTTAGGTTTTTCTGAATCGTCGTCCGAAATCATGACGATTCCGGATTCAGGCTTCATGACGGAGAACGAGCCGAACTGCCTACCGCATACACCGGAGGAGGAGAAGAAGATCATTGACGAATTGACTCGGCAATCCGAAGCCAATGTCAAAGAAGGCAGCTTGTTCTATGTAATTTCCAAAAGGTTTAGCTCTCTGCTCTAATTTTGATCACTGAATTAGGTTAATACTATCCTCTAATTGATGCTTTTTTTTTTACCTTGGAAATCGTGTTGGAAGCTTCATTCCTTGCTTCTTCTTTTTTATATGGGAATTCATCTTCTAGAATGCTCTAAGTACTTTAGAAGTGGATTAGATGCATTTGGTGTAGTATGATTCCGTTGCGGAAACACAAGTATCTGTACTTTTCTTGTTAAGACGGTAATCTATGTGCATTCTGATTTTAGTGTACGCCAGATAACTGTGATCGTTAAGTGAAGATGGCCTTCTTTATTGTTCTACTGCATTGTTGGCACCTATTCCTTTTGCGTGTTTGATAAGTAGGTTTTTCTGCAAATTGGTCAGGTGGTATTCAAGCTGGAGGAGGTATGTTGAACAAGGCTCTGGAGAGAATGATGAGTGGGATTCTGAATCCCAACATAAGGATCTGCTCCCTTCGAAAATTGTCAATAGACCCGGACCAATTGATAATTCTGATATAGTTGAAAAAGAATGCGAGGGAAGGGATCTACAGCTTCGTAGAATGCTGCTGGAAGAGGATGATTATGTCTTAGTTTCTCAAGAAGTTTGGGAAATGCTTCTCAATTGGTAAGCAATCAGCAATACACTATTTCTTTTATGATCACACAATAAAAGATAGGTGCAAGTTTGAGTTCTTTTCACCATCACTTTCTCATAGTTGATGTCTCTACAGGTATAAAGGAGGTCCATCATTACCAAGAAAGATGATTACTCAGGGAGACCTTGTTAAGAACTTGATGGTGGAGGTTTACCCACTGTGTCTGAAGATTATCGATTCTCGAGATGACAGCCAGGCAGTTATTTGGTTAAGCAAAAAGGTAAAACAGTCTGCCTTTTGTAATTTTTTCCTTCTGTAAATTTATTTTCATTAAAACATTTAAGAGATATTTCCAAATATCAAAATTGCTTGGTTTCTTTGTTTGGGCCCAAGTATCTTTCATTTAAGTGTCCGCTGTTTCTATATTTCTCAGCTGATATATTTAGAAACATCAGGTTCAAGTAAGTAGTTAAGATGCTGTCTTTGCTTTTATTGTTCTCAATTTGGTGTCTGGTTTCTTGGAAATCCATTTCACCCCACTCAAGATGTTTATGACATATACTGAACTCATTAAAATATTTTCGGGGTTTTCCATCCTCAAAAATGTGTAAGGTTGTGGTTGTCAGATAATGAAAGCACCCTTGATTGATTTTGACCATATGTAGATACTGTATTCTGACAATATGAATCTGTTTCAGGCTTCTGTTCAGGAGCTTTACGAGAAGGTGCGCACAATCAGAGGAATTGAGCAGCATAAGGTATATCACTTCTGTCTATCTTGTGTTTCATAATTGTTTTTTCTTCTGATTTTAGTATTTGAGAAGTTAAAGTGAACTTAGACCTCTCTCTCTCTCTCTCTCTCTCTCTCTCTCTCACATCTTCAATCACAGGTCTGTCTCTGGGATTACTTCAACAAGCGGAAGGAGTCATTACCGAATGCTTTGGGGCAAACATTGGAGCAGCTGAACTTACAGATGGATCAAGAAGTGAGTTCTTTGATTTACACCATAAACCCTTTTCACCTACCTGTTGAGCAGTAGATTCATGGCCGCCCACTCTTAGATGTGATCTCTTGGTTATTTATTATTAACCCGTGATATTAAATCTAAGGGCTGGTGACCATGATTTTTTGGTGACATGATTAAACAACTTGCAATTAATACTTTATCATCTGCTAGGTAAAGAGTAGCAAAGAAATTGAAACTTTTCATAGAATTTATATATCATAGATATTGAGACTCATAATATTTTAAAGAATTCAGTTGGATATTCGTTTGTATCTCTAATGGGAGTGTGGAGTTGAAAAACTTTCACTTTTTATATCTTAAAATTGGGGAGATATCTGCTTTATGTGTAGTAATTCCATTAATCAATCTTTTCTATGCAGGTTCTTCTTGAGGTACAAGCTGATGGAAACTATGCCCCTGAAATTTCCATGGATTCAACTGGAAATGAGTTAGCACTGGTAACTGTAGAACCATCAAGGTCATCGATGACAATTGCTGGGGGTCCTACTTTGTCGAATGGTCATGCAGTGGGTTATAATAATAATAATGTGCTTCGGGGAAGCACCTTTGGTGGCTCAGCATCAACAGACACAGATGATAGATCTTATATTTATAATCCAATGAAAAAAGGAGATAACGGAGGTTTGGCAGGATTGCAGAATCTCGGAAATACTTGCTTTATGAATAGTTCGCTCCAGTGCTTGGTCCATACACCCCCTCTTGTTGATTATTTTTTGCAAGATTACTCTGATGAGATCAACACAGACAATCCCTTAGGGATGCATGTAGGTGTCATCTCTAATTTCCCTTTGCTTCTGTATTTGTTTACCTGATAGTTCTAACATATGATGTTTCTGTGCAGGGTGAGCTTGCTCTTGCCTTTGGTGAATTGTTAAGGAAATTGTGGTCCTCTGGGAGAACAGCAATCGCTCCACGTGCATTCAAGGGAAAGCTTGCCCGATTTGCTCCTCAGTTTAGTGGCTATAATCAGCATGACTCTCAGGTTAGTGCTGTATTCTTTTAAACATTTAATTTTTTTATGCATTTTGTTTAACATAAATATGTAATAGTGCGGTTAGACCTTAGATAGATCTCCCCGGTGGATTACTCAACCTTACTGGTTGGTTTGAGTTATATATAGATTAATTACTGTGTTATAAAAGATTACATGCTTATTTGTGTTCTTTGGGTAGGAACTTCTTGCTTTCTTACTGGATGGTTTGCATGAAGATTTGAATCGTGTAAAAAATAAGCCCTATATTGAAACAAAGGATTCAGATGGTCGTCCGGATGAGGAAGTTGCAGATGAGTGTTGGAAAAATCACAAGGCCCGAAATGATTCATTGATTGTGGATGTTTGCCAAGTAAGCAGTACTTGTATCACTGTAATTGTTTTTATTAATTTGTAGTTTTCTAGAGCATCAGCTTTCTGTTTGTGTTTTTATCTCATTTGCATGGAAGGAGGTACCAAGTTTTATGTAAAACTCTTGCCAATATTTGTTTTAGATAGACACACTCACTCCTTAAAGTCATGTAGGGAAGATTCATATTGTAGGTGTATACAGGAGTTAAAGGTGAAGTCGTATATAGTTGCTGAATAATGTGGAATCAAATAATATATTTAGACTTAAACTTACAATGCATGAAGGATATAGCTACCTTAAACTAAGATCTTACTATCAATTCTGTGTGACTTACTTGCATTTATGTAAGGCATATCAGTATTTGCTTGCTTTCAGTAGTATTTCTTATTAAACTTGCTGAAATTTTACTTTTAAGATTGAATTTCTTTTTAATGATAATGAAATTTATCTTTTGCTGGATAATGAGCAGGGTCAATATAAGTCAACTTTAGTGTGCCCCGTTTGTGAAAAGGTTTCAATTACTTTTGATCCTTTTATGTACTTATCGGTGCCACTGCCCTCAACTGTCACTCGGTCAATGACGGTGACTGTCCTTTATGGTGACGGACGGGGTCTTCCAATACCGTACACTGTAAACCTGATAAAAGATCGGTGTGTTAGAGATCTTATTGAAGCATTGGGGACTGCATGCTGCTTGAAGAGTGATGAAAACCTTCTGCTTGCTGAGGTAATATGGTTTTCCCTTAGCTCAAGTTTTTCTGTCGGTTTGTGGGTAAAACAGTAGCTAACACCTTTATTGTCAGATCTACGAGCATCGAATCTATCGATATTTTGAGAACCCTTCTGAATACTTGTCTTCACTTAAGCCTGATGAACGTATTGTGGCTTATCGGTATTCTAAAGGAGCTGGAACAACCAGACTTGAAATAATGCATCGGTGGCAGGAAAAGTAAGTTCTCTTTATTCTTTTAATCTCACAAATTTTCTCTTTCCATCTGATGTACACAGCGGCAGCTGTGTGATGTCGCATAATCTATACAGTGCTTGTTTTGACCAAAGATTGCCAAATTTCAGATGTTTATTGGATCCTTTCAAGGGTCAGAGAAAGCTTTTTGGAACACCTTTGGTTACTTATCTAGGAGAAGACCAGATAAATGGAGTGGATATTGAAAGAGCTGTTTCTACATCCCTGTCCCCTTTGAGGAGAGCCGTTAAGCTTCATAGTACAAAAGAAAATGGCTCAACTTCAGAAGCTGTTGATGAACCATCAGACAGCAACGATGTGAGGTCCATGGACAATGGAGAAATAGAGGAAGTATCAAGCAGGGAGTTATCTTTTCGCCTATTTCTAGCCCTTGATGAAAGGGGTAACACATGCAAGCCGCTGGAGAAGTTCTCGTCCTTAAAGTCTGGTAAAAATATTAAGGTTTTCCTGGACTGGACGGAGAAAGAAGATGAATCATATGATGCTAGTTACCTTAAGGATCTACCTGAGGTATACAAGCCTGGTAATACTGCGAAGAAAACTCGACAAGAAGCTATTTCCTTATTTACTTGCTTAGAAGCATTCCTTAAGGAAGAACCTTTGGGTCCCTCGGATATGTGGTATGGCTTTTAATTATTTTCAATGGCTTCTATGACATTATTTTAAATTTTTAGGCCATCTAATGTTTCCATGGCAATATTCATGCCTTGACCTATGCTCTTGGGTTTTGTATTTCAGGTACTGCCCAAGGTGCAAGGAGCATAGACAGGCTACCAAGAAGCTGGACTTGTGGATGCTACCAGAGGTTCTGGTTTTTCACTTGAAACGATTCTCATATAGTAGATACTCAAAGAATAAACTCGACAGTTTTGTGACTTTTCCAATTCATCATCTTGATTTGAGTAAATATGTGAAGAGCAAGGACGGGAAACCTTATTTGTACGAGCTATACGCTGTTAGCAACCATTATGGTGGTCTAGGTGGTGGGCACTACACTGCATATGCAAAGGTATGGCAAAATTCTACTGTATGCTACCAGGTGACTTTGTTAGCTTCATAAATTCAAATTTGGTGTGTTCATCTTTGGTTCTCTGTAAATGGTGAATCAGCCTTATTTCATAGCCTCTTTCGTACACTATCAAATATGTGAAATAAATGGTATCTAAGGCATCTCATTTTCCTATCTTGCAGTTGATTGATGAGAACAAATGGTACCATTTCGATGATGGTCATGTTTCTCCAGTTAGTGAAAGCGATATCAAAACTTCGGCTGCCTATGTGCTATTTTATCGAAGAATCAAAGGTGGACCAAATGCAGGAGATGATTCAGAGACTCATATGGCTTCTTGAGTACTTGAATCGTGTATTTTGCTATTTCAAGGTTTTGGAGGCTTCCTTACGAGGTTAAGCTGACTTGGTCCAAGAGTGGTACAGATATCTTTTGCACGGAACGTTGAGACGAGAATGCAGAACAGGCTGGTCGCCTTGTCGGTACAAGCAGCGTGTCTAGCTCTATTTTTATTTTTCGAGAAAAGAAAATTTTGGTCGAAGTGATATCTCATGATCAATACATCTTGTGAAGGTTACTGTAAACATCCACATGACTGCTTATTCATCGAGAAAAGTAGCAAATCATATGAGAAGTTCTACGTTTAGCCTTGGCCACTCCTATCATGTTAGGTTAGGGCAGTGCCCCAGTCGGACAGGGGTTCTGTACTTGCCTGGAGATAATATTTTGAAGTTGAATCTGGTCGAAATTATGTACCCCTTAATGAGGTTGAAACTTTTGAACGCAAGTGCATAATAGTGATAAACTAAGCATTCAAAATTATATCCTCCTTCCTGATATTTGGTTAATTCCAGGCGCAGAATAGTGATTTTTCAGACCAGTTAAGAATCTGAAAGGATGGAAGGCTTTTCAACCCAGGTAGGTAGGTGTCGGTAAGAATCTGAATATATGAGATGGAAGGTAAAAACAATGTTCATACAGAAACGCCATCCAGAACTCAAAGATGGAAAATAGAGATGCACAGAACTCAAAGATGGAAAAATAGAGATGCACAGAACTCAAAGATGGAAAAAAAAGAGATGCAGCAAATACAAGGAAGGGAAACAAATAGAGATCTAATCTTCTAAATAAATGGTGGTCCTCTCCTGCCTCCTTCACAAACCCTACCGACTAGGAGTTATTGAGATAGATGAAATAATTCTGCTGCAACAGCCAAAAACAGAATAAAAAGTTAAAGCCCCCTCTAGCTAAAGGACGGTAGGCAGCAATTGCTTTGCCAACTAGAAAGCAAGTAGAGTCATTGATTAGGAGAGGAGCCATGTATTCACCTTTGCCTAGTTCTCAAGTTGCCTCTTTCTATTTTTCCTCACTTTCTCTACCATTCATTCACAATGAGCACTTGGGATTGCTCTCACCTTTCACCTCAACTTCAAATGACTTTTATCAACAATAGAACCAACCACAACATCGAAATCGAACCGATCAAATGGTATTTCACCTGTAGAGAAAGGAAGCATCATACACTCTCATCAGAACTAAGCCAAAGATGAAAGCAACTATAAACAGAACAAATTTGATGGTAGTAACACATTTTAATGGGTAGAGTAAACAATAGTGTGTGTAGCCGAGAAGCATATTTTGGTGCTTTTTCAAGAAGCACTTTCCAAAATGTGGCTTCCAGCACCTACAAAAAACCATGTGAAGCTGACGACAAAGGTAAACGACACGGCGTCGCAGCATTTACGTTAGTGCCAAATGACAACGACGTCGTTTTCTAGGCACCGTCCACTCCAACAAAACCATCGGGACCGGAATCTTCTCTCTGATCAAAAATTTTCAGCGGCCAATAATTGGACAGACATTTGTCCCACAAACATAGCCAAGTAAAAAAAAAGAATAACTGTAAAAAATATCAGTAAAAAGTTAGTGGAACTCACAGTGGCGGAGGCAGATGAGATGGACAGGTAGCCGTTACTGGAAGAACCCGGCGGCGACGAGCCTATAGTAATCGGGTTAATCCCACCCTGACCCGACCCGGACGAGCTGCTACTACTGTTCCCGCCGCTACTCGAACTCCCTTTCAAGTTAAACCCAAGCGAGTACGCCGCCGTGCCGTCGGGTTTCAAAAGCCCGAAGTTCCTCTCGGAGCTCGGGCCGGGTTTCATGTTCTCATTGAACAGAGCAAACACGTAGATGTTCAGATCCGAGTTTGGCCTCAACGGAGTTCCCTTATTCTGGCAAATGAGCTTGATCAGGTTCCCGTTGTACTTCTTCGCGTTCTCCGGCGTCGCTCCGGCCTCGTCCTCGTCGCCTTTCGAGGGCCAGCCGGTCTCGGAGATGTGCACCGGGAGCTTCTTGTAGCCGAGCGACCCCAGGGCGGCGTAGACGGCGTCGATCTGAGCGAAGAGCATGTTGTCGTAGTGGAGATTCGTCGCCGAATCTAGGTTTCCGGCGTTCGGCTGGAACAGAACGTAGTCCAGTGACACTTGTTTGGGATTCGATTTGTACGCGAAGTAAGGATAAGCGTTGATCAGGAACGGAGATCCGGTTTTGGCGTGGAAATCGAGGATCGGAGCTATGCAGTTCTTCAGATCCCGGCGGAAAGTTCCGGCCGACGGCGGGAAGGAGTTTTCGAGGATGGAGAGGGAGTGGGCCGTGGTGACGGTGACCTGCTTGTCCAGGCCCATGTTGACGAGGGCGGTGTGGACGCTGACCATAGCCGGGAGGAGGTTGCCGGTCAACGACGAGTCGTTGAACGTGAGGACTTCGTTGCCGACGAAGATGCAGGCGATTTTGGTGGCGGGAAGGTAAGCTTGGACGTTGGACTTGACCCATTCCTGGGCTTTTCCCGGATCTTGGACCTTGGCGAGGTACTCGTTCCCCAGGCCCACTATGAACTCTACTCCGGTGTTGGCGAATGCTTTCAGGACTTTGGGGTCGGCGTCGTAGAGCTTGATTCTGGTGACTCCGATGGACTTCGCTATCGGCACCACCGCTTCCGGCGATGGTAAGTTGTTGGCGATTTGGCCGTAGTTTATTCCGATTGAGTTCACCACTACAGAGGACATGATAACTTCAACAGAGAAAGAGTGAAAGATTAGAGCTTGCTTTGAAACAAAATGGGATTAAAAAGATTAGAGCTTTGAAACGAAATGGGAGTATAAAGAATTTGGTACCACCTGAAATTAGCAGAAGGAGCAAGAACATTGGAGAACAGTGGCTAAAGAGCTCCATTTTTGTGAAGGTGTAAAGTGAAAGAAATGGGCTGCAGTTCCAAACTGAGCTCAAGTAAAGACTTGTGGAGCTCAGTTTCAGTGTCTTTTAGTCTGAGGTAAGAGAATGACTAACGTCAATGTTTCAGTGTCTGCAGGGAACTGTAAAAATGGGGGGAATGGTTGATATTTTTGTGCAGTCAGTGCAGTGAGATTCTGAGAGAGGGTGAGAAGTTGAAGAAGGGGGACCAAAGGAATATGAGGGTAAAATAAGAAAATGAAATTAGAGTGATTTGGATTCTTGGGTTTGATTTTATTACTGTGAATGATGGATTGGGGAGATTGGCCTTTTGCGGTGGCGATAGGGTTGTGGGTCCGGCGGAGTTGTATTGGCCTGACAAGGTTCACATGGTCGTCATTCCTAACCCACTCAACCAGGAAAGCTTTCTTCTTTTTAGAGGTTTGTTGGAAAACTTTCTTCTTTTTCAGGAAGAAGGACAAGCAGCTCTCTACTAATATTAATTTTCCGATTGACCTTTTTCTTTCTTTTCAATTTTTAGGAGGAGCCGTTGGTTCCTGGTGAGGCCGTTAGTGTTGAAAAACGACACAGATTTTATGAACCAGTATGAGATACGTGCCATGCATGCGAAGCAAAGTGTGTAGGCAACTTTCACCGTTATATCACTTATATGGCCCGGGAATAGTAGAATCTCGGCTCTTTGCTTGTGTTTCAATCAACTTATTCCTAGTGAAAAGCCACGATTATAGTTCCGTTTTAAGCATCCGGAGCTTTTCTTTTGGGTAAATTATTCATGAACCTATATGATCCAATTGCGTATTGATTGGTAAGTTGACTAGTTGGGCAAATTCTTTATTGTGTTTATGAGCATCTTGATTCTTTTGTCCGTTTGATAAGAAAATGTCACCAGAAGCATCATGATGTTTGTTGCTATTATCACTTCAAAAAGCAAATGAATCGAATATTTATTTACTACCCTTGCTCTACGTTTACGGAGCCCCTATAGTTAAAGAAAAAAAATTACCATCGTTAATCAAACTCTTGTGGTAAGATTAATATAATACTCATATTCTGAGTTGTATCAATGTAGCACTTAATTTTATAAATAAGAGGTCTCACGCCAAATTGTGTCACGGCTCTGTTTTCTGGATCATATGTCCCATGAGTTATCACAAAAAAAGGTAAAATTGACAATTCCCACTAAGGAGTGTTGTCACCGTAATAACAATCCAAGATTCTCTCTCTCTCTCTCTCTTTCTCTCCCTCTCTCTCTCTCTCTCTCATGGATCCACCACCTCTCTCACCACTTCTGGCCACCACCACCGCCGCTTCCATGCAGCTCAGCTACCCCGACTCACTCGAATCCTCCTCCACTTCTTGGGACGTCGAGCCTCACCCTCATGTCCCTGTCGCCAAGCTCTGCCTCATGTGCAGCTAAGACGACCACATCATCATCTGGCTGCACGACAAGTCACTCTGCTACGTCGGCGGCGAGACTCGCATTGTCGTCGCCAACCACCACTCCTCTCTCTCCGACCTCCGCTCCCGCCTCTCTCGGACGCTCCTCAATGAATGGTCGTTCACGCTCAAGTACCAGCTTCCGATGGAGGACCTCGACTCACTCATCTCCGTCACCACCGACGAGGATCTCGACAACATGGTGGAGGAGTACGACCGCACCACCTCGTATGCGTCGCCGCTTAAGCCGTATATGTTATATGTGTCCGAACCAGTTATCTTCGTCCTCGCGATGTAGTCAAGCAAGCCAGTAATACCGATGGTTGTGGCAAAACTAGTCCAAAAGGCTAAGACATCACACTTGCACAACGGCCACACTAGTACGATGATGACCATCGTGGTGAACACTCCAAGAGCATAGACGAACATCATCTCCTCGATCGAGCTCAGACGACCGCTGCGGTGCGCCGGAGATGGCACGGAGTAAGGAGAAGGTGAGGCGGCCTCCTCATAGCTCCGATCACAACTCTCTAAGGCATAGATAGGAGGAGTGTAGTTGTTCATCGGCGCCGAGGTCGGAGAACACCGTGTCGACGCGGAGGCGGTGGCGGTGCGGTGATCATCGGAGTGACGGTGGTTAAGAGAAGCATGAACATGAGAGTGGAGGACAAAAGAGTAGCCATGAGAGAGAATCGAGTTTTGAAAACGAGAGTAACAAAAAATGGAGTGAAAAAAAAAGGATGGAGGTAGAATAAGAGGTTATCATTTATGGGAGGTAATGAAGATACTCGAGGCCAGTAGAAAATTTCAGCAATGCGCTTTCATTGAGAACAACACTCCTTAGGGGGAATGTTCAATTATATTTTTTTTTATGGTCACGTACGGCAATGTGGGACACATGACCTAGAAAACGGAACCGTGACAGAATTTGGCGTCAGACCCCTCATCAATAGCGAATAACGAGTTTGGGTACTACATTGACCTTACTATAAGAGTTTGAGTACGATGATGAAATTTTTTCATAGTTAAAATAGAAACTATATTTTCAAATTAGAGTAGCACCAACGTACCAAACGCACCTACTTTTCTTGTCAGACCTCCAAACGTAAAGTTACTACTGTGAATAGAGGTGGCAAATGGGCCCAAAAGTTGGAGCCCGGCCCGGACCCGACACGTTAATAATCAATCCAGCACGGCCCGAGCCCGTTATTATAATGAGTCGGGTCGGGCCGAGATATTTTGGCCCATGGGCCTGGCACGGTCCGAGCCCTTTTTAGCCCGGCACGACCCAAGCACAATTAATTCATGGCCCAGCCCGTTAAACACATAATTTTATATTATTTATATCAATATTTAAATCATTATTATTATTAAACTTGAATATTATACTTTTTAAATTAAAATATATTGATTATTTCATTATTTTAACTACAATATTTCACAAATATTATCAAAATACTGAATAAAACTTCATTATTTTGAGATACGTAACGTTTTAAAAATAAGATTATGAAATGTGTTGTAGTATTTTATTTATTTTATTACTCTAAATAGTTATATAAAACAAATATTCAAAGTACATAATATTTTTTATTTTAATTGTTTCATATAATGCTAATGGGCCAAGCTGGCCCGCTTCTTGGCCCCGACACGGGCCTGGGCCTAGTTCAACATAGGCTTGGGCCGTGGGCCGGGCCGAGTTTAATATTTAAACAAATGGTTCGGCCCGAGCACGGCACGATAAATAAATTGACCGGCCCGAACACGGCACGAGCACAGTTTTGACCCGTTTAAATAGACCGACCCGGCCCGTTTGCCACCTCTCACTGTGAACTAGCTCTTGCCTACAGTTAGACCTGCTTAGTGCCGAACTGCCGATAACAAAGGCTAACTAAGAGAATTGACATTTTCTTCTATGAGCACTCATTTTTAGTTAGATATGCAACATCAATGAGCACGGAATGTATCATCTTACATCAGGTTGGTAAGATTCTCTCACTCTATGTATGGAATCCCCCTAACCGCATTGGATGTTACTGCCGTTGGGTGAACTGTGAACATAAAATTCAATATATTCATGATCATAACATTATGACGAGATCATCTGTCATATATCGGTCTTAATTAATCCAATAGCCTTTATGAACTGCCTTTCACCTAATTTCGGTATTGCCCTTGTTTGATAAAGTGCTTATTCGCAAGATTTTATTACTTCATGGACAGAAGTGTAAATTTACAAGTTGTAAACAAAAGAATAGAAGATGGCAGTTCAGATTCAATACAACACAAACATACGCACGGTTACAAAATTTCATCACTTTCACATTTACGTTCAATTGTGGATCATCATCCAAACTCCTCCTTCACTGTGTTGATCAACCTCACTGAGTAATGATTGAATTTTTCATATACAACCAGTGTGGATAGAGGAAAGGAAAAGAGAGAAATTTTCCAATTCTAGGCGAGTAGATCATGGTTAGACTATTTTCATTCCTCTTTGTTTTGTATTTGGATTTTCGATACAAATCGTAAGTTACGATCATGTTCTCACTTACCAGGGCACGAAGTTGGATAACCATATGGTAAGCAGTTGAGGCATATATGAACATCTTATTTCAAGCACGGACTTACCTACATGTCAGGTTCTTTTGCATAATTGTATATCATGCTTTTAATCAGTTTTTTTTTTGCATTATCATGCCTTACCAAGTCAATTCATTTTTCTGTCTGGGATCTAGGTGCAATTAGGTATTGGATATTCATAGGGAATAACTCTTATTGTCAACCCTCATGGATGTGTTATTCTTTGTACTGTTTACTGAGTTAATACATTTCTTGACTTCGTATCTCAAAAAAAAATCAATTAAGTTTTCTTTGGAGTGAATTATCTATCAAAGAGATGAAAATTGTGGCTCGGTCTTTACAGATTATTTACAATATGCAATGCTAATAATGAAGGGACTCTTTAGAGAGGTATAACTGACATACCAATCAATGAAAAATATTGTTTTTAATTTGTTATTACCCTAAACAAAAATGGAGAATGAAATGTTTACATGTGTTGTAGGAAATATGGAATTGGTCTACTCATTTCATTGATACTCCTCTTTATATATGGGTCAGAATTACAATAGAAATAAATGGTAATTACAATAGTAATTAATACTACATAATAGTGATTTATCTGTTACGTCTATTGACCATAAATGTTATTAACTCATTCCGTTATTTACTTTAATGAAGACACATTAATGGTGTTTTTTCTTCAACACACCCCTTGTGCCGAGTTGAAGATATAATGGTACATAAGGTGTTGTCTCATTAAAAACCTTGTCAAGTAACAAAACTCAATGAGAGAAAATAAAACCTTGATCGAAGGGGAAAAGAGCACAACACACCTATTACATTTAAGATTAAAATATATGTGCTAAACTCCCCTGATCTTTACATTAATCGTGAGAGCTTTGATAACTTTTACATATTTACTTTAAGCATATTTGGTGACAACGTAGATAGTGTTCATCCTTACCATGTCATTTTCTCTTTTCTGTATATGGACTAAATAAGCCTAAACTTTTAGGTATTGTTGTTGTGTGGGTGCAAAGCTATACAACGAATGAGATGTCAAGTCTTGCATATTGTGTTAAGTACAATGATGCGTCTTTGCACTTGTATAGAGAATCTCATTTCTCAACACATACTCGTCATCTTCCATTTAGACGAAAATGGATATATCTTCAAAGACTTCGATTGATCATCAAAGTTATAGAAGCCTCACTTTTAATCTTTAGAGTGTCTGAAACTGATTGATGGTTAATCATCAATATTACAATCCTCAATATCTATTTTGAGACTGTGTCTTCCCAGGGATCTCTTTCACTCTCGACTTAAGATTTGCAATAGTGACATTTTTTAGTTCATTAAAAGATTGTGCAAATCTATTTTGAATATGCAATTACATAATTCTTCTAATCCCTATTCCAAATCAAGTATTTACTCCGTGCACGTTTCAATTCCTTTTATAGCGTAACGTGGTCGAGTACAATTTCTTGAGTGAATAAAGTATGTTCTATGACTTTCATGTATATCTCTTAATTTTGATCTCACATCGAGATATCTTGTTACAACATTCATAAGCTACATTTGTTAGTTTTTCAGAAACTACCAAACTGATAAAGTAGTGGAGTGCAATGACATCTATTACGAGAATATCTCACTGTGGTCCATTACAAATGAATATTTTATTGTAGTCGATTCCAATGCGTTTAGTGAGATACCTCACGCCATAAGGTGAGTCTATATTCTTAATTCTCATACGCATCCTAACAAAAATATATGATAGGATTTACACTTGCGGTGTCGGCTTCACCTGCCCAAATGCATATCTCTTTGTTAGTGAACTTTAGTTCATGCTGTATCGCTTCTTTCCATTAAGCCAAAATTATTACGTTGGTATTCCTCAACGAAGTGTGGTTTGATATCAAGACTCGATATCCTACATCCTTATGTGGTTTGTATTTTTATAGAGATATCTTTATTTTCAAGGATTTGTTATAACATTTGAGGCGTCCCGTAGTGATAACCAAAATCTAGGAATTCTCATATGGCATATTTGAGATTATGAATCACTATATCCGATTGTGCCAAACTCGCTTTATTCATTAAATCGAGTATACATCGAACTTATGGTGGTCTACCCCTCTTCCTTGGAGAGCCACGGCCTGTGACACTATTTATGTCACTTTATGACGTCACCATGCCACCATCTATGGTGGCGGCGCAATGCCCAATTCATTTCGGGTGGCGTCATGTCCTCTTCTTAGCGCATTGATCTCATCACTTTGTGTAATTGTGGAGATCAAGATGAGACACAGTAGGGACAAGCCACGACAATTTATGTCATTCAATTCTTTGTTCTTATCTCCCCCTAACAACGGTAGACTGTCTCATCAAAGTGATATTCCACATATCTAGCGGAAAAAGAGATCGTTTTTTAAGGTTGCAATATAGCAGACTATCTGGATACTCGTCTCCAATAAGAACACTTATTCACATTAATTGGCTTCACCATTATACGATGTAGCGTCGCAATTTGGCACGTAAGTTAATCTAGTTGAGCTCAAGAATTGTAGATCCATGCAATCTTGGCGAGCTCAAGTATTTCAATCATTCATGTCATGAATTGTAATTCTTTTTACAATGATGATGGTGATGGTCGGGGAGTAGTGAATAAGAGGATGTATATGCAAAAATTATATTACCCTAAACGGAAATTTTAGTGCGCATTTACCACTATTAAGACTATTATTGTAGTCATTTTACGTGAGACCAAATTGGTTTGTAATTAGCATTAGTTTGAGTAGTACATAGTGTGATGACAGGTGACTAGCGTGTCGACACATCAACCAACACCATAAAATATTTAAAGTGTCTGCAAGTTGGTTGAATTAATCCACATAATTTTCGTTGGATTTAATGTTTGAACATAATGAGAATACATATGTCCTTTGCATATGATGATCTAAATCCGAATTTCTTGAAGTGATAGGCTTTGAATGATTACATTTACACATGTAATCACAATGGACATAAGAAGCATAATATAGACTTAGTGCATATACTTGTGCATCAAACATTTCACGGTTCGGCCTGGGGGGCGACGAAATATGTGAATGAAATCACATTTTCAATGCCTCTATAAAATTATATTTTAAGGATTTTTACAATTCTTTGTTTCTTTTTTTCTTGCTTCTATTTATCTAAAACATGAGTGTTTATATGTAATTCTTTTAATATATAGACGTACATATCACAACCTGAGTATCCTAGTGAATCGTGTCAAAGCCCAAATATGTCAAAATCCCGAAGGTTAATTTCTTTTGACGTTGTTGGATTCAATTTAGCAATTACATATATACTTGCTAAATAGACATATAAACTTCTCTAATACTCAGTTGCATCCGCAATCATTAGAGATAATACAAAGGAAGTCAATTATAATCTCACTAATTCTTTTCACATGAAATAGTTGTTGACATAAATATTTAAAACGTATGAGGGTTCGATTGTCTTTTGTTGGCTCTTGGTACGTAAAGTGTCAATGAGTTATATAGTTGTAGACACTTCACCATAAAGCTCAATGTCTTTTGATTTGGCATCATTCTCCCTAACTTTAGCTGTTTTCCCCGTAGAGGGCACTCCGGCCGGAATGACTTCTTTCATTGACTCCTCATCTGTGTAGAATTTAGAATCCGCAAAGTATGATTCAACTTCTGTAAATGGTTTGGTATCTCCTACCACATTTTTCACACCTCTGTGATAGAACTTGAAGCATTGGTGTAAAGTGGATGGCACGATGCCATTTTCATGTACCCATGGTCGTCCCAACAACAAGTTGTACGAGGTCTTTGCATCGATGACATGAAACAAGGTGTTTGATTTTAGCTCTTTGATGTCCATGTCTAGTCTGATCATCCCTATCGTTTTTTGTCCCCCTTGGTTGAAACCTTGGATCATGAGACGACTCCTTGATAACTCATCAACGTTGATGCCGAGTTGAGATATGGTTGACTTGGGCATGATATTTACTGCTGACCATCCGTCTATGAGCATGCGATTCAACTTCCGCTCTCGCATCTACCCTGTCACCAAAAGAGACCGATTATGTGGCTTAGAGCCCAATTGGAGGTCATCATATGTGAAATGAATGTTATTACAATATGCATCACACGTGCCACATTCCTTCATGATTTTGGAGTGTTTTCCTTCGTTAATGAGCAACTCAACAAGTGCGCATCTCGTTGATTTTGGCAAATGCATCAAGTCAGAGGGGCTCAGTTGGAAAGGTAGACTCTTCAATTGTCTCAACACCTCATTTTTCTTTAACACTTGATTTGCACCTATTTCTTTTGCTTCAGAATTTTCGTCTCCTTTGGAGCTAACTTCACAACTTATGCCCATTGAAGTGACATTCGGTTATTTTGTAGGCAAGTGCTCTATTGACAAGTTTGGCGAAGAGGCTTCCACAAATATGGAACGACTTTCGTCTTAACGCGTCCTCGTCCGTTCTCCTTCCGTCGTGGAGGTGATTTCTTATGACTTAGTTCGGCAATCGGTAAATTTGATATCATACCTTTGCGAGTTCTTATTCGGGTGACCAATATACATCCTTCATCATCGGCATTAGAGGCAACTTGTAGGATATGCATGGAAGCAAGACATTCTTTAACTTCTTTGGTCTTCTTATGTTCGTGTGCCTCCTTTGTGAAACAGAACGGTGCTTTCATCGAGTGAAAATGGAGTGGAACTGGCTCGAACGATCCGAATGTTACAGTAATGCAATTGATTTCAGCAACGTCGTCAACGTCCAACTCAATCTTTCCTTATTTGGCGAGATTCATTATCAAATCTTTGAGAACAAAGCACTTCTCTATAAGGTGACTAACGAGGCGATGATATTTGTAATACTTTGGATCGCTAACATGATGCATTTCTTCTGGACGCTTGCACTCCGGAAGATCTATCATTTTGTTTTCGAGAAGATCTTCTAACATGTCCGCCACATCAGAGTCTGGGAACGGGTACGTCTTTCGCTCAATCTCCTTCAACGTGTGTTTACTCCTATCGTAGGTTTGAGGAGGTTCTCCACCTTATTGAACTCCTTCCTATCCCGTGTAGAGATCTTAACAGGTGCAGTATTGATGACCATTGATTCTTTGGAAGGATTCTTCACAACCTTGTCAAATCTGCTTCCGAAGACTTTGTCTTTTCGTTGGTCAACCAGGGGCTCATTCTTTCCCTTATGACTTGCCAAGCTTAGCTTTATGTCATGGGCTCGAGTAGCCAACTCTTCAAAAGAACGAGGTTTAATTTCTTGCAAGATGTATAACAAATCAAAATGCATGACTTGGATGCACATTTCAACGGCTGACACATCTGATAGTCGGTCCTTGCAATCAAGGCTAAGTAAGCGCCATCTATTGATGCAGTCGACTGCGGGTTTATCCTTCCGTTGCTTCGTGCTAGTTAGCTCCATCATGCTTATCGTCCGCCTTGTACTATATAATTGATTGAGGAACTCGTGCTCCATCTGGTCCCAGCTGTCAATATACTCCGGCTCTAAGTCTGTATACCACTCAAAGGTGTTTCCCTTCAACGAGCGAAAAAAATGGTTGACAATGTGATCGCCTTCTGTCCCGGCGTTACTGCAAGTTTCCACAAAGTGAGCGACGTGTTGCTTCGGGTTCCCTTTACCTTCAAATTGTTGGAACTTTGGTGGTTGATATCCTAGCGACATCCTTAAGTTGTCGATCCTCTTAGTGTAAGGTTTGGAGTAACTGAGGGAGTCACGATAAGGACCTCCATATTGAGCCCGAATCGAGTTGGTGATGATGTCCTGCAATTGCTGGAGTGACAAGGAACCAAGCGAGTCGTCATTGTTCTTAGACGTTTCTCCCTTTTCGTTTATTTTGCTCCTGCCAGGCGACCCTTTGGTGGAGCTCTCATCATCGTGATCTCCCAACTTGCTATAAAGCTCAACAATTTTCATGTTCTTTTCTTCAACTGTTCGGGTGAGCTTTTCAACCATCTCCAACAGATTGGAGAGGTTCTCCTCGATTGTGGATGTCCCCGTCACCAATACCTGCACATTGTCAGAATAGGACTCATGCGCCATAGAATGAAAGTTGTCGCCATCTTCTTTGAGACTTCTATGGTATGATGCCATGTTTGATTCGTCATAAGAGAAAACGTCTTCCAGGATAGGGCCATCACCATGAACGGATATAGGATATTGCACTTTTGGCTCCTTCTCTTTTGACACTTGCTTCTTCCCACTCTGAGAGGCATGCTCTATTGCTCCCAAGCTCTCCAAGGTGATGACTGGTTGACGAGGCTTACTAGAAACTGCCATAAATGTCATGGGTTGAGCTCTAGCCACGCTCCGGGTGACAAGGGCAATCAATTCACTCTTTGATTTGGAGAATGTTTGTTTGGATTTCTTGACCGGCTCGGCCTCTCCGCTTGACCTCGCGGTTGTGGACTTGGATTTTTTCGATAGAACGGCTTGGTTGTTCTTAGAAGCCATCGCACAAATGAAATATTTCTTCGGAGAAGGAGATGAGAGGCCAAAAATGTCCCACTGGGCGTGCCAATTTGTAGAACGAGAATCTGAAAATAAATAAGAGTGCAGACACGTGTACAAATAAAATGTAATTTATTGATAATCAAGCGCGAGGTTACAATCTTTGTGAACTCCTCTAATTTTATCTCCGTATGTAGCTTGGCTAAAGGGTGACATGCACTTGATCTTGATAATTTGAGTTTAGATTTAGATTTGATGAAGAACGAGCGATTTGGTAGCTTGACGATTCTTCATGGACTTGAGTTTGAATTTGGATTTGATGAAGAACGAGCGATTTGGTAGCTTGACGATTCTTCGTGGACTTGAGTTTGAATTTGGATTTGATGAAGAACGAGCGATTTGGTAGCTTGACGATTCTTCGTGGACTTGAGTTTGGATTTGGATTTGATGAAGAACGAGCGATTTGGTAGCTTGACGATTCTTCGTGGACTTGAGTTTGGATTTGGACTTGATGAAGAACGAGCGATTTGATAGGTTGACGATTCTTCATGGACTTGAATTTGGATTTGGATTTGATGAAGAACGAGCGATTTGATAGCTTGACGATTCTTCATGGACTTGGGAGACTTCGGGATTTCTCGAGAGTGATCTTGCTTAAGTGATTTTCTCTCTTCTTCTCCAACAAAAATCCCCCATTTCTTTATGTTGGAAGGGGGTATTTATAGTGTCAAAGTTTTTTTTAATAGAATATTTTAATGACACTAAAATAATAAATTTCTTTAATTGTATAATTAAATCAATATATATTTTCTGATTAATTTAAAATTAGTTCTAATAACTGAATTAAACATATTCAAATAATTGATTTAATTATAATTGTTAAAGAATTTATTAATTTAATCAAATATCCGATTACCATTTTGAATCGTCAATGACATTCAATTTTCGATTTAAGTCGGAATCACGTAGTTTCGATTTAAGTCGGAATCACGTAGTTTCGATTACGATCATCTATTTATGTGCTGACGCGAGTTTTATTAGGATCCGTACTGATTTTGTTGACTTTTGGGCCACGTGTGCAATTTTGTCGGGTTTTTGGTTGATTTAATTAATTAATGAAGATGATTTACTTCATTAAATTTCTTGTGTCTACAATAGTTAAAACACAAAAATGAAATATAAACTCAAATTATTTGGAGTAATATGATAGAATCGCAAAACGATACTTGCATCTCATAAGTTATGAACATTGTGAATCCCAAAGAAGTAGATATAATACTATTGTTCTTCATTACTATTACTGTTGAGATCGCATGTTGTTTTTCTTTGCATTTAGTTATTTATGTCATACTAATATTTTGTGAAGTAACTGTACTTTATGCAGTACTTCGCAAAGTCAAAACTATCAAAAATCGAACCACGTACTTCGTGCTAATAACGTGTTGTAGGAAATATGGAATTGGTCTACTCATTTCATTTATACTCCCCTTTATATATGGGTCAGAATTACAATAGAAATAAAATAGTAATTAATGCTACATAATGGTGATTGATATGTTACGTCCGTTGATCATAAATTTCATTAACTCATTCCGTTATTTACTTTAACGAATACACACTAATGATGTTTTTCCTTCAACAATATGAACATATTTTTATATTTATTACTTATGTATTTTTTCCATCTATTGAATTGCTTGTCTTGTTTTTGCATTTTGTAGATAATCAAAATGTATAAAAAATCAATCCGTAAAATAAATATTCAATGGCCATCAACATGATAAATGACAACAATAATAATTGTGCATCACAACTTCACAAGATCTTTTTGACAGGCGCATCACGCATGTATAAAAGCTAGTTAGCCCTTAAGCATCTTACATTTGTTAAAATATTAAATAATTCAATATTGCTCCTTAAGGAATAAGGAAAATAATATATGTGAAATATAAACACTTTATTTTTTTGAATATAAATATATACATTTACTATATATTAATTTGGAAAACACTATTTATGATACTGTTCATAAGCTTTGTGTGAAATTACAATTTTATCCTTATTTTGATTTTAATCACGTACTTGCCACTAACCTATGTTTAAAATTCGGTGGTGATGAACATGCGTCATAAATTTTTTCGGCTCTTGCTCTCACTGCTTCGCTCTCCATTCTGGAACTTTCATGTTAATCTGGGTTTTTTCTTCAGCCATCTACTTCATTTGGAACAGTGTATTTTCCATTTTATCTCTGCTATTAGTTATCAAATTTGGTGTCCAATTACAGTTTCACCTTTCTTTTATTTACTTTGACGTTGCAGTGAAGTTTTGGTTCTCTGCTCCGTTCTTGCATACTCTTAAATATATACATAATAGATCAAAATCATCAAATATGAAACTGATGTGTATTGAGTGTTGCATCTCTACTCTCTGTTTTTTTAAAGGATGTCGCGGTCATTTTCTCTGTTTAATTATGGTTCAAAAAGTAAAGAATGTATGTTTCAAGTTACCGCAGAGTTATATTTACTGGAATCGAATATCAATGCTTATTACGTACTTCATTTATATATATATTTCTGGTAAAATATGTATGAAGCTTAATTTTACAATTTCAAAAACTCCGCTCCAACTTGCATGCTTTTTATCTAACAACGCATTTCAATATGAACATTGACATTAACACAAAGCCGCAGCAATGCGCGGTCTCAATTTCTAGTTGTATAGCATTACGCGATAGGGCGATAGAGAGAAACTGTTGGGATCAATTTGTAAGAAACTAATTAAACTAAGGATTCTACAAGACAACTATATCATTCTTCATAGCTACCCATTTTAGTTTAATTACAGAGTTTTTTTTTAATTTCTAATTCTAAGACATTTCCTATGTGAGGCCCGAAGGCAAATCCAGTGGAGGAAAACCCACAATGCTCCACAATGGTACACCGTTACATACCGAAGCGGAATGACCTGTCTAGAAATCAGACATCAGGGTATCCCCACGACCGAAAGTAATTCCTCAGACATAAAACTAATCCATGTCGGGACCCAAATGAAATAGTTTAATACATATGATTCTACAACAGTACAACTGCACAATAACTGCTAGATTTTGTTTTTGTTTTTTTATTATCATCTTAATTTTAAGTTTTATGTCCATTAATCTCCCGGTTCATTGCATAGGTTAGTGCCCAAATGTCCACAGTCCAATTCGCATGCATAGGTCATCAGTCATCCCAGAGCATATGTGTTCTGTGTACCCCAAAGGGTACATAATAAATGCATGGTTTAGCACAATAACTGCTAGATGATGATAACTGCCTACTAATCTGGGCCATAAGACCTTATTAATACTACTAATATGGGCTCAGCCCTACAGAGAAGCCTACTGCAATTATATATACGGAAGTAGAGATTAATATCCTAACAGAATCGTAAAGAAAAATAAAATTAGGGTTTTGGTGATAGATCATAGATCTACAGTATGGCCTTCGCTAATCGACTCCGATCTACCCTCCCTCTCCAAGTCCTCGTCAGCAAGGTTCTCAGATCGGAACCGCTCTCCGCCGCTGCACAGCGGGCTGTCGTTTCCCCTACTTTGTCCCAAAACAATAACAAATCCGATGAGTTGTCCAGGAACTTCAATTCTATTTCCTCTGAGAATAACAAGGATAAGAAGGTGAAGTTGCCTCTGGTTTTGTTTGGAGGTTATGGGAAATATGCCTCTGCTTTGTACATTGCTGCAACAAAAACCAATTCATTGGACAAAGTCGAGTCTGAGATTCTCGATTTTGTTCATTCTATCAAGAACACCCCAGAGCTTTCTCAGTTCACCAAGGATCCGTCAGTGCCTGCTCATTCTAGAGTGAAGGCGATGGAGGCGATTTCTGCTCAGGCTGAACATTCAGATATTACAACGAACTTTTTGGGTATGATATGCATTATTGGATCATATATGGTGCTCGATTATGTTGTACTTAAACAGTGTCTATGATCATGTAAGGTCATTTTTTGTTTCTTTTCGTTTGTAGCTGTGTTGGCTGAACATGGAGGATTAAATCACGTTGAAGGCATCGCCAAGAAATTTGTGGAGTTGACTATGGCACATAAGGGAATAGTGGAAGTTAATGTGACTTCCGTGATTGTAAGTTGTAATTTTTAGATTTTATAGTAAGCTTCATATTATATGAATATCAGTATATCTCAGTACCACATCCTCCATAAACATTGCGCCTTACCGGCTGGTACTCGCTACTCCTTGATAATAATGTTAATATTTAAAGAAATTGAGATTATGGTATATTTCAAAGTAATGGTATATTTCAAACTTTAGTTTCGATATTCAGAGGATTGACAAGTGCAGAAAATAATATCGTATTATATGTTTACCCGGCCCAGCTGTGGTGTTGATCATAGTATTTAAGAGTTTACAATTCGTTTTATTATGATTGCCCCTACGTACGATTTAAGTTTTGGTTCGTTCACCAGATGATGTTGACACTAATATGTTAATGTTTTCTTATTACAGTATGGTTCTTAACTTCTGGCCGGGCCTTGTTAGATTATGAAACACATTTAGAAGAAATTTGTATGATAAATATTGGTGTTACCATACATTTTAGATAGTTAGATGTATATATGTATATCACAAGACCCGTGTATGATATATTGTTATGTCTGTGATTACCAGCCCCTCCCAGCTGACGAAGAGAAAGAATTGAAGGAGACGATGCAGGAGATACTTGGACAAGGGAAGACAGTGAAGCTCCAACAGAAAATCAATCCGGGGATCCTAGGAGGGCTTGTGGTAGAGTTCCAGCAGAAGATGGTGGACATGTCCATCAGGACTAGGGCACGCCAGATGGAGAGGTACTTGCGGGATCCCAGACACTGGGGCGACCTCCTCGTCTAAATGGTGCGTATCAGTTATTGTCGCAGCCTAGCTATGAAGGGAATAAGTATTGTTCGTTCTTATGCATGCTTTGCACACTGTTAAATTTCATGGTAAAACTATTTTTCTTTCAAGTTTTCAGGCTGAATTTTACTTCCAGGATCTATCCATTTAATTTCAATAAAAGGTTCTTGTTTCTTATAGAGAATAGATAGAAAATGCGAGAGGACACCTACTGTTTCAGTTGGGTTATAACATTTGAACTAGTGGCTTATTGAGCTATTTGATACACGAAGTACTCGCACGTTCAATACTGGCGTACGTAGTGAGCTTGTAATATATACTTTGGCATTCTTGGCGATATACTTGTAGTACGTACAAATTGATACCGTAGTACCGTATAGGCCCTGACGGTCTACGGAGAGATATTTTTGCGGTAATATGATTGAAGGAGCTCAATTTAGGTGCATGCATGTCAAATTTACTATGAAACATATATAATAAATTCGTCCTTGTTTAATATATACAACGAAAGCAATATTGTGCTACGAACTCTACCGTCTATTTCCACCAACTGGCCCCCAGGTCATATTAGATACAATATCAGAGAAAGCAACTTGAACATACACAGTTCTAACTAGCATTACAAAATTCAAGTTCTCGTTTTATTATATCTTGTTGCTTCCTCTCTAGGAACAACCCTGGCCCCGCCGGCGCGGCCACGAGCTCTAAACCCAAGTAAACTACAATAATTCCGGTGTTGATTTTGCTTCTACGGTGTGCACCGTGTGACAAGTCCCCATACACATGTTGCACAGATGAAATCCAATACAACCAGGACCGTTGCTTCGCGCCACTTGGCGGGCGTGGAAATTCTGGGCAGCAAGTACAAATCTCCCACCAAATCCTGAAAGCGAAACACACTCGGAGACCTGATAGAGTTGCGAGTGTGAGTCGGAAACTGACAAGGATCTGAGTTCATTAGTGAACTAGTAATAAGTAAGTGAATTTCGTCAATTAAATTTAATTTCTTGGCTCAACATTTTTGGTGGCATCAGCTCCGATCTTTGCTCACTTCTTGTTAACTAAACGCAGTGATTTTCTCGATCAGTTATGGTTTCTTTTCTTGGTATAAATGAAATAGCTTTAGTTCGTAGTTTAGTTGATGTTCGTTTCTCCAAGTCTATGATCCTTCACTGATCTGTTACGCTCATGAGCCTCGGACTCTTCGATATTGCTTGATCATCATATCTGAGTCTTTGTTCATCGAGTAATCCCTGAATCTTTTGGCTTTTGCAGTCTTTGAATTTTTTGATCTTCTTGTTTAGATTCATGTCACGCACTATTAGTGGTTTATGAAATCATTTTGATATATAGCTGAAACCCTTAAACATGTAACCTTTCTTCAATTCTATATTCATCAGTTCATGCATTATGGTTGTACCTTCATTTTGACTATGTGTTTCAGAGCAAGGATTTCGGAGATGGCAACTTTGATAGCCTCAAACTTTTTACCAAGCACCTCACATGTGAATGGAGCTTCAGGCTCAGAAACCAGGACAAACTTGGGACAGATAGCTCTGTGGAACCAACCAATGACTCACAATGGCTTAAGATCTTTGTATAACTTGGATCTGCTTCGGATTCGAACCCGTACTAGTGCATTTTCTCTGCAAGTCATGAGAAAAGCTGCGAGTGATATTGGATCTGTGGGAAGGATCGTCTGTCGTCAAGGAATGAACTTGGTCTTTGTTGCAGCTGAAGTTGGTCCATGGAGCAAAACCGGTGGCCTTGGTGATGTTCTTGGAGGGCTCCCACCAGCTATGGCGGTACGTTAGTCAGTTTCTTGAATTTACTATGAGATTTAATCTTCTCATGTCTTTATATTGGCTGATTCTACATCCTGATTTAATAATGCCTAGGCTAATGGCCACCGAGTCATGACGGTGTCTCCTCGCTATGATCAATACAAAGATGCTTGGGACACTAGTGTACTGGTTGAGGTAAGTTTTGCAAATATTACATCTTTCATGTTTTAGACTGTAATTTACTGATGTTTGCTTTGTAGATTTTCCTCAAACTGATCATCAGTAGCTTTATGTTTCATAGATAGAAGTTGGCGGCAATGTTGAAACTGTTCGGTTCTTCCACTGCTACAAACGTGGAGTTGATCGTGTTTTTGTGGATCATCCATGGTTCCTTGAGAAGGTAGGAATTCTTTTTGGTGTCTTCAGATAATATAGTAAATTTATTGGTCATCTAGCTATGGCTGATTCAATTGCCTTTTTCACTATGAAGGTACGGGGTAAAACAGGATCCAAGATATATGGGCCTAAGGCAGGAGTTGATTACAACGACAACCAATTGCGCTTCAGCTTGTTGTGCCAGGCATGTCATGCTATTTGACTTAATTTTCCTTTTTTAGAACTTGAAAATGTTTTCCAGTTGAAAGATCAGAAATGAAAGCATTGTATTTGTTGCTTGGATTGGTCTGTAACAATGGAGCTATAGATTACTCTCTTATAAATATGCGTAAATTTCAATTGTGACCCTTTTGAACTTCAGGCTGCGCTGGAGGCACCAAGGGTTCTCAATTTGAACAGCAACGAATACTTCTCTGGACCTTATGGTGTGTATCCGTCCCTTTTTTCTGTTCATATAACATCTTTGAAGATAGACTTACTGAGGATGTGTGCTTGTTTCATTGCAGGAGAGGATGTTGTGTTCATTTGCAATGATTGGCACACTGCTCTTGTTCCTTGCTACTTAAAAACCATCTACAAACCAATGGGGCTTTATAAAAGTGCCAAAGTAATGAGTCCTTGCTGAACATAATATTATAGAGTCCGGCTAATTCATTTACATAAAAGCTCAGATGGTGTTTGATGAATGTTGGCAGGTTGCATTTTGCATCCACAATATAGCTTACCAAGGACGATTTAGTGTTGATGACTTTCAACAACTTAGTTTACCTGACCAACTTAAGGGTTCTTTCGACTTCATTGACGGGTATACTCTACAGAATACAGATTGTGATGTGGTCACTGTGATGAGGAATTTGAAATGTACTTGTAAGTATGAAAAGCTATACCTATTCTGGATGTATGATATTGCAGGTATAACAAACCTGTGAAGGGAAGAAAAATCAACTGGATGAAAGCCGGAATATTGGAATCGGACAGGGTTGTTACTGTGAGCCCTTACTATGCCCAGGAACTTATTTCTGGAGAAGACAAAGGTGTAGAATTAGATAACACTATTCGCAATACTGGAATCACTGGAATTGTGAATGGCATGGATGTTCAAGAGTGGAATCCAGCCACAGACAAACACTTGAATGTCAACTATGATGAAACAACTGTAAGTAGCTCATAAGGATTGTTGACTCGATAACATAACTAGTAGAAAAAGTTTGTACTGATCGGCTTGTATGTGCAGGTACTGGATGCAAAGCCTCTTTTGAAGGAGGCCCTTCAAGCAGAAGTTGGGCTGCCAGTTGACAGGAACATCCCATTGATCGGCTTCATTGGTAGGCTAGAGGAGCAAAAAGGTTCGGATATTCTAGTGGAAGCTATTCCAGAACTAGCTAGAGAGAATTTGCAGATAATAGTCCTTGTAAGTAAAAGTTGCGTTTTACTTTCTTTAGTACATACATGCTGTTGGTTGTTTGATTGTTTTGGTATGTTCTTTTGTGTTAGGGAACTGGCAAAAAGGACCTGGAGAAGCAGATTAAACAGCTCGAGACAAAATATCCGGGCAAGGCTGTAGGGGTGCTGAAATTCAATGTTCCATTAGCCCACATGATTACTGGTGGTGCTGATTTTATGTTGATCCCAAGTAGATTTGAACCATGCGGTCTCATTCAGTTGCATGCTATGAGATACGGAACAGTAATGAGCTATATCATTATCCTTGATTATACCTTTGCCTTAAACTGATAGTTACCTCCACTGATGGCGTGCAACGCAATATATGACTGTAGGTTCCCATTGTTGCTTCAACCGGTGGACTTGTGGACACTGTCAAAGAAGGTTTCACAGGATTTCAAATGGGAGGTTTCAATGTTGATGTAAGTCGATGACTTGGCTCTGCATCCGTGACAATGCTGCATCTTTTTTTCCCCCCTTTTTCTACTAATCTTCAAATATAATGAATCATATGCGGTGGATTCTTGATAGTGCGATGAAGTTGATCCGGCCGATGTACTAGCAATATCTACTACGGTGAAGAGAGCTGTTACAAGCTATGGTTCAGCTGCCTCGAAAGAAATGATCCAGAATTGCATGGCACAAGATCTTTCCTGGAAGGTCAGTAAGATACCAAGATACTCCAGAAAACAATTGTTTGACTTGTAAACGTACTGCTCCTTAGAATGTTTCTGAAACTCATAATAGAGCTAGACATATAATGAAGCACAATGTATTTGATACAGGAACCTTCGAAACAATGGGAAAAGATGCTGTTGAGCCTGGAAGTAGCTGGCGGCGAACCTGGCTTTGAAGGGGAAGAGATTGCTCCTCTTGCCATGGAAAATGTTGCCACCCCTTGAGCATTAGTATCCAATAGTGGTGGAGCTATGAATTGGTTGCGAGTAAGCGAGTGATGTCTGATGGTGGGAATATCTCAGCTTATATATCTAAAATGGATTATGGCTGAAGGTGAACGATGTTTGAGGTGTAAAGTAATGAATCGGATGCGTCCTTGTTGCGATCATGGGAGCTGAAGAACAAGATTTTCAGATCCTGCTTGTTTTCATATAGGAGTGTGCTGATAAATAATGTAATAATCATATGAGGTGCTTGGCTTCTTGCCATGGTATTTGGAGCTGTTAACCATTGAAATATTCTACAGTGCACGGACTTAATTTGGCCTACTATAGCATACCATAATCTTCAGCAACCCTTATAAATTTGACCTAAATTCGGAAGAGAACTGTGCGTACTTTTACGCCATCATATAAGGTGGCTGGCTAGTGGCTACAGAGCAATTCTGATGATGAACGCTCTACAGGTGAGGAATTTATGATTGAAACGCGTTCCGGTCCAGGCCTTCATGCCAATCCACATATTAAATGAGACCTTCAGTATTACAAGTAGTCCGTGATTACAGACCATTTATTCGCTATGTGGCTGCAAACAAAACAAGATGGAATGGGTAACTTGATATCAAACGCTTCGTTGTTTTTATGTTTACCATGTTCAACTTTTCGCCTAATATGACACTACCTATGACACATTTGGGGCCTATTAACTTGTGACAATCTCAAACACAAGAATATAAGAGGTTGGAGCCATCAAATTATTATTCCCTCGCAGATTTTACACAGATTTTTTTTTTTGAAGGGTCTTTATCATCACGACGCTTGCCACAACGAAGTGGTTTTCATCAGCAAAAGTTTGTGGTATCGAGTCATTTTGGATTTAAAATCGAAGCGTTGCGAAACAGCATGGAGTTCCTAATTAATTTTTTTAATGTTTCCTCACCTAAGTGACGTTCTATGGATTTGTTGTCCTAGTTGACGATGTAGGACAAAATTGGGTCGGCCGTCGGCGGTGTTGAGATCCATCCTCAAGTATGGGTTACCATGCTTCTCCAAATTCTAAGGATCATATGTTACAAGGAAACGAGATGAAAACCCGATATGATTTATAAGCAAGAGTTTTTGTGTTTTGAGATACTATACTCGGTCTCAAACTGACATCACATAACTTCATTTACGCACGCTCCATAAACATGCTTGCCATTTCATTTGATATACAAATGTGAGGAGTATAGTATAAGATAATCAACCTCTAAGCATCACCAAGCAGTCAAAGCAGGCATACCCTGATACCCATTTGGCATGTTGTTCTTGTTTGTGCATATAAGCCAAGTCATCTTCCTTGAGGTTTCCTACACATTTTAATAACCAAAAGACAAACCGCACATAGTTTACTCCTTTTGTTCAAGTCTGTCCAACTCATCAATCTTAGTTTACTTCCCCCACAAATAAACTCCTTATTTTTGACTTGTGCCCAGAATCCTCATGTTACAGCCAACCCCAGTTTTTTTTTTAAATTCAAGCATGGCAAACCCGACACGATTGGGTGCTTTGAATCATAATTTGCAGAGTCTGCTTAGCTGGGTAGCCTAATAGAACCTTTCTCCTTAATCAAACAAAGAACTCAGAAGTTGGCAGATCCCAATTTCCCAAATTCACAACTGGAAACAGCATATAACTAACAGTTGGCATAACAATGTTTATACAAACTTAATCCCAACACTACAAATGACCATAAGAAACACCCAAAAAAGGCTTTCTTAGTTAGAGATTATGAGATTGAGAACATACCAAACACAAAAACCGACCCAATCACATCACCAAAAAAAAAAAAAGAGAGCAGTTTCTCTCTGAATTCCAATTTGCGGATTTCACAAACCAACCAAGTCCTCCTCAACATAAAATAAGGGATCTGCAGTCCTCCTACTTTCATCATCTATGCGCTGTCACCAACGTCTCAATGAACCTAAGCCCATCGAATCTCGGCTCAAACTGCGAACTCTGTCCTCCTTTCTTTCCCCCCGCGCGGGTGAAGACCTAAATCAAACCAAACAATTCTTCTCAAAAACCGATTTTTATGAACCAACACAGCTCCAATTAGAAACTGACACAATTCAACATAATCGGCATTTATGAGCTTACCGGAGCGGAGGGAGTGGGAGACGAGGAGGAGGAGAGAGCCATGGTGGAGGCGGCGACCATGGAGGCGACGAGAGTACCGGAGCCCTTCATTGCGAAAAGCGGCGAGGAGGAGGAATTTCTTCTTGAAAGGTCGGAAGCGAATACAGGCGGACGAAACCCGACGACGGAGGACGACGTCGGCTCTCGACCGGTGAAGCTCTTCTCTTTTCCTGATTTTCCGGCGAGAGAAGCGCTACCTGGCGGTCTGGTGCGCAGGGAGGGGGCTATTTATACAAGAGGACTAGGCGGGTATTTACTTAACCGGATTAAATTTTTTGTTTTAGGTCCGCGAAGATTCTTCTTGCCTCGCTGTCGCGTTTTGAGCGGTTCAGGGGCTCAGGGCCGTTGATTGAAGGGTAAGTGAATCCGTGATTCTTGAAGTGGTGGGGTCCTGATGAGGTGATTTGAGTGTAGTGGTTGGTGCACGGTTAGGTTGGTGGGGGAGAAAGTAGGTTAGAGAAGCTTGGGTGTATAGTTTGTGAGGTTGACCGAGGAAGATGCTTTGATTGGGCCGAAAGGTACCGACTAACAAGGGCTTTCGGGCCCCACTTGCGGAATAGTTTTGTTTTTCTTTGTTCCATATCGACGCCGTTTTGGGCTGTCAGTCTGCTCTTCTCGACGCCGATTATTTTTGACTTTTTAGTTTTTACTTTTTTTTCCCTTATATTTTTATTATTTATAAAATGACATTGTTATTAATAATTTTAAATTAGAATTTCGAATTTTAGAGTTTAGAATTTAGGATATAGGGTTTTAGACTATATGGTTTAAGGTTTTAGAATGTATGGTGTAGGGTTTTAGAGTGTAAGTGTATGGTTTTAGAAAGAAACTCAAAATAATCTTTGATAAAATAATTTAAATATAATTTTTTTAAAAAAATAAATCATAAGTGTCAAATAGTGATTAGAAGAGAGTACCACTAGATATTATCACGTGGTTATCTGAGAAGATTGAAAAAAATTTCCACCATACATTGCAGCTCTACTGCATGGACCACGTAGCTTTGATGAAATTCAAAATCTGATGAATAACGTTGCGGCAATAAATTAGAGTAGCTCCATGGTTGTACTGCCTTAATCGACGCCATACAAACTTAGGCACAACGTCGTCGCGGGTGAAACCCACCAAAACGTAAAACTGTGCCAACATGGTTCAAACAACCAGGGATCCAACTCATCCAAGCTGCCAACCCCCTAGATGATTTCGAGACCAAAACAACAAGCAGAGCCAGAAAAGCCAAGTGCACCTGTGCACGTCGTCCAGATCCAAGGTTGCCAGGATGAGCCATAATTCTTCCTTGTCCCGCAACAAACCACGAGATATTGGCATAGCCGACATACCAGCAAAGAAAGCAGGTGCCCTTGAATGCAAAATGTTGCTAGGATAGTGGGCGCCGCTCTTCTGGTGTTCTCTCTCAAGAGAGAAATGAAGTTTGGCACATAGTAAGGAAGAATGGGATGGTAAATCATTTGTTGTCACATACTAAGTCTCCAACAACTTCTCCATATTTTCTCTACTTCTCTATTTTTCAAAAAATTATGTTCCCTCTAATAGTTTCTTTATTTTACAAATTTCTGTATTTATTATAATAATTAAATATTATATAATCTTATTTATTATAACCATAAAATATTTCATAATTTAATATTGTTGACTTGGAATAAATTATTCATATTTTTTATTAATTACGATCTAAGTTTGAGTTATTGGAGAAAATATAAGCAGTTAATATTTTGTTATGCAAAATTTTGCTAAAAATCATGTAAATTTAGATAATCAACTTTTCTCTTTTATTCTTTTATCTATTTTAGAGAATGTGACGGAAAAATATTTGAGTGAAAATTTAATTTTTTTCTTCAAAATCTCATTTCTTTCTAAAGTGCGTGCTCTGTTATTAGAGATGCTAAGTCCTTTGTACCTTAGGCACCACTACTTATTGGGAAACTTCAATTATTAAAGATGAGATATTCGAATATATATGGTCAAATATTCTGCAGATGGATCACTCAGTTTAGCTTTTGACATGCCATTATAAATTTATAATGCTTTGGTCAATTTGGAGTCTCAGTGTCAACTGAGCACATCAAAAGTTCTGGGCAATAGTATCTACAAAAGAGAAATTAAGCACTATTTGTGATTATGAAGAATAGCCTAGGCCGCTTAGTGGGATCTTGTCTATCTGCAACTGGGAAAAGTGTATCGGTCAGTTGCAGATTAAAGATAAGTACAAGCATGCATGATAAGTATAAGCACGCATCATCAGTGACATTAACATTTCTGTTTACGATAAAACAGTATTCCGGTGTGGATTAGGAATAGTTGGTTTTCAAATTGTTCGTACCCCACATCCAGAGCACCTTGATTCTAAGATTTCCCACACATAATTGATATGAATGATATCCTTGTAATCAAGTTGATTCTCTTCAAATTTCTCGATATCTTTGTTTCGGATTGTTATAGAAGTTGGCCGGCCATATCCGACAAGGTCGAATTTTGGTGAATTTGAGAGATGCATATGTAAGTTGTACGGTCATGAAGATAGTTTGCCTTTGCTTTCCAAATTTGCTAGAGATGTAAATAGTTCATCCTGCGGCTACAAATGATTATAATCATCTGATTATAAACTTAGTTCATTTGATAAATACCTTGTGGGCTGAAAGTAATTGATGTTTTTTATGTATATTTTGTTCTATTAATTCGTGTTTAAAAACATAAATATTTTGTCTTTGTTTATGCTTTGCTGTTAATGATCTTTTAAAACAATGACGCTTTTATATGGTTTCATCTGACGAAAAACTTTAACTTTTTAAATTTATTTATATACCTTAAATTAAAACCATAAAAGATGTTCATACAATCTTTCAGAGGGCGATCTATCAATTATTATGAAGTTGTAACTTGTAAGTGGGTGAACAGGATGTGATCATGCGTGCATTATGAGTAGGGTTATAAGTAGACTTGAGTCGTTCG